>NC_140582.1:524854473-525454473 GCF_964204655.1 Triturus cristatus | reverse complement strand
TCCCAGACGTGAGTTCCCCTAATGCGGCCCCCAACTCCTCATCCGTCAGCGGGAGTTCCAACTCCTCTCTCACTGCATCCGATAGGGCCTTGGGCGGGAGGTCGGCCAGAAACCGATCAATCATGTCAGGTGACAGACATTCTTTAGGGGCATATAACTGCATAATATGTAGAAAGCTGTCCGCCAGGGCCCGAGGCTCCATGAGCGGCTCGCCCGCCGCGCCAAAGATGCCCGGAAGGGTCTGCAGATAATATATCCCATGGCAAAGCCTGTGGAGCATCCTACTTGATTTGTCACCCCTTCTGGAGCGTGATCTTCTGGTGTTCTGCAATTTCAGCGGGGGCCCCCGACGATGAGGAATCAGACTCTCTTCCAGGCGGCTTATGGGCCCTCACCCTTGAACACCTCTTCTGGCGAGTCGAAAAAAAGGGTGCAGGAGCGGTACACCACCCGCAGGCGAGCAGGTATAGCAGGGCGTAGGGGAGCTTAAGCTCCCACAGGAGGGCCTTGGCTGCCAGAAACGACTGCCGTTGCTGCTGGACTAGCTTTGTGTAGTCTGGAAAAATGAGAATACGAGCATTATCATATTGTAGGGGTTCTTTGAGCCGTGTTTGCTTCAGGATAGCATCGCGGTCATGGTAGTTCAAAACCTTCGCAATTACTGGCCGCGGACGGGCCCCAGGCAATGGCTTCTGCATAAGCGCGTGATGTGCGCGCTCGATCACAAAGCAGCAAGACAGTCAGGTTGGAGCCAACTCTCCAGCCAGCGTGTGAGGAACTGTTCCATGTTTGCCCCTTCGCATCCCTCCTGGAAGCCAACGAAGTGGAGGTTGTTATGGCTCGCTCTCCCCTCCGCATCCTCTATCCGCAGCGCAAGGCCCCGCTGGGTGGCCTCCATGGCTGTCACCTTTTTCTTCAGCATGGAGAGATCATCCTTGACTCCGGAGACACGGGTCTCAGTCTCAGTGATACGGAAGACGGCGTTCCGCAGATCGTGCCGCAGCAACATCACATCAGAGCCGACCTCCCCTATCTTCGCATCCATCGTGTCCATGGACTGCGTGATGGCGGCCATAAGCGCTGCGTTATCCGGCATGGCTCCCTGTGATCCCACACAGGACCCGGCTGCAGCGCCCGGGCCCGTAAATTTATCAATGGGGCCCTGTTTAGATGGTCCACTCCCACCCTTGTCCCGCGTCATAGCAGACCCCGGGCAGGTCTCAGCCCCTGCCCTATCTGATAGTGAAGATGCCAAATATCAGGTTGAACGTGGGAGGCCTGCAATTAGTCTGCGATACTCCTTGCGAATAATGTGTCTTGGATTTTAGGAATCGTAATTTTTCCTATGTGACGTTTTCTTTCATCATTAGTACATTAACCTGCTAACATGACTTGTTTATGTTACTCTGTACTACCTACTTGGGTTTTTCCATACAATGTCATGTAATAGAGCTGGTATCTGTATATTATTTCTGTACCATGCTTCTGGTATCACGTCACAGGTGTTACTTTCCTGTACAGTGCTTGCTTGTTTTTTGTTTTTTCTGTGTCATGTTACACAGCATCTTTTGCTCCTGGGACTTTTTGATTGGACTTTACTCTTTCACTGATTGTCGCGGTGTCTTGGTATTCCTTTTGTTTACATGACCACCGTCTGTTAAGATTACGACTATTTCTACAATGTATTCTTATATGTTTCTTGTAGCCCTGAAGAAGTCGTGGGATTTACACCCAGATGAAACACGTGGTGTTTGGACAACGGAACGTTATTAAAGCAAGAAATATTCATTCTTTTGGACGTACGAAGTGTTTCTTGAACTTGTGTTCTCTCCATTACTTACTGTACTCACAGAATCTGAACTTTTGATGTGTGCATGGGTATCCTATGTTATACAAATTGTGACCTTGGTCAACTTGGGGGGGTTTAGGGTTGTTCCCCCTTACCCTTGTTGCACCGTTGTATATTTCATTGTAGACTAATTACGTACACACTTGTGGGCGCCACTACTTAACGTATACCTGAAACCCTTTGCATGTATCTCTTATGAGGCCTGCAATCAGGAAGGCTCCCTCACTGGACTCCCGTGGCCCGACTAGACCGCCTACCGGGAGCTAATGACCGCTGGCGAGTAAGTAAGGAGAAAGACAGCCATGCAGCTCGATCAATACTGTCCTCATATCACCCACTTCCCACCAAAGGAACCCCTCGAGACACCTATAGCCCTGTGACAGCAACACAGTCTAGGGCCCCAGTGTAGGGCTTCCACCAGGATCCTCCTGCAGCAGTGGGCCCTCAATGTTTGTGACTCCAACACTGGCGAGCAGTTCCGCTCCCCTCAGCACAACTGCTCACAACAAAGGTCCCATCCAGTGGCCCCCCGGGTCCATCCACGCGCCGCTGTGCTCCACTGTACGACACTCCCCCCCCCCACCCCCCCCCCCCCTGCGGCCCGACAAGGCCGCCGGGCGCCGCACCCAGGGGGGGCAGAAGGATATGGAGTGAGCCCAGAGCACCTACCCGTGATCGTCACAGGAGGGGGGGCGGCACCCCAGCTTGCAATGTTGGCCCCTCCAGAGAACACCTGGGCGGCCCGACACCACCGCCGATGAAGGCGTGCCCCCAGGGCCCAATAAGGGCCCCCAATGCAGTCCAACCAACCGTAAGTTACACCTTCTCAGAGTCTGATGTGGGGGAGGGGGAGTTCTTCGCCCCTGCTGGTTCCTTGAAACCAGATCAGCCACCGATGCAATGGATCTCCCTCTGTGAATAGGACACAGCTGCACCGCCGCCACGCGCTCCCCCGCGGTCCGGTATGACCGCCGATACCCCCCAGATGCTTGAGATGAGGGGGGGGGGGGGAGGGACCCCTCCAAGTCCTTAGGCCACTGCTTCTACTCCTGTCGCTGCTCGGCCCTCACTCCTGAACAGGCGCGCCCGGGCACCCGGCCCGACACCAAGCCAAGAGGGGGAAGCGAGGAGCGGGGGGAGGAGAGAAGCGTGCTCCCCCGTCCTTACGGCCCTGTCCGGATACCGGCCACCGCTGCAGAGATGGCGGCCAGATTCTCTCCGCTACCACCGTGGCCCGACACGACCGCCGAGTTGTGGCCCTGCACCCACAGGAATCCTCCGTGGAAAGTGTCCGACTAGGGGCGCACTCCGGCTCCGACAACGCCCCTGCTCCGCTATGCGTGTGCCCCGCTGCCGAGGCCGTGCCACCTCCAGTCAGCGAGGGAGTCAAGCAACTACCCCTGCTTCACCCGAGGCCTCCCGTCTGCAGGCCCCAAGGCTTCACTCGCGTACATTCGGCTCCCACGCGACCACAGAGCCCAGAGTCTCCCAGGTGAGGGCCGCCAATGTCCGTCAGCAATGGGGGGACAGTAGGTTACGAGATGTCTTCAGAGAGACAGGATAATGGAGGGTAATTGGTTGGGCTGGACGGAGTGCTTCTAACCCATGTCCGCCATGCCGACTTGCCAAGCCACGCCCCCACCCTGTGTGCCATTCTTGCCGTCGACTCCGGAGTGGCATTTCCCGGCACCGAGGTCTTCCACTCCGGCTCCGCGGACTCCATCAGCTGTCGAGTCGGCGCCACTTCGAATTCGATCGCTGCCGAGGTCTGAAGCTAAGGCTCCTCCATCAACGCCGTTGATGTCCTCACCGGCGCCGCACTTGGCGCTGCCGATGCCGATTCTTAAACAGCGCTCTAGGAGAGAGGTGCAGAGACTCCTTGAGGAGGAGGAATATGCACAGGATCAGGAGGAAGGGGAAATTGTTGAGTCTGTGGACGAGTTTGAGGGCTTACAGGAGGCCAGTGGGTTGAATACTTTTCCTGAATATGATCTTTCTTCCCCGAAGGCTGGAGTGTTACAAGACATTGCTCCTTATCACGTAGTGATAAGGAAGGCAGCTGAATTGCTTAATCTGCAACTTCCCTCTGCGGAGGTAAAATCGAATATCCTTACGGAGGTTCTTAATACTTTTTCTACAGCCTCTTAACTGCTGCTACCTTTTAATGAGGCCTTAACGGAGCCTATAATGGAAGTTTGACAGAAGCCCTTGTCTGCTCCTGCAGTTTCTCATTCCATCTCAAGAAGGTACAGACCTGCTCCTGAGGATCCTGCTTTTCTGTCTTCGCATCCATCACCAGAAAGCTTGGTGGTCCAGGCTTCTTCTTCGAAGCAGTCTTCTGGTTCCTTCGCTACCATACCTGGCGATAGGGATTCTAAAAAGATGGAGCGAAGAAGGTGTTCTCTTCTGCTAGTATGGCTCTGAAGTCCACTAATGCAACCTGTCTTCCTGGGAGGTATATCCATGCTCTGATGGACTCAGTCAAGCAGCTAGCTCCAAAGTTGCCGGAAGAGGATAGAAATAATTTCTTGGAGGCCCTTTCAGAATCTCAGGGTGCGGCCCGTCAGGTCATACAATCGGGTCTGGACACTGCTGACTCTGTGGCTCATGTGATGGGGTCTTCTGTGGCGACAAGAAGGCAGGCTTGGCATAGATCGTCTGGATTTTCACCTGATGTTCAAGCGACTCTGCTGGATTTGCCCTTTGATGGGTCAACACCGTTTGGTTCAAAGGCTGACTGCCTTTCAGCGTTTTAAGGATAGCAGGGCTACTGCAAGGTGTCTGGGCCTCCAGGTGCAGTCCAGGGGAGACTGCTACAAGCGGTATCGTGGATTTGGAAGAGCTGCTTCCTTTCGTGGCCGCCAGCAGTCTCAACAAGGCCAGCAGCAGCAGAATCCTTTGTACCAATTGTACAGAGGGAAGAATAAAGGGCGTCTTAGGGGAGCCTCTCGTCAGCAGTCCTCCTCCTCCTCCACTTCTACTCCCGCCATCGGTGGTACTTCAGGAAAGCAGTTCTAGATCCCCTATCTTAGAACCTGTTGGTCCGGTAGGGTGTTGGGGGTCCCACTTTCTACAAGATTGAAAACTGATCACTTCAGATCGTTGGGTTTTAAATCTTGTAGAGAATGGGTACACCCTCCCTTTTTTAGAGTTTCCTCCTCCTTACCGTCCTCGCCAAGGTTGGTGCTCAGAGGACCACTTACTGCTTTTGCAGCAGGAAGTTCTTACCTTGTTACAGAAAGGTGCGATAGAGGTGGTTCCGGAGCAAGAGAGGGGTCAGGGATGCTACTCCCAGTATTTCCTGATCCCCAAAAAGGACGGTTGATTAAGGCCGATCTTGGACCTCAGGATTTTGAACCTTTACCTCCGACAGGAAAAGTTCAAAATGTTGACCTTGGCTCAGGTTCTTCTTGCGCTGCAACAGGAAGACTGAATGGTGTCCATCGATCTGCAGGATGCATATTTTCATCGTCCCATCCTGAAGTCACATCGAAAGTATCTCTGGTTAACGGTAGGATTGCAACACTATCAGTTTGCGGTTCTTCCGTTCGGTCTCACTTCCACGCCTCGAGTCTTTAGGAAGGTGATGGCGGTGGTAGCGGCACATCTCAGAAAGTCAGTGGTTCCTGTTTTCCCCTACCTGGACGACTGGCTGTTGAAAGCAGAGTCTCCGGAGTTGATGTTGCCCCACTTGCAAGCAACAACACAACTGTTGTTCAACTTGGGTTTCTTGATAAATGTACCCAAATCTCACCTGGTGCCTTCTCAGCGCAGACTGTTCATAGGGGCAATACTGGACACTTTTGTGTGTCGAGCGTACCCGCCTCCGCAGAGGATTCTCGACATACAGGAAATGATTCCCTTATTTCACGATGGAGCTGTTGTTCCAGTCCTGAAGATTCTACGTCTGGTCGGTCTGTTTGCTTCCTGCAAACTGTTGGTCAGTCATGCACGCTGGCACATGAGGGCACTCCAGTGGTGCCTCCGCAGGCAGTGGTATCAACACAACGGAGATCTCGGGAAGAAGGTCAGAATCTCCAGAGAAGCTGCAGCGGAGTTGACTTGGTGGGGTGTGCAGGGCAACCTGTCTCAAGAAAAACCCGTTCAGCTTCCTCCACCTGTGGCCACAGTGATCACGGATGCCACCACTCTAGGGTGGGGTGCTCATCTGGGGGATCTGACAGTCAAAGGTCTTTGGTCTCCAGAGGAAAGGTTGCTTCACATCAACCTTTTGGAATTGCGGGTGATACATTTGGCACAAAAAGGTTTTCCTTCCTTCCCTTCGCGGTCAGTCAGTTCAGGTCCTGATGGACAACACTACAGCTATGTGGTACATCAACAAACGGGGAGGTGCAGGGTCGTATCGTCTGTCGAGAGGCTCCACGACTCTGGTCCTGAGCTCCGAACCATCAGATTTGTGTGTTTGCAAATCATTTAGCCGGTGTGCTGTATGTTCGTGCGGACAGTCTGTCGGCATTACTCGGCCGATCACGAGTGGCGGCTTCATCCGGAGGTGGTACATCACATCTTCCAGATATGGGATCTCCTCGGTTGGACCTGTTTGCCACCCACGAGAACGCGCACTGCCCGTTGTTCTGCAGTCTCCAGTTTCCGATGCAGGGAGCGCTGGGGGACGTGTTTCAATTGGATTGGAGCTCACATCTCCTTTACGCATTTCCTCCCATACCCTTGATCCTTCGGTTTCTGAGGAAGATTCGCCAAGACCGGGCCCAAGTCATATTGATCGCCCCGGATTGGCCAAGAAGGGTGTGGTACACAGGTCTTCTTCACCTCTCATCGCACCCTCCTCTCCCTCTCAGGGCAGACCTCCTCTCGCAGTCGCAGCAGCAGTTTCCAAACCCACACCTCCAGAGCCTGCACCTTCATGCCTGAAGATTGAACGGGGCAACCTGATTTCCTTCTCTCTCCCACCAGATGTGGTGGATGTAATTTTATCGTCCAGGCGACACTCCACCAAGTCTGTTTACTCCTCCCAGATGGTCTAGATTCGTTAAATGGTGTGGAGAGAGATCCATTGATCCTTTAAAGGCCCACTTGTCGAATGTTCTTCAGTTTTCGCTGTTCTTGGCCCAGCAGGGTTGTGCTGTGGCCACTGTTAATGGCTATTTGTCGGCTTTTTTATGTTTGCCAGACCAGCCGTCTTTATTTAAGTCCCCCATTGTCATGAGGTTCATTAAGGGCCTTACAAATAAGTTTCCAACCACTCCTTTCATTATGCCTCAGTGGGATTTGAATCTCGTTCTTACCTTTTTAATGGATTCTCCATTTGAGCCTCTTCATGCTTGTCCTTTGAGGCTTCTTTCTTTTAAAACGGTTTTCTTGATTGCCATTACCTCGGCCAGGAGGGTAAGTGAGCTTCAGGCTCTTAGTTCGAAGCCTCTCTTCGTGACCATTCATGGAGATAAGTTGGTTTTAAGGACCAAGGTGATTACTCCTTTCCATATGGGACAGTCCATTACTTTACCCACCTTTTATCCTCCCCCTCACCCTTCCGAGGAGGAGAGACTTCATCGTTTGGACCCTAAGAGAGCTATCAGCTTTTATTTGGACAGAACAAGTGATCTGAGACTGGATCACTTGTTCAAGTGGAAGGTGAGGAATCCACAGGCAGAAGTATCCATCACAAGAACAAGTTACTTACCTTCGGTAACTTTTTCTGGTGGATACAATATCTGCCTGTGGATTCCTCACGGTCCCACCCGCCTCCCCGTTGTCCACCTGTTTCTACCAAAAGATGCTTTAACTGTTTATCATGAGTGTTTTTTAAATATGACTTTATCATGCTTATGTTTTAATAGTGGGAAATGCTTGATCTGTTGCTATTTCGCTGTGTGTGTGTGTGTGTGTGTGTGTGTGTGTGTGTGTGTGTGTGTGTGTGTGTGTGTGTGTGTGTGTGTGTGTGTGTGTGTGTGTGTGTGTGTGTGTGTGTGTGTGTGTGTACGTGTGTGTACGTGTGTGTACGTGTGTGTACGTGTGTGTGTGTACGTGTGTGTGTGTGTGTGTACGTGTGTACGTGTGTGTACGTGTGTGTACGTGTGTGTACGTGTGTGTACGTGTGTGTACGTGTGTGTACGTGTGTGTACGTGTGTGTACGTGTACGTACGTGTACAACGGATACGGACCACAATTAGGTGCAAATTCATTTATTTAGATGTGCAAAATGCCGCCATGACGCGTTTCAGCCCGACCATGGGCCTTGATCACATGACACAGTACGGTATCTCCCTATTGGTTCATATTGTGCATTCTAACAAGCATAATGATTGGCACATGTGTTGTAAACAAAGCGGTACAAAAGGGGGTGGTGATGGACGGAGCATCAGAACCAATCAAACACTCACACCCAGTCAACAGATCTGAGTTTGATCCATCACCGTTCTTTAGCCCACTCTGCCACCCCAGTTCAGACATGGCCATATGCAGATCAGTCTGACCCTGTGCCTCATGGGAACAGTCCTGCCCGAACTGCCAAGCCATGCCTTCCCTGGACCGGAAACAAGCTTCCTAGGACCGGTTTCTGGCATTTCAGCCGTCTTCAGCCAGGCTTGCTTGAATCCAATGGCAAAGTGAGCAGGGGACTCACGTCTGAGCATACCCTGCCAACTTATGGTGAACAAAGCGGTACAAAAGGGGGTGGTGATGGACGGAGCATCAGAACCAATCAAACACTCACACCCAGTCAACAGATCTGGGTTTGATCCATCACCGTTCTTTAGCCCACTCTGCCACCCCAGTTCAGACATGGCCATATGCAAATCAGTCTGACCCTGTGCCTCATGGGAACAGTCCAGCCCGAACTGCCAAGCCATGCCTTCCCTCGACCTCACGACGCCTCCGGCGCCGTCTCCGAACGACGCCCTTCCCCGGTTTAGACCCTGTCCGGCACCGGTGCAGCGCCGCTTGATGCCGCACCCGACCCCGATGGATGAGCGTTTCATCTACCGCCTGGCTCCGATCATTCCTCCTGTTTATCAGGAATCAAATGACGGGGGCGACTGGGAGGTGTCTGAGGACCCTATGGCCCTACAGGGCCAACTTTCACAGGACTGGGCAGACGAACTGGGGGATGCCAGTGGTCTGGATACTTCCCCGGACGCTGGTTTCATCTCTCCTCCGACTGTGGCCTCGGAGGAAGGTGCAGCTTTTTCAGTGGTGCTGCGCAAGGCGGCCGCAGCCCTGGGGCTCGAGCTGCCTGCTGTGGCCGTGAGGACTAACGTCCTCACAGAGGGGCTTCAACCGTCAGCAAACTCCACTGAGCCTCTGCTGCAGTTCAATGAGGCCCTCATAGACGTTCTGCAGGGCACTTGGTCCAAGCCCTCCACAGTTCCTCCTGTGGATCGAAACGTGGCCCGGCGCCACCGCCCTGCTCCAGGCGACCCCAGTTTTCTGTCCCAACACCCCACCCCCGAGAGTCTGGTTATCCAGGCCTCCGCTTCCCAATCCTCCTTCCCGTCCGCTCCTCCGGATCGGGAATCCAAGAGGCTAGAACAGTTCGGAAAGAAGCTGTTCTCTTCCCTGAGTTTGGGCCTGCGGTCTTTGAACACCGCTTGCCTCTTGGACCGTTTCTCCCACTCTCTGTGGGATACGGTGGAGGACGTGCTGCCCCTGTGTCCGGAGGAGGCCCGGACACGTCTCTCCCAGGCGCTTGCTGACGGGCGAGATGCAGCACAACATGCCATACGGTGTGGACTAGACACAAAGGACTCGCTGGGTAGGGCAATTTCCACCACGGTGGCGCTCCGGTGCCACGCCTGGCTGCGGTCCACGTTTTTTTCGGGGGATGTTCCCTCATGGATATGCCCTTTGATGGCACTCGCCTTTTTGGTGAGAAGGCGGATAGTGCGCTGGCTCGTTTTAAGGACTCGCGGGCTACGGCCAGGTCCTTGGGTCTCTCGGCCCCACGGCCGCAAACTTCCGCCTTTCGCCCCTTTCGTTGCCAAGGAAGGGGCGCCTCCTCACGTCCGCCTAGCCACCAGCTGCAGACCCAACCTGCACGCGGTCGCGGACGTGGATTCTGCCGTGGCGGTACTGGAGGACAACGTGCCGGTCAGTCCACATCCACCCCGGCAGCATCCGCCTCAAAGCCCTCCTAGTCCGAGCTTTCAGGCTCATTCCACGCCAGTGGGCGGCAGAGTTCGCCATCACCTGCTCCACTGGCGATCCATCACTTCGGACAGGTGGGTGCTGCAAATCGTCCGAAGGGGCTACTCCCTCCCCTTCGAGACGACCCCTCCAGCCATGCCACCGCAGTGCCACCGTATATCGGAGGATCACTTGAATCTTCTGCGGGAGGAAGTTACGGCCCTCTTGGCCAAAGAGGCCGTCGAGCGCGTTCCTGGTCCGGAAGTAGGCCGTGGTTGCTATTCCCACTACTTTCTGGTTCCCAAGAAGGGCAAAGGGGGCCTACGCCCTATCTTGGACCTCAGGAGCGTCAACGCCTTCCTCCGGAAGGAACGGTTCAAGATGCTAACTTTAGCTCAGGTTCTGGCTGCCCTCGACCCTGGAGACTGGATGGTAGCGTTGGACTTGCAGGAAGCCTATTTTCACATCCCCGTCCTGCCGGCCCACCGGCGTTACCTGTGGTTCACGGTGGGCCAAGAGCACTTTCAGTTCACTGTGCTCCCCTTCGGCCTCACCAGTGCCCCTCGGGTGTTAACGAAAGTGATGGCAGTCGTCGCAGCTCATCTGCGCAGATTGGGGGTTCCAGTCTTCCCCTATCTCGACGACTGGCTGTTGAAGGCGGGCTCGCCCCAGCAAGTCGTCTCCCACCTCCAGACTACGGCCGACCTCCTGCATTTGCTGGGGTTCTCCATCAACGTACCGAAGTCACACCTGAGACCCTCCCAGAAGCTCCTCTTCATCGGAGCGGTTCTCGATTCGGCACAGTTCCGGGCTTATCCTCCGGAACAGCGGGTCCAGGATATTCAGGCTCTGATTCCCATCTTTCGGGCTCTATCCTAGGTTTCGGTCAGGTTGGTGCTGCGGCTTCTGGGGCTGATGGCCTCCTGCATCCTGTTGATGCATTACGCCAGGTGGCGCATGCGGGCTCTGCAGTGGGACCTGAAGTTTCAGTGGGCCCAGCATCGAGGCAACCTGTCCGACCATGTCTTGATCTTGGAGGGCACTGCGAAACAGTTGCAGTGGTGGCTCACGGACCGCGTTTGGGTCAGGGGCAGATGCCTCTCCCTCTCCCTACCCCTACCAGAGCACGTAGTAGTGACTGACGCGTCCCTCCTGGGATGGTGGGGCCATATGGGAGAGGCGGAGATCAGAGGGCTCTGGTCGCCGGCGGAGTCTCAACTCCATATCAACCTGTTGGAGCTGAGAGCGATCCGGCTTGCACTGAAAGCCTTCCTTCCCTCTGTCCGGGGAAGTGTCGTGCAGGTGTTCACGGACAACACCACCGCCATGTGCTATTGCAAAAGACAGGGCGCGGTGGGGTCGTGGACCCTTTGTCAGGAGGCTCTGCGCCTCTGGACATGGCTGGAACACCAGGGCATCATCCTGGTGGTTCAACATCTGGCGGGCTCTCTGAACGCCAGAGCGGACGAACTCAGCTGCCGGTGCATGATGGATCACGAATGGCGTCTGAACTCCGAGGTGGCGCAAGGTCTATTTCTGCAGTGGGGAGAGCCTTGGTTAGATCTATTCGCCACCGAAGAGAACGCGCAATGTCAGCATTTCTGCACGTTGGAATTTCCAAGGCGGCACTCGCTCGGAGACGCTTTTCGTCGCGAGTGGAGTTGCGGTCTGTTGTACGCCTTTCCGCCTATACCACTTCTGCCCAGAGTGCTGAAGATGATCAGGCGCGACTGGGCCCAAGTCATCTTAGTGGCTCCGGATTGGGTACGAAGGTACTGGTATCCCGAGCTACTCAGTATGTCAATCGATCCTCCGATACGACTGCCTCTTCAGGAGGACCTTCTGTCGCAGCAGCAGGGGACGGTCCTCCACCCGAACCTGTCCAGTTTCCACCTCCATGCGTGGAGATTGAGCAGCGACAGTTGATGCCATTTGACTTGCCTTCTGAAGTCTGTGATGTGATTCTGGCAGCCAGACGTCCCTCCACAAAATCGGTATACGCCTGCAGGTGGAACAAATTTGTGGCATGGTGCACAGCAAAGGCTGTGGATCCCCTTTCCGCCCCTCTTTCTGAGGTTCTACTCTTTCTTCGGCCCAGCAGCTCTGGGCACCTTGAAAGGATATCTTTCTGCAATCTCTGCTTTCTTACGGCTTCCTGATCAGCCTTTTCTTTTCAAGTCCCCTGTTGTTTTGCTCTTTCTTAAAGGCATTACTCACATGTTTCCTCCTGTCCCCTTCGTAATGCCTCAGTGGGATTTGAATCTTGTTTTTACCTTTCTGATGTGCGCTCCCTTTGAGCCCCTTCACAATTGTCCACTTTGTCTTCTGACTCTTAATACTGCTTTCCTGGTTGCTATCACCTGGTGAGTGAGCTCCAGGGTCTGTCATCTAAGCCTCCCTTTCTTTCTGTTCATCCGGACATGGTTGTCCTCCGGACTCGTCCTTTTTTTCTTCCGAAAGTGGTGACCCCCTTTCACATCGGGCAATCGGTCACTTTGCCTACCTTCTTTCCGTCTCCGCATCCTTCGAAAGAGGAAGAGAGGCTCCACCGTCTGGACCCAAAACGTGCGCTGTCCTTTTATTTGGACCGCACCAGACAGTTCCGGATGGACGACCAACTTTTTGTTGGATACGTAGGTGCTAAGAATGGGAGAGCCGTACACAAACGGACCATCTCACGGTGGGTCGTCTTGTGTATAAAAGTTTGTTACTCCTTGGCGAAAAAGGACCCTCATGTTGGGCTGAGAGCCCATTCCACCCGGGCCACGGCGGTGACTACTGCCCTGGGACGGGGAGTTCCCTTGCAGGACATCTGTCAAGCGGCGACGTGGGCCTCACTGCACACGTTCGCCAAGCACTATTGCCTGGACAGCCAAGTCCGGAGAGCTGGCTTCTTTGGCTATTCTGTTCTCCAGGACTTTCTGGTGTGATCTTGGTTCGCAGACCCTCCACCATGGTTGGTATTGCTGGGGTATCTATTCTAAGGTGAGGAATCTAACTAACGTGTTTCTTTCAGATGAACAAGTTACTTACCTTCGGTAACGATGTATCTGTAAGAAACATTAGTTAGATTCCTCACCGACCCACCCATCCTCCCCACTCTGCGAACCGACATCTAGCGTTAAGGTCATCCTGTTCAAGGCCCTAGACTTTTTGGCACCAGTGTCGGTCTCTTGCATGGCTCTGCGTTCCTGGCGCAGAAAGCTATGTACAAGAACTGACGTCAGCGCGCAAGGGCGGCGTCTAAGTACTCCGATGTCATTCCGGCGCACGACGCCAACGACGGACGCGGAGCCGCAGACGACGCCTAGCGACGCGCAAGGGGTATTGCTACAAAAATATTTCCGGATCCAGCCTGACGCCTGGGGATATTCGAAGGTGAGGAATCTAACTAACTAATGTTTCTTACAGATACATCGTTACCGAAGGTAAGTAACTTGTTCTTCAAAGCATTGGATTCCCTTGTGTCTAGATTCATATGGTCCTATGGTAAAACAAGGAGGGCACCTACATTTCTGACATTACCCAGAGAAAGGGGTGTGTGGGCTCTCACAAATTTTAAACTTCATTATCTAGCTGCTGTTACTCCAGTTTTGGAACTTTCATAGATTCACATGCTTAACTCATTTCCCATCGTCAAGATGGGAGTCCCCGGTATTATCAAAATAATTGTCCTATTGAACATAGCACATACGTCTCTAGGCCTTAAAATCTTTTATATAACATATCCCTGTCCTTTAGTAAAAAAGGACCAAACTTAACTAATCAGAAGAGACCACCCTGTAGAACCTTCCTGAGAGAAGCGACCGCCCCTCAGATTTTCTACAGCACGTCGTGCTAAGGGAGTTTCCACTGAGCTCTGCTCAGTTTTCTTCTATTTTTCAAGATTTGGAGTGTTTTTTTACCCTTTCAGCTTACTATCAACTCAGTGGATTTTCTTTAAGGTGATTCAAACTGACGTCCACCATGTCAGAGAGGTCTATTCAGAGCCTGTGGAACTTGTAGGAAGAAAAGGCTGCATATTGATGATAAGCACAAGGACTGCTTAAACTGCTTGTACCCTGACCACAAACCAAAGGAGTGCAGGGTATGTCGCACCTTTTCTACAAAGACTCTTAAAGACCGAGAAGGAAGGCTTCTCTTGTCACTTCAGAGGCTTAAAAACAGGGACACTGTGGTCTCTGACAAGGAGAGTGATACATTGTCTATATGTTCCTCAACAACGCCTCAGAAACGACCTTTGGATGAAACTGCCGGCTCATCGTCACAGCCACCTAAAAAAGCGTCAAAAAAGTCTGTTGAGTCCACGCAGATACAGACTGGATCTGCCATGAAGAAAGGAAGGCTTTAAATATCAAAATACAGCTTCAGAACCTCAAAGACCACCTATAAAACTGAAGCATACCTTCAAAAAACCTACTTCAGCTCCACCCTTGAGCAGCTCGTCAATGAAAAAATCCTCTCCCGAGGTGATTCTGGTTACAACGACGGTGTCTTTAGTCAACACCGTGACTGTATCTGCGGCGCCGATGACGACGACTTCGTCGATGGGTAATTTACCTTTATCGTTGACGAAGCAAATTGCGTCTTGGAAGTCTTAATAGTCGTCGAGGTGTCAACTTCCGATGACGACCCACCCATCGACGACGACACCTCACATCGACAGAGACCTCGTCGACGACTGCGTCCACGAGAGAACTCGCGTTGACGGTGGAAGTGTTACCGTCGACGAAAATCCCTGTCTCCGGCAGTGTGACGACTACAATCCCGTCGACGGAGCAGAAAAAGCAGCTTTCGCCGATGAAGGTGATTCCGGTGGTGATACAAACGTCGACGGGCTTGTCGACGACACCGTCGATGAAGAGGGAAAAACATAACATTTAAAAAATACAATTAACACCAGCTGTAACCTCACCTAGTCCGGTGCAGGCTCTTTTGCCATCTCCGTTCTTAGAAGAAGATGATTAGGACAAGGGGTCTGATGATGGTAGTCTCTTTGGGGCAGCCTTGAGCCCATCAGACCTTCACATCAAATGTCAGGAGGATTCTGATGAAGATGATGGTTATGGACGTCAATATTACCATCCGCAACAGCAATATCACCCACAGGAGATGATGTACCTCCCTTCAAGTCTTATGACCGACCTGCAATTAATGCTGGCGGACTATAAGAGGAGAATTCCGCTAGAGTAGCGCATCCAACAGTCTCCTAGGTTTCAACCTCCTACTCAAGTTGATCCTGTCTATCAGTTGAAATCCTCTGATGGGGAAGTATAGAGAGAAGAAGGAGAGATTCAACAAGATGAATGGGATTCCTACATCATTCCCACTCTGGCATCTCCATCTCCCCCACAAGTAGATTCACCTCCGGAAGATATTGGGGGAGTCCACAATCTTCTGGAGAGAGCGGCTAAGCGCTTTGATTTACCAATGCCTATGCATCAGCAGGACTGTTTTCTGTATGACTTTAAAGAGCCTTATAAGAAATCAGTGAGATCTATACCCATCATTTATTACATATGGAAGGAGGGGCATAGAATAATGCAAAATCCAGCAACTATTCCACCCGTGTTACCAAGACTATATAAAAAATATGAGGCTCCGGATGAGGCTCCAGCTTGCTTAATAGGTCATCGGAAAGCAGATCCTGTGATCTCGCAAGCAGCGCAACAACGCTCAAAGAATCCTTCAGCTCCCCTGACTGCTCCTCCTGATAAAGAAGTAAGAAAGCTTGACAACATCGGGAAGTGTTTTTCAACAATGTCAGCTCTGACAGTTCGAGCAGCGAATTCTCTGGCTCTACTGGGCCGTTATAATAGGCAGATGTGGTCGGACTTAACACCATTCTTGGACAAACTTCCACCAGATGACAAGGAGGAAGCTAAGAGAATTCTTCTTGAGGGCGAACTGACTGCCTCTGAAGTGATAGACTGCTCTATGGATGTAGCGTCCACTGGTTTCAGGCAGCTAGCGGAAGCGGCCGTCTTGAGACGTCAAGGCTGGCTCAAAGCCACCACATTCAGGCCTGAGGTGCAGACAAAGATTCTTGACCTTCCTTTTAATGGTGAAGAATTATTTGCCAGCCACGTTGACGAAACCTTACAAGCTATCAAAAAAGACACTGATATGGCTAAGTCTTTGGGGACAATACAAACAGACTCCTTTTTGTGGTTCACGAGGAAGAGGTTACCAATCTTACAGATCAGGATACCAACAGTCTCGCTACTCCGCATATCCTGCTACCGCTCAACAATACAGACCCCAGTATACTAGCCGCCAGCCACCTGCACCACAACAAGGCTTCTTTTAGGGGAAAATCAGGATGCAAGGGTAAGGAGACCGGTCGACGCCAACGACGCCAATGACCTTTCCCAGCTGTCGGCCTCTATCCTACCAATTCCATCCGCGGTGGGTGTCAAGATATTCCGTTATTTGCAGCTGTGGCGGGGCATGACTTCAGACCAATGGGTCCTAAACATAATCCAGTTCGGCCATTCCTTGAAATTTATAGAGGTACCTCCAACAACTCCTCCTCTGCCTCGCTTTCAAAAACACCTGCATCTCTTAAAGACGGAAGTTACCAACATGTTGCAGAAAGGAGCAATAGAATGAGTTCCCCTCAGTCAGAGAGGGAAGGGTTTCTACTCCCGGTTCTTCTGAATATGAAAGAAGCTAAATAACTGGAGACCGATCTTAGATTTGCGGAACTTAAACAATTTCCTCAAAGAACAATTGTTCCGTATGATCTCTATTCAAGATGTGCTTCACCTCCTCAACAGAAACGATTACATGGTGTCTGAAAACAAACGGTAGTGTGTTTTTCCTAGTGTGGAGCTGGCGCCTCCTGAGTATGCGCAATTATGTGTAAACTATCTGTGCGGTGCAAAAAGGTGAGGGAAACTAACACCCTGAATCCTCAAACGGTAACACAATCCTATGCACACGCTGTTGAATTACAGCGTGTTCATAGGATTGTGTTACAGATTACATGGCGTCGCTGGATCTCCAGGACACATTTTCATATACCCATACGCCGAAAGCACAAGAAGTTTCTAAGATTCACTGTGGCCGACAGTCCCTTCCAATTCCGCATCTTACCTTTCGGACTAAAATCCGCTCCGCGCATTTTCACAAATTATTTAGCACCAGTCGCAGCATTTCTAAGACGACAACATCATCAAATTTCCCCATACCTGTACGACTGGCTTCTCAAAGCCCCCACCAACGAAGCAGCGAAAGCGTCCACCAAGGCCCGTCTCTAACTCTTCAAAAACTTGGGCCTCACTTTAAATGTAGAAAAATCGACTCTGCAACCATCCCGTCGACTAGTGTGTCTAGGAGCTATCCTGGACACCATAGAAAACCAGGCTTATCCTACTCTGGGGAGACAACAAAGATTAATGACTTTGGCAAAGAGGGTCCAAAAAAGAAAGTCCATTTCCATACTCCTTTTCAAATCTCTCCTAGGAATTATGTCTTCTTCTATCCCCCTCATACCTCATTGTCTTCTCCAAATGCGTACTTTTCAGGAAGCTTTAAACGAACAATGGGTGCAGATAGAGGGCTCATTCGACGAGCTGATCCGGATCACTCCTCACATGATAGCGGCCTTGGACTGGTGGATGCAACCTCTCCAATTATCGCCGGGTCTGCTGTTCCTATCTGTGGTAAATTAGAAGTCCATGGAGCCAGGTATATAAAACAGGCAGGATTTATTTAAGCTAAGTTCATTAGAAGAAAATAGGTAGATGGAAAGTAACCCCACCAGGAGCAACCTCCCCGCCACTCAGCCTGCCTGCCATCAACTGACACTCTACACTCAAGCCAGGCACTCAAACATTCCATGAGGTCATCAGGCATTCTAACACTCATACTTGCTGAGCAACAGGGAAGAGTCAGCCAGAGAAAGGAAAGACACAAGTCAATTATAACACTATCGCAGGCTGTTCCTTTCATGATTACAACGGATGCATCTCTAGAGGGCTTGGGAGCTTTCCTGCAAGACTTGCAGGTCAGCGGAAAATGGCTGCCTTCCTACAGGGATCTTCATATCAGTCTTCTCGAGCTAAGAGCAGTTTACCTAGCGCTCCAAGCATTTCTGCCAAAAATACAAAACGCATCGGTGCTTGTTAGGACGGACAACGCCATGACAATGCACTACCTCAACAAACAGGGAGGAACAAGATCTCTCCTGCTCTCAGTAAGCCCAACTCATATGGTACTGAGCGATTCATCACAAAGTGCATGTATCAGCAGAGTACGCCCCAGGAAAACAAAATGTCATAGTGGACAAGTTGAGCAGACTAAAGACTACTTGCCACGAGTGGTAACTGGACCAGCACACTCTAGACAACATTTTCTCCCAATGGGGCAAGCCAAACCTAGATCTGTTCGCATCTCCAGAGAACGCGAAATGCTGGTGCTTCGCAAGTTGGCGTCACCATCAGGTTTCATGGGGGAATGCCTTTTCAATAGCTTGCTCCGACATATTTGCTTACGCCTTTCCACCCATTCCTCTCCTTCCATGAGTGTTAAAAAAGATAAAGACAGAACCCTCAAGATCATTCTGATAGCTCCAGCCTGACCTTGCCAGCACTAGTACACAGAACTTCACCTACTTTCAGTCAAGTGTCCGATTCACCTCAGACCATTTTCCGTCTCTCTTGACAATGAACCAGGGACAAGTATGCCATCCGAACCCTAGTTCTCTGAAATTGTCAGCCTAGTTCCTGAGTTCCGAGAATTTCAACACCTAAGGATCCCACAGGAGTGCAGACAGGTGCTGGTTAAAGCAAGAGCATACCGCACTTACAGGACTTACTGCTTAAATGGAAGAGATTTTGCACGTGGTGTACATCGTAAAGTCAATCCTCTCCATTTACCTCCTGAGGAAGTTTTACCATATTTACTTCTCTTGGCTCGCTCAGGTTTGGCCCATGCGTCAATTAAAGTTCATTTAGCTGCCATTTCCAGTTTCTGCAGATCAGCTAAGGCTCCATCTCTATGGTCCTGCAGGCTAGTAAAACAGTTTCTCAAGGGGCTGTTTAGAATGTTCCCTCCAGTAAGGGCAACTTCTCCTGCATGGCAACTAAATATAGTGCTCAGTCAACTAATGAAACATCCGTTTGAACCTATTCACAAGACGGACATGAAGTTCTTATCTTGGAAAGTAGATCTCCTCCTAGCCCTCACATCAGCAGGAAGGGTTGGAGAACTTCAGGCTTTTACTACTCAAGAACCTTTCTTACAGTTTAAACAAGACAAAGTTATTCTACAAACAAACCCTAAATTCATCCCTAAGGTTCCTTCAGATTTCCACCTTAACTAACCAATTGTTCTGAAATCATTTTTCCGAAATCCGCAGACTGCGTTGGAGCGTGCTCTGCACTCTCTAGATGTTAAAAGGTACCTTGAATTTTACTTGAACAGGACAAAGTCATTTTGCAGGTCAAATCAACTCCTTATTGCGTACAGTGACCTAGAAAAGGTTTCCCGATCACTAAACCGAGCATTTCCAGATGGATTTCAAGTGCAATTGTATTCTGTCATCAACAAGCGGGCCTTCCTCTGACGTCAAGAGTTCGTGCCCACTCTACAAGAGCGATATCCCCATCTACAGCACTGTTTGCAGGTGTATCCCTGTTTGACATTTGTAGATCAGCAACTTGGAGGACCCCGCACACATTCACCTGGCACTACTGCTTGGATGCTGGGAATAAGTGTGGTGCGGCAGTAGGACAAGCGGTTCTCAGACATACCTTTCAATAAGGTGAGCCGTCTTCTTTGGTTCCTTCCCACCATCCTGTACTGTCTCACATTTTCAATGGTTTATGGTAAAAAGTTATACTTTGGATAGTTTTGTTTATGCATTTATATGAGTATATTAATTTATATGGATAATGCATTCATGCATGCCTTTCCTGTAGTGGTTATATGACATGAAAATGTGTTACTCACTGCTAGCTATTCTGATTCAAGCATGTGAATCTATGAAAGTTCAAATACTGGAGTAAGAAACATGTTACGTACCAGTAACTATAGTTCTCCAGTATTGGAATCTTTCATAGATTCACATTTGACCCGCCCACCTTCACTGGAGAAGGCTCACTTACTTATCTCTGTTTTTTCTGTGTATGCGCACTTGTGCTTGGAAAATCTGAGGGACTGGAGCTTCTCCCAGGGAGGTTCTACAGGGTGCTCTCTTCTGATTGGTCAAGTTTTAAGTTTTTTCCTTACTTACTAAAGGACAGGGATATGTTATAAAAGATTTTAAGGCCTAGAGCCTTATGTGCCATGTCTAATAGGACAATTATTTCGATAATACCTGGGACTCCCATCTCGACGACGGGGAATGATTCAAGCATGTGGATCTATGAAAGACTCCAATACTGGAGAGCTATAGTTACACATAAGTAACTTGTTTCTTCTCCTGTATACACGGGTTCTCCCGATTTAATTGAGATGAAAAACCTCACTCTATACTGGGTGTGCCATCGATCTTTGAGCTTACAATAGGATCGGTAGCTAAAGGATGTCTGTTAAGGCAGTTAAAACCCAGCTACTATAAGAAAGCTAGGTTTAAGGGAGCGGCCTATAAAAACTGGACTGATTTGAGAAAGAAGCTCGGATTGGGGAGATGGAATTGATATACTCTGATACAAAAACAGCCCTCAATTCCAGGATTATTTCAGGATGCTTGCTTGTATAGATAGGAGAAACTGGAGTTATGCAATTTGGGGGATCTCTTCCAAAATCAGAGGTTTGCATCATTCGAGGAACTGAGGATTAAGTTCAATCTAAATCAAAAGGCATTTTGTAGCTTTTTACATTTAAAAAACTGGTGAAACGGTGGGGTTTAGAGAGGATGCCCCTCCTGGATCTCTTGATTTGGGGATAAAAACTCTCTATCAGCGTAATCGAGAAGCATAATGCTAAATGGCAATTAAAGCTTGGGGTTAATGAATATACTTTTTATGATTCTCTGGAGTTCAGTTGTACGGTGCTAAACTCTTCGGGGCTGCAAGCATAGCACTACAAGATAATCTTTGACTTATATTTTACCCCAGAAAAGATCTAAAGATGGGGGGGGGGGGTCCAGGGGTCAATTGTCCTCTGTGTCAGTCTCACGTGGCGGATTTATTTCACATGTTTAGCACATGCCCAGTCTTGGATACACTGAGATTTCAGATCTCTAAATTTTTTGGAAATGTACATAATGCTAGTATGGATTTGACTCCTCGAGTGATGATACTGGGGTAGTTTCGGATTTGGAATTGAGGAGAGGCGAGTATTTCGGATCTGTGTTGCCTCAGCATGGTTGGACCCGCAGGCACCATCTTACCAACAATGGTAAGGGAGGTTTTTTCTATCTTCAAGTTAGAAATGGCATTGTATAAACATACGGGAAAAAGAGCTAAGCAGAAGAATTTGGGCCCGCCTTACTGAATGGCTTCTCTCTCAAGAATACGACTGGAATATTAATTGGGAGGGATCCTTAATCATGGTCAAATATGGTACACTGGAGGGTAATAATGAAAACATCAGATGGAGACAGATTAGCTTTTTCTTATTGCACTTGTACTTTGTCTAGTTACTGTACTGTATATCTAGGCTGTCCGGTTTTAGGTTTAAACCTAAAGTAACTGCTAAAACCCCACTGAAAGAGAAATAGCCCTCACCAGTGAAAACATATAAACACTGAAAAAACACCTGCAAAACCACAAACTAAATGCTATTCAAAGAAAGGAAAAAGAGAGTGAAAGAGTCATTGTTTTCTTCCTGAAGGGGCCAATATAATGTAACTTTGTTACATAAGCTAGCAGTAGGAAAGACTGGGCTAACATTATTCTGCTTGTGTTTTGTTGTTTAGAGATGGCACTAAAATATTGTTTCTTCTTCCTTTTGCTTTTTTTAGTTTTGAGGTCTTTGGTCTAAAGATACAGGGTTTAGAAGCATGATTTTGGTCTTGTTTAATTATTTTATCAACTGTAGAGAATCAGGAAATATCAAAATAATATTTGATATTTTGGCTGCGTTTGATTCTTTCACTGATAGGTAAGAATCTTTCCTAATATGTGGTATCACATTTACCCACAGAGAGTGGGTAAAACCCCTTAATACATCAGCCCCCAGTTTCTAGTGAGTCAGTATTGATAGTGGGTGAATTGCCAACACCTCAGTCTTTAAACATTCAATGCAAGCTATAGTGACAAGTATATGTGAAAAAAGCACTATCCCCAAACATCTCGGATAGTGGTGAAAACATGACACCAGACTTTTGGAAAACATGGAACGCTGTGTTACTTGGAATGCTCTGCAAAAAAGGTTCTTTCCAAGTTCAAAGATTAGAGTGATATTGTTCATATTTGCAGTGATTCAGCTATGCATATGAACATTTTGTGTGATGACCTGTGACAATTGATACCTGAGCTGGAGTGCTTTCCTGTAAGAGATCCTTGCCACTTGTTAGATGGTATGCTGAAAGCATCTTTACAATCTTCATAGTTAATGAGGAATGCTATTGACTTTTTAGTCCATCTGGTGCAATGTTTTCTTATGCACAGGAACTAAAACGCAAATATTCATCAATTCATGCTTTGTGTGGCATCAATGAAAGAGGCATCCCAACTGTGTACCTTAGCTGAGGATTCTCAGTTTAAGGGGCTATGAATGCTATATTATCCATGTGGCAACCATTTACAGAATTTTTGTTGAGTGATGATGCCAAAGGCAAGAAATGTGAGGATCTTTGGACGCATATTGATAGTGATGTGAAAAAAAGTACACTCTACTGCATTCTTAGATTTTTACAGGAAAACATAACTGCTGTGGTTGACATATTTTAAAAAAATTACGTCTGAAAACACCCTTGTCTGCCAAGTGTTCAGCATAATTGGTGTAGAAGTGAAACATCTCCTGGAGAGTAGGCTGGGCGACACCTTTAGTGAATTTGGCACTGCAACATGTTCTATGTTAGAGTGCTTGCCACTTGGTAAGCAAAGCAATGTTGAAGAGCGATTCAGGAACTTTTATTTTACAATGTAAGAGACATTTCTTGCAATGATGCATAGAGATGTCCCTTCACCACCAGTGGCATTTGAAGTCAATGAAACCTCACTGTGGTACTCTGTACAAGTTCTAGATCCCTTCCGTAAAGGGGAATTTCCTCTGTATTTTCAAAAGTGCTTCTTCATTTTTGACCGCTTCGATAACTCTGAGGGCATAAACGCCCAGCTCAATGCAATTGTTGTAGAACCTGCCTTGAGAACCGCAATCTTCAAGTGCACCAATATTGGCATGGAAAGCTATGTTAGTGGCCAGAGTTAACAAATTGTGTACTGGCTGTTTTGGCATTGCCCTTCTCAAGTGCCAATGTTGAGAGGGCCTTTTCACAGACGTTTACATGGGAAGGAAAGAGCGAGATCACATGACTAAAGACTCACTGAATAAGTATTGTGTGGATTACTACAATAAGTTTAATTTGCACAAATCTATTTGGACCTCATATACACTATACATACACTGTCTATATAGCATGCGCTATCAGTGCAGAAAGCAAACAATAATAAAAGCTAAACGTTCCATAAACACCGGAAAAACACTGTTTCTGTTGTTTTTAATGGCGCAAAAATGTGCAACCACTGATAACCACTGTATTTTTAATGTATTGAAATCACTTACAAACACTGAAAAGAAAAAAAAAAACAGAATTGACCAAAAATAGAAACTGAAAACAGGAAAGCCTATGTATATCATATGAATTTAGGATGTTATGTGATCTATATCCTTTTTTCTGAGGTTTTTGTTTTAGAGGCTATTATTGAGTGTAATTGTGTCTTGTATATTATGTAATATCTTTTTACTGCTGCTTGCAACTTTCGCAGTCTAATTATGACATTTATAATAGCACTAATAAAAAGGATTATAAAAAAAAAGGAGTAAAACTGCAGTGGCACAGTGGACAAAAAATGTTGGGCTGAAATGCGACCCCCAAGCACTTGCCAGTGGCTGAGACTTTGGGAAGCATTCCACCCGTCTCCTTGTGTTGCTTTGGTGGGATGACCTAGCCACACTGCACACACATTACTCTATGCTTTTATGATAGGCCTGTCCCCATTCTACACCTTTCCCATAGCGGACAACCCAATTTCACCTAGTCATAAGTTACAGACCCAAACTTAAATATGTTCATTACAAACCCCAATCCCATCTTACCTAACTATACAGCCCAAACCCTTACCCCACAGCTCACATAGACAAAACCCTCACTCATTTTATCTAACCCTTTGCAGTATGCACTGAGGCCACAATTCGCTACCCACACCGTTCCGAGCTCTTGTCATCTACTACAAACCCCTCTTCACCTGGTTATAGAGTATGTAAAAAATAACTGCCTCCAGCCTGCTCATCCTGATTGAAAGTTATTCTAAAGTTACTCCTTTAGTAATTCATACCGTTGTAAGCTGTATATTTATTTGAAAAGCAAGAGTTGGTTTTGATTTCCTCTATTGCACTCTTCTTATTTTGCTTTCTGTGATGAGTGTTACAGATCGCGTGACCTGCATAGTGCAATTATCTTCCCTAAGACACTGAAAACCAAATGTATATGTAGGGCTTGAGTTGGGTTGAATTCAAAGTGCAGGAATGGGGTCGGACCGTGGTGACTTTTTCAATCAGACCTCTTCATTATACAAGCATAGATATCTGAAAGAAACACGTTAGTTAGATTCCTCACCTTAGAATATCCCCAGGCGTTAGACTGGATCCGGAAGATTTTTCGTCAGCAATACCCCTTGCGCATCGCTAGGCGTCGTCTGCGGCTCCGCGTCCGTCGGCGTTGTGCGCCGGAATGATGTCGTTGGAGTACTTAGACGCCGCCCTCGCGCGCTGTCGTCAGTTCTTCTTTTTTCCGCGCCAGTAAGCGCCGATCCGGGAGAGCTACCCCTTTAGTCAATTTTTGACTAAATTTTTTGACTCTTTTTGGTCATTTCTCGACTCTGGTGCCGGTAGGATGCCAGGTTTCAAGGCCTGCGACGACTGTCACCGACTGATGTCAGTGACCGATCATCACCGCCGGTGCCTGTACTGCTTGGGCATCGACCACGACGTGGCGTCGTGCTCCGATTGTATGGCCCTGACCTCGAAAGCTAGGCAGGAGCGGTCCCGCAAGCTTCTCGAGCTTCGCCACTCGGCTCCGCGCCGCTCTCGATCCCGGTCCAGGAGGAGGTCCAAGGATCGGTTGCGGAGCCGCACTCGACATCGTCACTCATCTGGCTCGAAGTCTTCGGGTAAGTCGAGGCACTCCAAGAAGTCCAAGAGGCGACACCGCTCTTCGGACTCCCCTCGCGCGACTCGGCCGAGGGTCCGGGTGGTTCCACCCCCGCGACTCCGCAAGAGCCGCGCAAGTCCCCATACCCGACGGTCCCTGGGACTGACGCGACGCCGGCGGAGGTCAGTGCCTTCCTCTCGGCCATGAGGAGCCTGGCCCCGCCGTCGACGCCCGCTGGCGCGCCTTCGGGCCCCGCGGACTCGACTGGGCGAACTCGCGTGCCGGCGGCCCCGGTGCCGTTGGAGGCTCCGGCCCCGACGCCGCAGGTCCCCGAGGGGCCCGAGCCTGGGCCCCCGTCGACGCCGGTCGACCTCGTTACGCCGACGACACCGATACCACCCCCGACGCCGGCTCCGGTCGACGTCGATCCCCGGTTCAGCCCCTGTCCGGTCCCGACGCCGATGCGGCGCCGCCCGACGCCGCTAGAGACACACATTGTCTATCGACCGGCTCCGATCATTCCTCCTGTGTACCAGGAATCGGATGACGGGGGCGACTGGGAGGGGTCTGATGACCCTCTGGCCCTTCAGAGCCAACTTGCACAGGACTGGGCAGATGAACTGGGAGAGGCCAGTGGGTTGGATTCCTCACCAGACACTGGATTCATCTCTCCTCCGACTGTGGCTTCGGAGGAGGGTGCAGCTTTTTCTGTGGTGCTGCGCAAGGCGGCCGAAGCCCTTGGGCTTGAGCTGCCTGCCGTGGCTGTGAGGACTAACATCCTCACTGAGGTGCTTCAGTCTGCCGCATGCTCCACTGAGCCTCTGCTGCCATTCAATGAGGCCCTCACTGACGTTCTGCAGGGCACCTGGTCCAAGCCCTCCACAGTCCCTCCTGTGGATAGGAACGTTGCCAGGCGCCACCGCCCTGCTCCGGGCGACCCCAGTTTTCTGTCCCAACACCCCACCCCCGAGAGTCTGGTTATCCAGGCCTCTTTCTCCCAATCCTCCTTCCCGTCCGCTCCTCCGGACCGGGATTCCAAGAGGCTGGAACAGTTTGGTAAGAAGCTGTTCTCTTCGCTCAGTTTGGGCCTGCGGTCTTTGAACACCGCCTGTCTCTTACACCGTTATTCCCACTCTCTGTGGGATGCGGTGGAGGACGTGCTGCCACTGTGCCCGGAGGAGGCCCGGGCGTGGCTTTCCTCGGCCCTGGCCGATGGGAGAGATGCAGCGCGCCATGCAATCCGATGTGGGCTTGACACTACGGACTCGCTGGGTAGGGCGATTTCTACGACGGTGGCGCTTCGACGTCACGACTGGCTGCGGTCCACGTCTTTTTCAGGGGATGTCCAGAGCACCCTCATGGACATGCCTTTTGATGGCGCTCGCCTTTTTGGTGAGAAAGCGGACAGTCCGCTGGCTCGCTTCAAGGACTCCCGGGCTACGGCCACGTCCTTGGGCCTCTCGGCCCCGCGGCCACAAACTTCCGCTTTTCGCTCCTTTCGTGGCCAAGGAAGGGGCACCTCCTCACGTCCGCCTAGCCTCCGGCCGCAGAACCAACCTGCACGCGGTCGCAGACGTGGTTTCCGCCGAGGCGGTACTGGAGGACGACGTGGTCAGTCCACATCCACCCCGGCAGCATCCGCCTCAAAGCCTTCCTAGTCCGAGCTTTCAGGCCCATTCCACGCCAGTGGGCGGCAGAGTTCGCCATCACCTGCTCCACTGGCGGTCCATCACGTCGGACAGGTGGGTGCTGCAAATCATCCGAAGGGGCTACTCCCTCCCCTTCGAGACGACTCCTCCAGCCATGCCACCGCAGCACCACCGTATCTCGTGGGATCATTTGAATCTTCTCCACGAGGAAGTTTCGGCCCTCTTGGCCAAGGGGGCTGTCGAGCGCGTTCCGAGCCCACAAGTAGGTCGTGGTTGTTATTCCCACTACTTTCTGGTTCCCAAGAAGGGCAAAGGGGGCTTACGCCCTATCTTGGACCTCCGCAACGTCAATACCTTCCTCCGGAAGGAACGGTTCAAAATGTTGACTTTGGCTCAGATTCTAGCTGCCCTAGACCCTGGAGACTGGATGGTAGCATTGGACTTGCAGGACGCATATTTACACATCCCCGTCCTGTCGGCCCACCGGCGTTACCTGCGGTTCACGGTGGGTCAGGAGCACTTTCAGTTCACCGTGCTCCCCTTCGGCCATACCAGTGCCCCTCGGGTGTTCACGAAAGTGATGGCGGTGGTCGCAGCTCATCTGCGCAGATCAGGGGTTCCAGTCTTCCCCTATCTCGACGACTGGTTGTTGAAGGCGGGCTCGCCCCAGGCAGTAGTCTCCCACCTCCAGACTACGGCGGATCTCCTGCATTTGCTAGGGTTTTCCATCAACATGCCAAAGTCACACCTGAGCCCCTCTCAGAAGCACCTCTTCATCGAAGCGGTTCTCGATTTGGCACAGTTCCGACTTCATCCGCCGGAACAGGGGGTCCGGGATATACAGGCCCTGATTCCCATCTTTCGGCCTCTATCCTGGGTTTCGGTCAGGCTAGTGTTGCGGCTTCTGGGGCTGATGGCCTCCTGCATCCTACTAGTGCATCACGCCAGGCGGCGCATGCGGGCTCTGCAGTGGCCCAGCATCACAGCAACCTGTCCGACCACGTCTTGATCTCGGAGGGCACTGCACAGCAGTTGCAGTGGTGGCTCACGGACCGCGATTGGGTCACGGGCAAGAGCCTCTCCCTACCCCTACCGGAGCATGTCGTAGTGACGGATGCGTCCCTCCTGGGATGGGGTGGCCATATGGGAGAGGCGGAGATCAGAGGCCTCTGGTCTCCGGCGGAGTCTCGCCTCCACATCAACTTGTTGGAGCTGAGAGCGATCCGACTTGCACTGAAAGCCTTCCTTCCCTCTGTCCGGGGAAGTGTCGTGCAGGTGTTCACGGACAACACCACCGCCATGTGGTATTGCAACAAACAGGGCGGGGTGGGGTCGTGGACCCTTTGTCAGGAGGCCCTGCGCCTCTGGACATGGCTGGAACACCAGGGCATCACCCTGGTAGTTCAACATCTGGCGGGCTCTCTGAACGCCAGAGCAGACGAACTCAGCCGCCGGTGCATGATAGATCACGAATGGCGTCTGAACTCCGAGGTGGCGCAAGGTCTCTTTCAGCAGTGGGGAGAGCCTTGGTTAGATCTATTTGACACCGATGAGAACGCGCAATGTCAGCAGTTCTGCGCGTTGGAATTTCCAAGGCGGCACTCGCTCGGCGACGCTTTTCGTCACGAGTGGAGTTGCGGTCTATTGTACGCCTTTCCGCCTATACCACTTCTGCCCAGAGTGCTGAAGAAGATCAGGCGCGACCGGGTCAAAGTCATCTTGGTGGCTCCGGATTGGGCACGAAGGTACTGGTATCCTGAGCTACTCAGTATGTTGACCGATCCTCCGATACGTCTGCCCCTTCGGGAGGATCTTCTGTCGCAGCAGCAGGGGACGGTCCTCCACCCGAACCTGTCCAGCCTCCACCTCCATGCGTGGAGATTGAGCGGCGGCAGTTGATGCCATTTGATTTGCCTCCTGAAGTCTGTGATATCATTCTGGCAGCCAGGCGTCCCTCCACAAAGACGGTATACGCCTGCCGGTGGAACAAATTTGTGGCATGGTGCACAGCAAAGGCTGTGGATCCCCTTTCCGCCCCTCTTTCTGAGGTTCTCCTCTTTCTTCGGCCCGGCAGGACTCTGCCCCGGGCACCTTGAAAGGTTATCTTGCTGCCCTCTCTGCCTTCTTACGGCTTCCTGATCAGCCCTCTCTTTTCAAGTCCCCTGAAGTGTCACGCTTTCTTAAAGACATTACTCACACGTTCCCTCCTGTCCCTTTCGTAATGCCTCAGTGGGACTTGAATCTTGTCTTGACATTCCTGATGTGCGCTCCCTTTGAGCCTCTTCACAATTGTCCTCTTCGTCTTCTGACGCTTAAGACTGCTTTCCTGGTAGCCATCACCTCGGCTAGACGGGTGAGTGAGCTCCAGGCTCTATCGTCCAAGCCTCCTTTTCTATCTGTTCATCCGGACAAGGTTGTCCTTCGGCCTCGTCCTTCCTTTCTACCGAAAGTGGTGACCCCCTTTCATCTTGGGCAATCTGTCACCTTGCCCACCTTCTTTCCGCCTCCGCACCCTTCCAAAGAGGAAGAGCGGCTCCACCGTCTGGACCCAAAATGTGCGCTCTCCTTTTATTTGGACCACACGACACAGTTCCGAGTGGACGACCAGCTTTTCGTTGGCTACGTGGGTGCAAAGAAGGGAAAAGCTGTGCACAAACGGACCATCTCCCGGTGGGTTGTTTTGTGTATAAAAATCTGTTATTCCTTTGCGAAAAAGGACCCTCCTGTTGGGCTGCGAGCCCATTCTACTCGGGCCACAGCGGCTACTACTGCTGTGGGACAGGGAGTCCCTTTGCAGGACATCTGTCAGGCGGCGACGTGGGCTTCGCTGCACACGTTTGCCAGGCAATATTGCCTAGACAGCCAAGTCAAGGGATGGCTTCTTTGGCCGTTCTGTCCTCCAGGACTTTCTGGTGTGATCTTGGTTCGCAGACCCACCACCAGGGATGGTATTGCTTGGGTATCTATTCCAAGGTGAGGAATCTAACTAACGTGTTTCTTTCAGATGAACAAGTTACTTACCTTCGGTAACGATGTATCTGTAAGAAACATTAGTTAGATTCCTCACCGACCCACCCATCCTCCCCGTTCTGCGAACTGACATCTAGGGTTAAGGCTATCCCTTTCAGGGCCCTAGATTTTTTGGCACCACTGTCGGTCTCTTGCATGGCTCTGCGTTCCTGGCGCGGAAAGCTATGTACAAGAACTGACGTCAGCGCGCAAGGGCGGCGTCTAAGTACTCCGGCGTCATTCCGGCGCACGATGCCGACGACGGACGTGGAGCCGCAGACGACGCCTAGCGACGCGCAAGGGGTATTGCTGACGCAAAATCTTCCGGATCCAGTCTGACGCCTGGGGATATTCTAAGATGAGGAATCTAACTAACTAATGTTTCTTACAGATACATAGTTACCGAAGGTAAGTAACTTGTTCTTTATTCTCAGAATTATTTTAGATTACATTTAGAGCAGAGGTCTTCAACCTTTTCTGTAATAAGAGTTACTATAGCCTTATAGCCCGCCGTAGCGGGCTATACCGGCTGTTAAAGGCCCGCTGCAGCGTTAAAGGCCCGAGCCGAAGGCGAGGGACTTTAACAACAGCAGCGGGACTTTAAAAGCCGGTATAGCCCTGCTACGAAGGGCTATAAGGCTATTAGAACATTCTGCCACTAGAGGGCAGAATGTTCTAACAAAACGAAGCCTTCAGGGAGCGCGAGGGGATTCAAATCCCCTCCGGCTCCCTGAAGTCTTTATTCACAGCCAGAGCTGTGAACAAAGACACATTGGAATGTTGGTGCTCCGGGCTTATACCAGCCATTATAAGCCCGGAGCACACCATTGTTTTCAATGGAGCTCCCAACATTCCAATGTTCTAATTATGTTTAGTTAAAATCATACAGAGCTACTAATATTGTTACTGTGGTAATAATAACCATGAAAGAGATAGGATTACATTTGTGGCCACCAGATGCAAGATCACCAGCAGTGATAACCTCAGTGCATCAGGTAGGGTTGCCAGCAGTATTATAAAGGGCATTATCAGTTTGGAATGCCTCGATATGGTTAATACATGACAACCATAGCTATAATGCCCCTGTCACCAAGGAAATTGTATTAGTAATCGACTCACCAGTGCCTCATGAGTTGAATATCAGCTTAAAATATATTTTGAAAATCCAACTATATTTATCCAAACATCAGATTATGAGTTCTGAAAATACACATAGTTTCATATTGAATACACGCCTTTCGATTCTGGGATACATATTTTAATTCAACCAAGCAAAAGCTTCTAATTTAGTAGGACGGGCTGCACACAGGAGACCTACTGTAGGTAGCTGGAGAGCTACCAGGAGTTCACAAGCTACTTGGAGAAGCTTGATTTAGAGTGTAATCAAGGATATTTCATGTTATTCTGCCGTCACCAGATTCAACTGCGTGGAGTACTTCTGGCATGGACCGGTCAATCCAATTCCCAAAGACCTGGTAGATTGTGTCACACTTAAATTGAATGTCCTTTACTGTCTTCATTAACCTTGAGGGATTTAAGAATCTTGCCTGTTGAAAATTGCTACGCCAGTATTGATTTTTTTTCCCCCCTAATGTTCCAAATAGTCTCAATCTTTAACTATATGTTGTTGTTTTTACATAAATAAATGTGTTTGGGTATGTGCAAGATGTAACAGGATGTGGGGTGCCAGAGAGGAAGTGGGTGAGCAACAGGAGTTGCCTCGTGCAGGCCTTGTTGAGTGGTGTCCGACCCAGCTTGGTAGGGGAGGCTGAAGTATAAAGGAATAAAAGGAAGCCAGTAAGGGCCTTCAGGGTTGTCTGTGCAGGGATCCTCAGACTGTTTGATGTATGCGGGTGAGTCTGTTCAATGTATGGGGTCAGTCGATCAGCAAACACCTTTACTCACTAACTTGTCCAGGCAAAGAATCAAGATCTCTCTATATATATATAGAGTAACTGTGAGGCCCAATGAACTCATCCTTATCATAGAGGGAATTCCTACCCAAGTTGTTTAGACGTTTTAGAATACAAGTGGAGTCCTGGGAGCTGAGCAAGGATGTACTGAGGCCAGAGTCAGATGTAAAAGCTGCCCAGTTATTGCTGGTAAATGCCAATTAGCCTGGGTGTAACCTGGATGAGAAGGGTCAGTGATGGAAAGCATGTGCAGGCTGTTAAACAAGATCTGGATAAGCAAACACTGCAGGCATGAATTGAGGGTAAAGGAAATACATTGCAACTTCTGTCTAAGGGGAAACCTCTAGGCCTACAAGTGAACAGCCAGGCAGCACTTCTACCCCTCTCCCTCAATACACAGCTACAGAAAGACCCCATCTCTCTCTCGGGTCGTTGCCTGAAGTAACAACAAGTCCCTAGCCTCTTGTATGGAGTGCTCTGTGTGTTTCATTTCGAGAGGCCCCTTGGCTCTACAGAAACCGATCATTGTTGGCTTCGCTCTTTGCTGTATCCACAATTTCTCGGTTTTAAGACGCACTATAGATCTGCAGCTCGTCCCCCCAGGGACTTTGCTAGGTGTGCTACCCTCTAGGCGAGCTGCACTGGTTGGCCACACGTACGTGTCCATCCTTCGTGGATGGAACCTGGGGTTGCATCGGAGCAAGTCTGCCCCACTTACGGTTTTGGTGCTGACCTTCATTCTCACCCTGGCCCATGCCAGACAGGGGGATTCTGGTGTATGCATTGGCTTTGGTCTCCTCTGGCTCGCAGAAGGCTGGATTGCCAGAGGTCTTGTGGGAGTTCAGACCTGTTGCAGAGGGCAGGCTTACTTTGGGCTGTACAGAATCGGGCAGTAAGGTAAGAATCCCAAAGGTACTGTTTGTATTCACTCAAGCATACAGAATGTAGCCCGGGTGTATCTTTTTTTTGTCTGGATTTACCGAGATCAAATGCTTCATTTCAAAACTCTGGTTGTTTGTGACTATCTGTATAAATGCTACTGCACCTGTCCTAGTGCCATTCCCACCCCCTGTATTTGCCAGGCTTGACCTCCACACTGCTTTGAAACTTCACTGTGCCCTGTATATTGGCTGGATGCTTGGATGAATGACTGAAGTGTCCTCTCTCTGATTGCAGCTCCCAATGAAGATGTCCTGGTTAAAGGGAAGCAGTCCATCAAGAGCCAGGCGCTGACAACCCAGAACTCGGACAGTGAGGGCCTGCTGGAGGGAGACGACGACACCCTGTCCTCCCTGGAAGAGAAGGACCTGGAGAATTTAACTGGTAACTACAGCCGTGTGCGCCTTCTTCCCAGCCACCCATCAGTATCTGCAGCCAGGCATGATGGGTACTCCTGGCCCGAGGTTACATTAATGAAAGTATGGTTCTGTGCACCTGGGATGTGAGGCCAGGTTTGGGTAATCGCGCAGGTGCTCCGGATTGTGTTAGTGTTGAATTCAAACCTAATATTCCCATTTTGAGAAGAAGAAGAAACTGGTATACGAATTATTCACACAAAGATATGTGCATCCAGACAAGCGTTCATGTGCGGACAATAAAATAGAAATATGAGTTAAACAGATTGAGACGCACATTTACGACACACACACTTACGACACACACACGCACTCGGAGGCTCTGACATGGCTCGCGGACAGGTGCAGAAACCAACGTAGGCAGATGAACCCGAACAGGTGCATGCATAGAGGCAGGGCGGGCGCTCCAAAGAAGTGGCACACTCCGAGACTGGCAGAAGCGGGCGCGCATGCGCGGCCTCGCCCGGTGACGCGCCCGCTGCAGATTGACAGGTGTGCAGACAAACGTTAAGCAGCATGGGCGCCAGCTGGCACCCTCATACAGTCCCATACACGCACTGCAGTCACCCACGCGCCTAGACCCGCTTCCAGATGCATGCGTGTACAGAGGCCCACGGGCACGCTGGCCGACTTCAACACATGCACGCACACCCAACCAGTGCTTCTTTTGTGCACACATAAGTACCGGGTAAAATGTTTCGCTCAGATTGATTCGTGCGGCCGGCGCTGTCAGACGTCGGATAGTTCTGATTTCGCCTCTTTATCACACTCTTGCAGGTCTTTTTTCGTCTCTGCTTCCTCGTTGTCGCTGTTTTTTCGACCTTTCCTTCATCCTTTTGTGTTTTCTCTCTTTTGCTCTGGATCAAGCTTTGTGGAAGAAAATAAGTGCTAGGCCCCAAAAACTAGTGCGGGTGGGTCCCGCCGGCAACCACCAGCTCAAATTAAGCACCCACGTTTAGAGAAATTAAGCACGAACATGAAACTCTTGCCTTGATAAATAATAAACCCTATTTAGCCCCAACAGCAAAATATGCAATCACCGAGGGCATCCGAAAAAAAGCTGTTTGGAATCATTGCGAGAGAATGGCATAATGGAGCTTTGAAGTGGGCGAGACATGGGGCACGAGCGCGTGAAATGAAAGACTAGGGAGACTGGATGGGGTGAAGGGTGGGTGGACTGGAAGAAGGATGGAAGGGCGAGTGGAGAAGGCACGGAGAGCAGGATGGAGATGGGTGGGAAGACATGGAAGGAAGAATGGGGAAATGGATGCAAAGCATAATGGGTGGAGACAAGAATGAATTGTCAGAAAGCAAAATAGAAGGATGGATGGAGATGGAAGGAAGGAAGAGCAGAGAGAAGGGTGGATCGATTGAAGGAGCGAAGCATGGATGGAATAATGGATAGAAGTTAATAAGGATAGATGGAAGAGGACGGACGGACAAAAGGATGGTCAGAGAAAGACAGATGAGAGCTGTAGGACTTGATGGGTGGATTACCAGAAGAAAGGAAGGGTGGAGGAAGCATGGTCGAATAAATCTAGAATGAATCCGTACAACTCGTCATTTTGGCCACTTTATTCGCGGAATTCCCACGTGGAAGCAACTGAAAGCCTGCCTCGCTCATCGTGACATTCGGAATATGGTTCTTAGTCTAGGTTTTTTGTTTTTCTGTGTATTTTCTTGCTCTTGTGCCCCGTCTGTGTTGGGCCACTGAGTTGATGCACTCTGCCTGGAAGGAGGGGGTGGATGAAACGTCAGAGCCTTCCTGTTTCATGGTCTGTCGTGTTTGCTGCCCCTCCGCGGAGCCTTCATCTTGGATGGCCCACGGTTTCATCCATGGAAAGGCTGTCAGACGTGCTGCTTTGAAATGACAACGGATTCCTGCCTGTAATACCAATCGGGGGTAGAATCGATTCCAAGGGGTGTCTTTCCAAAGATGATCTCCCAGCTCATGCATCTGAAATTGGGAGGTTTCCCGACCCTTCCACCCAGCGTAGCTTGCTTCCGCTGCAGCGCCTCGGCGCATCCACGGAGGTGAGAGGGGCCGTAATTGTATAATCTCGACAAAGGCGGCGGGATTAACACGTAATCCTCGCTAATAAAGTGATGCGACTGGGAATGGAGTGTGAATTGTCAGGGGGGTCCCAGGCCCACGCAGCTGCCAGCCCTCTGTAATTGAATGTCGGAGCCTGATTGAAAAAAAATGTTATTTCGCCTCCGGATTACTTGCTAATGCCCCCGGGCAGGGGAGAGGGCCCCTTGGTGCGTGAGTGGTGATGAGCTCAGGGAGAGCAGGACCCTCGGGCCGCGCCGGGCTTGCCCCCTGGCACCCATGAAGATTGATAGCGCATTAAAGACCCGCGCCCCTCCGATCGATGCGCAGCACAATCCGTTTGCAGTGTTTTTGGCCCTCGTTTTCCCCATCGATTGCCTGACGCGTGCCCTAATGCGCAGACACTGCATGAATCCGGGACCTGTCACGGCTTTGTGTGCCTGTCCCCGGCCTGCGAGAGTGTCTGCCGCGCCTTTACAGGCCGGTGTGTGGGTGCGCTTGGACTGCGTTGGCACGAACTGGCAGGGGCAGCCTGGGCAGTGTGAGGCCGCACTCTGACTGCAGAGGGCGTCCCTCGCGATCAGCTCCAGGGAGAAACACACACTTTCCCTGCAGAGCCCATTTGAGTGCGCGCGCTGACCCGGACGCCCCTCACCTGTTCCGACGCGCTGACCCCGACGCCCCTTACCTGTGCTGACGCGAGCATCCGGCACTCCTGTCTCTGAGTTCAGTGATTAACGTGACGGGGACGCGGCGGGATTACTCGTGCACCACCATGGGATGGTGCATGAAGGCTCTGGTGGGTACCTCAGTCGGCATTCACGGGTGGGGTGTGAGCCTCTAGAAGCGTCTTTTGTCACTTCCAGCGGCTTGGCTTGTCTAGGTAGTGCTTTAAAGTCCGAAGAGAGCAGAAGAAAGTGAAACTCAGACAGTGAATCAAATACACATTGCAGCACCCTCGGTGAGGGGCATGAGGCGGATGGTTTTAAGAGTGTTTTCAGCCAAACGAGCCTTGTTTTCTCATGTGAAGGTCTGTTTGTCACCGGTGTCTAGCTTACAGACCTGCGTGTTTCACCCAGACGGGTGCACGGTTGCCGTGTGACTTCGTCCAAGGCGTGCAGTGTGCCACTCGTTTGCTCGTGAGTCGTACATAGCTCTCGTGCTTGCGGGATGTGCTCGGCCCGGCTGGTGCCCAGTTCAGACCAGCCATCTTGTAGTAGAAGGATGTTCTGTACGGAGGCTCACCACGGGTGTTCCGTGGTGGTGAATGCGGTGTGCACTACACACGTGTGCACTACACACGTGTGTTTAAAGCTCTAGGTTCATGCATTACAGGATCCATGTCTGCAAAACAGACTAAAATAATACACATTCAAAAGCATTTGCCAAATATGTACGATTTGCCGTAAAAAACGTTGTCCTATTTTAAGTTTACCATTCCAGTCGCCGATTCTAAGATGCTTCTATGCACAGGCCTGAAATCAGCCACACCCACGGCCCATGCATTGTAGGTTGGGTTAATACACCAGCGCTCCCCTGGTGCTGTATATGGATCTGGGGTCACCCACTTGATGGGAAGGTTCGGTGCATTCAGACAGGTTTGAGTGTGTGCTCACGTGCAGTTGTTCACCGGCCCTCCTTTTGTACATAACGTGTACGCTTGGCTGTCATGGAGTGCGTGCCCTGGTTACAGCCCAGTCCCATCTCCTCGCGAGAGCAGCAGACGCAGTGCGACCTAGAGGCGCAGGTGCGTGATGCCTGCATTGCTAAGGGTGCGCCCGTGAAAACCAGGACTGAACAGAATACAGGTTTCTGATCACCTACATTCAAAAACATTTGTTGGCAAAATATCTGCCATCTATACATGTCTCACAGTAGTCCCTCAGTTCTCAACTATTGTAGGAGCCCGCCATTAACTGAGTTCCCTGCAGTTCTAGACAAATATGGGACAAGTGATCGATATAGATGTGGCACATGTGGACATTTCACAAGGATATGTTGATGGGTCGTAGCTATTTAGACGTGAGATGGTTTTGTTTCTGGTTTTCAAGAGTGTCCCTCCTATTACAGATCCCACTCCTGCTTCGCTCGTGTACAATGCGTCCGGCTATTGTGTTTGTGCATGCATGACTGCAGTATGAAGCTAGCCGAGGCCTGTGAGAGTCGTGCCTGTCTGGTTGAATGTGTGTATGTGCCCAAACCGACAGGGTTCCATGTGAAAACACAGATAGACTAACAGAGTCCAATAAATTCTAGTGCCCAAAAATGTGGCATGCACATATATATGCCCATACAAAATTATTGGCCAGTTTTTATTTTGGAACTCCAGCCAAAGGCCCAGACTTTGTAGCACTGGGTATTTTACTAGTACATTTGGAGACGAATGCTTGCAAGTAGCTTTTGGTGCACATAGATATCTTTGTAAGGCTGTGTTTCTGCACATAAGGTATGTTGGCAGCAGATGTTTTGTGTCTGTTTTTGCGTGCCAACCATTTGTAGGCCTACCCTAGGCCTTACTAGAGCAGTGCACGCGACGCTTGCTTGCTAGTTAGGTTTGGGCTATGTATCTATCCATATATCGTACGCAGTGCATATACCTGGCTGTAGGGCTGCCAGGGCCCACCTTGTGTACCCGTCTGAGGCCTTCTCCTCCTCTCTCGCAGGTCCGGTGAGCTTGAGCTCCTCCGCCCAGCTGGTGGCGCCCTCAGTGGTCGTAAAGGGCACCCTGTCTATCACCTCTTCCGAGCTCTACTTCGAGGTGGACGAAGAGGACCCCAGCTTCAGGAAGATTGACCCGAAGGTAAGGTCCGTGGCACGGGCCCCTCCCCGTCCTGGTGCCCGTTGAGCACTGCTTTCCTGTGTGTGGCCACGTGTCAAGCTCGTGCTCTGTGAACGTGCAACACAAGGCCCCAAGCGCCAGGCTAGTCAAAGTGACAGAGCAGGCTGCACCACTACTATTTAGCACTGTGTCCTGCTGTCTGTTTTACCGTAGACTGGTGCAATGTAGATGTCCTTGGTTGTGCCACATCCTAACACTATAAGTTTTAAACGCCTACACGTTTCATGTGCATTGCTATTTTAAAAATGTCACAAGGGAAGCAGTGCCGGTAACGCGCCCCCAGAATAACACCTCTGCGCACGAGTTGTTGTTTTAAATGAGGCACGCGCTGGGGGGATTGTGGGGAGGTGAGGCGCTCGCTTCAATATACGTCTATTGTGTAATTAGAACACTCTTTTTAATATTGTTCGGTTCGTTATGTGCCTGTGATTCCAGCAGAGGCATTTATTAAACTGCTGCCGCATCGGCCGTTTACAGATCTGCTTCTCTGTGAAAGTGGGGTGTAAAATATACCTACCAAAATGTTCAACATTGAAGGTGACCACACGTGTGTGCTGGCAAGATGTAAAAAAATGAAGGTATTCTTTTTTCTCAAATTCGTCCTGGCTCTAGAAATTTCTATAGCCAATTCTCGGGCAAAGAGTTCTAAAAATGCCCGTGGGCTTCTTTGGGGTAGTCTTGTATCAAGTGATCTCAAACGCTCACTCTTTCTGAATGGAAAGACCTCTCCGAACTATCCCCGCACGCATCTCTGGGCATTGTAACTTCGATCCTGCAAGAGCCCCGCTGAGGCACAGGAGCTTTCCATCAAACGCTCCAGTGCCGGCCGGGCTTCACCGCTCCTTCCCTTGACCGGCACCAGAACTACCAGGACCAGCAGCCCCGCAGCAACGCCCCCGCCAGCGACAGCGCAGCGCGCCAGGAGGCGCTACAAAGCAGCGTTTGGGGCTGATTCCCTGTGGCGCACGCATCTCTGGGCATTGTAACTTCGATCCTGCAAGAGCCCCGCTGAGGCACAGGAGCATTCCATCAAACGCTCCAGTGCCGGCCGGGCTTCGCCGCTCCTTCCCTTGACCGGCACCAGAACTACCAGGACCAGCAGCCCCGCAGCAACGCCCCCGCCAGCGACAGCGCAGCGCGCCAGGAGGCGCTACAAAGCAGCGTTTGGGGCTGATTCCCTGTGGCGCACGCATCTCTGGGCATTGTAACTTCGATCCTGCAAGAGCCCCGCTGAGGCACAGGAGCATTCCATCAAACGCTCCAGTGCCGGCCGGGCTTCGCCGCTCCTTCCCTTGACCGGCACCAGAACTACCAGGACCAGCAGCCCCGCAGCAACGCCCCCGCCAGCGACAGCGCAGCGCGCCAGGAGGCGCTACAAAGCAGCGTTTGGGGCTGATTCCCTGTGGCGCACGCATCTCTGGGCATTGTAACTTCGATCCTGCAAGAGCCCCGCTGAGGCACAGGAGCATTCCATCAAACGCTCCAGTGCCGGCCGGGCTTCGCCGCTCCTTCCCTTGACCGGCACCAGAACTACCAGGACCAGCAGCCCCGCAGCAACGCCCCCGCCAGCGACAGCGCAGCGCGCCAGGAGGCGCTACAAAGCAGCGTTTGGGGCTGATTCCCTGTGGCGCACGCATCTCTGGGCATTGTAACTTCGATCCTGCAAGAGCCCCGCTGAGGCACAGGAGCATTCCATCAAACGCTCCAGTGCCGGCCGGGCTTCGCCGCTCCTTCCCTTGACCGGCACCAGAACTACCAGGACCAGCAGCCCCGCAGCAACGCCCCCGCCAGCGACAGCGCAGCGCGCCAGGAGGCGCTACAAAGCAGCGTTTGGGGCTGATTCCCTGTGGCGCACGCATCTCTGGGCATTGTAACTTCGATCCTGCAAGAGCCCCGCTGAGGCACAGGAGCATTCCATCAAACGCTCCAGTGCCGGCCGGGCTTCGCCGCTCCTTCCCTTGACCGGCACCAGAACTACCAGGACCAGCAGCCCCGCAGCAACGCCCCCGCCAGCGACAGCGCAGCGCGCCAGGAGGCGCTACAAAGCAGCGTTTGGGGCTGATTCCCTGTGGCGCACGCATCTCTGGGCATTGTAACTTCGATCCTGCAAGAGCCCCGCTGAGGCACAGGAGCATTCCATCAAACGCTCCAGTGCCGGCCGGGCTTCGCCGCTCCTTCCCTTGACCGGCACCAGAACTACCAGGACCAGCAGCCCCGCAGCAACGCCCCCGCCAGCGACAGCGCAGCGCGCCAGGAGGCGCTACAAAGCAGCGTTTGGGGCTGATTCCCTGTGGCGCACGCATCTCTGGGCATTGTAACTTCGATCCTGCAAGAGCCCCGCTGAGGCACAGGAGCATTCCATCAAACGCTCCAGTGCCGGCCGGGCTTCGCCGCTCCTTCCCTTGACCGGCACCAGAACTACCAGGACCAGCAGCCCCGCAGCAACGCCCCCGCCAGCGACAGCGCAGCGCGCCAGGAGGCGCTACAAAGCAGCGTTTGGGGCTGATTCCCTGTGGCGCACGCATCTCTGGGCATTGTAACTTCGATCCTGCAAGAGCCCCGCTGAGGCACAGGAGCATTCCATCAAACGCTCCAGTGCCGGCCGGGCTTCGCCGCTCCTTCCCTTGACCGGCACCAGAACTACCAGGACCAGCAGCCCCGCAGCAACGCCCCCGCCAGCGACAGCGCAGCGCGCCAGGAGGCGCTACAAAGCAGCGTTTGGGGCTGATTCCCTGTGGCGCACGCATCTCTGGGCATTGTAACTTCGATCCTGCAAGAGCCCCGCTGAGGCACAGGAGCATTCCATCAAACGCTCCAGTGCCGGCCGGGCTTCGCCGCTCCTTCCCTTGACCGGCACCAGAACTACCAGGACCAGCAGCCCCGCAGCAACGCCCCCGCCAGCGACAGCGCAGCGCGCCAGGAGGCGCTACAAAGCAGCGTTTGGGGCTGATTCCCTGTGGCGCACGCATCTCTGGGCATTGTAACTTCGATCCTGCAAGAGCCCCGCTGAGGCACAGGAGCATTCCATCAAACGCTCCAGTGCCGGCCGGGCTTCGCCGCTCCTTCCCTTGACCGGCACCAGAACTACCAGGACCAGCAGCCCCGCAGCAACGCCCCCGCCAGCGACAGCGCAGCGCGCCAGGAGGCGCTACAAAGCAGCGTCTGGTCCCTCCTCCCGCGAGGACGCGCGCGGGACGCGCCGGGAGAAGCCCGGGACAAGGGCGGGACCGTCTGAGGCCGTCGTGGGCTGGCAGAGGCTGGGCTGGGCCACGTCCCTGTCAGTTGCTTTTTCCCCCGTGCGGTGTTTCCTGACTATAGTCATACTACGTACTGATCAGCCAGACTACATAGGCAGCAAACTTGTGAGTACTTTTGGCCCTTGTACCGCCTTTATCAGTGGATCTGGTTATCTCCTTAACGTTTAGCTATTGAATTATCATTTCTGTAAATACAATGGAGTCACGCATTTGCTCAGCGGGGACTTTGGATGCTTACCTTCTGCGGGCCGACTCATTTATAAGCAAAGAAATTCACCTCATAGAACGTAGACTATCTATCGATTCTTCCCACCAGTCCCCACACAGCCACCTGTCTCATAGTACAGTTCCTTCTCCATCTAAAATACCTAATTCTATTTCCCCACCCGTATCTTCCTCTCCTACTACTCAAACTCTATCAGTTAATAGCAATACTCATCTCCACCCTGTAATTTCCTCTCCGAAGGGCCCACAAACTCGAGGGAAATTGAAACATCCTCAAGATACGATCCTAAGGACTACCCAGAAAAAGTGTAGGGCAATTAAACAACGCAGCAACCCCACTAAACCCAAAACGCTAACTCAGGGCACTCAAACAGACCAAGGGGAATCTTCTCCCACCCCCCAGCCCAATTGTAAAGTAACTTCATCTGATTCTAATCCACAACCTACTGTCAATCACCTAGCAGAAGAACTAAAAAATATTCTTGAACATAAATTTGACGTTATGGCCTCCAGTCTCCTTGCCAAACTGAACGACACACTTAGATCCTTTGAGATCAAGCTGACCCAACTCTCAGACTGCAAAGAGACACCCAGTTCACAACATTTTCTTTCGGATGATCTTTCTACTCCTCTTACTGACACTACTTGCTTAAATGATCCACTTTGCCAACCCGGGAAAAACAAACTGTATAACGGTGGCCCGCAACAACCAAACTGTCCATCAGCTAGTAGGAGCACAACAGATAAGAACTCACCTACGACACATTCTCAACAAAAGAAACTCTCCCCATCTGGTTACTCTAATAACCCTATCACAAGGCCTCATTTACATTTAGATCGTCCAAACCTGCCACCCGCTACTTGTCCATATATTGTAGTTCTGACTGGCGTTCCTACTTTAGACCAAGGAGTGACAGAATCCTGGCCCTCCCTGCGAAATAAAGTGGTGGACTGGCTAGTCAAACACAGACACTTTAACGTGCATAACACAAACCAAATAATTATGGCACGTAGAGCAGACTGGATTGGTCTTTCACAAAAAACTATCCAGGGCGACTGTATAATTGTCAACTTCAGATCCCCCAGATTCGCTCGCTCCATCCTAGCACAAAAGGAGGATCATTCGCCCAATCAAACTGCAATTTCCACTGTTCCACTTGGTTTTTTCTATCGTCCTCCCACCCACCTATTAATACCAGTGAACGGTTCAATTTTAACACAAAACCGATTTAACTCTCTGTCACAAATTGAGGAAGTTGATTGACTACTTACGACCGCGAACCCTCTCTATATTTCAAAACTCGCACAAGTAACCAGCGAAAAACTGTTTCAACCAAATTTTTACTCAGACACAGCGCTTTCCTCACTGAGTAAACCATTACCTCCATCCCCTTCCCAACCCTTAATATCATTTATTCACCCCCAACCAATCCTATCTGTTCCCTTAATTTCCACAGACACTCAAGCTAACCCTCAAATTATACTGCATACAGATCCCAAACCAATCCCAATCCCTGAGGTTCCTTGTGCTGCTCAAAAAATTCTTCAACCTACTCCACCAAGAACCTCAGTAAAACCTCCTCCCCGTTATTCATTCAGGTCCATTTTCTGGAATATTGCAGGGCTTCACTCTAAAATTCACCACGAGGGCTGGCTAGCCTTTGCAAGGCAGTATGATATTCTCTGCATGCAGGAAACTTGGGCTCTATTTCCAACCCATTTAAATGGCTACAAAACTTTCTTCTCTCCGGCGCTTCCCTCATCCTCAGGCCGGGCTAAGGGAGGCTTAGTGATTTATATTTCCAATCTCATTTCAGGCCAATTTATCAACGTTTTAAAATCCGAACCAAACTATCAGATTCTATTCATAATATTAAATAATCTCACCCACGTTTTGATTGTCAATTTCTATAATAACCTGCAAGACTCACAACTGATTGGTTTGTTGAAAGAAATTCGATATTTTCTCATAGAGTACTATAATCAGCCCCAAGTTAAAAATCCTATCTTAATTTGGGGAGGAGATTTCAACCTACCACTATGTGACAAAAACAACTTCACCTGCGGCCTTATGGATTCCAATGAATCCCCTTCTACTCACTTTTCCCATTCTATTAAAGGCTCGTTGATGAACGAAACTTTGTCCCTCTTACAAATTACTTTTTCCAATGAATTACTAATCCCAACTGTTAAGCTAAGCCCTACATATCATGGCAGAGGTGCTTTGACTTGCATAGATTTTATATTTCTGTCTTTTAGTGCAGTCAACCTGATTACTAACTTCTCCACCCACGACTGCATTTATAGCGACCATTTCCCCATCTCCATCACATTGGACTTACCTGGCTCCTCCATTCACACAATTAATTCACTCCACCAAGACAACCTCTCAATGAATCGACCAAATGGATACGCCCTAAAATGGTCCCGCATCAATCCTGAAAAAATTCTAAAAGAGCTTATCTCAGGAAACAGGGCAGCCTTTACAACTTGCTTGGCGGAGTCCTCTTCTCCTTTCGAGGTACTAGCAAATTTTAAAATCATTACAACAGAGATCAATAAGGCTTTAACCATTCCCCTTAAACCCAAAAAGAATTTCACAGTTAGCTGGTTTAATTCCACCTGCTCTAAGGCACACAAAGCACTTAAAGTGGCACTAAAGAAAGTCCCGAGAGTTAAAACCGAGGTTTCCCAATGCAGAAAATTCTACCATGAGTGTTTAAAGAATCGTAAGTTAGAATTAAAAGAAGAACTCTGGTCCGCTCTACAAAACAGTTCCAAACTGAAGGATTCCTCAGCATTTTGGGAGGTAATTAACTCATCTTTCCTTTCAGGTCCAAAAGATCGCGGCACCCTAGAGGTTGCCATAACTGAGCAAGAATGGATCAACCATTTTTCCCATATGTTCAGTTTAACACATCTTCTTCCATCATCTCCACACTCTCTTGTCCAGAACACCCCAGCCCTTACTTATGCATCCAACTCCCCTCCTCTTGAATTCACCCTGGCCGATGTCACTTTAGCTCTTAAAGCCAGCAGGGGAGGGAAGGCCCCAGGGCCGGACGGGGTTCCCGTAGATCTATATAAGTCCAACACTGATCTGTGGGCCCCCCTCTTATGTAGAGTACTGAATGCCACAGGTGAGACTGGACCAATGGACTCATGGTCCGAGTCCATTCTGGTTCCAATCTTTAAAAAAGGGGACCGCAACATCCCGCTTTGCTACCGACCCATCTCGCTGCTAGACACCCTGGGCAAAGTGGTTGGTCGTGTTTTACTTGACCGGTTACAATGTTGGACGGAACACAACAGCATCATTTCTGACCTTCAATACGGCTTCAGGGAGGGTTTGGGCACCATCGACCAGGTCCTGAATTTAGTTTTATTAAGAGGAAAATACGTGAACGCAAAGGGAGGTAATTTCCACATGGCCTATGTCGACCTCTCTGCAGCGTTTGACTGCGTTTCACACGCAAAATTATGGTCCATTATGTTGGACATAGGGGTGGACGAGACCCTAGTGAATTACATCCGAGAACTTTACTCTGGCGCTACTGCTAGAGTGAGGTTCGGCACAGGGGGTCAACTTTCTTCACCTTTTAAGGTAGAGCGGGGAGTAAGACAGGGCTGCGTCCTGGCTCCCTTCCTTTTTACCATCTATACCAACGGCTTGGAGGCAGCCATGCTGGAAGGGAGCCAGGACCTACCTCTGATCAACAACCGCCCAATTCCCGCATTACTATATGCTGACGACGCGGTAATCCTCGCTCGTACTCCATTAGAACTTCAACGCTCCCTGATCCGTTATTATAACTTCATGTCCAATTTGGACCTAAAAATTAATCCACATAAAACATTCATCATGTCCTCTGGTAAAACACCATCAAAGGGATTAGGTATCTTTATTACCACCACCAAGATTGAACACACAACAACCTACCCCTACTTAGGAGTGGTGATAGATGATAGGGAGACTTGGAAAAGGGCAATCGAGTCTAGAAACCATCAGTTCTTAAAGGCAACAATGGCCCTAGTGTCCTTTACCCAGAGACTCGGAAAGAGATCCCCGAAGGAAATCCTGGAAATTTACCGCCCAAAATGTATTACCACTGCCACTTACGGTGCGGGTATATGGGGACATGCCCGAGTAGATTCCATCCAAAAAACAGAAAACACCTTTTTGAGATATTTACTATCAGTCCCTCAATCTTCATCTACCTACTCCTGCCACCAAGAACTCGGTTTGCCATTTATCACCGATCTCATCCGACTGCAACCAATCTTGCTGTGGCACCGCATCTGGACCTCAGAAAAGACGTCCTTAACTAAAGAAATTATCACCGATTGTCAAAAACTGGACCATTCCCAAAAAATTCCATGGTTACACTATATTCATAATTTCTTTACTGATTTGGGTCATCCCAACTTCTACTCTGCTCCATATGATATGTTAAGGATTTCCCGTAAATCACTTAAGGCGGAATGTCTAAAACATCTTGACGATCTTCGGTTAGTAACAGAAGTCAACAAACCTTCTGTTCAGCATTCTTTATTAATTCAAACTTCTTTTAATATTGAGCCCTACCTGTCCTCAAACTTCCCAATTTACGATGTTTTCTTACTTACTAGATTCAGACTCAACAACTTTCACCGACTAATCACCTTTCCCAAACCAAATGACTGGTCAAGGGTTCTTTCCATCTGTCCCTGTGACGATATTTCTTTACAGTCCCTTTTACATGTCACTTTCTTCTGTAAATACTTTTCTGAACCTAGAAAACGGTGGCTGAAACCCATTCTGCAGCAAATGTCAATACGCGAATGTCGCCCAGCCTTATTGGCATTACAAATGCTGGACACTCCCGCAACATGTTTTAATATTGCTATGTTCTTAAAATTTTGTATAAGGCACAGAACAAATCTTTAAATCTTAATACCTAGACGCTATGATTGTTGGCTGTTTGCGAACCAATCCCAAAAATTGCGTTCTAAAATCATATTTTAAATCACTTTGTATATGAACTCTGTTCATAATTAAGATTCCTTTATACCTGACATGTTTTGCTATCTCTGTGATTAACTGTCTCTACTTACAAAGAGAATGGATTGTCAGATTTCTCAATGCAATATCAGTATAGAAATTTTAATTTTGCTGCATTTGTTGTATTTGTATTTTGCTTTTATGGATGTGCCTTGCTTCCGAATAAAGCTTTTATTATTATTATTATTATTATTATTATCCCCGCACACCTGGCGGGCATGGATACAATTCACCAGAGGGGCAGGCAACTCCCTGAACGCATTTCTAAAAATCAACTCAAGGATACCTATATTCAGAATACACGTCCGTGGTATCTGCCAACCCCTTCCCCTCTCCACTTACCCACTCTCTACCCACCCCCCCCCCCCTCCCTGACACTGCACCATCCATAACCATCTCTCCCCTCACCGCTCACTCCCTCTCTCCTCCGCCTATCTTCTCTCTGGCCTCTTTTCTTTCCTTTCACAAACCCTACGCTCAGCAGGGGTACCCAACCCTCTATGGATGACCAACTAAGTCAGTTATAAGTAATCCTCCTTAAAAACGTCACTAAAAAAATCTCATCTCCGCTATTTAGTGTTTACACCTATATATACACACAATCTAAGGTACAGGCTGTTTCCTCCCACAGTAAACCATAGTATTAACTTGAACTGCCTTTTATATTGTACCCACAGGAACTTGTTTTTTTCCCTTTCTCTGTATATCTTTACTTTTATCTGTATTTTATTAATGTAAAACCCTAATAAAATGTTAATTGAAATGAAAAAAAATAAAAGCGCCCCAGGGCCTTTACCAAAGTGTAGATTATAACAAGGAGACTCTTAGAACATAATGCATCGCGGACACAGATGTTCTATTTTATACATTGAATGAGCGTACCCAGGAGTGATGCACCCTATATGTGTGATGCGCCCATTTTTACTTGGGGCCATAGGTACTGCAACTGTAGCCCTTGTAAATGTATGCTGGCTTCGGACCGCACACACTTGTGTCGGGGGTTTACATTAGTGTTAAAAAGCGTTGACGAAACCCCAAATTGCTTCAAAGTCGGCGATTATAATAAAGCAAATCACGATGAAGTTGAAGTTAACTTTAGATGGGGCAGGGGCCCAGGCCTTGCACAAGCTAGCGTGTAACTATTCTTTGCCTCCCCTGTGACCCGCGGATGCACCCTTGCTGAAACGGAGGTTTTACTGTGCGTTCCGTTTTCGCTGTCTTCACCCCGTGAACCGGGCGCGCTTCCCTGCGCCCCGGCGGTGACAGCACGTGCCGCTCGGCTGTCCTCGCGCTCCCGGGCTGCTTTTACAAGGAAACGGTAGCCCGGCCCGCGAGCCGCCGCCCGGCTGTCCTCGCGCTCAGGGGTGCTTTTACAAGGAAACGGTAGCCCGGCCCGCGAGCCTCCGCCTCTGGGCGGCGGGAGAAGGGCCCCTCTGTGCCTCCACGTGCAAGGATCGGGCATAGCGGTGTGTATAGCGGCTCTACTCCCCCAAAAGGACTCTTCTGGCTACTTCACGTCAGTGAGGGGGCGGCGAGGGACTGTGCAAAACGCTCGATATTTACAGAAGTGCCGACAGTCTCGGAATGTCACTCCTCGCAGACCAGGAGAGCGCGCGTCATTTCACCTCCCCTCCAAAGAGGACTTGGGAAGAGTAACACAGTTCTGATAGTGCCAGAATGGCCGGGGGCGGGAGGGGGTAAAAATATTACAGAAACGTAAAAGAACAGCGCACCACTCCGAAAAAAGTACTGCAGCCCGGACGCGTCATTAGAGACCCAACACCCAACAAAGTAACCAGACTTGTTCACAAAGATAGGTGTGGACAGCCCTCGCGCTCCTGGGCATCTGTTTGCTGTGGTGGAGATTTTCGGCATTTGTACATTTTCATTGTATTTAAGAACAGTCTTCTCTTTTGTGATTAAATAATTGTTAATTGACGGCGCTAAACTAGCCACCCCGGGGAATACAGCATCAGTTCTCTTCTGGCAAACTATTTACTGCTCCTTTCTGGAATTATTTATATGATTCAAATAGAGACGTGTGCACATCATGGATTCATATTTAATTTATAATGGGAAAAGTATTAGATTAATTTTATTAGTGTACCTTTAAGAAATTTAGTTAGAAGTGTACACCAAAATAATCAGTAAATTGTTTGCCGTTTAATTCTTAAATTTGGCAAACTATGTATAAGTAACAGCATTTTCAAACAAATTCTCGTTCTATTTAAATTTAGAAAAATAATTCCCCTTTCGCTTATTATAGTAAGCCCCACACGTATGAATATATTTGATATGGGCATTAAATAAACAAATCGAACGGAGCTGATACACTCAAAGATCGATGCACAGATCTCATTTAGTATTTCGTTATATTTGTATATCAATATTCTGTTTTTCGGCAGCTAATTAAAGCGCTTCACAACGAGTCGAGTTACAGTTATAGTAATATTTTATTACTGTTTTCAACAACTCAGTTTTGGCGCACATAATGTGACGTTGGCACTGAAATACATTTGACATCAGTAAACTGTTTTAAGAGAATTTGTACATATAGTTAAATAATTTTTTCACTTAGTGACAAACATTCAGGCAACAAAAGGGAAAGAAGGTCACTAGACTCATTTGAAAGTGTACCTTTTAATTTTCTTTCCTTGAGCAGTCCGATTGCTTCTTTGTTTTTTGTTTTTTAATTCACATTGTTTGGAAGAAAAGAGGATTATCTCTCCTTCAGTGCAACGAAAGTCCAAACTTGTCCCGCCCTGCCTCACTTTTCTTTGAAGGTTCTTAAGTACTAAAATGCTTTTTTTGTTTGGTAGAAGGGCATCGCCTGTGTTTTCGCCGCTACAGTCCAAAACAAGTCTTTTGTGCAGGCGAGTAGTTGTAAGAGGTTGGTAATGATATTTCTTTTTGGGACAGCACCCTAGGCAAAACAGTCTTGTCCGATACTTTTCAGTAGAGTTTGTGTGCCTCCAGTTCGTTGTGGTCTGCGATGACTTGCGTCCCAGGGCTGCCTGCAGTGTGCTTTCACTTTCACTCTTGGGTCTGGTACCCAAGGCTGGTCTCTCCGTGAGTGTGTGTGGCTAGCTGTCTGGGTGTGTTACAGGTCAGAGACATGCGCTATAGGAGGACCCATTACTACGGTAGGTGCATTTTGTTGGGATTGGGAGGGAGTGCCCTTCAAACTGTGGGTTGGGTAGGGAAGATAAGCTACGAAATGCCCCATATGCTCGATCTTGTGAGCAAGGCACAGCTTATGAAATTTCTGAAGTGCTAAAATACAGTCGGTGCTAAGCGACTGATATGTGAAACAACTGGGTGGAAGTTTGGGGTACCCGAGGGGCATTCAGAGTGTATAGGCGGGGGGGGGGGGGGGTGTAGGTTCTAGTGTCACGCGTGGACGGCACACCGTACTTTTTTTCTCTTGGTTGGTTCGTTGGGTGTGGGGAAGGCATGTCAGTGCCATGTGTGGAGGGCACCGTACATGGCATTGTGTGTTAACCTCTGGGGCTGGAGAGCCACAGTACATTTTCAGCTGAGGTTGGGAGTCCTTTGCACACCTTGACAAGCGGCGGAGCACTCTGCACTTGTAAGCATAGCCTGTGGGAAACAGGGGTGGGGGGGGGCAATGAAAGTTGTAGATTAAATAGTGCATGGCGTCTGAACAGTGCAACTTTCCCGAGTTTTCGGAGGAGTGCTCGGTGTCAAAGGGTTCGTGTAGCTGTCACATTGCGGTACGAGCAGGGTGGGGTGTAAGCGGGCAGTCTGCACGCTGAGTGGGTCATGAGGGTGCTGTGGGTCGCTGGGTGCGGAGTGAGCCAGGAGTGCGTGCATTCTGCACACTGCAGTTTACGGTCTGTGAGGAGGGTCCCTGGTGCACTGCATTTCACTGTGTCTGCGAGGTGGGTCCCTGGTCCACTGCATTTCACTGTCTGCGAGGAAGGTCCCTGGTGCACTGCATTTCACCGTGTCTGAGAGGAGGGTCCCTGGTGCACTGCAATGTACCGGTCTGTGAGGAGGGTCCCTGGTGCACTGCATTTCCCGGTCTGTGAGGAGGGCCCTTGGTACACTGCAGCTTCTTTTAGTGAGGAGGGCGAGAGTCCTCCACGCGCCGCAGTTGTCTGTGAGGAGGGCCGGGGCCTAGTCTGTGAGGAGAGCCTCGGCTCCCAGTCCGTGCTGAGTCCTCGGGGCCCCCTCGCCCGCTAGAGCTTGTCCAGGCTCTTGGGGTTCGTCAGGATCTCCCGGGCCAGCCGCCAGGTCTGCTTGGCCGCGCTCTCGAGCGCCGAGTGCGGCCGGCCCTGGAAGAGGTCGAGGTTGGGCAGGAAGTAGTGCGGACAGCGGCGGCACTGCAGGCAGGAGATGAGCTGCAGCAGGATGCCGTTCAGCCGGTCGCCCAGACAGGCCTCGTCCCAGTCGGACTCGCGCGGGTGCTTCTCACACTCGTAGAGCAGCAGAGTCTTCATGTGGTAGCCGTGCAGGGGCTGCCCGGGCAGCTCCAGGTGCCGGTCGCGCAGGGTCTTGAGCACGGACAGGCACTTGTTGCGGCAGCCGCCCAGCAGCAGCCGGTCCTCGGCCTCGCTGAACTGCAGCACCCAGGCGTCGCTCTCGGCCGAGCTCTGCTTGCCGGACAGCGAGCAGCACTCTTTGGAGAGCAGGTTGAAGCCCTCGGCCTTCACCTCGGCCACGCGGTTGGGCCCGGGCCAGGGGATGTGCGGCAGCGGCCACTGCGCGGCGCTGCGGGGCCAGATGCCCGTGCACTTGAAGGCCGGGGTGATCTGCACCACGAAGCGCTCGCGGATCCGCAGGCGGACCTCGCTGGTGTCCGCCACCATCTTGACCACGTCGCGGTAGCTGCACTTGTCCACGGCCTGCGCCACCAGCGTCTGGAAGCGGGAGCGGATCTTGCGCGCCGACAGGTAGCCCGAGGCCGTGATGAACTCCACCCAGAGCGACATGCTGCGCTTGCGGCCGTCGCTCAGCTTGAGCACCGCGCAGCCGGGCAGCGAGCCGTCGTCCACGAAGTTAAAGACGCCCATCTGGTTGAGGTAGAGCACCACCTCGAACTCGGTGGGGGAGACGACGTCCAGGCCCTCGTAGCGCGCGTCGATCTCGCTCAGGGAGCTGATGAAGCGCGGCTCCTGCACCTCCACCTCCTTCAGCACGTCGGACACCACCTTGCACACCTCCCGCACCGTCTTGGCGATGGCCGCCTTGCGCGCCTGGCAGCGCTCGTTGTAGTACTTGTTGAGCTGGTAGACGAGCTTGGCCTGCGCGGCGATCATGTTGGGGCAGTGCGGGCCCAGGGACGGGGGTTCGGCCGGGCTGGCCCCGCTGTAGGCCGCCGCAGCGGGCTCGCAGTACGCCGAGGGATCCAAGGCGCGGCCGGGGCCGCTGGGCCGGGGTGTGCCAGGACACCCAGGCGCCGGGAGCAGTTCCACGTGCCTGGTACACAGTCGGAAAGGGCAGAAAGTTTTTTCAAGCGGAGGGCCGGAGAGTCATTGCAGTTGCTTTGCTGGTGCCCGTGCCGAACGTGTGCTGCTCGTCTACCTTCTGTGCCCCAAGGCAGGGTAGTGGTTGTGCCAGGTGCCCCAGTGCCACTTTGTGATGGTGACCTGGCGCGCGCAGGTCGCCCTCAGTAGTGCAGGTTGCTTTGGCCTGTCTCTTCCTGGAGATGCTCAGACACTCGTGTGTGCTCGGCTGCTTCCAGGGGCTGCTCACAGCGCACGCCCTGCTCCCTTCCCTTTGCCGGCTGGCGGATGTGCTGGCGGTGGTCGCCCTGCCCCTCCACTCCTGCTCTCCTCCTCTCTGTCTGCCTTTCCTTCTCATGTACGTGTGCCTCCCTCTCAGTCTCGGCCTGGATTCTCCTCTCGCCTAGTTTATGAATGGTCCCAAGGCCCGGGTTGGGGGCGGCGCTCCGCCTCTTACAATCGCATCCTGAGCTGTCATTGCAGCGGCCAATGGGGTCCGAGGGGCGCCGGGTCTGGAGGAGGGGGAAGAAGCGTGCACCGGCACACAAACAAACAGCGCCTGGCAGCAGGGTACAGGGGCAGACTACTACTGCCAGGGAGGAGAGGGGCCTCTGCTGCCAGGAGACGGGACATCTGCACACACCCCTCCTGTGGGCAGCACTGCTGGGCAGGGGCTGGCACCTCTAACTGGGGAATGAGGGCACGGGCAGCCAGCACCTCTAACAAGGAGACAGGACCACCGCTCCCTAGTAATGCGTGAACCTTACTACCGGCAGCAGTTCACAAGGACAGAGAACCTCTGACTGGGGTCATCGGCACGCACACCACCCCTGAACCACCCAGGCTCCGCTCTCTGGGTGAGGCTGGTACCACTGAGGGGAAATATAAACGTGCACACACACACACCGCCTGTGAGCAACGCTCTCAGCCAAAGGTCGCTGGGGCAGGCGCCTCTGACAGGGAGTGCGTACACCGGCACACACAGACATGCTTGCGACAGCACAATGGGGCAGGGGTCGTGAGGGGGCACAAACAGCACCCGACCCGCTCTCCGTACATTGTGGCACAGGAAACCACAGAAGAGGGCAGTTGGCAGTGCATGTCAACAAACAGCATCTCTGCCTCACTCCAGCGTCTGAGCCGTAATACTACAGCTGGGCACAGCCACAGCGGCAGGAAGCCTCCGAGGAGGGCACACTAATGATACCTGCATGCAAACAGCGTCTGAGCCACGCCAATGGCAGCTAGGAACTAGGGCAGGAAACAACTGACGATTGGAGGGCGCACGCTAAAATTGCGATAGGGGGCGCCTTCCCATGAACAGCACTGAGCCTCACTGCTAGCAGCAGGGCACAAGGCCAAAAAGACAGCACAGTGCACAGGGACAGGCACCCCTGTCAGAGCAGGGCACCACACCCGTTCCAGCCACAGCTGGGCACAGAGCTGGCCATCCTGTCAGACAGGGGGCAACTGCTGTCGTCGGAGACAAGGAAACACAGCATTTTTTTTTAAAAGTGCACAGAAGGGCAGCTCTGAGACGGAGTACCGAAGAACGGGACGCCGGAGTCTGTAGCCCTTCCCAGGGGAGCCTTGTGCGTCACTGGCAGGGAGAAGGGCACAGCTGATGCCATGGTTAGCCGTCACTGGGGCTGGCCACGCGGGGTGCTTCCAGTTGCTCATGGGGGCGGACTGGATTCTCTCACGCAGTTTTACAGATTGCACTGTACCTACCCCAGTTGCCCGATTTTCGAGCACACTGTTCCGTGCACGGTCCGCGGCTAGTGTCAGCGCCGGCGTGTTTGCTGCCACGAAGAGATGGGCTCTGGTGCGATATTAAAATGAAGAGGTTGGCATGCCGGTATGCACCGAATTCCAGGGTGGCACACGGGACTGGGAGCAGCAGCGTCACTGGAGACCGAGTGCCAGCCGCTCGGGGTCCAGGGAGCCGATGCCATTTGCGCTCTGCGCAGAGTGCCCCACTCTTCACCATTGCTGCTTCCCTCTAACCGTTTGGCAGTCTCTTACGCCAGCTTTAGTTTTCAAGTTTTAGAACGCTCTTTAATCGTCTTGAAGGAATTTTGCAAAAATCAATTATTTATTTCAAACAATAACATACAACAAATATTATTATTCTCATGCCTCTCCTTCTCTCCCCCCCCCCCCCCCCGCCCCCTGCTCCGCTGTAGGTTGTTTGTTGTATATTCTTTGGAAAGAAACGACAACTTTATTTGTCTTGAAATTTGCATCTCGTAGCCGCTTGTTTTTCACTGACTGACTTGGGTTTCAGAAAAACACGTCATTCCTTCGACCATCGAGCGGATGGGTTGTGTTATTTTAATTTTAAGCTTTAAAAAATGTTTATTTTGGTTTTAAGAATCGGGTGCCTGTTCGAGGTCTAAAATAACACGGTGTTTATGAAGCGCTTTCTGACACTTGTTTTTATCGTGAGCGCCTAGCGCTGTAACCAACAAGTGTCGGTGACCTGTTTGATTTATATGAACCTGCCAGTTGTTCGCCGCTCTAACGAGCTTGTTATCTTCATTGGCTTGTAATTGGTGCGTGGCGGAAGGAGTGGGCGCAGAAGGTCGAGTGCTCGCTGTGTGGCACGAGAAGCGATCTAGGGACGATAAATGCGTTGCCAAGAACACGGAAACCTGGCCTTTCACTCTGTTTATCACTTGAGGGACGAACCCTGCGTTCTTCAGTCAAATGACTTTTTGTCCCTGTGCCTTAATGGTCAGTATAGGTAAACTTGTGCAACGTAAATAGTTTAATGGAGATGTGTGCTTAGGTCCTTTCCGGATTCCCCGTTGCCACTCTTCCAGATGTTTGAGGTACTTCTCTGCACAATTTATAACTCGATATTATGCGCGCGCTGGCCCTGAAAGATAGCGCGGGGCCGAATACCTAAAATTGACATAAATAAAAAAGCGTTTTGTTCCGTGCCCGTTTGTCGGTGCCCACTTTGAGTTATTCCTGCAGCAGGAGACCACCTCCCACCGCCTTGTATGTGCGGGCCTCGCCAGACCTTTCATGACCTTCCCCGTGGCACCGAACCGCGAAGCATCCTGACACCCTCTACACTCGGGTGCACGGAGGGACTCGGCGGCCCCGTTGGTGCGCATACAGTGGCAGTCGCATCGCCTGTTTTTGAAGACCGTATTTTGATTTTAGCCCTTTAGGAAGGCCGTGGACACAGATTATGGCAGCCTTGGCCCTCCCATCCTCCCTTCGTGGTATCTGCCGGAGCCAAAGATCTCCTCTACCTCTGTCACCTGTCCTCGGTTTGGCACCCTGAAGCCCGTCCGCCCTGGCGGGAGATTCCTCGTGACCTTCGACCTATTTGTGCGCGTCGGCGGTGCTGTTTATACCCTACTAACAATTACCGCTCGTTCAAGTCCGTGTTTAACTGTTGTTCATGTTTATGTAGCGCGCACTGCTTACTTAGGCGCTTTTGGGACATGCATGCGTGCTAGAGATGAGTAGTACTTAGGGTACAATACTTAGCCCCAGGCTTTTCTCGGGCCTTGCAGGTTAGCCTGATCTCAAGGGACCCCAGGTCAGTAGGGGGCTCCAGGTAGTGATGTCTGTCACTCTTGTTAGCTCCCACTGACACCACTGCCTTTCAGATGCGCCCCTTTTCCCCAGCAGCACCGATTGACCCTTAGCTACGGGAAATCTGTGACACCCACCGCAAAACACCGCGTCCTCCTGCTCTTTGGAATTTATATTCGAGATTCTGCAAAAACCCGAACCAACCTATGCATTGATGCTACCCTCCGCGTCTACTGACCGCTCCGCTGGACATGCCTCTGCCATTACTACTAGTCTCGCGCGAAACGGGGCATGGTCTGAAATACTGCCGAAAATTCTTGTCTCTGCGTCTCCTGACTTTCAATTCTGGTTCGTGTTTAGAGCTCCCTTTATTTTATCTCGCGTTATGTTTTTAACGAACTTGTGTAGATGAATTTAATTTAAGACAGTGCGTGGTTGTCACTCGGCGTGCGGAGGTGCTGCAGCCCCGCGGATGGAGCGCGGCCCTGTGAAGGAATATTCTACTTTTAATATTGCTGCTTGCTTGGCCCTTCGCGTGTGAGCTCACAGATGCTCATACACATTGTTGTGTTGTTTCATTTGCAGCCAAAGCAGACCTCACGGTTGAAAACGCATATTCCACAAACCGCCTTAAAGGCATTTCATATCTTGGTTCTGATGGTTTTTCTTTAAATTGCGAAATAACATGTATTTGAAACAAGACATTACCTAACAAATGTATTGGGAATCGATGTCATTAGAATAAAAGAGTATGGATTGGAAACCAAGGGAAACCATGTAAAACTGAAAACCCCAATCACCGGAAATAAAAAAACAGAAATGAAAAAGTCCTCAAAATAACAGTTGGATTAAAAAGTCTTAAAGAATCTCTGTATGAAACAACTATTTTAAATTAAAGAGCGTGCACGTAGTAGAAAATAAAAGCAATTGAAAAAAAATTTAGCGCCTGAATCCATAAAAGAGAATGAATTACAGCAAAGCCTACTGCCATTAAAATATCTGCGAGTAAAGGTCGGGAATGTGTGTCCTCCTGAAGACATTGTTTGCACAGAGCCGGCCCCTCGGAGGCTCCGTTGGCGAGGGCTGCGCTTTTCCGTGTATAAGACAGCAGCGCGGGAGCCCGAGCCGCGGCCCGCCTGTCACCTCCGTGCTCGCTCGCGCCCCTGACGAAGCACGCACCGCTGCGGGGCGCAGGGGCTCGCGAGGCCGGCCTCCCGCTGAGCCGCGCGCCCTGGCCGAGGCAAGGAGTGCGGCGCGCATTCACCGCGGCAGGGGTGCGAGCCACCCCCCTGCCCAGCCTGGCGAGGTGGCACGAGACTGCTCGGAGACGACCCCTGCGGCTGCAGCGCGTGTTCATGTGCGTTGCACACACCCCGCGAGTCTGTACAGATCACACAACACGACCTTTAAAGAGTGGGGACTAAAAACAATAACGTTATTGAAAAGAAATCCGCCAAAGCGAGTCTACGGCACAGCATGTGGGCACGTGCCCTACCGATGAGAGTTAATATGTCAGGGTGACAACTTTATATTTCCTCTTCTCCGGGTTTTATCGCACTTTAGATGCTTGTGACTTAAAAAAGAGACCAGGACGCGCCTTACCCAGGCCCGCTGAGTGCATGCACTTTTTAAGCTACACAATAGTTTTGTGTATGGTTTCTCTGTAGATGAGCCGTATTCACATGTATCTTATGTGGATCGTATATAGCCTTTGATAAGTCGAACTGGGCACCTATTCAGTAGGTAGGGTAGTAGAACATTTATATCACAGCTTGCGGTGCTTGTCACTTATGCACAATGCGTTGTCTAGAAGGGACTCACGCACACATTGGGCTACAGTTAAAAGTGCAAGAGCCACCTACAATACGTGCGTGTGTGGCTATATGTATACGTATATATGTGTATGTATATGTATATTTGCATAAAATATTGAAACCTTAGTTTTTATGCGTATATGTCTATATTGTTATATGTATACGTACATACAAACGTAAGCAAAAAGACTGCTTTGCATTGAAAGGCGTTTGGACAAATTAATGTGTGTTGAAAGGTACTGTTTCTGTGTTTTTTTTCCCGTGGCGTTTCCAGGCACATGCAACAGTTGTGGTGGTGGGGAGCAAGGGCCAATCGTGCTGGGGCACAGGCCCCATGTGCCCCCCTTCTAAAAGAGCCAGTGCGCATGCTCACAGTCAACAATGGGCCTCCCAGAGAGCGCAGCACATGGTTTACACTGTCCGCTCACACATCTGTATTTTCTGTGTTAGCCTGTGTGTGGACACGTGCATGTGTGTTGATATACATTTAGTATACAAGCACGCGCAAAGACATTAATATGCTGTTTATTGCTATTGTTAAGCGTGGAAAGAGGCCATGACTCCAGTGAGGCGCTGCTCCAAGGATGTCATGATGTCCCTCACCTCCTTCTGCATGTATACTAAATATTTGTGCGATGCTGTTTTCATATGCATTAGTCATACAAATGTATTCTTACAAAACCAGGTAAAAGTGAGTACATTTTTGCAGCGAAGAGGCTTCTTTATCATTAGCAGGGTTGTTTGTCTGTGTAAAGTAAGTGTAACACATTCTGTGAGATAATTTATTTTCACTGTAATGTTTTGTGTGTGCGAGTGTGTGTGTACATATATATCTATAGTAGTAAGGGTCCATGCCTCTCAACATGTGATGCCTGAAGTGGGTAATGCAGCACATCCACACCCTCAACATTGGTAATAAATTGCAAAGGCATGTATTCAATTCGGTGGTTGTGGCATTTTTTGCATAATTATGAATTTGCCATTTTTACCACATAATTAACAATCTGCACAATTTACAGATTTTAACCTAAAACATTTTTGCTTCTAGCGCACACGTATAAAAAGTTATTAAAAATGCAGCAACATGTGTTGCAGCGAAATGGAAGGCCCATCCCAAAGGTTTGACTGGTCACCTTTCAGTAGGTTATTGCTGTATCTATTTGAGTGTTGTTAAGTGGTACTAATGAAGTGAAACTTTTGCTAAGATCGTGTTAACAGAGGTGAAAGATGACAAAATAATGAAGTAATACTGTCACAAATTGTGCAGCGTTGAGCTGCTTAAATTGCCTTTTTTTTGCTGCACATAATTTCAGTGGCCCTGTAAATAGCACTCTACATTCTGAACATCTGCTTATATGGTTTATAGTATGAGTTTTTAGTGTATTTGTGTATAACAAAATAAAAAGCTATTTCACCAAAATGAGAATGTAAGGGTTGAGTGAATACGTGCAGTAAGGTAAAATCACTGTTCTTTCAATATGTAAAGTAATTATAACATGTAATCTGTGAGGCAATAAACAATGATTTTTCTCATGTAAATTTCACACTACTGTGGTAAATCTTGCATTTGCAATAAATGTGTGAATGTACATATATTATTCAGTTGCTCTAAATAAGTTATTGGGCGATATTTATTCTCACAGGAATGGCGTCTATATCTGCGAATATATGTGTGTGTGTGTGTGTGTGTGTGTATATATATATGTATATGTATATATATATATATATATATATATATATATATATTATCTACTGGTGGTCGCCAGTAGATAGTTATAGTTACAACCTAGTTTCCATAGGAAATCGCAAAATTCTATTTTGAATAACTTTGGCGCCGGTTGACGAATCCTCGCGAAATTTTCAAAACAAATGGGGCGCTCCGTTCAGCTCCTACCCTGAAAGTCTCGGGGTGATTCGTCAAGCGGGGGCCGAGAAAAAGGGGGGGTCCCAAAACACGTTTTCCCCATGCATTTTTCCATAGGACCTTTAGTCGCAGCTACAGCCCGAACGGCTGAACAGAATTACGTGAAATTTGGCAGAGAGGTAGCCATAAGGTCAAGGAAGTGCCTTTTGCAGGTCTGGTGTAAATCTGTTCAGTATTTCCTGAGAAAATAGCATTTAAAAGCATATCAATATCTATACGCGCGCACCCCGCGCGCACCATGCGCGCACCGTGCGCGCACCCTGCCGTGCGCGAGCGCAATTCTGATTGGTTGTTAGATGTCGGTAAACATTCGAATCGGTCGAAACCAGGAAGTGTCGGCCGCCATTTTGTCTCTCGCAGTCTGAGGGGGTGAAAAAAAAAGGTGAAGAACGTGAAAAGGGGGCAGAGTGGACAGTTCCTGACCCCCTAGCCTTGGTCAGGGGGTCACAGAAGGACCCCCAAGGGAGAAAAAAAACTTTTTTGTTAAAAAAAAACTTTTTTGTTAAAAAAAAAAAATCGCGAGGTGCGCGCACGGCACGCACTGCGAACCGTGGGTGCTCGGTGCGCGAAGCGCACCGAGCGCCCACAGCACGCGCACAGAGCGCAAAACGCACCATGCGCGCACGGTGAAAAACCTGAAAAAAAAAAAAAAAATACATAACTTAGCATTTAAAAAACCGTACAAATTCACTGAAAAAAACATAGATTTCACACACGTTATAGTTACGAATTAGCATTTAAAAAACCTTGCAAATTCACTTAAAAAACCATAGGTTTCACACATGTTATAGTTAGCTGGACATTTCACTCGTAAAAAAACAATGAAATTCCCCCGTTATAGTTAGTGCAGGCAACTATAACTCACGCGACCGCAATCCTCTGTTGATGACGTCAGATATTACATCACTGATGACATATGTCTTTATGAAAAATAAATATTTGTAATATATGTATAGCTAAAGATTAATGGAAGAAGACATTGGTAAATAAGTGTCTAAATACAGTGATGTAATATCTGACGTCATCAACAGAGGATTGCGGTCGCGTGAGTTATAGTTGCCTGCACTAACTATAACGGGGGATGCCTTTAAAGGATTCTGTTGGCCTAATGAGCCTCCAGGGTAGGGGACAAGGGCTTCACAGATGTCACCACAACCCAAAGAGGGCATTTGTGAACCACATGATTTGCAAGTAGTAAGCTTTGCTTTCTGTTAAGCACTGCACCCAGTACTGTAATATTTGATACACTTTTCTATAAAAAAAAAAAAGGTACAAATTTATTTTTGAGTTGCTTTCATTTTAGAGGGAGGCTTTGCAGGAGTCTGGGCTTAGCAGCAGTTTTATTTTTAGTTTTCATTTCACAACTGATTTCAAAGAACGTTGTTGTTATGTTAATTTATCATGGATATGGTGTTTCTGGAGCATAGTGCCTGTATCAAATAAGTAGGATAGTTTGTGTTGAATATTCAAAGAGATTTACATTCTTGGATAACTTTTGCTAATTTATTTGTAAGAAGACCACCAGGCCAAGGAACTCAGTTTCTGTACTTATTATTGGTTGAAATCTGTAATTTCTTTAGAAATGATGTAGTATCTGCAATTATGGAAATATTTAATGAACGTAATATAATTTGAGTAAATTGCATGTTTCAAAACCACTGCTGTTAATGAAAGAAATCCAACCATAACGTATAAACACACACATCAAAATTTAACTGACATACATATTTTTCATTTTGGTGGTCATTTTGGGTGCACATATTGTCTTGGTTACTTATCATTTAAGTACCACACAGTCTGCCTTTGTTTACTTTTCAAAGGGTTCTAAAGTTTCCTTCTTGGTCATGATTCTGGTTATATTTCAGAAGATGTGCAGAGAGTGGCATTAATGCTGTGCCTCTGTGTGGTCAGTAGGTCAGCCCCAGGGAGTTGTCCTCACCCTTCACTGGGTGTTGAGGAACACCTCATCACATTTGGCGAAAAAGGAATCTTCTTTAGCTTGTCTGTAAATAGCTGACTAGGATGTTCAAATATAGATTGTGAAATGTAGAAAAGGAGGTGTGGACTGTGTTGTTAGTATACAGTGTGTGTGTACACACTGGATGCTCTGTATGACATTCTGGTGAGATAAAATAGAGTTGTATCTTTATTGGACCTTACTGCATATTTAAGTGTTTTTAATGTTTTATATTATGTGCAAAAATACATTTTAGACTTCACTTTGAAATCTGCAATGAACGGAATTCCTTGAACTCTAACAACAGAGTTCAAGAAATTACGTTTTTTAATTCCCCAAGACCATTTGATGGCCTTATTGAGTTGTAAATAACAAGTTCCTAGAAAAAGGGTTTTTTTAAAGCAGAAAGTTGATACCCACGTTACATAATTTGTCTGGTTAATCTGGTTTGAAAAGTATCAAAACATTTTCTGCATTAGTGCAACAGGTTTTCCTTTAGAGAAGACATTTTTTTTTTTTCATTTTCGGATTGTGGTTCGTGGAAATATAGTGATTTAATGTGTTTTTTTATAAGCTGCTCTTCGCAAAAGTTAGTAGTGGCAGTTGGTTGCTGGGAATGTTTTTTTTTTTTTTTTTTTTTTTTTTACTCCGTGTAGAGTGCTGATGCTGGTTGAACAAAAAGGTTGTGAACTCGAGTTTGGGTCATCAGTACTGGAAGGGATTTTCTTTCTTGGACTGCAAAGGAAAATTGACCAATCCGCAGAAAATCCGAGTACTGCTCTAATTTTCTTGAATTTCTATTGGTTGTACTCAAAATGTGACTGTAATGATGTCGTTCCTAAATCTTTTGTAAAATGATACATGTAAATACTGTCTGTGGAATAACAGCCAGTAAGTTCTACACACCAACCCTCCTAGATTGTGTCCTGACATTCCTTCTGCTGCATAGTAACATAGAGCTACTGTGAGTAGTATACCCCCTTCTTATATTTAGTTTGAATATCCAAGTAACATTCCACCATCAACTGATGTTTTTCATTTAGTAGTTACTTGACCAAAATAAATAGATCTTAAGTTTGTTGAATGTACATCATTCCGATTACTGCCTGTGAGCGATTCCTCACTCACACCTTTCCCAATTTGAATGTGAAAGCAAAACGTTCTGTAGCTAAACACCTATATTTGTTTACTTCATTTATATTTGTTAGCAATTTGCTAGTAATTCTCCTCCACCAAGACTCAGCAGCGACGTCCATGACCCTCAAATCCGAATTTGTCTCACAGCTGTGAATCAAAGGCACATGCCAGCAGAAATAGCCCTCCCAGGCTGGCACCTGATAAGCCTCCTTATGTTTAAACTTACTCTTTCCCATCTTGCTACCAAACTGTTGAATCCATAATCCTTGTTGTGCAAGGTGAAGGCACAGTCCATGTTACGTCATGTGAAGCCTGATGTTACCCTGCTGAAAGCCACTTCCACAGTGCCACACATCTAAAAGGCACCCAGAAATAGCTTTTTCCACCTCTGCACCGAAGGAACTGATTTACTCCAGTTCCAGTCAGGATTATATTGAAAATACTGTTTGCTATCCTCGAAACAGTCCTATGGACCTATCCAGAAGATTTCTCAAAGAAAGTAACAATTGTTACTGAATCAGGCTGTTAGGGGCCTTGGACTAGCTAGATTTAAGACCAGAAAAGCAAACCAAAATAAAAAGCTGCAGGCAAGCTTTCATGATCTTAACTCCATGACTTTCATACTGCCCTATTGCTAATGTTCTGAAGCGAGCCTGAAATACTCCACAGCCCACTCAATAATTCAAATGGCTTTCACGTGCAGCCTCTTCACGGCCATCCTATACCCCGTTTGGACTATGATGTTCCCTCCTGTTTGGCAGTAATCATGTTGACTTAATTTCTTGACTTAGATGATGTTGCTATGTAATATGTTTGACTGCTTTGTAAAGCAAGGAGTCGTGCTCTTAAAACTAAAAAGAACTGTAGGGTCCAAATCTGTTTTAGTTGTATGTGTCCAAGTCGTAGAAAAATTGACATTTTGTTTCCAAGTTATAATATTTGGAAATTGACAGGTAAAGCCAGAATTTAGGTAAACATTTATTATATTGAACTTATTCTGTTGTGTCTCATGGTTGTTTTTAATGAGTCGAAAGTATAAGGTTACGTTACATTATGGTATAGATGAAAGAATAGGCGTCGTAAGTTTACACTTCACTCCTTGACTTCAGCTTAGCTCTCCTACTTTCTGGCTATGCTTTTGGAGACCGACGGACAAGATCCAGTAATTGTGTTGCACCATGAACTATACAAGGAGTACAGGCCAACTTCAGCTTAAGAAAGGGCGGTGTATATGGTTTCCCCAGGCAAATAATTTGCATCGTAGTCCATAGGAACTTCACTTTGGCCTGAGATGTTCTTGGTCTTCCACAGCATTGCATCCTCCCTTTTGTCTGTAGCTGGATTGAAAAGCTACCGCCTGGTGGTCTCTGACTCAGAGGGTTGGAGTCAGAGCACCCATAGATAGACCAGCGGCTGTTTCATCTGAAAGTGTCAGGTGAAGTGAGCAGAAGGGTGAACCATTCCAACTCCTATCTGGGCACAGTAAACTACCCTTGCCCAGACAGAATGCAAGACTTAAGCCTGCATGTTGAAAGTAGGAAAATTCACACTTTGTTATAGCTATTTAACTTGGTAGTTTAGCCTGCTCCTAGGCACTCCCAGTTTTTGTAGATCTTCCTGGGTCACGAAAAGTAGTCCCTTTGGCTGAGGAGGGATACTTGGCTGATTGGTGCATCTTGGTTGTAAAATATTTCTATCTGCAGAAGCCCAATTAGAAGCATGAAGCCACATTGAGTGCTTCCTGTGACTAGCAGATACTCTGTTTATGAAACATAATAACTAGTTTAAAACTATGGGAGTACAAAGATTTTTTACACTTGCAAACTTGAATTGAAGCTACTGATTTTCGGCTTAAGCACAGTTGATAGATTGTTTTTGCATTGCAAGATTATTTTGCCTGGCGTAAACACATTTTCATAATAACCTAAAACAACACAGTTAGAAAATACAAACTGAATGTTTCTCCACAAATGTTCTTTTTTAGATGGTTTTCTGTGAATAGTGGCAGTTGTATGCAGAACATTATTCTAGACTTTTTCTGTAAGGGAGCCTTAGTTATGTAGAGTGACATTATGCAGACGATTAACAGGAACAGTTTTCTGGTATATCTTCTGCAGCACAATTTGTTATTAAGTTAGAGCATTTGCAACAGGAGGATGTGACAAATCAAAAAAAATCTCCAAGTTGTATTTTTTTCCATACACCTTTTGAAGGTTGCCAAAAAAGATGAACACATTCACCAACCCCTGCACGAGTTTCCCACAAGGAACTGTGTCGGTGCAGCTGAGTGTTTTGCTTTAGCTCTGACCCTCTTCAACCCCATCTAGCCAAGCTAGTTGCTTCTCTTTGAGTGTTGGGGAGAACAGTTGTTCAAGATACGCTAGACAAAGGTAAACCTAAATCCCCAAAGTAATAGAGGACGTAAATATAGAGTATGTGTCCAAGGCTGCTAAAGGCTGACATTTTTTCTTAGTGTAGCTAGGTTACTTGCTTTACAAATTTGAAAATTTAAATCCTTTAGTTGTTCTTTTCCGTCAAAAGCTGGGCACCCTTCTAATTGTTAGATAATTTTTTTACGCTAGGAGCTGCTGGTGTGCCGTGGCAATGTAGGTACTTAGTGATCATACTTTGTCAAAGGTTCATTTGCTGCTTCGCACCAGTGAGTGTAATAATTTATAACAGCACTGGTTGCGCTGTGAATTGATGTACAAATGCGTCTTCACTAACGCAGCCCAAAAAAGAAAGAACAAAACTGCAGTGTTAGTAGACAGTAGCTCAACGTAGTTTATAGTAGGAGACTGATATATAGGCGAGATCAAAACTTTCCTGTTGCTGGCTGAGAGGCAGCATTCCTTGCTTCTGATTCGGGGCTCTGTTGGAAAGAGCCTTAACCCTTTGCTGACTCTGGCCTCTGTGGAATTACCCAACATTCTTCTGCCATTAAGGCTGCTGATGGCGCTTGTGTAATATCCGAAGAATCCCTGGAAATCCATATTGGCTTGTAAGGCGAGAGGGGCTGAAGGATACAGCTTTCTTCAGCCTTAAAGCTTTATAAGCACATGCGTTGGCTGCTGTGTAAACTGAACTGTCGGGTTTGAAGTAATCCAACAAGTGCCTTCTTATTACTGAGTTTAGACAATTTGTTAATCCAATATGATAGTGTTGCCTTAACTTGGTGGTTCAAATACATCTCAACCCTGTAGTTTTTTTTGCACCATTAAAATAGCACAGTCAGGCGGAAGATAACTCATTACCATGAAAAAACTCATAACCTACCCAAAGAAGATCAGCCCCCAGTAGATATCCCCCCACCCTTAGAAGTAGAGAGGAATACACTAGCCCTTTCCACAACACATTGTTTTAAAGACGTTCTGAAAAAATGTCGTACGTGGTGCTTTGATGGTGTTTACTGGTAGGACATTTTATGATGCAGAAAAGCAGAAAGATGCTCATTTTGAAGATTTTGCTCTTTGGACCGCCTAAAATGCAGAGTTATTTAGACAGGATTGCTCTCTTTTGTTCAGCTGTGGTAATTCTGCTGCTAAATTGAAGGGCGAGGCCCAGTTGATGGCTTTCTGGGAGTCAGTTGTAGCTTTAACTTATATGTAGGTTGTGTTGATTTGTAAAACTAGAGTATTCGGAGCATGTGTAGGTATTGCCATATCCAAGCAAGTTATTGGCTCTTTTCTGATACCTTAATAGAGCTTCTGACATACAAGCTCTTTAACCAAGCAAGAGAGCACAAATGTTACTACAAAAGTTAATTATCACAGGAGATTTGTATAATACATTGCTGCAAACTGTGGGTGTCGTTACAGAGTGAACCTTAATTGTGCATAAGCAGTTTGGTTTTATTTTTGCAAAATGCTAGGTTTTCCAGCATGCCTGGTATTCTATTTCTAGACTGCTGTGAACAAGGCTTGTGGCCTACTGAGTGTTTAGCAGGCATCTTTTTAAAACTTGCATCCATTTTGTTTAACCAGTCTTTGTTGTGGGGTGAAACTAGTCTCCATCTGGTCTGTTTAGTCTAGTATTTGTACGAAAATGTCTTTTGGTATAGTGTTTTTTTAAAGAATGGTGGTTTTGAAAGAATGCAGCACTTTTCCTCTGCGTCGTTTAAGACGTGTAATTTATAAAATTCTGTGTTAGTGTACTGAACTTTGTTAGAAGATGCGTCACAGTGTCACGTTACTCCTCTTTTGTCATATAATAAGACTATAGGTGTATGGTTGGTGGCGGCATTTTTTTTAGAACTGGAAGCATGTTTTGTAGTTCTGTACACAATTTAAATGTAATTATTTTGAGTGAAAAACAACAAAGGTCAGAAGTTTGTGTCCTCCCAAAGCTTTACAAGCTATCCATCAAAAAGACTGCTAGACCTATGGTTGATGAGGTCCACCCAGTCTGTTGTTGGGGTCCTCCTTTTCTGCTGCCTATATTTTTGCATAATCTTTGTATCATATGTCGTCTGTTTTCATCTCTTTGAGAGGTTTGTCTGCAGTTGATAGCTGGCCTTGTATCTTGCAGTACCTTAGTCTGGGGTGAGACACCTTTGATCTATGACTGGGCCTCTTTAAATGATTTGTATTCTGGGACTCGAGACTGTCCATACCCTTTCGTTATCCAAACCGATTTGACTTTCTACCAGATGCCTCCTTACTCATCGTTTTCATTCAGCTAAGAGATACTTCCAAGCCTGATTAGGCCACTTCTTCTAAACCATCCCTCTTGTCCAAGCCTTCAATAAAGAAACTAATTCTATTTACCAAAAACTCAAATGGAATTGGCTTTCTGTTGTGAGAAACTAGAAGTGCAAAACATTTGGTCCATTTTATACTAATGCCACCGTTAAGAAAAGAATAAAAAAAACTGCTTTCCAGTAATGGGGAAGGCAGTAGTTAATCGCTTCTTGCTTTACATGTGGAGTAAATATAAAGAAAATGGTTGCGCCTCATGAGTCACAAGTTTTTTTCATGCTGGCAGTATCGAGGCTTTCCCCATGGTGAAGTCTGGCTCCATTGCGCAGTAGGGCACATAAGCACGCTTATCTCCTGTACATTTGCCTTTCTAGCTGCTGTGCTGTCTGAGTTCAGCTGGGAAAAATAACAGTTTGTGCTGTGGATTCTGGATCCCGCTGACTGACACGTGTTAAGTTGCTGTCCAGAAAGAACTGGGGGAACGTACCAGGAGCAGATTGTTCCCAGCTGGTTCCCGAAACCTGGATGGTGGGAAGCAACGCTGCTGCTCCTTTCATCCACGGCTGTCAGTATGTTTTTTTTAATTTTTATTTCTTGGTGTTCTGCTTCCCATTTGTGGAACATTAGATAACAGGATCGGCTTTCCACCAAAGGCCTAAGTTTTTTATGTTTTGTTTACCCGCTGTACACCAAAGTGGCATAGTTAGCAAAAGCGTGGCAAGAAATCCTGTAACGTGCAGCAAAAATATCATCTACTGAGGAAAATTTGCAGCATGTTGCTCCTGGGAAAAGGAACAGGTTGGTTCCGTTTGCAGACTTTTAACTTGGATTGTATTGGGATTGCTTTTAAATAGCGCTTACTACCCCAACACGGTGTTGAAGCATTTTACACTGGGCTGCCCTGTGCTCCGGGACACAAGTTTAGTAGTTTGTTCCAGTGTTATTGGTTACTGTTGGTTATTGGGAATAGTATTTTGCGCCATTCCATGCATTCATCCCAGCTTCCTTATGGTAGATCAGATTACATGGAATTAGGTGTTATCAGATGTTGGGGCCTGGGGAGGTATGCGAGTTCATGCAAATGTTTGGTGGGATTATTTGATGAGCTAGTGGAGGTTGAGTGTTAGGTTACAAGGCTGTGGCTTTCAAAAAAGAAGAGATTGTGATCTTTGAAATTAGTTGTGTGCAAATGCCAGGGTGTCTCCGCCTTATTTTTCCATAAATACCAGTCAGTTCTAGTGGAGTTTCCAGATTTGGGCAGCCTCTGTGAATTTGCATGTGCTTACACTGTGGGTGACAGGCACCATCTTGGTGTACAATGGAACGTCTTTCTTCTGGCTCGTGGCATGCAGTGGTCGAAGTAGGCAGGATCTGAGGAGCACGACGTGCCCATAGTTTTTTAATTAAAGAAATACGGTTCTCCTACTTTTTGTTAAGACAACCGCCCTGGGACGGTTTACTGCACGCGTTGAAATGCTTCAGCTGAGGTGAAAGGCAAGGAGCATCCAGTGCTGTATAACCGAGGAGGGGCAGACAGCTAAACAAGAACAAGCCTTCTTGCTAGGTGTCTGCTTGCCTGAAAGAAATTTAAATGTGCACAACTGGTCAATCTGCAGAATTAAACGGTACATGGAAGCCTGAATTGGCTTTAATTGATGGACTCACTTCAAGCTTCCTGATGACACAGATTTATTCTATTTGAGGGATTTTACAAATGTGTTACCAGTTGAGCTGTGAAGTGTGTGCTTTTAAAAGACAGTTATACAAAACAATGTATACTAGTACTGTCTGGGTATTACTTTTACTATTATAAACCTGTATTTTGGAAGCATGTTTTTTATCTTAAACCTTTTTTGTGCATTTTGTAGCAGCCTGTCTTATACTTTGTGTAATGCAAGTTTAAAATAATGACTTGCATATATATTCATAATGCTTTCTGTCACAGACTGGGACTTCGTAGCACTAAACATAGACATGTGAGTATTCTCCACTGAACCAACCAGAATTCAGTTCTGTGGCTGTGTGATTACACACACAGACCTCTGCAGTGCATTAACTAATAGAGGCTTCATGATGTACGATAGTGCATTTTCCACTGATTAACTTAACTTGCATTAATTTTTTTAAGCTGTGCGTTCATTTATACGTAGTTATCTGAGGTGAAAGACCGAAACAAGTTACAGAATATTTTGTTTTTTAGCCACGCCTTTGACCCCACCCCTTTTCTTATTCACCATGCCGCATCACAGTTCCCAGTCTGCTTATTAATGCACTTCGAGCACTGAGTGTATGTCACAACTAGACACAATGTTGGTGTTAAGGAAGGATAGTTCTGGAGGCAAAAAGGCGAACAGCACATGGAATGCCCTACCAAGTCAAGAGAAGTGCATGACATGAAGTTTTCAGAAGTTGTTTCGAGTTTAGACACGGCTGTTGGAATACAATACTCAGTATCAGTGTGATGAGTCGAAGGTATTACGATGCTTCGCTTGGGATCTGGTGCGCCATCATTGATGTGTGCACTCCCAAAGTTGGCTTGAGGGAGGGAAGGCCCTTGAACTATCATGTCTACTTCCACCAGTTGCTGGGGTCCTCTTTCCTTCGCAGAAACTTTCTTAGTAGGAAGAACAGTTCACCCACATTTTCTTGGGCATGGTAAATATTACAGAAAAGTTAGCAAACATATGCTCGCACCATGAGTCTCAACAGTTTGGGAGTATAAGAGATGCCTTTGGGATTTCCAAGCGCTAACATTGAAGAAAGCACACTTTGAAGTGAAGGGATCACGTCTAAATTCGTGCTCTATCAATGCCTGTTGGTAAATTTATGACCAGGGTGACTTCGGGGGCTCGAGCTGCTTGTTCCAGGGCTTGCCCCCACTGATAAGAGCCTTGCTGGCGTGAAAGTGCAGCCAGATTATGGCAGCTACAGCCTTCTGTTTTGTTTTGCCTGTCAGTGGACTTCCTGGCTCACAGCACAGGGCACTGGTGTGTGCAGCCGGCCCACGTGCACCCCTAAACTTAAAGGTCACGTTTCTACAGGCACGTCTAGTCGGGGCCTAATTGATTGAGAGGGCTTGGAGGCAGAATTTACTGTTCTCTTGGCTAGTTTCACGTCGTTAGGTTGTCCTGAAAGCATCAGCCAGCCCTGGCCCCTTTCATGTAAGCGCCGACCCTAGACAGCAGCTGACAGTCCGAGCCGCCAGACGCAGGAACCCGTGCATGCCGGCTATTGATTTTCCAGTTAGGTCTAAGTAGTTTGTTGTATGGGTAATAGGCGACCGAGGCAGGTACGTCATTATCGATGGGCTCCAGAAGAGTAGCGACAGGCCACCCTCATATTTCCTTCAGCTCTGACAGCAGGCATCCAAGGCGGCGCAGTAAATCGCCCTACCTTTTAGTGACGAGAGTCTGGGGAGGAGGAGGAGGGGTGGCGGGGGCTTTGAGCTAAAGTTCTCTAACAGTTTTTGATACAGCAAAAATGTTAAATATTCGCATCGAACATCGTGTATTACTGGCAGAAAAACAAGTTGATCTGCTGCTGCTGTGCTTTTTCTCACCTGAGACCTGAAGTAGTGGAAGGCTTATGGTATGTAGTGATAGACGAAGCTTGTAAGTGTGTACCGTAGCATAAGGACCTGTGGTGGTCCTATTTTGAGGCAGCTGAGCTTGGGACCCAGGCGATAGAGGAAACATCTTTCACTTGGCAAGGGATGTCTCAGTCAGCTGAGTGTTCTGTCACAAGCACTTCACAGAGGCTTTGGTAAGAGATGCAGAATGACATTTGGGCATAACCTGGGGGCTCCTGTACTGTTCCCAGAAATCACCCTGTCTTGGGCTGGACTGGCCTATATGGACAATCTGGCGGTGCCAAAAGAGCTGGTCTAAAAGGCCATTATGTGGGACTTTTTTTTGGCTCTTTGTGAGCTTTTTTATGGTCTGGCTGGTCATGTTTTATTGTTGATTTCCCTGATATAACAAACATTGCCTGCAGCAAGCACAAAGGCATGCATTGCAGTTTCCCTTACCCTCCAAAACACCTACACACCCCCTCTTTACATGTTCAGTTTGCAAGTTTGGGCCACTTTTATAATACTATCTGATTTGTTAATGGGTGCGACTTTTGATTGCCCAGGCCTGTTTACATTCCTAGTATGACCCTGACCCTGTCCCAAGGCCTTCAGTGCTTTTGGATACTGTGTAAGTTTCACAGCTCAGATTTGCAATAGCTGTCTATTTCAGTTTTATTTTTTGTATTTTATTAACTTGTGGCTAGTAGGTAGTTATAGTTAGGACCATGTTTCCATAGGGAAAGCGTTTTTTGACTTGCCTATATCTTTGGTGCCGTTTGACGAATCTTAATGAAATTTTCCAGAAAAAAAGTGTGCTGGTGATTCTAGTTGTGCATGGAAAGTTTCAGGGTGATCCGTCAAGCAGGGGCCGAGAAAATAGGGGTGGGGGGGATAAAAATAGCGTGTTTCCATGTTAATTCCCATAGGGATTTTGAACATGACTACAGCCCTAACCTGCTGGACGCAATTAATCAAATTTGGCAGAAAGAGTTCTTTTTGGTATTTGGTGTAAATCCGTTCAGTAGTTTTAGAGATATTTAAAGAACTCCAAATTTGTATATCTAGATAAGCAAAGGCTCCGCAAACCCTCTCTATATCCCTCTCCCTGGACTGGAAACAAGCGTCCTGGGACCGGTTTCGGGTTCATAACCCTCATCAGCCAGGCTATCTTGAATCCAGTGGCAAAGTGAGCAAGGGACCCACGTCTGGGCATACCCTGCCAACTTAGGGTGAACAAAGCGATACCAAAGGGGATGATGGACGGAGCAATTGAGCAAATCAAACACTCACCCCCAGTTAACGGATCTGGGTTTAATCCATCATCATTCTTTAGCTCACTCCACCACCCCAGTTCAGACATGGCCATATGCAAATCAGTCTGACCCTGTGCCTCATGGGAACAGTCCAGCCCGAACTGCCAAGCCATGTCTTCCCTGGACCGGAAACAAGCGTCCTGGGACCGGTTTCTGGTTCATAACCCTCATCAGCCAGGCTATCTTGAATCCAGTGGCAAAGTGAGCAAGGGACCCACGTCTGGGCATACCCTGCCAACTTAGGGTGAACAAAGCGATACCAAAGGGGATGATGGACGGAGCGTTTGAGCCGGTCCCAGGATGCTTGTTTCTGGTCCAGGGAAGACATGGCTTGGCAGTTCGGGCTGGACAATTCCCATGAGGCACAGGGTCAGACTGATTTGCATATGGCCGTGTCTGAACTGGGGTGGTGGAGTGAGCCAAAGAATGATGATGGATTAAACCCAGATCAGTTGACTGGGGGAGAGTGTTTGATTTGCTCAAATGCTCCGTCCATCATCCCCTTTGGTATCGCTTTGTTCGCCCTAAGTTGGCAGGGTATGCCCAGACGTGGGTCCCTTGCTCACTTTGCCACTGGATTCAAGATAGCCTGGCTGATGAGCGTTATGAACCCGAAACCGGTCCCAGGATGCTTGTTTCCGGTCCAGTGAAGACATGGCTTGGCAGTTCGGGCTGGACTGTTCCCATGAGGCACAGGGTCAGACTGATTTGCATATGGCCATGTCTGAACTGGGGTGGTGGAGTGAGCTAAAGAATGATGATGGATTAAACCCAGATCAGTTGTCTGAGGGAGAGAGTTTGATTTGCTCAAACGCTCCGTCCATCATCCCCTTTGGTACCAGCAATTTTCAGGCATCAATAAAAATGTCAAGATAACTCCGGTGATTAATATTCTTCCTGGAGAGAGACCAGAGTTTTGTCTAGTGGAAGTTTTGATTTATACTAAGGTAGCACAGAGTAGGGTTAATATGACTGCTGCAAAGAACATGTACCCATTACTGCTTTTGTCAGAAAGATCCTATTGTTGCTTGCAGTTTAAAAGTTAAAATCCTAATAAAGAACAGTGAGCTATTTAACAGTCCCCAAAGGGCAGCATGAAATGCAAGGTATATATTAGAGCTGTATGTTTTTTTGCTCAGTCTTTCATTATCCTAATTGTGGAAAAAGGGTTCATTTGGGTAGAAATAAATAATTAATATTAAAGAAAACCCCTAAAAATTGTGTTACTTTTTAAACTCTGAATTTGTGTTTTTCCAGACCAAGGACTTCAACTATACTGCCTACCAGTATGGATGACATGTGACTTCTACAGCGTTTATTCCTCTGTCTTATGTAACATTTCCTATACACTTATTTACACACATATGATTGTCTCTGTGCAATGTGTGTTTGATGTAAAGTACTCTGAGACATTACACTGGTATGAGTGGGGCTATAAAACTAACTGCATCTGAGAGAGCGTGGTTATGGAGACTTCAGGGGCACTGTTAAAGGGGTGTAGTGAGGCAATCGGTGACATAGGTGGTCATTGGGGGCGCGCCAACAAACATTGTTGCACGGGGTGCCACTAGTGCTAAAGCCTGCCCTGCACTCGCATATCCAGTCATACAGACACTAACACACCCACTCATACCATACACCCACTCACACACTGAGTCAGTCACACACATAGCTACTCACACAACTACTCAGTCACCCATAGTTACTTACAGACCTACTCACTTATAGAGATACTAACACATAGCCACTGACACAAGCACACACTCACCCATACAGCCACTCACACGTTCACCCACTCACCCATAGTCACTCACACCCACACACCATGTATGCAATCACTCACCGATACAGCCACTCACACACGCCATCACTTACCTATACACCCTCTCACGTACCCAGTTACCCACCCATACACCACTGACACACCCACCCACTCACCCACACATCCACTCACTCACCGATAAAACCACTCCCACACCGATGGAGCTACTCAAACACCAACCATAGATAAATACAGTCACTCACATAATATGTGTTGCAATAGTATCACTCAATAGTACACAAACTATACTCATCTAAGTTTTGTTGTATCTAAGTATATATCTTTAACATTCAGAAACATTTAGAAAATACTCACACACTGGATGATGTCATCAGTGATACCATTTGAGATGTCATGAGAGATGTCACTGACCATGTCATGAGTGATGTAATATGTGAGGTCATAAGCAGCGCATTGCAGGGGCGTAAGTTATACTTTGCCCAGGTAACTATTACTACTGAATTTCTATGGTTTTGTACAAATGAAATCTGAGCCTAACTTTAATTCCCCTGTAACCTTTAGTTTTTTCAGTGAATTTCTAAGTTTGTCCCTGTAACCTTTGTTTTTTCCAGTGAATATATATACAGCTGCTTTGATAGGCGAACTTCCTTACCCCACCTTTTTTCTTTTTTGTTGTTTGTGTGTATTTTTCTTTAAAATTGGAGGGACTCTCTCTCTGTATAGATATCTTTAAGTATACATGTATGCGTGTGTGTGTATATATATGTATATGCCAGCCCATACCAATGGAGAGAGGCCACTACTACATTGACGTCTCCAGGCACACTGTGTACGGGGAGACGGACGGTAGGAAGTGAGGGTTTCAAGACAGCTCATTGTCCAGCACAGTGTCGGTTCCAGTCCTACCACGCTCGACATCAGCCTCTCAACCATGAGCAATCAAAATTTATGCTGATAGTAACATCCCCAAAACTCCAAGAACAAACTGCATGATGGATAATGCAGTCCTTCACACACTAACTGCTTGGGCGTGACTTAGAACGTGGTCAGGTGGGTCCTACGCTACTTTAGAAGGATGGGCCAAACACTTCTGAACTGAATGGAACTACAGCGCCAGAGGCATTTGAGAAAGTCTTCCGCCAAAGCGTGTCATGCCAGGCTCTGAGGAACTGTGTTTTTAGCCCCGCTGTGTCCCCTTATCGACCTTATTTTTTTGGGAATATATATATATATATATATGTGATGCTCAGTGTGGAGGGCTTTATACTAATCCTATGCTTAAAAACTCTCCTAGAAAAAACATTCGTGATGAGCAGTTTTAGAGTGTCTGTGGTGTTGTAGATTGTTTCATGTAAAGGAGCTGGTCTTCAATTAAAACTTGGGAACAACCCAGAGTTCCCTACTTCTTTTTCTGCATAATTTGGGTGGCACTCTAAACCTGAAAGGTTATTGCTTTGACTTATACTGGTTTCTCACATGTATCTGGACAAAGCTGTGTCACTCTATTAAGCTCTAATAAGATCGAAACGCGTGTCAGGTACTGCTTTTATTCATTTCCATGTTTTGTTTGAGATGGGATAAAGCGAAAACAGCTGAACGGAATTATACCAAATTTGTCAGGAAGCTAGATCTTTGTCGAAATAGCCAGCTTTTTGTGATTTGATATAAATCCATTTAATGGTTTTTGAGAAATTAAGCTTCACAAACATTTGTATAAACATATCTATACCTGCACGGTTGGGTTCAAGGGACTCTCGTGAGAGTCCTGCGACCACCACTTAAAAAAGAGAGCGTTCTGATTGGCCTAGGGTGCATTTATTCCCTTGGGCCATTTTGCTCCCGCAGGAGTGAAGGTTCCATTGGAGCGAGTGTTTTCCGTTTGCCAGGCCGCAACATGAAAGCAAATGTTGCAGTTGCCATTTCAGGACGCTGAGGACATTAAAAAAAAAAATATATGGGATCAGAGTAGGAATTCCCTGCCTATGTGGGCCTCTAGATGTTCTTTTTTTAAAGTGTTTTTTGCCACAATCCTGTGGTATACCTATGGGATCGTGGCAAAAAAAAGTTAAATGGACACTCCTATTTGTTTTTAAGTAAAATGACCCCAGGGGTGGGCCACGGCCTGAGGGTCAATCAAAATATATTTTGGGTGTGTGTGTATGGGGCCCGGCCCCCCTCCTCGAGCCAAGTACAGCCCTAGGGCCCCATTCCCCAGGGCAGAGAATAATAATGAAAGGGGAGGCGGGAGCGCAGCCTCCCTCCCAGATAACAGCCCCAGGGGTGATTTCCCTGGCAGCAAGAGCACAAGCAGGGAAAATTTGTCTCCGCCCACCCAGCAAGAGCCGTAAAAATGCTCCTGCCGGTTGGGAGCAGGCATTTCTTTCCTTGTCTGCTCCCAACTGGTGGAAGAATGGTGGCTCCTGCTTCACCCAGGATGGGTGCAAATGAGCGGTTATGGGGCCCACCACAACCCCAACGTTGTGTGTTGTGGTTGCCCCAGGTGGGTACTGGGGCACCCACATTAGTCCCTGGGAGGATGGGGTTCCTGGGGCCTGTACAGGCTCAGGGAGATGGCCGCGCGCCACCCACCCCATTGAAAAAAAAAAAATATTAAAAAGATTAGATGTCCCAGTTGGGCATAATCTGGTGCCCTCACTGTGCACTGCTAATTACCCCCACATATTCCATCACTCATGAAATGATCCATGACATAATTGATAACATGACTGCAAAATCTAAAATGACATTACTACTGATGACATGATTGTGCATCACGAGGGCACGAGTTATAGTTAATTTAGGGCACGAAATATAGTTACTTCAGATAACTAGAACTGGTGAATGTCAGTGGTTTAAAGTTGTATGTTTTAACTGACATTGTCACCTAAATATATCATTTACACACACACACTCTCTCGCTCTCTCTCACTCACACTCATATATATATATTCAAATTACAAAGTAATTTATATATATGCATTTGTGTGTGTGTGTGTGTGTGTGTGTGTGTGTGTTTGTATATATGTGTATATATATATTATCTACTGGCGGTCGCCAGTAGATAGTTATAGTTAGGACCGTGTTTCCATAGGAAATCCGCAACATTCTATTTGGAATAACTTTGGCGCCGGTTGACGAATCCTTTCGAATTTTTCAAAACTAATGGGGCGCTACGCTCCTACCCTGAAAGTCTCGGGGGGATTCGTCAAGCGGGGGCTGACAAAAAAGGGGGGTCCCAAAACGCGTTTTCCCCATGCATTTTCCCATAGGACCTTTAGTCCGAGCTACAGCCCGAACGGCTGAACAGAATTACTTGAAATTGGGCAGAGAGGTAGTCCTCAGGTCAGGGATGTGCCTTTTGCAGGTCTGGTGTAAATCTGTTCAGTAGGTCCTGAGAAAATAGCATTTAAATCAATATATATATCTATAGGCGCACTCCGTGCGCTTACGGTAAGCTTACCGTACGCGTACGGTGCCGTGCGCGAGCTCAATTCTGATTGGTGGTTACATGACTGTAAACATTCGAATCGTTCGAAATCAGAAAGTATCGGCCGCCATTTTCTGTCTCTCGCACTGAAAAACAAAGGTTGATAACATGAAAAGGGGGCAACGAAGAGAGTTGCAGACCCCCTAGCGTTCGTCAGGGGGTTCACGAAGGACCAAAAAGTATGAAAAATAAATTTAATAGTTTTAAAAAAAATCGCGGATTGTGCGTACGGTAAGCTTACCGTACGCGTACGGTAAAAAAAAAAAAAAGAATTAACAATCACATTTAATATATAAATCTAAGGACCCCCAAGGGAGAAAAAAACAATTGATATTTTGTAAAAAATGGTGAGGCGTGCACGGTACGAAATGCGCAACGTGGGCGCTCGGTGCGCGAAGCGCACCGAGTGCCCACAGAGCGCGCACGGTGCGCGAAGTGCACCGTGCGCGCAAAAATTAAAAATAAATACATAACTTAGCATTTAAAAAAACGTACAAATTCACTGAAAAAACCATAGGTTTCACACACGTTATAGTTAGGAATTAGCATTTAAAAAACCTTGCAAATTCATTTAAAAAACCATAGGTTTCACACAAGTTATAGTTAGCTGTACATTTCACTCGTAAAAAACCAATGAAATTCCACGTTGTAGTTAGATCAGGTAACTATAACTTGCGCGACCGCAATGCACAATGTGTCATTTCAGATGTCATCATTGATGTCATGAGTGATGTCACTGACCATGTCATAAGTGATGTAATATGTGACGTCATCAGCAGTGCATTGCGGGGGCGCGAGTTATAGTTACCTGATCTAACTATAACGTGGAATTTCATTGGTTTTTTACGAGTGAAATGTACAGCTACACTATAACTTGTGTGAAACCTATGGTTTTTTAAGTGAATTTGCAAGGTTTTTTAAATGCTAATTCCTAACTATAACGTGTGTGAAACTTATGGTTTTTTCAGTGAATATATATATATATATCTCCTTCCTCCTATTACATATGTCAGCGTGCACCATAACACAGGCGGTGCACGGCAGATGGCCTCCATGCTTAAGCATCCTTTCTCTTTTCACAGATAATGAAAGGCTGGCACTCTGGATCATATGATTGAAAAGTATTTTATTAGCGTGTTGCTGTGGAGTGCACCATCAAGGCGTTTCAGCTTTGCAAAGCCTTTGTTACAAGTTAGGATTTCCAGTTATAGGAATTCCTCAGATTTTTAGTCACTAATAACTTTGCCACTGTTTGGCTAATCTCCACAAAAATATGCCGACCTATTGCGTTTTCTGCATTGGCGGACTCTGCAAAGTTACATGGAGATTCGTCAAGGGTGTGCAAAGAAAAAAGGAGTGTCCTAAAACATGTTTTCCACCAATGCATTTTCTATTCTTTAAACTTAAGTGTAGCAGGAAAACTGGAATTGAAATTTGGCAGGCATATAGTTTATGGTGTGTAGATGATCCTTTTTGGTAGTAGAGGTAAGTATTTTTAATCTTATAAGGCACTAAGACTTACTGATACCTCAGGCTGCATTAAAATGTGATGCTTGCAGATGTCAAGGCAGTATATGATTGTTAATTGCTATGCCACCCCCCATTAATTAATTAATTGCTTAATTAATTGATTGTGACACGCTGCTCTTTAACACAGTAATGTTGATTTCAATTGTATCGCTACAGCAGATGAGTCTGACTATTGTATGACATGCATGATTATGAAATCCAATAAAAAGGTTTTACAAAAAAAAATGATTGTTAATGGCTACCTATACAAAACTAAAAGGCAACCATGTTGTTTGAAACACACTTTGGCTGTGTTCTGGGTAGGGAAAAGTATTTGTGTGTCTAAATGTTTTTTTTTAAGTAACAGGGTCACCAACTAGGAAGTACTGTGGTACTTAAAAAGTAATTAAATCTGTAAATAAAATGTAAAATACAATGTAGTACACTTTGTTTCACGAATACAGCGTACTACAGTACATTTTTACATGTTTACTTTAAAAAAAAAAAAAGACGAGTGCTGCGATACTACAGAGACAGTTCTGTCTTGCTTACTTTCGTTTGAAGGTAAAAAGTGTGAAAAATAAAATAATTACATTGTACTACACTATATTTCGCAAATATAGTGTCCTGCTGTGTATTTTTCACATATTTCTTTTTGTATTTATTCTGTAACTGCCATGGTACTTTGTAGGTACTACAGTGTTACTCCATACCCTTTTTGAAAAATATATAGAAAAATAATAGGGAATTTGCTTTCTCTGTTACCCCTTTAATAAAGTAGAAATAAGTAGGGAACAACAATAAAACCTACTACTTACCTACATATAAGCACCAACCCAGAACGTAGACAAAGTGTAGTGAAAACTGCATGGCTGCCTTTTACTTTTATAAAGGCAGCCATTATCCAATGACATACTGCCTTGCGATTGGCATGTACTGTGTTATACTGCGAAATTACTGCAGTATACTGCAGCTCAATATATAATTGTTTGTCACTTAAAAGTTTAACAGGACTTTACCAATTTACAGCTAATACCAAAAATTACATTATCCACCCCATTTTCTATATTCCTGCCAAATTTCATCTACATCTTTTCAGACGCTTTCATGCTACATCCCTTTAAACTATACTCTACTACACCACACGCCACTCCCCTCTACACCACTGAATGCTATTCCGCTTTGCCATTCTAGTCTACTCCACGCCACTCTGCGCAACCTCACTCTATGCCCTTTGAGTCTATGCCACTCTACTGTACACCACTCCACTTTGCTACGCCGCTCCAAACTACACCGCTCCACTCTGCGCCACCTCACTCTACGACACTCGACTCTGCACCACTGTATGCCTCTCCACTCTGCCATTACTCTCTAAGCCACTCCACTCTGCCATTCCACTCTACGCTATTTGAAACTAGGGCACTCCATCCTAGGCCACACTACTGTACGTCACTGCAGTCTACTTAACTCCACTGTATGCCACTCCACTGTAGATATTACACTCTACACCACTCCACTTCATTCTTCCACTTGACTGTACGCCACTCTATGCTATTCCACACCACTCCACGCTGTTCCACTCTACGCCACTCAACTCTTACACTCAACTCTACGCCACTCCACTCTGCGCTATTCCACTCTATGCCACTAAGCTCTATGCCACTCCTCTGTATGGCACTACAGTCTATCTGCACTATTCCACTCTATGCCACTGCAGTCTACACCACTGAACTCTGCCATTCCACTGTACGCCATTCCACTAAACTGCATGCCACTGTACTGTATGCCTCTCCACTCTTCCACCCTACGCCACTCCACAAAGTTCCACTCAACGCCACTCCACTGTATGCCACTCAACTCTACATGACTCTACTCCACTGTATGCCATACACTATTCAACTTTACGCTACTGTGCTCTACTCCAATCTGCCACTCTACTGTGGGCTATCCCACTCCACGCCACTGTATTGTGCGTCACTCCACTCTACATCACTTCACACCACTCTACGCCACTCCACTCTACGCCACTCCACGCCACTCCACGCCACGCCACGCCACGCCACTCCACGCCACGCCACTCCACGCCACTCCACGCCACTCCACGCCACGCCACGCCACTCCACGCCACTCCACGCCACGCCACGCCACTCCACGCCACTCCACGCCACGCCACTCCACTCTACGCCACGCCACTCTACGCCACGCCACTCTACGCCACGCCACTCTACGCCACGCCACTCTACGCCACGCCACTCTACGCCACGCCACTCTACGCCACGCCACTCTACGCCACGCCACTCTACGCCACGCCACTCTACGCCACGCCACTCTACGCCACGCCACTCTACGCCACGCCACTCTATGCCACGCCACTCTACGCCACTCTACGCCACGCCACTCTACGCCACTCTACGCCACGCCACTCTACCCCACGCCACTCTACCCCACGCCACTCTACCCCACGCCACTCTACCCCACGCCACTCTACCCCACGCCACTCTACCCCACGCCACTCTACCCCACGCCACTCTACCCCACGCCACTCTACGCCACGCCACTCTACGCCACGCCACTCTACGCCACGCCACTCTACGCCACTCTACGCCACGCCACTCTACGCCACGCCACTCTACCCCACGCCACTCTACCCCACGCCACTCTACCCCACGCCACTCTACCCCACGCCACTCTACCCCACGCCACTCTACCCCACGCCACTCTACCCCACGCCACTCTACCCCACGCCACTCTACCCCACGCCACTCTACCCCACGCCACTCTACCCCACGCCACTCTACCCCACGCCACTCTACCCCACGCCACTCTACCCCACGCCACTCTACCCCACGCCACTCTACCCCACGCCACTCTACCCCACGCCACTCTACCCCACGCCACTCTACCCCACGCCACTCTACCCCACGCCACTCTACCCCACGCCACTCTACCCCACGCCACTCTACCCCACGCCACTCTACCCCACGCCACTCTACCCCACGCCACTCTACCCCACGCCACTCTACGCCACTCCACTCTACGCCACTCCACTCTACGCCACTCCACTCTACGCCACTCCACTCTACGCCACTCCACTTTACGCCACTCCACTCTATGCCACTCCACTCTATGCTGTTCCACACTACCCCACTCGACTTTACACCACTCTACGCTACTCCACTGTACAATATTCCACTCTTCTCCATGCCACTCTTTGCCACGCCACTGTATGCAACTCCACTCTTCCTTGCAGTGGACTTGTGGATCCTACTGAAATTTGATTGGCTGCCAGCACTTCAACCAGGAAGTGTTAGCAGCCATCATGGGACTCTGCTTCAAGCAGAGTCCCACAAAAAATAAAAAATACATTTTAAAAAAAGGGGCAAGGTAGGAATACCCTGGCCCCCAGATATGAGATCCCGCCGGGGCTTAAAAGCATTCATTTAAATTCAATTTTGCAGCAAATTCGCCGGGACCCACAGATCGGATGCAAAATAAAAAAATAAAAATACGCACATGGGCACTCGCGCATCTTTTTGATGAAGCCCCTGGGTGCGTGAAATCCCGGGGCAGAGTTTTATAATTAGACCACTACCTCCCGGGGCTTTATGTATAAATAAAGCGGGAGGCGGGGACCGCCACCTCCAGGGGCACTCATTTTTTTAATTAGTCCATTTTTAACTTCAATTAATGGGAGGGGGTGGTGTTCGGCACAGTGCAGTCCACACCAGAAGTGATATACATTGTATCTATATAGGTGCCTAACAATTGTTTGAGAAATTCTTTCTTCCGGTGTGATAGGATGTCCCTCAAGAAATCGGCTGTTTTCAAACTATGTGGCGTCTGTCATAGAAAGATATCTGGTTCCGGTGCCATCCAGAGCCATGCCTTCCGGGTTGAAGCCAGGGCCTTTTGTCTTTGACAGGGCTGGTACAGGGGTGAATGGAAGGGGCATGGCAACCCTGATGACTATTGCCACCTATTGGATGATACTGATGTTAATTGGTGTGAGAATCTGGCGGATGCCAGTGGGTTAGACGCCTCGCCTTATGCTGGCTTGGTCTCCACCCCCCCCCCACCCCGCCCCCCCCTACTGTAGCTACGCAGGAGGGGATCTTTTTTGCTATGGTGGTACGTAGGGTGGCTGAGGTCTTGGACCTTGAGCTGTCCTCAGTGGCAGTAAAGACTAACATCTGGTCAGAGGTACTTAAGCCAGGGACTATCCCCCTCTGAACCCTTGCTCCCTTTTAATGAAGCCCTCATTGCTGTCCTACTTGAGGTCTGGTCCAAGCCCTGCACAAGGGCTCCTGTGCACAGGACGATTGCCCGCTGCCACTGTACCGCTTCAGGGGACCCCATTTCCTCATCCAGCAGGGTAACTTAAAAATTAAAATAAGACAAATTCCTCTTGTCTGTGTAAAAACAGCTCTTTACTGTCTTGGCACGGAGAGTGACCGTCTTCACACAAGTAATCAGCCGGTCTCAATTTACTGCTTTACAGGCAGCTATTTTTATACACAGTTAAACAATGCTAGGTACAGAAGTTCAAACAATGAATTTCTAGGCAGTTACACATTGGAGCACATTGTGAGAAGTTGGCCTGATATATAATGTCACTAGTTCTAGTGTACACCTTGTATCAGTCCAAACAACCCTTATGGTGATTGGTTGTAAAGTCACCCTTATAGACCAGCTATCCTAGTGGTAGCATGGACAAGAGCAGTCTTAGGCTAAACTCTGTATGGCATGTGAAGCCAGCTGTTATACCATTTGCAACCCCTTGAATACCAAATGAAAGGACACCACAACAGATATATTATAAAAATAGAATGTATTTATTCTAGTCAAAACACCCTCAGCACTCTTTATGAGATTTGAGGTAAGTACAACACAGTCTTATTCAAGCATACATAAGTCACACAGGTAAGTAATACAGTTAGGCCCTAGGGGCCATGCAAACCATATACTAAGTAAGTGGTATAAGAACCACTGTCACGAACACAGGATAGGCCTAGGGAATCGCTGGGGCTACACTATCCTATCAGTTGCTAGGCAGTGGGAGGCTCACGGGATTCAGGTGCAGAGTGGAAACACTCACGCGTAATGCGTTAAAGTCGATAGAAATAGTAGTATTTAGTAATTAATAGTATCTGAAAGAAACACGTTAGTTAGATTCCTCACCTTAGAATATCCCCAGGCGTCAGACTGGATCCGGAAGATTTTTCGTCAGCAATACCCCTTGCGCGTCGCTAGGCGTCGTCTGCGGCTCCGCGTCCGTCGTCGGCGTCGTGCGCCGGGATGACGTCGTCGGAGTACTTAGACGCCGCCCTCGCGCGCTGACGTCAGTTCTTCTTTTTTCCGCGCCAGTAAGCGCAGATCCGGGAGAGCTACCCCTTTTAGTCTTTTTTGACTAAATCTTTTTTGATCATTTTTGATCCTTGTCTGTCGACATCTGGTGCCGGTAGGATGCCTGGGTTCAAGGCTTGCGAGGATTGTCATCGACTGATGTCGGTGACCGATCACCACCGCCGGTGCCTCTACTGCTTAGGCCCCGACCACGACGCGGAGTCGTGCAACGACTGTCAGGCCCTGACTTCGAAGGCTAGGCGGGAGCGGTCCCGCAAGCTTCTCGAGCTTCGCCACTCGGCTCCGCGTCGTGCGCGATCCCGGTCCCGGAGGAGGTCCAAGGATCGCTCGCGGAGCCCTAGCCGACGCCATCGATCGTCCGGCTCCAAGTCGTCGGGTAAGTCCAAACGCTCAAAGAAGTCCAAGAGGCGACATCGCTCTTCGGACTCCCCTCGCCGGTCGCGCGACTCGGCCGAGGGTCAGGGTGGTTCCACCCCCGCGGCTCCGGCGGAGCCGCAGGTGCCGCGTCCGCCCCCATACCTTCCGGTCCCTGGGGCTGACGCGGCGCCGGCGGAGATCAGTGCCTTCCTCTCGGCCATGAGGAGCCTGGCCCCGCCGTCGACGCCCGCTGGCGCGCCTTCGGGCCCCGCGGACTCGACTGGGCGACCTCGCGTGCCGGCGGCTCCGGCCCCGGCGCCGTCGACGACTCCGGTCTCGACGCCGCAGGTCCCCGCGGGGCCCATGCCTGGGCCCCAGTCGACGCCGGTTGACCTAGTCACTCCTCCACCGGCGCCGACGCCTGAACCACCGACGCCGTCACCGGCGCCGCCGACGCCTTTGACGCCGACACCCCAGTTTAGCCCTCATCCGGACCCGGCGCCGGCACGGCGTCGACCGACGCCGCATCCGACGCCGCTTGAGTCCTACCATCTCTACAGTCCGGTTCCGATCATTCCTCCTGTTTATCAGGAATCGGAAGAAGGGGGCGACTGGGAGGGGTTCGAGGACCCTCTGGCTGTTCAGTCACAGCTTTCTCAGGACTGGGCAGATGAACTGGGGGAGGCCAGTGGGCTGGACACCTCGCCAGACACTGGATTCACTTCTCCTCCGACCGTGGCTTCGGAGGAGGGTGCAGCATTTTCTGTGGTGCTGCGCAAGGCGGCCGAGGCCCTTGGGCTCGAGTTGCCTGCCGTGGCTGTGAGGACTAACATCCTCACTGAGGTGCTTCAAACCTCAGCAAGCTCCACTGAGCCTCTGCTGCCGTTCAACGAGGCCCTCACTGACGTTCTGCAGGGCACCTGGTCCAAGCCCTCCACCGTTCCTCCTGTGGATAGGAACGTTGCCAGGCGCCACCGCCCTGCTCCGGGCGACCCCAGTTTCCTGTCCCAACACCCCACCCCCGAGAGTCTGGTTATCCAGGCCTCTACCTCCCAATCCTCCTTCCCGACCGCTCCGCCGGACAGGGATTCCAAGAGACTCGAGCAGTTTGGCAAGAAACTGTTTTCGTCCCTTAGTTTGGGCCTGCGGTCCTTAAATACCGCCTGTCTCTTGGACCGTTATTCCCATTCCCTGTGGGATACGGTGGAGGACGTGCTGCCCCTGTGTCCGGAGGAGGTCCGGACGCGTCTTACCCAGGCTTTGGCCGATGGGAGGGATGCAGCACGGCACGCCATACGTTGTGGGCTTGACACCACGGACTCGCTGGGTCGGGCGATTTCAACCACGGTGGCGCTCCGCCGCCACGCCTGGATGCGGTCCACGTCATTTTCTGGGGATGTCCAGACCACCCTCATGGACATGCCCTTTGATGGCACTCGCCTGTTTGGTGAGAAGGCGGACAGTGCGCTGAACCGCTTTAAGGACTCCCGGGCTACAGCCAAGTCCTTGGGCCTCGCGGCTCCGCGGGCGCACACCTCCGCTTTTCACCCCTTTCGTGGCCAAGGAAGGGGCGCCTCCTCCCGTCCGCAAAGCCACCAGCCGCAGAACCAACCTGCGCGCGGTCGCGGACGTGGCTTCCGCCGTGGCGGAAATGGAGGCCGACGTGGTCAGCCCACTTCCACCCCTGCAGCATCCGCCTCAAAGCCCTCCTAGTCCGAGCTTTCAGGCCCATACCACGCCAGTGGGCGGCAGAGTTCGCCATCACCTGCTCCACTGGCGGTCCATAACATCGGACAGGTGGGTGCTGCAAATCGTCCGAAGGGGCTACTCCCTCCCCTTCGAGACGACCCCTCCAGCCATGCCACCGCAGCACCACCGTATCTCGGGGGATCATTTGAATCTTCTCCGCGAGGAAGTTTCGGCTCTCTTGGCCAAGGGGGCCGTCGAGCGCGTTCCGAGTCCAGAAGTAGGTTGTGGTTGTTATTCCCACTACTTTCTGGTTCCCAAGAAGGGCAAGGGGGGCCTACGCCCTATCTTGGACCTCCGGGACGTCAATGCCTTCCTCCGAAAGGAAAGGTTCAAGATGCTAACGTTGGCTCAGGTTTTAGCTGCCCTAGACCCTGGAGACTGGATGGTAGCGTTGGACTTGCAGGACGCTTATTTCCACATCCCCGTCCTGCCGGCCCACCGGCGTTACCTGCGATTCACGGTGGGCCAAGAGCACTTTCAGTTTACCGTGCTCCCCTTCGGCCTCACCAGTGCCCCTCGGGTGTTCACGAAAGTGATGGCGGTGGTCGCAGCTCATCTGCGCAGATCAGGGGTTCCAGTCTTCCCCTATCTCGACGACTGGTTGTTGAAGGCGGGCTCGCCCCAGGCAGTCGTCTCCCACCTCCAGACTACGGCGGATCTCCTGCATTTGCTGGGGTTTTCCATCAACGTGCCGAAGTCACACCTGAGTCCCTCTCAGAAGCTCCTCTTCATCGGAGCGGTTCTCGATTCGGCGCAGTTCCGGGTCCATCCACCGGAACAGCGGGTCCGGGATATACGGGCCCTGATTCCCATCTTTCGGCCTCTATCCCGGGTTTCGGTCAGGCTAGTGTTGCGGCTTCTGGGGCTGATGGCCTCCTGCATCCTACTAGTGCATCACGCCAGGCGGCGCATGCGGGCTCTGCAGTGGGACCTGAAGTTTCAGTGGGCCCAGCATCACGGCAACCTGTCCGACCATGTCTTGATCTCGGAGGGCACTGCACAACAATTGCAGTGGTGGCTCACGGACCGCGAGTGGGTCAAGGGCAAGAGCCTCTCCCTTCCCCAACCAGAGCATGTCGTAGTGACGGATGCGTCCCTCCTGGGATGGGGTGGCCATATGGGAGAGGCGGAGATCAGAGGCCTCTGGTCTCCGGCGGAGTCTCGTCTCCACATCAACCTGTTGGAGTTGAGAGCGATCCGGCTTGCACTGAAAGCCTTCCTTCCCTCTGTCAGGGGAAGTGTCGTGCAGGTGTTCACGGACAACACCACCGCCATGTGGTATTGCAACAAACAGGGCGGGGTGGGGTCGTGGACCCTTTGTCAGGAGGCTCTGCGCCTCTGGACATGGCTGGAACACCAGGGCGTCACCCTGGTGGTTCAACATCTGGCGGGCTCTCTGAACGCCAGAGCGGACGAACTCAGCCGCCGGTGCATGATGGATCACGAATGGCGTCTGAACTCCGAAGTGGCGCAAGGCCTCTTTCAGCAGTGGGGAGAGCCTTGGTTAGATCTATTCGCCACCGAAGAGAACGCGCAATGTCAGCAGTTCTGCGCGTTGGAATTTCCAAGGCGGCACTCGCTCGGCGACGCTTTTCGTCACGAGTGGAGTTGCGGTCTGTTGTACGCCTTTCCGCCTATACCACTTCTGCCCAGAGTGCTGAAGAAGATCAGGCACGACCGGGCCCAAGTCATCTTGGTGGCTCCGGATTGGGCACGAAGATACTGGTATCCCGAGCTACTCAGTCTGTTGACCGATCCCCCGATACGTCTGCCCCTTCGGGAGGATCTTCTGTCGCAGCAGCAGGGGACGGTCCTCCACCCGAACCTGTCCAGCCTCCACCTCCATGCGTGGAGATTGAGCGGCGGCAGTTGATGCCATTTGACTTGCCTCCTGAAGTCTGTGATATCATTCTGGCAGCCAGGCGTCCCTCCACAAAGTCGGTATACGCCTGCCGGTGGAACAAATTTGTGGCATGGTGCACAGCAAAGGCTGTGGATCCCCTTTCCGCCCCTCTTTCTGAGGTTCTCCTCTTCCTTCTTTCTCTGGCCCGGCAGGGCTCTGCCCTGGGCACCCTGAAAGGTTATCTTGCTGCCATCCCCGCCTTCTTGCGGCTTCCTGATCAGCCTTCTCTTTTCAAGTCCCCTGTGGTTACACGCTTTCTCAAAGGCATTACACACACGTTCCCTCCTGTCCCTTTTGTAATGCCTCAGTGGGACTTGAATCTGGTATTGACATTCCTGATGTGCGCTCCCTTCGAGCCTCTTCACAATTGCCCTCTTCGTCTTCTAACTCTAAAGACTGCTTTTCTGGTAGCCATCACCTCGGCTAGACGGGTGAGTGAGCTCCAGGCTTTATCTTCAAAGCCTCCTTTTCTATCTGTTCATCCGGACAAGGTTGTCCTTCGGCCTCGTCCCTCCTTTCTTCCTAAAGTGGTGACTCCATTTCACCTTGGGCAGTCTGTCACCTTGCCCACCTTCTTTCCGCCTCCGCATCCTTCCAAAGAGGAAGAGAGACTCCACCGTCTGGACCCAAAACGTGCGCTCTCCTTTTATCTGGACCGCACAAAACAGTTCCGGGTGGACGACCAGCTTTTTGTTGGGTACGTGGGCGCTAAGAAGGGGAAAGCTGTGCACAAACGAACCATCTCTCGGTGGGTCGTTTTGTGTATAAAAATTTGCTATTCCTTGGCTAAAAAGGACCCTCCTGTTGGGCTGCGCGCCCATTCTACTCGGGCCACGGCGGCTACTACTGCCTTGGGACGGGGAGTCCCTTTGCAGGACATCTGTCAGGCGGCGACGTGGGCTTCGCTACACACGTTTGCCAGGCATTATTGCCTTGACAGCCAAGTCCGGAGGGATGGCTTCTTTGGCCGTTCTGTCCTCCAGGACTTTCTGGTGTGATCTTGGTTCGCAGACCCACCACCGGGGATGGTATTGCTTGGGTATCTATTCTAAGGTGAGGAATCTAACTAACGTGTTTCTTTCAGATGAACAAGTTACTTACCTTCGGTAACGATGTATCTGTAAGAAACATTAGTTAGTTAGATTCCTCACCGACCCTCCCATCCTCCCCGTTCTGCGAACTGACATCTAGGGTTAAGGTTGTCCTTTCAGGCCCCTAGATTTTATTTTTGGCACCAGTGTCGGTCTTTGCATGGCTCTGCGTTCCTGGCGCGGAAGGCTATGTACAAGAACTGACGTCAGCGCGCGAGGGCGGCGTCTAAGTACTCCGACGACGTCATCCCGGCGCACGACGCCGACGACGGACGCGGAGCCGCAGACGACGCCTAGCGACGCGCAAGGGGTATTGCTGACGAAAAATCTTCCGGATCCAGTCTGACGCCTGGGGATATTCTAAGGTGAGGAATCTAACTAACTAATGTTTCTTACAGATACATCGTTACCGAAGGTAAGTAACTTGTTCTTTAGGACATTTCGGAAGGAACTAGGAGTTAGAGACTTGGAAACTAGACACTAGGATAGTCAATACCCTTGTGAGCACCGGAGTACTCAAGTTACCTAGCCCACGGGCTGCGGGTGCATAGGTGTGAACTTGCGTCTGGTTTCGTCGTCGACTCCTATGGATGCCTGAAGAAAGATGCTGACAGGCAGTCAGTGAAGAGTGTCCGGTGGATTCCAAGGATGGAACCAGGAAGGGGGATACCTGCAAGCAGAGGGGACAGAGTCTAGGCCACCAGCCAGGAGCCGGGAAGGCACCTGGAAGTTACCAGGCGACGTCGTGAAGATGCAGGTGAAGAGGTGAAGCTTGTCGCAGCAGCCACGGGTACCAGGAGGCGTCGAGGACGACCAGAACCAGGAGGCGAGCTGTCCCACGAAGGCTCTTGCTGTCGATGTTGAGTTAGGACCCAACAAGCCTTGGCAAGCATAACCCACGCAGGATGGAGGACTTGCTTCTGTCGCAGACCAGGAAGGTCTGGGGTGCTTCCCTTTCACAGGGGAGCGGGTGCCAGTCTGGAGGAGCCGGACCAGCAAGGCAAGATTGAAGGTTCGTCGTCACAGAGGTCACTAGCCAACGGGCCAGCAACCGGACAACACGTCGAGCTACTCAGGTGCAGAAGGGCCCCACGCAGAACACGTGAAGTGTGGGGAGCTGATCTTCTTTGCAGATGGTGCTCGGGATTGGGGCTTCTCAATTCCCCAAGAACAGCCTCGAGGAAGCCTCAGAAGTCGCGCTAGTCAGTTACTAGCCACTTTTCCCAAGTCGCCGGTCCCACGTCCCTCGTCGCCTCCACGGGTCTCAGCTTTGCTGTAGATGTGGATCTGGTTCAGAGGTGTCTGGAAGTCACGGCGCTGGTCAGTCTCTGCAGTTGTCCCTCGTAGGACCAGTCGCAAAGCAAGCAGCGGTCGCTGGATGGTGCCTGGTTGCCCAGGGTGGTCACTCCTTGGCCACAAGGGAGATTCTTCAGTCTTCTTCCGTAGTAGAATGTCGAAGGTCCAGAGTTTCTGTTCAAGATGCAGGTTCAGGATAATCTAAGGTCCTAGGGACTCAGCGCCCACTCTTATACTAATCTGGGGGGCTGGGTTACCTGCTAGGTCCCTCCTATGGGTGGGACCAGGGAAGGGGGGTGATTACACCCCTTTCCCTTTGTCCAGTTTCACGCCAGGACTGGGGCTGGAGTGCCCCAGCACCGGTTTGAACTGGACTATGCATGGAACACCTTGTGTGCCCCAGGCATGTCTCGTTTCATTCAGCCCTCCCTGCCCCAATACACTAAAGTCTGTCTAGGGAGGTGCTAGTACCTCCCCAAGCAGGAAAGCTATTGTCCAGGCCTCCCTGGCTGGGAGGGCTCCCAGCTGCAGGAGGTCAGACTCGTGTCTGTGGCAGCAGCATTCATTTTGTGATGCTGAGGCTTTGGTCAGAGTTAAACAGCAAAGTAGGATTTTAACATGTCTCTCCCTCTAGAAGGGAGGAATAATATCCTCATCACCAGAAATGGTATGGGGGTATTATTCCAAAGTGTTAGACACCTTACACGACATGTTTCGATAAAGCCAAACCATAGTTACCATAACCGCGAGGATTATAAGGCACTTTAAGAGTATATGGTAGGCGATATCATAGAACAGCTATAAGGACATGGTTCCGAAAGCTGCAGACAGGCTCAGCTCATGCTAGAGCACCATCTCACATGTTACCAAGCACTCTGCCTCCAGGATTGTTAAGGCCTGCCATAGGAGTGGCTGATAGGTACACATGTGTATATTGTGAGTGTAGATATAGGTATACTATATCTAAGCAAGGGGTGATTACACGACCCTGCCCCAGCTGAGTGATCAGCCAGTGGTGTCTGATTGTAAGGCCAGGCCAGGGGTGGCATAATACATGCTGCAGCCCCTGGTAGGCCCAGGGTACACCTATGCCCTGGGTACCTAGGGTACACTGTACAGGGTCCAATAAGGTGATCCTTACCATTTGGGTATGTACCTAGGGTACATGGAGTCCATTTTAAAGAGAGAGCAGACAGCCTGAGACCCTGAATGGCAGGATCTCAGGCCAACTAAGTCGAAAAACCAGCTAGACACTAGGCAAAAAGTTGGGGGTAACCATAGTCTGATATCCACCTTCCTAAACACATTAGTTATGGAAAATCATGAGGTCACTAGTGATCCAAGACTTTAACCTAATTCTCTACACAACACTTATTGCAGTTCTACCAATGCTTAACAAACTAAGTATCCTTCTACTTTTGCAAGCATGTGTATTTGGGTTGAATGGATATTTATTTGTGTGTGTGCTCTATCATTGTGCACCTAAGACCGCTTATCGGATTCCGTGTGCTCTTGGTCAATTAAGTCTCCTGCTTCCATTGTCTAATCATCTTCCAATCTATTGAAAAAATAGAATACATGCCAGTGTGCCCGGTGTGCTCAGGCCATAAATCTCTTCAAGCTTGTCAAACATAGGTTTTCCTTTAACTATGACCTTATAGGTCATGCACACTGTTCTCAAGTAAACTTTCCACCTCTTTTTCATCAGCATAAGTTTTTGACCTGCACTGCTCTTTCATAACATATAGGTGTGTCACACTCTGCTTTTGTGCACTGTTGTTTCATATTTAATTTATTCCATAACATTCCCCACTCGAGTTGATAGTTCAACTACTGGATCTAAACCTTGGTCTGCACTTGGCACCAGGTGATATGTGTTGCCCTGAGCATCTACTACTCGAGGTGGTGTCCTAAATGGAAACATCCCTCCCGCCTTTGTACCAGTCCTTCTACAACATGTAGGACCACAATAGCTGGCAACAAGGCTTCCAACAGTCCCGACATCCAGGATGACAGAAAACCATCTGGTAAACCAATTATCTGGGGCTCCTCCTTCAACTACCATTTTCTTCTGTAGATTGTACAACGTTTTTATAGCCTCTGACAAAGTTCCATTGTCTGCATTATTGCTGTGCTAAAAAGACAGCAAGCAGTTCCGATCTTGGCACATACCCCTCCTTGCATTGCTGTCATAAGGTCAAGTACATAACGGTGCTGCATAATCAATCTCATAGCACGCAGCTCTTCCTTGGTATTGAATCTATATTTTGTAGTGTTGATGCACTTGAGGTGCTCCCATCGACTTATCTGCAGCCATTGAGCTGTTGCCTTATCCTGAACAAACGGCAGAATGTTCCCAAAGAACAGCTGTGCTTAATTAAACAACTGATACTCTTGAGGAATATCGTTCCACGTAGTGGTGCCATTATACTCTGTATTTCTCTTCCTTCGATGATGTAACAGTCATTGGAGGGCTCATGGGGTGTTCATGAAAACTCGATTTATTAATTCCAGGAATTATCAAGATGGGTGTGCGATGTCACCAATGTGCAGAGGCCACCCTAGTTCTGTGGTAACTGAGCATACAGTAGTTCTCCACACTGCCAAAAATAGTCCATGAGGCTGGAGGTGCCCCCCTGCATGTCTGCGTTATCTATTGCGGCTCTACAGTTGGTATTGCATGCTACATTAACGGTGCCGTTTCCTCTGAAACACAAAGAAACAAATGTTAGTCTCATGACTGTCTGAGGACTCACTGTACTATCTATCCAAGTGTAAGACTCAGCATTGTTGTACAACATTTCTGTACCTTTTTTTTTTTTTTTTTTTTTTTTTTACTGCATCCTGATTAACATACCATAAAGACATGACCCTACAGGAGATTTCGATGTCAAAATGCCATTGATCATGGGCAAAAACTAATCCAGTGACACTAAATCCTGGCCTACGAGCACAATCTGGAGGTGAAAGGTTCACTAAATAGCTGTTGCACTCAGTGGACAGGCGTATTACTCCTAAAAACCCTAAATCTAAAACCATCTGGATCAAACCTACAGTAGTAGGACGACTTGTCATCTTCATGCGTGATATACCATCCTTAATGTCCTGTCTGTTCGTAAGAATATATAAAACCTATACTGGAGAGTCCTATTTTGTGGAATTTACTAGAAAGCTTGCTACTTTAACATGTGTTAATTGCATTTGGGCCTTACTCCTACACAAGTTGAGATGCGATATACATAGAGCTGTGCTTGGGGGTACTTCTTTGGTTGAATGTAGCTTATTTGATCCTGTAGCTTGAGGAATTGGAGAGCAGAAGAAACATGATTCATTGCCACTTTCTGAACCAATGTCTGACAAATGCTGATACCACATATTATCTGATAATCTGGTATGACCATTATGGGACACATAAGCATGAATACAACGTTCTCTTCATAGGTGTGAGATTAGAGCTAGAAGACATGTTGCTATAAAAGAGTAATAATAGAAAAGATAGAATGAAGAGACGAAAAAGGAATACAAAATTACATAACATTTGTGCCGTTAATCCCAAAAATTGTCCAAATGGGGAGGGTAATTTTATGATGAAAGTCTTCTTCCCCCTCTCTTATTCAATTTGCATTTTCTATGCTGGATTCAGATGAATATTAGTGAGGTGGAACCAAAGCTCCTTGCCATCTACCTTGCGGGCAGTGGGGGTCACCGTGAATGGTCCGTCAAATCTGGGCCATCTTCATTTCCGGATAAAATTGCATAGAAAAACCTTGTCGCCTGTGTGCACAACTAGGAGGTCGACCTCAGCGGTGACTCGCTTCTCCTTCCCTTGGTTACCTGTTTAGAAATGAACTTTCCAACCTTGATTAATTCATAAAGATAAACATGCATTTCATCATTTATAATTCCCACTGAACTTTCTCCCTGTACATTACTTCTAGTGCCAGCTACCTGCTCATTCATGGGTCTCCCTGTCACTGTCTGATGCGGTGTCAGGTGATAATCAGAACCATGTGTGTTTCTAATGGAAAAGAGTGCCAATGGTTGGCAATGCAACCTCTTCTTGTGCAATCTGGCACATAACTTGCTGATCCTATTCTTTAGCAGGCCATTCAGGCGCTCACTGATGCCATTGCTTTGTGGATGGTAAACAGATGATTGTTTTATCCCTGATATTGTTATAAGATATGTAAAGATTGCATTAACAAAGTGTGTGCTGTTGTCTGCTCCAACCCCTTCTGGAATTCCCCAGCATGGAATCACTTCATGAATAAGAAATGTAGCAGCTGACTTAGCATTGCAGTGGACACACGGTCCTGTCTCAGTTCATTGGGAAAAAGGACAAACCTCAACTATAAAATACCGATAGTTGTTACACCTATCTAGCATGTTTACAAAGTCAATATGGAGAGCTTTAAAAGGATCTTGTGGTTGTGGAATAGTAGAATGTATCACTTTTAATGTAGGATTGGGAGAGAATTGTTGGAAGACAGTACAGTTATGAAGGTACATGGTAAGCATATCAGACAATGGCTTACTTACCTGTGGATATTTGTCTGTATATTAGGTCCTCCCCTGAATGGGAGCATCCTCTAGCCTCCCATAACTGTTTATAATGGGTTGGTGCAACCTCCTGCAACTTGAAGATGTAAACATGCTGTCTCTGCATATTGAGGCATGACGTTGTCTGTGGTAGGGTTGGACTAAGGTTCAGATGGCTAGACAGTCTGAGCTGCCAAAACAGGGACATGTTGTGAACCCAATGTCGCAGTTGGGGGTGTGTGCCTAGCTGCATCTTTAGCAGCCCAGTCTGCTAGTGCATTACCCCATGACATATAACCCTGACCATTTGTATGTGCTGCACATTTCACAATTGCCACTGCCTGTGGTAACGCAAGTTCCTTTATTAGAGCCTCTGGGAGCTTCCTATGCATAGTGAGATTTCTGTCTGATTCAAGGAATCCTCTCCTACTCCATCTCATAATGATGGAATGTACAGAGGCAAATATTCTGAATAAATCGTGATCAATTTCCTGCTCCTTTCTTAAGAGCCGCTATCAAGGCTATTAATTCTTCTGCTTGCACAGAATAGTGTTCTAGTAGTGTTAACTGCTCTACTATGTGGAGTGTATCTAAAGAATCATACTGTTGCGCTCTGATTACTGCTGCACCTGTGTGTCTTACTCCTGTATCCTGGTCAATAGTAGAAGAACTATCAACAAAATAGACAATGGTACCTGGTATAGAGTCCTCTATTGCTTGACTAGATTTATTAGGAATGTAAGTTACACAGTCATTCACATCATCCTCAGAGTCTATTATAGGATGAGCAAAGAATGTCACAGGATTCACTGTGACACTTCACAACCTCCAAAGACTGTAGTGACATTATCACCTCATATCCCAACATTCTCTGTGTAGTCAGAGTAGTCTTAGCCTTCTGAATGATAGCAAACACTGCATGCTCTGTATAGAGCATCAAAGGTGCCCCCATAACAGTGTGGGTGCTCTTCTGCACTGCGAAGGTTGCAGTGGAGAGAGCTTACTCGCAATCATTGAATTCAACAGTCCACTAAAATATGCAATGGGTTTGTGTCCAAAAGGATATTTCTGGTTAAGAACAGCTGTCATCACTTGACAATTGCTATGGGAAAAGAGATAAAACTACTTGGTATAATCCGAAACTCCCAAAACTGGAGCATTTGTTCTTCAGTTTCTGAAAAGTCTCTCTCATTTCTGGTGTCCACATTATCTTGTCATTCCTGACTGCACTATTAAAGTGCTGTATTTAAAAACCCATTGTCTCACATAATTGCAGAGACCAAGAAACTTCTCCATTCCTTTAACAGTTTCTGATTCATTTTACCTGGATCTATGAATATAACAAATGCCCATAAACCATTGTTTTTGTTTGAATCTGTTTCTTAAAGTTTTCTGATTTTCATTTACACATTACAGTGCCAGATCAACTGACTGGTGTTTTACAGTAGTCAGTAGAGAATGTAAGGACATACGTTACAAGCAGGATATTGTGATTTACATGCTGTGCCCATACCATACTTCAGTCACAGAAGCGGGTACTCCCCAAGGAACCCATAGAACATGCCAAACATTAGTGGTTAGTGCCGACATAGGACTATTGGCAGTTACATATCCGCAGAATGAACCTGATGTCTGTATGACTCCTGCAATATGTTATGTTAGTCCAACTTGATCTGAAAGAAACACGTTAGTTAGATTCCTCACCTTAGAATATCCCCAGGCGTCAGGCTGGATCCGGAAAGATTTTTCGTCAGCAATACCCCTAGCGCGTAGCTAGGCGTCGTCTGCGGCTCCGCGTCCGTCTTCGTGCGCTGGAATGACGTCGTCGGAGTACTTAGACGCCGCCCTCGTGCGCTGACGTCAGTTCTTTTTTCCGCTCTGGACAGCGCCGATCCGGGAAGAGCTTACCCCTTAGTCAATTTTTGACAAAAATGTTTTGACTCTTTTTGTTCTTTGTCGACTCGACTCTGGTGTCAGTAGGATGCCTGGATTTAAGGCCTGTGATGCCTGTCATCGCCTGATGTCGGTGACTGATCACCATCGCCGGTGCCTTTACTGCCTGGGGGCCGACCACGACGCGGAGTTGTGCCCCGACGGTCAGGCCTTGACATCGAAGGCTAGGCGGGAGCGGTCCCATAAGCTTCTCGAGCTTCGGCACTCGGCTCCGCGCCGCTCACGGTCCCGGTCCAGGAGGAGGTCCAAGGACTGGTCGCGGAGCCGCAGTCATCATCATCGCTCGTCGGGCTCGAAGTCTTCGGGTAAGCCGAAGCGATCCAAGAAGTCCAAGAGGCGACACTGCTCTTGAGACTCCCCTCGCCGGTCGCGCGACTCAGCCGAGGGTCTGGGTGGTCCCACCCCCGTGGCTCCGCCGGAGCCGCAGCAGCCGCGTCCGTCTCCATACCCGCCGGTCCCTGGGACTGACGCGACTCCGGCGGATTTCAGTGCCTTCCTCTCGGCCATGAGGGGCCTGGCTCCGCCGTCGACACCTGCCGGCGCGCCTTCGGGCCCCGCGGGCTCGACTGGGCGACCTCGCATGCCGGCGGCTCCGGCCCCGGCGCCACCGACAACTTCGGTCCCGACGCCGCAGTTCCCCGAGAGATCCAGGCCTGGATCTCTGTCGGCGCCGGTCGACCTCACGACGCCTCCTCCGCCTGCGCCGACACCGGTTCCACCTCCGGCGCCATATCCGGACGACGCCGTTCCCCGGTTTAGTCCCTGTCCGGACCCGACGCCGGCACGGCGCCGCAACTGACGCCGATGGATGAAGGTTTCATCTACCGTCCGGCTCCGATCGTTCCTCCTGTTTATCAGGAATCGGATGACGGGGGCGACTGGGAGGGGTCTGAGGACCCTATGGCCCTCCAGGGTCAACTTGCACAGGACTGGGCAGACTAACTGGGGGATGCCAGTGGTCTGGACACTTCGCCGGACGCTGGCTTCATCTCTCCTCCGACTGTGGCTTCGGAGGAAGGTGCAGCTTTTTCCGTGGTGCTGCGCAAGGCGGCCGAAGCCCTGGGGCTCGAGTTGCCTGCTGTGGCCGTGAGGACTAATATCCTCACAGAGGTGCTTCAACCGTCAGCAAGCTCCACAGAGCCTCTGCTGCAGTTCAATGAGGCCCTCGTCGACGTTCTGCAGGGCACTTGGTCCAAGCCCTCCACAGTTCCTCCTGTGGATCGGAACGTGGCTCGGCGCCACCGCCCTGCTCCGGGCGACCCCAGTTTCCTGTCCCAACACCCCACCCCCGAGAGCCTGGTTATCCAGGCCTCCACTTCCCAATCCTCCTTCCCGTCCGCTCCTCCGGATCGGGAATCCAAGAGGCTGGAACAGTTCGGCAAGAAACTGTTCTCTTCCCTGAGTTTGGGCCTGCGGTCTTCGAACACCGCTTGCCTTTTGGACCGTTTCTCCCACTCCCTGTGGGATATGGTGGAGGACATGCTGCCACTGTGTCCGGTGGAGGCCCGGACACGTCTCTCCCAGGCACTTGCTGACGGGCAAGATGCAGCGCGACATGCCATACGGTGTGGACTTGACACCACAGACTCGCTGGGTAGGGCGATTTCCACCACAGTGGCGCTCCGGCACCACGCCTGGCTGAGGTCCACGTCTTTTTCGGGGGATGTCCAGAGTACCCTCATGGATATGCCCTTTGATGGCGCTCGCCTTTTTGGTGAGAAGGCAGATGGTGCGCTGGCTCGTTTTAAGGACTCCCGGGCTACGGCCACGTCCTTGGTTCTCTCGGCCCCACGGCCGCACGCTTCCGCCTTTCGCCCCTTTCGTGGCCAAGGAAGGGGTGCCTCCTCACGTCCGCCTAGCCACCGGCCGCAGAACCAACCTGCACGCGGACGTGGGTTCCGCCGTGGCGGTTCTAGAGAACAACACGTCGGTCAGTCCACATCCACCCCGGCAGCATCCGCCTCAAAGCCTTCCGAGTCTGAGCTTTCAGGCCCATTCCACGCCAGTGGGCGGCAGAGTTCGCCATCACCTCCTCCACTGGTGCTCCATCACTTCGGACAGGTGGGTGCTGCAAATCGTCCGAAGGGGCTACTCCCTCCCCTTAGAGACGACCCCTCCAGACATGCCACAGCAGTGCCACCGTATATCGGAGGATCACTTGAATCTTCTGAGGGAGGAAGTTACGGCCCTCTTGGCCAAAGAGGCCATCGAGCACGTTCCTGGTCCAGAAGTAGGCCGTGGTTGCTATTCCCACTACTTTCTGGTTCCCAAGAAGGGCAAAGGGGGCCTATGCCCTATCTTGGACCTCAGGAGCGTCAACACCTTCCTCCGGAAGGAACGGTTCAAGATGCTAACTTTAGCTCAGGTTCTGGCTGCCCTCGACCCTGGAGACTGGATCGTAGCGTTGAACTTGCAGGACACCTATTTTCGCATCCCCGTCCTGCCGGCCCACCGGCGTTGCCTGCGGTTCACGGTGGGCCAGGAGCACTTTCAGTTCACCGTGCTCCCCTTCGGCCTCACCAGTGCCCCTCGGGTGTTTACGAAAGTGATGCCGGTGGTCGCAGCTCATCTGCGCAGATCAGGGGTTCCCGTCTTCCCCTATCTCGACAACTGGCTGTTGAAGGCGGGCTCGCCCCAGCAAGTCGTCTCCCACCTCCAGACTACTGCCGACCTCCTGCATTTGCTGGGGTTCTCCATCAACGTGCCGAAGTCACACCTGAGTCCCTCCCAGAAGCTCCTCTTCATCGGAGCGGTTCTCGATTCGGCGCAGTTCCGGGCTTATCCTCCGGAACAGCGGGTCCGGGATATTCAGGCTCTGATTCCCATCTTTCGGCCTCTATCCTGGGTTTCGGTCAGGTTGGTGCTGCGGCTTCTGGGGCTGATGGCCTCCTTCATCCTGTTGGTGCATTATGCCAGGTGGCGAATGCGGGCTCTGCAGTGGGACCTGAAGTTTCAGTGGGCCCAGCATCGAGGCAACCTGTCCGACCATGTCTTGATCTTGGAGGGCACTGCGAAACAGTTGCAGTGGTGGCTCACTGACCGCGATTGAGTCAGCGGCACCCAAACAGTGATGCACCATCAACTCCACCTTCTAAACCGCCACGTTCCCAACGAGTGGAAACATGCAGAAGTCAAGCCCCTCCTCAAGAAACCCTCCGCTGACCCGACTGACCTCAAGAACTACAGACCCATCTCTCTCCTCCCCTTCTCAGCTAAAGTAACTGAGAAGATTGTCTACATCCAGTCCACGAACTTCATTGAAGCGAACTCCATCCTCGACTCCTCCCAATCCGAATTCCGCAGCAACCACAGCACTGAGACTGCCCTCCTAGCCGCCACAGATGACATCCGCACTCTCCTCGACCAGGGCCACATGGCGGCCCTCATCCTACTTGACCTCTCAGCAGCTTTCGACACCATCTCCCATCACACACTCACCGCTAGACTCCATGACGCCGGCATTCACGGAACCGCCCTTGACTGGATCTGCTCTTTCTTCACCGGCTGAACCCATAGAATCAGACTCCCGCCCTTCCTCTCCGAACCTACAAGATCAGCTGTACAGTACTCCAAGGATCATCGCTCAGCCCCACGCTCTTTAACATCTACATGGCCCCCCTGGTCGCCATCGTCAGACAGCTCGATCTCAGCATAGTATCCTATGCCGACGATACCCAGCTCATCCTCTCCTTCACAAAGGAACTCGACACCGCTAGACTAAGCGTCCATGAAGGTATGAAAGACGTTGTTTCCTGGCTGAGCAGCCGTTGCCTGAAGCTCATCTCAGAGAAGACAGAAGTCCTCGTCCTCCTACCAAAACCCTCCGCATGGAACAACACCTGGTGGCCAACCGCCCTCGGCAAACCCCCCAAACCTACAGACCATGCCTGCAACCTCGGCATCATACTTGACTCATCCCTCACCACGACCCGACAGGTCAACGCCGTCGCCTCCACTTGCTTCAACACCCTCCACATCCTTCGTAAGACCTTCAAATGGATCCCCCCCGAATCCAGGAAGACCGTCACCCATGCACTCATAACCAGCAGACTGGACTACAGAAACACCCTCTACGCCGGAATCAACAAAACCCTGCTCCGAAAACTCCAGACCATCCAGAATACCGCTGCCAGACTGATCCACGGCATCCCACGACAAGACCACATCACCCAGCACCTACGAAACCTCCACTGGTTCCCCGTCGAAGAGAGTGACCTTCAAGCTACTCACTGACGTCTACAAATCCCTCCACAACACCGGACCCCAGTACCTCAATAAAAGAGTCTCCTTCTACGCACCCAAGAGAACCTTGCCCTTGCCGAAACCCCTCGCATCCGCAGAGCCGGAACAGGTGGAAGAGCCTACTCTTAAATGGCAGCAAAGACCTGGAACGAACTCCCGTTCAGCATCAGACGTCCCCCCCCCCCCCCCCCCAACCCCCCACTCTGCATGCCTTCTTGAAGAGCCTCAGACCTGGCTCTTTGGGTAAGACGTAGCTGCACGTTTCCCCCCTTTCCCAGCTCCTCGAGACCCTTGCTGGTGAGTAGCATGCTTCACGAATCCCATATTGATTGATTGATTGATGATTGATTATCTTCAGTCCTCTCTTTTTCTTGGCATACTGGCCATTGCGCCATATTAGCAGCTCTATCCACATAGGGCGAAGGAGGAGAGCAAAAAGAACTATGGGGTTAGTATGAAGGAAACAAATATGTAGAAATGTTGAAAATGTATGTCCGTATCATGAAATTATCAGGGTTTTATGTCTGCACACATCTGTCAATGGGTACAGAAGATAGGATGAGTTACAATGTCATATCATTTTTCAAGTGATGTGTTCTAATGAGAGACATGCTTATAAGACAGCACAACATGTCAATAGCGATAGGACCTCCTAGGAAAGATGGTACAATTTTCCCAGGGCAAAACAACCCCTAGGCCAAAGGGAGTACCGTGCATGAACATGCAGCCAACGAAAAGGGATCAAGGGGTTTTAGACACATTTGACAAAACACCTAGAAATGGGAGGACAGGGCAGGATGGGACCTTTTGGGAAGGGAGGACGGGAAGGAGCTCAAGATACCAAGGTTTAGAGTAGAGCAACAGATCACTGCCCCGTCTTGCATATAGAATGTCAAAAAAAGTCTGCAGGAAAGAACAGATACTCCGGAGTTTAGAAAAGCCCCATGCACAATACAGCAGCTGGTGGGGGGGGGCAAGAAAAATTGATGAAATGCATGTTTAAGTGTAGTATAAAGGAGAAGGCAGGGGGTGAGTCCAGAAGAAAGGGGTGTGAGAAGAGGAAAAACAAAGCGTCAGGAATAGCAGCTGAAACGGAATGACAACCTATTTTTGTGGGTGAAAGCAATTGCTCACATGTTATAACAAGCATTGGCATAGCCAATAGGTCCTGCCTTTGGGGCCTTATATGTATTTAGTTATGCAGCTCAATATCCTTGGTGCAACAACATCAACTGTTAGATGTCTAAACACTTATAAGGTCCCAAAGGCGAGACCTATTGGCTATGCCAATGCTTGTTTGTTGACTGCCATCTTTAAGTACTAAAAACCATAGATAGATAGATACTACTAAAACAGGCACAAACAGAAACGTGCGCCGAAATAGAGAGGCATACGGGAGAACATTGATATACTGCACACTATTAGCATACACGCACACACACGCAACACCTATCCATAGAGATGTAGAGAAGACTGAAATATTCACAGTCCAACTAGAGGAAAGGAGAAGAAGACTGAGCAAAGCAGGAGGATAAAGAGGAAGATAAGGTAGAAAAAGAACAGTGCAGTAGAGAAAAGGAAAGACAAATAAAGAGCGAGTAGAAAGGAGGAGGAACTAGAGAAAGAAAATGGGAGATAAGAAGAGAAAGAGAAAAATAACAAGGGAAAAAAAATAGAAGGGTGCAAGAGATAGAAAGATAAAAAGAGGAGAGAGGTGAACAAGGAGAAAAAAAGAGGACCGCGAAAGGTTAAAGAGGAAGATAAATTGAAAGGATGGAAAAGAAAACGAGAGAGAGAGCTAGAGAATGAAAGAGAAAGAAAAATGTGAAGTAGTGTCAATTATGCAGAGAGGAAGAGAAGGGTAGGTAGAAGAAATAGAGAGAATATGAACAGATTGTGGAAGGAAAAATGAGAAGGGGAGGATAGATGGGGAAAGAAAGGAAGAATTAATCAGAGAAAAAAACAGAGATAAAATGATTGAGAGGGATGCAAAAAGAACGTGGGATTTCAGGTATTCCAAAGAGTGAGTACCTGCACTTCTATATTTCTGTTTAAAGCACTGACTGGGGGTCACCACATTTTCTCGTTTTTTTTTTTTCCTTCTTCTTAACTTACGGGTTGGGCGCTTCTTGGATTGTCGTTGTGAGGTGAATTGTAGGGCATCATTGGTGGTGTAATGTACAACTTGACATACGAGTATTTTTAAATCGGCAATTATTGAGCGCACGTTACATTTGCAGGCTGCATTTGTAGTTGCGAAATTAGTGTTTCTAAACCCAGCCCCTTGGTGGAGAACATTCCCGTTTTGCCTGTGTGTTGGTAGCAGCACAGAGGAGGGACTCAGTCTGTGACTGCTGAGGGGCGGGGAATGAAGCAACGAGGCCCTGCATCCTCCCCATCGAAGGCTTCTTTCTTCCAAACATGGTGTGAAGCTTTTCAGGGAGGAGTGCTCGAAGATAGCTTCCTGAAGTTGGAATCTGGTGGATACTTATGGGGCTTGCAACTAAAGGAAGGAGGTTGTCTTGGGGTGCTACTTGTAATGATCGACAGATGCATGCTTGTTGATTTCGTGGTGGACCTCGGGTAATACGAGGCAGGGCTAATTTTGAGGTGTATGGTATAGTCGCCCATAGAAGGATGTACATTTATGGAGTTTATAAGATGTCAGGAAATGGTAGAGGGTTTAACTTTTTAGGTAAATGAGATAGCAGCCAATAAAACGGTGTATATTTGGGAGGTGGGTGAGGCTGCAGCCAACATGGTAGTAGATATTTGTGGTGAATAAGGCAGTGGGGGGGTCATATTTGTGGGGTGGATGGCATAGTGGTCAATAGAGTGGTGATTGTTTTTAAAGCATATGAGATAGCAGCAACTGGAGGGTTAGTAACTGCTGCAGGGTCACAGTGAAAAGGCGTGGTGAAGGTCCGCCTGCAAGGGGTTTCCCTTTGTTTGCAGATTGGAATTGCGAACAAATACATGGGGGCTCGAAGTTAGCTTCCTGACAAACAAGAGCATAACAAATGCATAACACATACGCAGGCATATGTAGCTCTTGATACACCCTTGTCCGCGCTGACAAGCGATGTAGGCACCTTGGATTCACATCTGATGTAACTGCGGCGCATGTGGTGAAGCCCTGATGGGCGCTGCGCAGGGCTGATGTTCTGCTGGAACAGCGCCTTCTGCTGCTGAGCTGAAAGCAGCTCTCCCGGGCGCTAGGAGCGGGGGCTGAGCGGGGAGGGGACGAGAGCGTTCAGTTTAGGATTGCCTGTCTGAAGCCGGGATCATTCATGCTCAAATGTGACACCATGAAGACAATACACCCTTCGTTAGCAGTATCCCTTTGTCGTTAACGGCCAACATTATAGCGCCCAATAGAAATTAAGTGAGTAGTAAAGCTCAGATGGTTAATGCACCCTCATGCCATAAAGGAGTACAAATGAGCCAGGAAATATTAACGCCACAAACGGCGCCCTAATCATACATTGCGGTTTTAAGTATATTATACTATTGTTATTGCATTTATATAGCGTTTACTGCCCCATGCGAGGCGCTGAACTTTTATGCGAACACAAAGATTATCTGTAAAGACTTAGGATAGATTCAGTCTTTGGGCCTTATGGTACGGCAGCAAACGGACAACATGAAGTGCACTATTCGTACAGCAATCGACTACGAGCGCTCTTCAAATACAGCATACGCAGAGTGAGCGGAGTAGAGCAACTGGCACATATTATACGTAGTTTCCAAAACAATGGCCAGAATTTAAGGTCGGGGGTCTGGCAAACCTCCAACCGGAAACCTGCCTCCTGCAGACGTGGAACCAGTTCAGACCCTAATCCATGAAGAAGAGTCCAGGGTGTGCACACTGAATGTAAGCAAGACACGTCGTGGTGCCTAACAGGACAAGCACTGGCAAAGCCAACAAGTACAAATGCGTCTCACTCTTGGCGTAGCCCGCGGGTTAACTGACGCTCGGTAAACAAGTGGGAGGGGTGGGGGAGTGCGGCCGAGAGCAGGGACATGCAGCGTTTACCTTGCAAGCGCGATAATTGCTAACAGATTGTGCCTCTCGCTCCCACTAGGGAAACGCCAAACGTGCACGCATTGCAATAGAAAGCAATGCAAAACGTGCAAGTTTTTGGCAAAAAGCTGATCGGTTCCACAATGTCCCCTCCTATGCAGCGCATGCACGCAGCGCATGCACGTTGCGTAGGCGAGACCTAAAGATATCAAGGGTAAGAAAAAGCCAATTGAGGTCATCGCCAGGTTTAGTGCGGTATAAAGGACTGTTTTTCGTCTGTTGTCAGTGGGTCTACTTCGATCTGCCCCGAAGATGGTACGGACGTTGCTACCTTGCTTCCAGCCTGCCAAGGATGACTCATTTTGCTGACCTATTGCAAATACAACACCAGGATCACTGTCCAGTAAGAGAAAAAAGGACTGCAGTATCGGAGGACAATGCGATGACCGGCATTGGAGTAATGATACCTGGTGTAGGGATAGTATACACAACCTACAGAATACACCAACTGACAAGAATGATTGAGGATCTAGCAGACTCAACTGCAACGGCTTTAGGTAACATCACTGAGGAGCTTACCGCCGTGAGGGCTGTAGTAATCCAAAATCGTGTTGCGTTAGATATCATCCTTGCCAAAGAGGGAGGCGTTTGTCTGGTCATTTATCAGACTTGCTGTTCCTATATCCCAGATAATAGCCATAATATCAACAATGCGATCTATAAGATAAATAGGGTTAAAGATGAGGCACTCGACATACACACAAGGGCATGTGGAAGCAAGTCTTAGTATGGTTGGGGGGCTGGGGATCATTGATATTGGAAATGATTATAGTAGAAACAGCAGCACTGGTCACTCTCTCCATAATGATGCAGGTTTGCCCTGCATGTTTGTCAGCCATGGCATCCAGCTGTGCACACTGTGTGCCACTATATAAGTTACATGAAGATAAGTTATTACAGACCGATAAAGAATAAGAGGTACAGAAATGGTGATGAAGGGGGGCTGTGATGTGAGTAAGATATAGTGATTTGGTATCAGACAGCGGGATATGGAAGGTGTTTTTATAATTATTTTTCTAATCTAATCTGCCTGCTTTGTGATACCAAATATCTACTTTAAAGGCCTGTAGAACGTTGAAATAAAAGAATTAAATAAATGTTTCTGCAGTTGTTGGAACTAAACTGCTCTCGTAGCGCAAAGCATGCTCAAGAACCACATTCCGACAGAACATGGTGCTAATTTAGCCACAAGCGCTTGGGCACACCATATTTAGAAGTGGCACAGTCTATGTATCATTCACTGTAACTGATGTTTCAAATCACTTCTGTAGAAATTACTGTTACTAGTATATTACATTCGCTTGAAAAGTACCAAAATGTCACAAGTAGAGAACACGTGGATAGCAACAGCCATACCACATCAGACCATGAGGTATCACGCAGTGTTGGCCTCCTCTTATTGGCCTAGTGCTCAGTGCTTGTGTAGCTTGCTTAGGCTATTGATGGGCAGAAGCCGCCCCCTTGCTTAATTTCTGAAGAACTTTATTCATCCTGTACTTTTACTGAACATATATTGCATGAATAATTAAATTTTTCCTTTGTGGTTTGCACTAGTAAAAGGCTTTGGATGACTTCTCCTTGTTGGACATTCAGCCTCATTGCTGTCTGTCTCCATGCTGCACGTACTGTTGTATTGTATCTTGTCTTATAATAAATACTCTCTTTTGTCATATGTGCTGACAGACTTGTATTTCTTGAGTAGGTTTCTACATATCTGTCCTGAAAGGTTATCATAATACCCTTCTCTCCTCACTTCTCTTGCATTTCTCCTACCTTCACTTTTGTGGCAACCATTCCTGAACACTCTCTGGTGAAACTATAACATTTCCTTTCTCCTTCTGCCAAGGTGGTAGTTGATCTTTAGTCCGTCTCTTTCTTGGCATACTGGCCATTGCGCCATACTAGCAGCCCTATCCTCATAGTCACTCCATCTAGCACAATCTGTATCCCTTTGCTATGGGGTAGACATTCTTTCCCTAACTACCCTTCCTGTTGTGTTTCTCTTCTGTAATAAGCGTATCTGAAAGAGACACGTTAGTGATAGATTCCTTATCTTAGAATATCCCCAGGCGTCACACTGGATCCGGAAAGTTTTCGTCAGCAGTACCCCTGCTCGTAGGTAGGCGTCGTCGTACGGCTCCGCGAACATCACTGGCATCGTAGCCACCGAGATGAAGTCGTCAGAGCTACTTAGACGCGCCCACGTTACACAAGCAAGTAACTTGTGCAATGTATCTGCTAAAACGTGACTGGTCATCACTGTTTCCTGGGCTCTGCTCTTCACCTCTATCTTCCTGGGGAGAAGCTGGATCTAAATGCAGTGTAAACTGTGCATCTGATGGAGACATCTAGCTGCAGATTCCTTAACTTATAATTATCCCCAGGCGTCAGACTGGATCCGGAAAATGTTTTGCAGCAGAACCTCTCCGCGTGGGGGACGGTGCTACACGACCCCGCCCTGACGTCGTCCACGGACGTGACGTCAGCGAGGTCATATAAGTCCCTCCCGGCGTGCTGGTTTCAGGCCCCTCTGACGCTTCGCGTCTGGAACAGTGTGCGATGCCTTCGGGCTTTAAAACGTATGACTCCTGTTCGCAGCAAATGTCCGCGACGGACCCACACCTTATCTGCATGTTGTGTCTGGGCGAACACCACAAGTCCACAGATTGCGACCCCTGACAGCAACTCAAGCCGAAATCCCGGCGGGAGCGCCGGATGAAACTACTTTCAGCTTGCCTGTCCTATTCGGAGTCGTCGCGGCCCCCGGCCCCCTCTCCGGTGGCAGGTTCCGGTGGCTGTGGGTTCCGTTTGCGGCGTCGGTCGCCGTCTGGTTCCCATGTGCGTCGCCCACCCCTTCCTGGTAAGACCCGGCGCATGTCGCCAAGGTCCTCGACCTCCCTTCCTTCTGTTGTTGGGGGCACTAGTTCCCAGATTTCTCCGGACGTTCGCCCCGGGAACCGTCCCTCCCCTATCTGCCTTTTCCGGGCGCGAGGGCAACCCGGACCCAGATGGCGGACTGTGCAGCGGCCCTACAGGCCTCCCTTGGGTCCCCTCCTCTCCCTGGGGTGTCCTCGGACCCTCCGCTACGTTGGGGGTCTCTGGTGGACATGCCGATGCGTTCCCCCCTGCGTCAACTGAGCCCCTTGCCTTTTGGGATGATGGAGATATGGTGTCGTCAGGGCGCGGCCCGGCTGGGTCCCAGTGTTCGACCCATAGCGCCCCTACCGCGCCGCATAGTCCTGTGGGGCTCCCTGTGGCGTCACAGGCAGTTGCTGGCGCTCGCAGCTTGGTTCCAGGCCTGCCTCGGCCTTCCGGAGCCTGTCATGGTTGAGGTCGAGTCGGCACCGTTCCGGCGCCGTAGGCTTGCCTCCCCGGCTCCGGCACCGTTCCTTTCTTCGGAATCGGAGCCTGTCGTGCTTGAGGTCGAGTCTGCGCCGGACGAGTCAGAGTCTGTGCTGGAGAAGGCAGAGTCGGCGTCTGATGAGGCAGCGTTGGTGCCGGAGATTGTGCCGCCTCGACGCCGGGTCGTTAACTCCTCTCCAGAGGCTTCCGAGGGGATTTCAGCATCGCCCCAACTTCTGGCGACGTCGCATCCGTCCTTGCGTCTCCCTCCCTTGGAATTTGTAGCTCCGACAGACTCTCCATCTCCTCAGGAGCCCCATCAGGTCCCTCATTCGTCAATAGGGCTTCCTTAAATTGGACATTGGGCTCATCCTCCGTTCCTCGGACAACCCCCTTGGGATGGGAAGCTCAGTTTACAGACTCACCCATGGATGAGTTACTGTCCCCTCCTCGGAGGTCTACCGAGGCTGCTGCGGCATTTACAAGAGTTGTTTCCTTGGCCGCCCACATTCTAAATATGCAGCCCCCTTCGGTCCCCTCTGCCTGTTGATCCGCTGTTGGATGTCCTCCACCACGGTTCGGGGAATGTTGAGCCGCTTCTGCCTTTTGAAGCTTCTCTATATGATGCCCTTTTGGGTGCCTGGGCTCGGCCGGCGTTGGGTGATCCGGTGGCTCGGTATATCATGCACCGCCGCCGCCTTGCTCCAAACGATCTAGTTTGCTTGCTTGTTCATCCAGACGTTCAGGGGCTTGTTCTGCAAATTGCTTTTCCTTCCTTGCCTCAGCTGCTGCTTCCTCCCTCCCGGGAGTCCAGATGGCTGGAATCGTGGGGTCGTAATATTTTCGCCTCCACTAGCGCAGCTCTTCACTCGCTCAATACAGTGTGTGTCTTGGCGTGAGCTGCTTCGGCCCTTTGGGAGTCTGCCGAGTGTCTTATATTTTCCGCCTCTGAGGGCGCTCGTGTTGACCTCCTCCATTTTCTCCGTGATGGCCGTGATCTGGCGAAATTTACTATCCGCTCTGCCCTGGATACCTCAGATTCCATAGGCCGAGCTATGGCTGGTTCGGTTGCACTACAACGCCATGCTTGGTTGCGGGATGGCGTCTTTCCGGAGAATATCCGGGAACGCCTTGTTGACCTGCCCTTTGATGGGGTCCTTTTGTTTGATACTCACGCAAATTCGGCGGTTCAGCGCCTCCTTGCGGGTCTTCGCCCTCCCCCATAGGTCTGTATTTACCAGGTCTCAGGTTGTCAAATCCTGGGGTGGGTACCCTTTCATTTAGTGTTCACCAGTTGGACTATGCGTTTTTGGGCTGACAGTAAGCCTAGCCTACGGTGGCGGTGTTCCACAGGTTGTTGTGTTCTGTCCTCTGGCTATGGTTTACCCTAAGAGGTGTTTCCCTGTTTTCTTGGGGGCGTGATATAGTCCAGGTGGGGTACCTGTATGCTATTGTATAACTCCGCTTGCGCCACGCAGCCATGGAGGTCCCTTTGGGCTCTCTACGTCTATTGACGCTATAATCTTACCGTTGGACGTTATACAGTGTTGTCTTCTTGCGCTGCCTCCTACACGCCACGGGTCTCGCCTTGCTTGAACCTTGCAGGGATGCCTCATTGTCCTCTTCTAGAGGTTTTTTCCTGGTACTAACCTTTCTCAGTGTGTTTCAACACGCTTCACATGAGGCTGCCTCCTGCCACGGGTGCATTAGGTGGGTCCCTCCTATGTAGTGCCTGCAGCTGCATGGTCTCTGGGCTCGCCACCCTTTTTTAATATATATATATATATATATATATATATATATATATATATATATATATATATATATATATATATATATATATATATATATATATATATATATGTATATATATATGTATATATATATGTATATATATATGTATATATATATGTATATATATATATATGTATATATATATATATGTATATGTATATATATGTATATATATATATATATATATATATATATATATATATATATATATATATATATATATATATATATATATATATATATATATATATATATATATATATATATTTTCTACTGGCGGTCGCCAGTAGATAGTTATAGTTACAACCTAGTTTCCATAGGAAATCTCAAAATTCTATTTTGAATTACTTTGGCGCCGGTTGACGAATCCTCGCGAAATTTTCAAAACTAATGGGGCGCTCCGTTCAGCTCCTACCCTGAAAGTCTCGGGGTGATTCGTCAAGCGGGGGCCGAGAAAAAAGGGGGGTCCCAAAACGCGTTTTCCCCATGCATTTTTCCATAGGACCCTTAGACACAGCTACAGCCCGAACGGCTGAACAGAGTTACTTGAAATTTGGCAGAGAGGTAGCCATAAGGCCAAGGAAGTGCCTTTTGCAGGTCTGGTGTAAATCTGTTCAGTATTTCCTGAGAAAATAGCATTTAAAAGCATATCAATATCTATACGCGCGCACCGTGCGCGAGCGCAATTCTGATTGGTTGTTAGATGTCGGTAAACATTCGAATCGGTCGAAACCAGGAAGTGTCGGCCGCCATTTTGTCTCTCGCAGTCTGAGGGGGTGAAAAAAAAAGGTGGAGGACGTGAAAAGGGGTCAGAGTGGACAGTTCCTGACCCCTAGCCTTGGTCATGGGGTCACCAAAGGACCCCCAAGGGAGAAAAAAACAAGTTTTTCTTTTAAAAAAAAAATCGCGAGGTGCGTGCACTCAGCGCGCACGGCACGGACAATGACCCGAGGGCGCTCGGTGCGCGAAGCGCACCAAGCGCCCACAGAGCGCGCAAGGTGCGCGCACCTCGCGATTTAAAAAAAAAAATAATAAATCCCGGTGCGCGCACGGTGAAAAACATGAAAAATTTTTTTTTATAAATAAATAACTTAGCATTTAAAAAACCGTACAAATTCACTGAAAAAACCATAGGTTTCACACATGTTATAGTTAGCTGGACATTTCACTCGTAAAAAACCAATGAAATTCCCCCGTTATAGTTAGTGCAGGCAACTATAACTCACGCGACCGCAATCCTCTGCTGATGACGTCAGATATTACATCACTGATGACATATGTGTCTTTATGAAAAATAAATATTTGTAATATATGTATAGCTAAAGATTAATGGAAGAAGACATGGGTAAATAAGTGTCTAAATACAGTGATATAATATCTGACGTCATCAGCAGAGGATTGCGGTCGCGTGAGTTATAGTTGCCTGCACTAACTATAACAGGGGAATTTCATTGGTTTTTTACGAGTGAAATGTCCAGCTAACTATAACATGCTAATTCGTAACTATAACGTGTGTGAAACCTATGGTTTTTTCAGTGAATATATATATATAACCGCGGGTTCATTGTTGGTATCCCTTTTTACACACCTCCACCTCTCTTCGTTTCTGCGAGGTTCGGTCCTATATCCCCGTTTCCGGGGAGCAGTTGGGTGCCTAGTACTCAAGCTTGCCATCGTTCTGTATGGCGGTGTTTTTTCTTAGCACGTTTATAGTGCACTTCAATGTCTTTTCCTGCATTTTTTGCACTAGGAATTCCTAGGGTTCCGTACCCTGGAATGTACCTCCGCATCTGGATGCTGGGGGTCTTGTCGGTCTTGTTCATATCCTGCACAGTCCCTCTCTTCTGTGGGGGTGCATATCCCCTCCAGTTTGAAGGTGGTGGCCTGGACATCTGATGTTGTTCTCAACAGCTATATGTGTTTTTCTTCACGTTTCCTATGTGTGCCTTCAGTGCCTCGGATGTCACACCCTTCGGATGAGTCTTGTTTCTTTGGAGGTCGCCCTAATCGGTGTCTGGAGTACCTGCGGGACAGCTCCTCTGTTGACGGTCGTCCCAGGTGTTGAGCCTGCGTCTCTGTCTTCCGTGGGTGCATTCTCCCCTTGGCCTTCCAACTAACTTGTTGGGCAGTCCCATCCTTGGCTTATCTACGCCACTTTGTGGTCTCCATAGCTGTCTGCTATGTGCATGCTATTGTTGTGGCCCTCCTCGGTGTACTTCAGCGTGGTGCTCTCCACCCCTGTCGTCTTCGTGTGACTAAGTGTGCACTTGGCGTGTCTTCTGTTCTCGCATATCCTTCTGAGACGTTGCTCAGTTCCTTCTGGCCTCCTGGTTGCTGCTTGTCCGACCTTCCTTCCAAAGGCTCCCCTGGTGGGCTCTAGTTACGTCCATATTGCCCTCTAGCTTTCGTTGGTGCCAAATTGGTGCACCATTGAGCTCTGGGAGTAGTTCCTCGTTAAGTACTCTCTCTTCAGTTCTGGGATATGGCTTAGTGCCATTTCTACATCTCATGCTCACTCGGGTATGGTCTCGCGCCATTCTGGCAGTCTTGTAATACCTTCCCTCCCGTTTTCTTTTGCTCTCTGAACTGCTTGGGTTGCTCAATGGCTGACGCCACAACTTTCCCCATAGTCTGTCCTTTTGTGGCCGGCTTAGTGCTTTCGGGCACTTTCTATTATTTTGTCGCTGACCCACCTCCCCCCGAGTTACTTACCTTCGGTAACGATGTATCTGGTAGAGATGTTGTGTAGCCGCAGATTCCTTAGCGCCCACCCATCCTCCCCGTTCTGCGAGGACCTTGCCAGGTGGGCTTCTCTACTTTGCCTCCTTTCAGTTGGCACTGGTCTTCATCCAAGGTGCTCAAATTGGTGCGACCATTTTAAGAATTGCCATATGCCGCACCTGTAAAGCGGTGCTTTTTGCTTCGCCTTCACTGGTTGATTCTCCTTCCATTTCTCTGCATTCCTCCACTCTGGTCCTTCCAGTGTGGGGTCTTCTCCTGTTGCTTGTCCTCTCTCCCACCTCCTCCATCGACCTGGAGCTCTTGTCTCCTCTAGAGTCGTCTTCTTTGGTATCTGTTGGGCTATGCTTCGGCCTCCCATTTCTATAGGGGGAAGTGCTGCTCTTGTACTGCCTTCTCACAGAAGATTGTTGTTGTTCTTCCTGTGCTCCGCCCTTTTGGCCCACAGAGTTCTACGTTGTAATAACAGTCTACGTTTTGTCTGTCGAGATAGTCTTCCCTTGTTACTCAGCCTCTGGGGAGGGCCCACGCTTTGCTTTAAGTGGTTGTTTCTCAGAGCAATGCTCTGCTTTTACCTCTTGGTTTGTAAGTGGACAGTGTCTGTTACCGTCCTTTATGATGGTGTTATGCACCATCCGCTTTCTTTGCTTGACGGATCTTTTTCTTTCTTCGCACACTGTTCCCATACGTTCACAGTTTAGTTGGCTCCGCGTTGTGCCGCGGAAAAGTTTCTCCGACGAAAACTGATGTCAGTGCGCCGGGAGGGACTTATATGAACTCGCTGACGTCACGTCTGTGGACGACGTCACGGCGGGGTCGTGTGGCGCCGTCACCCGGCGTGCAAAGGTGCTGCTGCAAAACATTTTCTGGATCTACTCTGACGCCTGGGGATAATTCTAAGTTAAGGAATCTGCGGCTAGACAACTTCTCTACCAGATATATTGTTACCGAAGGTAAGTGACTCGTACTACTAGTTGACCTGAAAACTGGGTCTCACCTACCCTAACTTGATGTCTGGGAGTGCTCCCATGTCTTAACTTGACATTTGTGGGGCGACGTTGGGGAGTTTATTGAGCATTGTGAAGGGAGCTCAACTTCAGAGTTCTCCTATCCTTCTGTGGCTTCTTGTAGCTGCGACAGTGGATATATACCAGGCACCTTGGTAGAAGTACTCATAGGGTCATATGGAGGTGGGGGAGCGAATGGGTACTAGGGATATTCGCTTTTGAGGAGTCCTTAGACCTCTCACAAAAGACTCGCCATAAAGCTAAGATGGCTTCTCGCTTCTGCAGTTTGGCTCTTGTATACTTACTTCTAAGATGCGTAACAATATTTTATCATCAAATGTCTCTTCCTTTGACATGGGTCTTTTGCATATGCGCTGGGGGAGTCTCCATAATTTCTCGTATTTCTAACAATTCTTACAATGTAACTTTATATCAGTCCAACCAACATTGTTTTTTTCTTTTAAAAACTTCACACTTGTCCTTATAAACAAGAAAATCTGTTGTTGCGTCAAAACAATCATGTAGTAAACATCTGAAAGAAACACGTTAGTTAGATTCCTTACCTTAGAATATCCCCAGGCGTCAGGCTGGATCCGGAAAGATTTTTCATCAGCAATACCCTTGCACGTCGCTAGGCGCCGTCTGCGGCTCTGCCTCCGTCGTCGGCGTCGTGATTGCCGGAATGGCTTCGTCGGAGTACTTAGACGCCGCCCTCGCGCGCTGACGTTAGTTCTTCTTTTTTCCGCGCCAGCAGATCCAGGAAGAACGTACCCTTAGTCATTTTTTGACTAACTTTTTCGAGTCGACTTCGACTCCTGGTGACAGTAGGGATGCCCGGGTTCAAGCGGTCGGATGTCTTTCACTGACTGATGTCGGTTACCGACCCCCACCATCAGTGTCTCTACTGTCTTGGGGCCGACCACGATGACAAGTCGTGCCCAAACTGCTGGGCCTTGACGTCGAAGGCTAGGCAGTAGTGGTCCCGCAAGCTCCTCGAGATCCGGCAGTCTGCTCTGCGCCGCTCAAGGTCCCAGTCGAGGAGGAAGTCGAGGGACCGGTCGCAGAGCCGCAGTCATCACCGCTTGTCGGGATCCAAGTCCTCGCACTCAGGTAAGTCGAGGCATGGCAAAAAAAAGTAGAAGAGGCAACATCGTTCTTTTGACTCCCCTCGCCGGTCGCGCGACTCGGCCGAGGGTTCGGGTGGCACCACCCGCGCGGCTCCGCCGGAGCCGCAGGAGTCGCATCTGGCCCCACACCCTCCGGTCCCTGTGCTTCATGCGACTCCGGGCGAGATTTAAGACTTACTCGTGGCCATGAGGACTCTCTTCCCGCCGTCGAGGCCTGCCGGCGCGCCTTCGGGCCCTGCAGGTCCGACTGGGGGTCCTAGAAAGTAGGACCCCCAGTCGGCCCCTGCACCGTCGTCGACTTCGGTCCCGATGCCGCATGCCCCCGAGGGATCCAGGCCTGGATTCCGGTCGACGCCAGTTGACCTCACGACTCCTCCGCTGGCGCCGACCCCCATGGTGTCACTCCCAGCGCCGTCCTCGGATGACACCGTTCCTAGTTTCAGTCCTGGTCCGGGTCCGGCGTCAGAGCGGCGACGGTCGGCGCCGTCTCCGGGGTCGATGTTTGAGCCTTTCATCTACGACCCGGCTCCGTCATTTCTGCCTGTTTACCAGGACACGGATGAAGGGGAGGACTGGAAGGGGTCTGAGGACCCTCTGGCACAGCAGTGCCAGTTAAGTCAGGACTGGGCAGATGAGCAGGGGGACGCCAGTGGTCTAGACACTTCGCCTGACACTGGTTTCATCTCTCCTCCTTCCGTGGCTACGGAGGAGGGTGCTACATATGCTGTGGTGCTGCGCAGGGCGGCCCAGGCCTTGCGCCTGGAGCTCCCTGCAGCGGCCGTGAGGACTAACCTCCTCACTGAGGTGCTTCAACCGCCAGTAAGCTCTTCGGAGCCTCTGCTGCAGTTTAATGAGGCCCTCGCCAACGTTCTGATGGGCACTTGGTCCAAGTCCTCCACAGTCTCTCCTGTGGATCGGAACATGGCCTGGCGCCACCGCCCAGCTCCGGGCGACACCAGCTTTCTGTCCGTACACCCCCACCCCTGAGAGTCTGGTTATCCAGGCCTCCACGTCCCAAACCGCCTTCCTGTCCACACCTCCGGACCGGGAATCCAAAAGGATGGAACAGTTTGGCAAGAAACGGTTTTCCTCCCTCAGTCTGGGGTTGCGGTCCATTAATACCGCGTGCCTTTTGGACCGTTGCACCCACTCTCTGTGGGATACGGTGGCAGACGAGCTGCCCCAGTGTCCAGAGGAGGCAAGGACACGGCTCGCCCAGGCTCTTGCTGAGGGGCGTGATGCAGCACGGTACTCCATTAGATGTGGACTTGACACCACGGACTCTCTGGGTAGAGCGATTGCAATGACGGTGGCAATTCGTCGTCGCGCCTGGCTGAGTTCCACGAGCTTTTCAGGGGATGTCCAGAGCACTCTCATGGACATGCCCTTTGATGGCCGTCGCCTTTTTGGCGACAAAGCAGATAGCGCTCTGGAGCGCTTTAAGGACTCCAGGGCTACGGCCAAGTCCTTGGGCCTGTCGGCCCAGCGCCAGCAAACTTCTGCTTTTCGCCCCTTTTGTGGCCAAGGAAGGGGTGCCCCTGCACGTTCGTCCAGCCACAGGCCGCAGAACCAGCCTCAACGCGGTCGCGGACGTGGATTCCGCTGTGGCGAAGCAGGGGGACAGAGAGCCGGTCAGTCCACATCTGCTCCCGCAGCATCTGCCTCAAAGCCTTCCTAGTCCGAGCTTTCAGGCCCATTCCACGCCAGTGGGAGGCAGAGTTCGCCATCACCTGCACCACTGGCGTACCATCACTTCGGACAGGTGGGTGCAGCAAATCGTCCGAAGGGGCTACTCCCTCCCCTTCGGGGCGACCCCTCCAGCCATGCCACAGCAGTACCTCTGCATGTCGGGGGATCACTTGCAACTTCTGCAGGAGGAAGTTACGGCCCTCTTGGCCAAGGGGGCCATCGAGCGCGTTCCTGGCCCAGAAGTAGGACGGGGTTGTTACTCCCACTACTTTCTGGTTCCCAAGAAGGGCAAAGGGGGCCTATGCCCTATCTTGGACCTCAGGAGCGTCAAGTTCAAGGCGAAGTTCAAGATGCTGACATTAGCTCAGGTTCTGGCTGCCCTAGACCCTGGAGACTGGATGGTAGCGTTGGACTTGCACGACACACATTTCCACATCCCCGTCCTGCCGGCCCAACGGCGTTACCGGCGGTTCACGGTAGGCCACGAGCACTTTCAGTTTACCGTGCTCCCCTTCGGCCTCACCAGTGCCCCTCGGGTGTTCACGAAAGTGATGGCGGTTGTTGCAGCTCATCTGTGAAGATTAGGGGTTCCAGTCTTCCCCTATCTCGACGACTGGTTGTTGAAGGCGGGCTCGCCCCGAACAGTCGTCTTCCACCTCCAGACTACGGCTGACCTCCTGCATTCGCTGGGGTTCTCCATCAACGTGCCGAAGTCACACCTGAGTCCCTCTCAGAAGCTCCTCTTCATCGTAGCGTTTCTGGACTCGGCGCTGTTTCGGGTCTATCCTCCCGAACAGCGGGTTCGGGATATTCAGGCTCTGATTCCGATCTTTCAGCCTTTATACCAGGTTTCGGTCAGGATGGCCCTACGGCTGCTGGGTCTGATGGCCTCCTGCATCCTGCTGGTACATCACTCCAGGTGGCGGATGCGGGCTCTGCAGTGGGACCTGAAGTTCCAGTGGGCACAATATCAGGGCAACCTGTCCGACCACGTCCTGATCTCGGAGGGCACTGCAAGACAGTTAACAAAGCAACCAACAGCCGACCTAGGTCAAGCACTTAAATTCCATTAATCATATGTGTCAAAGTGAGTGCAATATCTCCCAGTATCTGCTGTTGAGAGATACTAATTTAACATAAAAGTCCACAAGGAAGGTGCATGTAGGAGAGTAGGGTTTGCTTTCTATGTTCACCCCCACTTTTTGCTTTCGCTTCACTGGTTTTCGACTTAGATGTGGCTGTGGGCCTGCTAATCAGATCCACAGCCAGCTGTTCTCTCTCTAAATTCACTATGCACTTTAGGTGCATAACCCAATTGGTAAGGATCACCTTTTTGGACCCTGTACAGTGTACCTTAGGTACCCAGGGCATAGGTGTACCCTAGGCCTACCAGGGGCTGCAGCATGTATTATGCCACCCCTGGCTGGCCTTCCATTATGACACAACTGGCTGATCACTCAGCTGGGGCAAGGTCGTGTAATCACCCCTTGCTTAGGTGTAGTATTCCTATACCTGCCTTATATATAGACACATGGGTAACCTATCAGTCACTCCTATGGCAGGCCTTAACAATCCTGAAGGCAGAGTGCTTGGTAACATGTGAGATGGTGCTCTAGCATGAGCTGAGCCTGTCTGCAGCTTTCGGAACCATGTCCTTATAGCTGTTCTATGATATCGCCTACCATATACTCTTAAAGTGCCTTATAATCCTCGCGGTTATGGTAACTATGTTTTGGCTTTATCAAAACATGTCGTGTAAGGTGTCTACCACTTTGGAATACTACCCCCACACCATTTCTGGCGGTGAGGATAGTATTCCTCCCTTCTAGAGGGAGAAGACATGTTGAAGACCTACTACCCGGTTAAAGTTAACCAGAGCCCCAGCGTCACAAAATGGATGCTGCTGCCACAGACACGAGTCTGACCTCCTGCTGCTGGGAGACCTTCCAGCGAGGGAGGCTTGGACAATAGGTTTCCTGCCTTGGGAGGTGCTAGCACCACCCTAGACAGGCCTTCGTGTATTGGGGCAGGGAGGGATGAATGAAACGAGACACTGCCTGGGGCACACAAGGTGTCCCATGCATAGTCCAGTTCAAACCGGTGCTGGGGCACTCCAGCCCCAGTCCTGGCGCGAAACTGGACAAAGGAAAGGGGGTGTAACCACCCCCCTCCCTGGTCCCACCCATAGGAGGGACCCAGCAGGTAACCCGTCCCCCCAGATTAGTATAAGAGTGGGAGCTGAGTCCCGAGGACTTTGGATTATCCTGATAAACTGAACTTGAACAGAAACTCTGGACCTTCGACATTCGACTACGGAACAAGACTGAAGAATCTCCCTTGTGGCCAAGGAGTGACCACCCTGTGCAAACAGGCACCATCAAGCGACCTGCCGTTTGCTTTGCTCAACGTTCTACGAGGAACCGACTGCAGAGCCCGACCAGCGCATTGACTTCCAGACTTCTCCGACCATGATCCACATCCACAGCAAAGCTGAGATCCGTGGAGACGAGAGATGTGGTACCAGCTACCTGGGAAAATTGGCGACTTGCTCCCAGCGCAGCTTCTGAGGCATCCTCGAAGTTGTGCTCTGGGGATTGAGAAGCCCCAACCCCGAGCACCATCTGCACCGAAGATCAGCCCTCCACACTCCACGAGTTCTGTGTGGGGCCCTTCTGCATTTTCCTGCTCGACGCGTCTGTCCGGTTACTTGCCCGCTGGCTAGTAGCCTTTGTGACGACGAACCTTGAACTTTCCACCGCTGGTTTGGCTCCTCCTGACTGGCCCTTGCTTCCCTGCAAAAGAGAAGCACCTCAGACCTTCCTGGTCTGCAACAGAAGCGAATCCTTCATTCTGCGTGGGTTGCGCTTGCCAAGGCTTGTTGTGTCCCAACTCGACATAGACGCCGCCGACAGCAAAGAGCCCTCGTGGGACAGCTCGACTCCTGGTTCTGGTCGTCCTCGACGCCTCCTGGTACCCGTGGCTGTTGCGACAAGCTTCACTTCTTCACCTGCATCTTCACGACATCGCCTGGTTCCTTCCTGGTTCCTTCCCGGCTCCTGGCTGGTGACCTAGACTCTGTTCCCTCTGCTTGCAGGTATCCTCCTTCCTGATTCCATCCTTGGAATCCACCGGACACTCTTCACTGACTGCCTGTCAGCATCTTTTCTTCAGGCATCCATAGGAGTTGACGACGAAACCCGACGCAAGTTCACACCTATGCACCCGCAGCCCGTGGGCTAGGTAACTTGAGTACTCCGGTGCTCACAAGGGTATTCACTATCCAAGTGTCTAGTTTCCAAGTCTCTAACTCCTAGTTCCTTCCGAAGTGTCCTAAAACTCTTAATTTCCAAATACTACTATTTCTATCGACTTTAACGCATTACGCATGAGTGTTTCCACTCTGCACCTGAATCCCGTGGGCCTCCCACTGCCTAGCAACTGATAGGAAAGTGTAGCCCCAGCGATTCCCTAGGCCTAGTCCTAACCTGTGTTCGTGACAGTGGTTCTTATACCACTTACTTAGTATATGGTTTGCGGGGCCCCTAGGGACTAACTGTATTACTTACCTGTGTGACTTATGTATGCTTGAATAAGACTGTGTTGTACTTACCTCGAATCTCATAAAGAGTGCTGAGGGTATTTTGACTAGAATAAATTCATTCTATTTGTATAATACATCTGTTGTGGTGTCCTTTCATTTGGTATTCAAGGGGTTGCAAATGGTAGAACAGCTGGCTTCACATGCCATACAGAGTTTAGCCTAAGACTGCTCTTGTCCATGCTACCACTAGGATAGCTGGTCTATAAGGTTGACTTTACAACCAATCACCATAAGGGTTGTTTGGACTGATATAAGGTGTACACTAGAACTAGTGACATCATATATCAGGCCAACTTCTCACAGTGCACTCTTTCAAAAGTCGTAAATGACCAACACTTGTGCTTCAGAAAAGATGTTTTCTTCTTTTTATTTGAAGATGCTTGATAAAATACACACAATCAAGACCTCGACAACGTGATGCTCCTTCTGAAGCATGGTATCCGCTCTTGTCTCATTTCCTGGATGTTGCCACTCGGCCCAGCCTGTATTGTTTTCTTTATCTCGAGGATACTGGCAGGAGGACTCCTGACTCCAGACCTCCACAGTGTAAAAACTTAGATTGAATCCCAGGGTTTCTTTTAATATGACTTAAGTCCTCAGGTCCGCTCTCGCTTGGGCGCCATCACACACGAGTTTAAGAGCAGCTCTTCGGTAATTTTGAAAAGTATTCAGGAGATTATGCATTTCAACTCCTATACGTGACAGAAGCATCAAGCATCAAGTCATCGGCGATGAGCGAAAATGGCATTTTCTGGACCCCACAGACCGATACATCGAGACTTGGGGACCTCGGATAATCGGAAGAGCGAATAAAGAAGTCACCCGAAGTGGTCACTGCCCCAGGAAACATTATGATTCTGCATGGAGGACATATACACTACACAAAATGTGTGACCTGAGGACTTAAGTCAAATTAAAAGAAACCCTGGGATTCGATGTACGTTTTTACACTGTGGAGGTCTGGAGTCAGGAGTCCTCCTGCCAGTATCCTCGAGATAAGATAAAGAAAACCATACAGGCTGGGCCGAGTGGTAACATCCAGGAAATGAGACCAGAGCGGATACCATGCTTCAGAAGGAGCGTAAGAGCATCACGTTGTCTGAGGTCTTGATTGTGGGTCCGATTAGTACCCCAAGATTTTTCTGAAGTAAGGATTTTTACTATATGTCCTGATGTTTTTTCTGCGGTTACTATTTGCAACTGTATAGCCCTGACGAAGTTCCCAAGGCACTAGGGAACGAAACGCGTTGGCTGTGTGCCTGTATTTTATCAAGCATCTTCAAATAAAAAGAAGAAAAAATATTTTCTGAAGCACAAGTGTTGGTCATTTACGACTTTTGACAGAGTGCACCTTCCTTTTTTCTTGTGCACTGCAAGACAGTTGCAGTGGTGGCTCACGGACAGTGATTGGGTCAGTGGCAGATCCCTCTCCCTACCCCAACCGGAGCACGTAGTGGTGACGGATGCGTCCCTCCTGGGATTGGGGGGCCACATGGGAGATGCGGAGATCAGAGGCCTCTGGTCTCCGGCGGAGTCCATGCTTCATACCAACCTATTGGAGAGTGCGCGATCCGGCTTGCACTGAAGGCATTCCTTCCCTCTGTCCGGGGAAGTGGAGTGCAGGTGTTCACGGACAACATCACTGCCATGTGGTATTGCAAAAAACGGGGTGGGGTGGGGTCGTGGACCCTTTGTCAGGAGGCTCTGCGTCTCTGGACATGGCTGGAACATCAGGGCATTTCCCTGGTGGTTCAACACCTGGTGGGCTCTCTGAATGCCAGGGCGGACGAACTCAGCCGCCGGTGCATGATGGATCACGAGTGGCGTCTGAACTCGGATGTGGCGCAAGGTCCCTTTCGGCAGTGGGGAGAGCCTTGGTTAGATCTATTCGCCACCGAAGAGAACACGCAATGTCATCAGTTCTGCGCGTTGGAATTTCCAAGGCGGCACTCGCTAGGCGACGCTTTTCGTCGCAAGTGGAGTTGCAGTCTATGTAGGAAGGTGGATATCTGACTATGGTTACCCCCAACTTTTTGCCTAGTATCTAGCTGGTTTTTCAACTTAGTTGGCCTGAGATCCTGCCATTCAGGGTCTCAGGCTGTCTGCTCTCTCTTTAAAATGGACTCCATGTACCCTAGGTACATACCCAATTGGTAAGGGTCACCTTATTGGACCCTGTACAGTGTACCCTAGGTACCCAGGGCATAGGTGTACCCTAGGCCTCCCAGGGGCTGCAGCATGTATTATGCCACCCCTGGTCTGGCCTTCCAATCAGACACAACTGGCTGATCACTCAGCTGGGGCAAGGTCGTGTAATCACCCCTTGCTTAGATATAGTATACCTATATCTACCCTTATATATAGACACATGTGTACCTATCAGCCACTCCTATGGCAGGCCTTAACAATCCTGGAGGCAGAGTGATTGGTAACATGTGAGATGGTGCTCTAGCATGAGCTGAGCCTGTCTACAGCTTTCGGAACCATGTCCTTATAGCTGTTCTATGATATAGCCTACCATATACTCTTAAAGTGCCTTATAATCTTAAACGGTTATGGTAACTATGGTTTGGCTTTATCAAAACATGTCGTGTAAGGTGTCTAACACTTTGGAATAATACCCCCATACCATTTCTGGTGATGAGGATATTATTCCTCCCTTCTAGAGGGAGAGACATGTTAAAATCATACTTTGCTGTTTAACTCTCACCAAAGCCTCAGAATCACAAAATGGATGCTGCTGCCGCAGACACGAGTCTGACCTCCTGCTGGTGGGAGCACTCCCAGCCAGGGAGGCCTGGACAATAGGTTTCCTGCTTGGGGAGGTGCTAGCACCTCCCCAGACAGACTTTAGTGTATTGGGGCAGGGAGGGCTGAAAGGAATGAGACATGCCTGGGGCACGCAAGGTGCTTCATGCATAGTCCAGTTCAAACCGGTGCTGGGGCACTCCAGCCCTGGCGCGAAACTGGACAAAGGAAAGGGGGTGTAGCCACTCCCCTTCCTGGTCCCACCCATAGGAGGGACCTTGCAGGTAGCCCAGCCCACTAGCCCAGTATATTAGTAGCTAGTTGGGCCCTGCTAAATTAGATTATCCTGAACCTGCAACTTGAACAGAAACGCTGGACCTTCGACCTTCGACGAAAGAAGAAGACTGAAGAATCTCCCTTGTGGCCAAGGAGTGGCCACCCTGTGCGAACAGGCACCATCAAGAGACTTACCCTTTGCTTTGCTGAAGTTCTACGAGGGACCGACTGCAGAGCCTGACCAGAGCCTTGACTTCCAGACTTCTCCGACCCTGACCCACATCCACATCCACAGCCGAGCTGAGATCCGTGGAGGCGACGAGAGACGTGGGACCGGCTACCTGGCAAAAGTGGTGAGTATCTTCCAGCGCAGCTTCTGAGGCACCCTCGAGGTTGTGCACCGGGGATTGAGAAGCCCCAACCCCAAGCACCATTTGCACCGAAGATCAGCCCCCCACACTCCACGAGTCCTGCGTGGGGCCCTTCTGCATTTTCCTGCTTGCCGCGTCTGTCCGGTTGCTTGCCCGTTGGCTAGTAACCTTTGCGACGACACACCTTCAATTTTCCACTGCTGGTTTGGCTCCTCCAGACTGGCTCCTGCTCCTCTGTAAAAGAGAAGCACCCTAGACCTTCCTGGTCTGCACCAGAAGCAAGTCCTCCATTCTTCGTGGGTTCCGCTTGCCAAGGCTTGGTGAGTCCTAGTTCGACTTCGACGCCGCCAACAGCACGAGCCTTCGTGGGACAGCTCGCCTCCTGGTCCTGGTCGTCCTCAACGTCTCCTGGTACCTGTGGCTGCTGCGACAAGCTTCACCTCTTCACCTGCAATCTCCCGACATCGCCTGGTTCCTGCCTGGTTCCACGTGGTCACTGGCTAGTGACCCAGACTCTGTCCATTCTGCTTGCAGTTATCCTTCCTTCTTGATCCCGGCCTTGGGATCCACCGGACACTCTTCACTGACTGCCTGTCAGCATCTTTCCTTCAGGCATCCATAGGAGTCGACGACGAAACCCGACGCAAGTTCACACCTATGCACCCGCAGCCCGTGGGCTAGGTAACTTGGGTACTCCGGTGCTCATCTGGGTATTGACTATCCTAGTGTCTAGTTCTCAAGTCTCGACTTCCTAGCTACTCCAGAAGTGTCCTAAATCTTATTAATTCTAAACTGTACTATTTCTATCGATTATACGCATTACGTGTGAGTGTTTCCACTCTGCACCTGAATCCCGTGGGCCTCCCACTTCCTAACCTTGGGTAGTATAGTGTAGCCCCAGCGATTTACTAGGCCTAGGCCTATCCTATTTCCGTGACAGTGGTCCTTATACCACTTACTTAGTATATGGTTTGCGTGGCCCCTAGGGCCTAACTGTATTACTTACCTGTGTGACTTAGTGTATGCTTGAATAAGACTGTGTTGTACTTACCTCGAATCTCATAAAGAGTGCTGAGGGTTTGACTAGAATAAATACACTTTATTTTATATATATATATATCTGTTGTGGTGTCCTTTCATTTGGTATTCAAGGGGTTACAAATGGTATAACAGCTGGTTTCACATGCCATACAGAGTTTAGCCTAAGACTGCTCTTGTCCATGCTACCACTAGGATAGCTGGTCTATAAGGTTGACTTTACAACCAATCACCATAAGGGTTGTTTGGACTGATATAAGGTGTACACTAGAAGTAGTGACATCATATATCAGGCCAACTTCTCACAGTCTACTATACGCCTTTCTGCCTATTCCACTCCTACCCAGAGTGCTGAAGAAGATCCAGCGCGACCAGGCCCAAGTCATTCTTGTGGCTCCGGAGTGGGCTCGAAGAGTTTGGTATCCCGAGCTACTCCGCATGGCTATCGATCCCCCGATCCGTCTGCCTCTTCGGGAGGATCTTCTGTCTCAGCAGCAGGGGATGGTCCTCCACCCGAACCTGTCCAGCCTCCACCTTCTTGCGTGGAGATTGAGCGGAAGCAGTTGACGTCCTTTGACCTGCCTCACGAAGTTTGTGGTGTAATCTTGGCAGCCAGGTGTCCCTCCACTAAGACTGTATACGCCTGCAGGTGGAATAAGTTTGTGACATGGTGTACAGCAAAGGCTGTGTATCCCCTTTCTGCCCCTCTTTCAGAGGTCCTTCTATTCCTCCTCTCTTTGGCCCAGCAGGGCTCTGCTCTGGGCACTATCAAGGGCAATCTCTTGGCCATTTCATCCTTTTTACGGCTTCCAGATCAGCCTTCCCTTTTCAGGTACCCGGTTGTAAATAGATTCTTGAAAGGCATTACTCATCTTTTCCCTCCTGTTCCATTCATAATGCCTCCGTGGGATTTGAACCTAGTTCTGACATATCTGATGTGTGCTCCTTTGAGCCACTTCCCAACTGTCCTCTTCGTCTTCTCACTTTAAAGACAGCTTTCCTGGTGGCCATCACCTCTGCTAGAAGAGTGAGTGAGCTCCAGTCTCTTTCTTCAAAACCTCCTTTTCTCTCTGTCCATCCGGACAAAGTGGTTCTAAGAACTCGTCCATCTTTTCTGCCAAAGGTTGTCACTGCCTTTCATATCGGGCCGACCATTACTTTGCCCACCTTTTTTCCGCCTCCACATCCCTCAAAAGAGGAAGAGAGGCTCCATCGTCTGGACCAAAAACGTGCGCTCTCATTCTACCTGAGCCGCACACAACAGATCTGGGGGGGATGACCAGCTCTTTGTTGGCTACGTGGGCGCCAAGAAAGGTTGGGCCGTGCACAAGCGGACCATCTCTCGGTGGGTCGTTCTGTGCATAAAGGCTTGTTATTCTTTGGCTAAAAAGGAGCCTCCTGTGGGGCTGCACGCTCATTCTACCAGGGCAACGACAGCCACTACAGCTTTGGGACGGGGAGTTCCCTTGCATGACATGTGTCAGGCAGCTACGTGGGCCTCGCTGCACACATTTACCAAGCATTATTGCCTGGAAAGCCAAGTCCGGAGAGACGGCTTCTTAGGCCGTTCTGTTCTCCAGGATTTTCTGGTGTGATCTTGGTTCGCAGACCCACCACCGGAGTTGGTATTGCTGGGGTATCTATTCTAAGGTTAGGAATCTTTCACTACGTGTTTCTTTCAGATGCACAAGTTACTTAGCTTCTTTAACGATATATCGGTAAGAAACTTTAGTAGTGATAGATTCCTTACCGCCCCACCCATCCTCCCCGTTGTGCAAACTGATTTCTAGGGTTAAGGTTATCCCTTTCAGGGCCCTAGTTTCATGGCACCAGTGGTCAGTTTCTTGCATGGCTCTGCGTTCCTGGCGCGGAAAGTCGTGTACAGAACTGACATCAGCGCGCGTGGGCGCGTCTAAGTAGCTCCAGCGACGTCATCTCGGTGCCAACGACGCACGCAGAGCCGCACGACGACAACTACCGACGTGCAGAGGTACTGCTGACGAAAACTTTCCAGATCCAGTCTGACGCCTGGGGGTAATTCTAAGGTAAGGAATCTATCATTTCTAATGTTTCTTACAGCTATATCGTTACCGAAGGTAAGTAACTTGTGCGTTTGCCGCACACAGTCGTCCTCATCTCCTCGAAGCTCCAGGTCCCAGGAAACTGCACTACCCAATCCTGGCACTACTCTCACAGCATGATCAGCACGTCAGTATTGGAGGGAGTGGCCTCTCTTGGAGCTCTTAAGAGCACTGGAGGCCTGTGCTTTCTCTAACCCAGCTGTCTAAGACAGCTAGGTTACAGAAGTTTGAAATGAACATGTCTGGCTGACCATTGCAAGACGGCCGGCTAAAGGGACATGCACACTTAACACATGTGCACAGCTCCCTGCTGCAACCCAGCAGCAATTGCACCGTCCTGGCCTGACACTCGATTCAGGACGGGTTTCTGACAAATAAAATGGTAATAAATAAACGTTATTACCATTTTATTTGTCAGCTCTGGGGGCATTTTTTTTAGCGGAGCAATGCTCCTCTGCTCTTGTAGAGGAGCCACTCTTGGAGCTTTAAAGTTCTCTGATCTGGCCTCTGTTTTCCGACTGTGAGACACACACCGGACCATAGTGGAGCCAGCACAATTGCACCAGTGCAACGGTGGAGTTGAGCGCTTCAGTTAAATGTTTTCACGGTGTGTCACAGAGGCAGCACTCTGCTTCCTAATTGCTGAGGTGCTTTGGCATACACGACACCAGAGATTGTTGTGCGCAAGCTATACTTGCATCTTTTACTCCCTGATTCCCACTTCTTATTCATCCACCATTGCAGTACCTTGTAAGGAGACGTAGCGACTTTATCCACCATTGCCGTACCTTTTAAGGAGATGCTGTGAAACCCAAACACAATCTTTAATAACAAAGGATATTTGGACTCTCAAACCCACTGATACAAGATACAGGGATACTTATTTTTAGCTTTTGACTATATTAACCCGCAGCCTTCATAGGCACTTTTTACTGACCAGACTATGCATGAAATTAACAGTTCAGAGAAGGAGAGAATGAATCTCGTGCAGTCCTCAGTCCGTTTCGAATATGGAGAGAATTCCGTTGCAGAAATAAGAACTAGTGATAGAAAAATGAATCTGGGTAAGATCTAGAATACTTAAAGAATTTGAAGTCAGAACATAAACTTCAAAGCTGGAACCAGGAGCGAGACTTACAAGTTCATAGGGTTTGTGTATGTCTCTGTGTGGTTTTTCCTTTACACAGTAGATGCCACTAAGAACCAAAAGGACCTCCTTTGTTACCGTGTTATAGTTTAGTAAGGAGACCTACTTAGATTCAGCAGATATGATCTCGCCTTTATTAAGAAATGTGCCCATAAATCCGGAAAATATTGAAATATTCCATAATATCGAATTTGGGATTAATAATGAATACTTGAAACAGCTGTTCAACGTTTGCACCTACTCTCTGGTTATCCTCACAGATTTTATTCATTAGTTCCCAGTTCAAAAACAATCATGAATTGGTTGTAAGAGTTTTGTAATTCATGTCCAAAAAAATCTAGCACTTTACTCTAAACATACCTTACAGAAACTCAGTTTTGGTTTTTGTAACAAGTTAAAATCTTTTCAATGTAACTAGTGTTTGCTGGGGTGCTTTTGCACCATCCACCAGAAGTCCCTTTGATACCTGCAGCTTCAAGTTCTCTAGAGCCTGGGTAAACAAAGGTTTAATAGATTTCACCACCATGTAAATGTTGCTTTTGCGTGTCTTGTAGGGGCAGGGCTCCCATGTGTCTTTTCCAGTGCTCCTTGTCCTCGGTGATTCATCTCTCGCAGCTCGGTGATGTCCTTGATTGAATTCTATTGAGCACTGTTGTAATTGGCATTTCAAACACACATCTGTACCATTCTACATCCATATTATTGTACATGCATGGAGGAAGTGTACAGGAAAAGGCCAGTTTTAAGGCACTACATGGTTTTTACAGAAGGGGGCAGGAGTGCCAGACCTAGCCCAGTGGTACAGTAAAACGTTTACACCCCATAATCAATAGAATGCCCCCAACTAGGTAGTGTTTCCATAACACGCTAAGGGAGCTTAAGTCCTCAATCAGAATGCAGAGGCATTCTTAGTGTTCCAGTAGCTAGAACCATCCCAGTGCTTAGCTGATGAATGCTAGATTTGGTTCCCTAGTGGCCTTTTTTGGTTGAAAGAGCAGAAGCAGAAAAGGTCAAAGAGGAACGTGAAAAAAACACAACATAGAAAACAGTGGCCTACAGCTCTGGACTTTCGATCAGGCAACCTGATTTGTTATGTACTGGCTCTGTAAAGTAGCCATAGTGCTAAGAGTTACAAGTATTTTTGAAAGGTAAAGGTATCCTACGTGTTCTGAAGAACATTAACTCCACCCGATCTAAAGCATTGCACAGCCTATACGTCCACCTCTCCTGCAACATCTCCTTCGACTGAAATGGATATCACTGACCATTCTTTGACTCAACAGAGTAAGAAATCAGATCTCAAGATGCATGTTCCTTAAGTCCATGCCAGAGATGTCCACTAGAGCCGGATCCAAACTCAGTTTTCAAGATGACCACGGACTATTTAAATTAGTTCAACTAAGATTCTTGTATGTAAATTGTTTCTATGTGGATGTCCTGAATCACTTTCATGGGTACTGTCCTCTTTGCCTTACATTGGACACCCCTGCCATATGCCATGATATACGACGAATCTGAATAGTGTATATGGCAAGGGAGGTGCTGATGGCCCATGGTTTCCCTTCCTCTTAACCACCTGTCCAGAAGAGGGGACCCTCTTTATGGGATGTCCCCACTTTCCCTCCCTTGTACACGGGCCCGGCTGCCCTTAGGATACCCACCTCAGGCCCCCCCTGCACTCAAGTTCTTCATCCTTCAAAGGGCCTGTGCTAGTTTGCACCAACTACGCCAGCGCAGGGGGTTGACAGATGAGGACCACGTGGCAGCGACCACCCCCAACTCCCTGTGCCAATGCAACCTCCTTCCTTCTTGCTGCCAGCGCCCCTTTGTGGGTCCATTGATGCAATAGATATTTCTGGTATAAAAGGATTCCGTAGGGGCCCTGAAGTGTCGCCACCAATCATGACCTCACCCAACACTCTGCATAAATATGACAATCGGCTATCATAACAGTACTTTAAAAACTGGAAGACAAAAAGCATTAACAATCCAATTCACAACACTACTCAAACTTTCAGACAGTCCTGATTCAGTCCTGCAAATGAAAACACAAACAGTTGATCCCTTTAACAACATGCCGTGCTCATGCGACCCGTACGTCCCTTGCCCAGGGGATGGTGGGTGGGGAAACAAGCACTCAGCCCATATGCAGCTCCCGGAGGGGCAGTAAAGAGGGGTCTGCGCCCGCTGGATCGAGTAGTTCAGGGCAGCAGGCCGTCCCCTTTCCTAAAGGGGGCGCGGCAGCTTGGAGCACTTTCTGCTTCTGGCGGTGAGTTGGAACAGAGACCTGTTCACCGCCTCGCTGTCCCCTTTAAGGGGCGGGGCTTTCACCCCATGATTTCTGGGTGCCCTGCAAGCACGTGAGTGCTCCCAGGGTTGCCTCCAGTGGCCACGCTTCCCCCAGGCTTTTTCAAGGCCCACGGATGAGTGCCACAATCCTCCAATGGCCCCCGTTTCCCTGGCATAACCTTCAGCTCTCCCAAGATGCAAGAGCCTCTTTGACATGCATTGTTCTTCTGGATAAGAATAAGAAGGCCATTTCCCTGTTTTCTCCAGATATTTATTCCACAGCAGAGTAGTATCTCCAAAAGATTCACATCATGGTGCAATTACACAAGCTTCTTTCCTGTTTCTAATTAATTTGGACCAATAAAAAGTATTATTGGGTACATGTTTAGAAATAAAAAATAAGTGTCGGCTTGTCCTGGCATAGCTTACTCGCAAGTGCATAAAGTACAGTGTGGTTGTGGGCAACTTGTATGAAAACTACATGTAATCTGCAAAAAGTGTTCAGTGAAAGGGTTGGAACTACACACTCAATAAATTTGTCTACGCAGAAGGGAAATGAGAAAGGAGTGTCTAGGGACAGGGCAATCCTAAATCTATGGTCACCCACAGAGCAGGAGTTTGCTGATTTACAGAATGAGCAGAAACCGTTAGCACTCCTCTAGACGCTAGCAAGTTACACCTGTGGCAGACTGGCACAAGTTAAAACATTGAACAGGCCAGGGACGGATTGAAACAAATAGCTTTATTTTTCATTGTAAGCATTTCCTGACAGAGGAACACAGTATTGCCCAATTGTGGTGCATTTTTGTAAGGACCGGTATGAAACTAGATTTTTTGCGTTGCACTTTACGTGCTGGAGGATTACGGCCAGGGATTTAAGCAAGGTTTACTCATTTTATGCTATGGCCAGATTAGACATGGTACACATAGAATTGTTTGTCAGTGACTAAAACATGGTCTATTGCGTTTGTTCACACTTTTCACGTAATAGTTAATTGTGCATGTGTGAGCAGGACCCCTTGATACTCCATGCAATGGAGTAAGTAATGCGCATCTCATGATCTTCATGACAAAGGTATGTGCCATGACCGCCCTACCTACTGAAGTTTACAAGAATGAAAACCGAAGGTCATCCGCCATGAGAGAGGCACAAATGTAGAACAAGAACTGCCTCGTATGGCTTCGAACTAGTTCTGCTGCTTTAAGGCGCGTTATTAGCTTTATCGTAGTCTGTGCTACAGAAAGTGAGTCCTGACTGAGTGCCTGCACGTTTTCATCACTTCTGAGCTGAAACACATTTTGGAACCGCACAGTGGGGAGCAGCCTCATGCTGCTTTATTTGAAAGCAGACGGGTAATTAAAACTCGCAAATGCTACCATGAAGCACTCAGCTCAGAAATGTTAGGAGTTTTTTTCCAGACTGGGATTTGGTTTTACTTTGCTGTGCTGCTCTGTACTTATTCAAGGTATATCGACATGGCAGTGCCACAGTAACAGGCTTACTTTCCCAGTTCGTTTTTAATTCCTGGCTTCCTTCTCTGTCTGTCCTGTTACTAATACTGTGCCATGGAATGTTTTATGGTGTGAACTTAATCCTGTTTGATTATTGGGTCAGCAGAATAGTTTATGTATTGTTTGAATACTTCTGGTATGTATGGGTATGCACGCATATATGTATTTCTCTCACTATTTAGGTGTAAGTGTGTATATATAATTATATATATATGTACGTACACATATTAACATGTTTGTGTGTGTGCATGCATATATATATATGTATGTGTATAAACGGGATTATATTTCATTTATAACACGTAGCTGAAAAATATATGATCTTGGCGATTAAAAGAGCCCTATCAGGCAGCTGTCTTTTTCTGTATAATTATGAATTTACCACACTCCTCACAAAATGCACAGGCTGCTTGCTGCTTACTCAGCATATTTTAACATTACAATATTTATTTCTAGCTCAAACAAATCGAAAGTCCTTAGAAATCACCGTTTGAACTTTGTAACTAATGATCACATACTTTCTAAAAGTTAACCTGTAACCTTTCAGCTGTTGATTGTTGTACGCACACGTTCAAGTAGGTGAAAGTGTTAACCTGATAGTGTAAACTTTGTCACGTGATTGACCAGTTATGGGGTAGCCATATTTCTGCGGAAGGAATTTAAAAAAGAACTAAAAGCAGACCGAGTGGAAAGAATATTTCCTTCTTTGTCATGAGAACGTTTAGTGGTTTTGTGCACACAAATGCATGTTTATATCACAGACTGTTCTAAAAGTAGCAGCTATTTCAAGAGGGGGTTATGACTTTAGAATACTCTGTCATGTTGCACCTCTTTTTAAGGTCTTGTGTCTTGAATCAGCAACTGCCTCCTTGTGATGCACATTCATAAAAAATGAACGTACTATACCGTTCTGCTGCGCTGTTTCTTAATGAGGAAAGATGCGTCCAGAAGCTTTTTTGCATCAACACAAGGCAAATGCAAAATGAAAGACAAGTTGTAGAATCTAACTGAGATGCATCAGATGAGCAACGGACAGTGTGTTAGTTTGTGCTGATAGCATTAAAGATTAACATACTTTAATGTGGGCACTAAAAAGGACAGTATTAATGCTGTTGTTGTGCTTCCTTGAAAGATGAAATGGTTAATTATTTGAGAATATTTTTTTATAGAATCAACTGAATGTGTGTAGCAGTTTTCCTTCAGAAATGTATTTTAATCACTTCAATGCTTAAAGGACCTGTGTGTTAAAATCTCAGTATAGCTGGTTAATATCGCCACAGATTTTTTCATGATTTGCCTTCAATCACATAATCCAATTTGCTTCTTAGTTTAGTGAACTCTCTAATGTTATTTGGGCTCTCCTCCACCACTGTATAATTCCATTGGCTTAGAGTATGATCCGGTAATACAATTAAAAGGTTCTGGTATCAAAAGAACCGTACAGCTGAATGGATTGTATATGGTCCCATGGATGGCATTGTTAGAATCAGCAAGCGTGTTAACCATTCTATATTTTTTTTTATGTTAAATGCTTATTTGCTGTGGGTTGCATGGAAAATTGGTTTTGTCAAGCAGGAAAATGTTTATTTTTTTGGGAAAAAGTCCTTACCTAGTAGGCTATACCATTGGGTTTTCTGTCTGAAAAATTACATATTTAATTATGTTGTTTTGAAGGTGAGGTTGTAGTGAAGACCAAATTAAAGAAATGCATACATCATGGAAAAAATGCCATCCCCCCGAATTATTGGAAAATCATTCACAGGTTTGACATCATCCCAGTGAAAGAAGTTTTTGATGCAGTAATCATAGTCAAAAATGTAAAATACTCACTCGCTCTCTCTCGCGCTCTTTCTCTCTCTCTCTCTCTCTCTCACCCCCCCCCCAAGTTTTCAAAGAAAGTTGAGGTTAAAGTGGAGGCAGGCAGGAGCAGTTAAAAATAACCTTGCCTTAAAGGTACTGCTGTACATCAGTTGAGGTTCTTTAAAATAAAACTGCATCATAGCGCTAAAAAAATAGCCAGACCTCAATAATATATTTTCATGTTGTGTTTTGGTATTTATTCTGGCTGGGTTACACGCTTTACATAAATATATTATGTGCTTTTTTAAATAGGATTGTGTGATTTTTTTTTTTTGTTGTTTAGAGTGCCGTTACTGAGGCATATCAGTCCTCTTAAAACTATATTAGCCAGTAGTTTTCATTACTTTAAGTCCCATTGAAAACTTTACTACGGGTGATTTTTTTAAAACATTTTGTAGATGGCAGTAGCCTGTGTACAGTTTCAAGTCCAAATTTCTATCCTTTCCATTTTCGTATAGAGTTGTGCATGTGTAAAGTTTTTTTTCAGAATTAAAATGGCTTCTTTGATGCTCTTTACATTTTGTACATATATTCTTTTGTTGGTCTAGATGTACATTTGTTTTTTCTAAATATGTTTGCTGCAGCATACGTACATTACTTTGGGTTTGGTTCCATTTGTTTGGATAGACAACAACGCATGCTTTATACCATCTAAATCACTGGAGTGTATCCACATAAAATCCGTACATGCATTGGTGTTGGATCTGTGAGCAAGTCCATGCCATGTTTTCTGGGCGCTCACTGTATATGACTGTTCTTTCGAGCCTTGCCCAATGAAATATAAATCCAGCCCTCTTTATAACTATTTTCTACTTTGGCTGCATCAATTTTCACAGTTTAAGAAGTTTCTAGGTGCATGGCAAATTTGGTGAGGTTTGATGCAGCCCGGTTTTAGCTATTCAACTTTAGTTTTCTGCGCTTTTGCCCATGTTTAAAGGCTCTTTACATGACTTTGAAGAATGCATCTTAAATTGTTGATACTTGAATGGGCAGAGAAAGAGTGACATGAGACCAGTGCTTGCTAAATTTGGTAAGCACGTAGTTTCTGGCATGCTAGTCCATACTTGGTGGGCGTTGGTCCAAAGTTATCAAAATTATAAACAGAAGCTGATCTTGAATTCCTTCTGGGTGTGCAGTCTAACTTTAAATATACTGGACGTAATTGGAGCAAGTTAATATATTTTAATGTGGTGATCTACATAAAAGTAAAGAATTGTACGTGTAAAAAGCACACACTTCTTTTGAGTAAATGCTGTGTGGCATGACACGTTCGAATACAAGTGAGCGTTTTGTTGGAAGTAATTGATGCACTCCGTACATGTGTGGTATTTTAAAGCCGATTCCTGTTTCTCCACTTGTGCTAAAGTTGCATAAGTACCGTTTGTTTTGTGACTATGTGCATAGACGGTAACAGAGCAGTGAGCATGTGCTTGGAATAAAAAAAAAATCGTCAAACTAATTGAAACGAAACAGAAGGATAAATGTTTTGAAGTGTTCCCTAAATAGCTCAGTGCTTTGGTTTCTGCGCTGACGTTTGTGATATTACACAGGGTGCTTACAAGGCCGAAGCAGCACTCTGGCTGCTGTGCCTCAAACTGGAAGGGGGTGGGGGAGGCTGCGAGTCTCCGCCCCAGATTTCTGATGGACTGTTGTAGTGAACCCCAAACTCGCCAGAACCCAAAGATACAACCCTGTGTTCTTGGGACCTAAAAGAAGTACACATTCACTGCACCCACTGTAAGTGTGATTTTCAGAGGGTTTTGCTTTTGACATATATTTTGTACTTAAGCTGTACTGACTTTGCATCAGGTTAATTGTGAACTCTTTAATGCCCTAATTATAGATACTTATAGCTGTAGTTTTGTGCCTTGAGGTTATGAATTGTTGTACCGCATCTCGGAATGTCACACATTAGTCCATGGTTGACGTCTGAGTTTGTATGTTATGCTTAGTATCACATTTCTAGTTTTTATTTTAAACTGTGGAATGCATTCAAGTATGCTTAGCAGAATTACAAACACAGTAGCTAGAATAATGTCTCCTTTAGTTGTATAAATTGTTGCATACATATTTAAAGACATACGTTAATTTATTTATAACAAATATCAGAGTGAGGCCAGTGTACTATCTTATTTGATTCCCTTTGGGAACACGCTGCCATTAGATTCAGGGTGATGTGTTATACAAAATCCGGGCCAGCATAACATGGCTTCATCTGTACATTAAGACCAGGCACAATAATGAATGCAATAGATGCGTCAAAGGGTGCAAACCATGTTCTCTGACTTTCAACATGAGAGCCATCTGGATGACATTAATTGTCGGTCAGAAAGAAAGACAGTCTTTACCAGGGAGTAGGTGTTGGTTCTCTTGGCAAATCAATGAAACAGTTTTTAGTTGTCTTTTTTGAATGATTTTTTGCAAAGAGAAGCAAGTGTCGTACACAGATGAAAAAAGCTGAGGGGCAGGTGCTTGGATGGATTCTGGTCTTATAGTAAACTATTGTTTTCTGAAAGAGTGTTTAAAACAAAAATACTTAGAAAAAAGATAAAGAATATAATTGAAGTATTTTGTCGCTTACATAAAATTAATTGCCATAGCTCGATTTGGTAGCTACTTCCACTGCTTTCTGAATGTGGCAACTCTCATTACTGGCCCGGTGCTCTATGCCCAATTGTTAAATTCTGATATACCCATGGAGACGAGAATGGAAAAATACATTTTCAGTTGGCACTAACTTTAATGGGTTTAGCCATGTCATACCTTTGTGTGGACACCTTTTAAAAATTCAACTCTGAGCTCAGAAAGTATGCAGGTTCTTTTAAGTTTGAATAAATCACTGATGTAGCAATATTTCAATGGAGCAGACTGCATGAAAGAAGAATAGGCCACCCATCCACTTAATACATGTCGCCATAGTTAGGGTGCAATGGGCCTTTGTGCTCCTGTTAAAACTTTTTCTGATGTGCAACTTGTGAGTGTCAAATTATTGCTTGTGCGAAATTGTAATTTTGATGAGGCACATGGTCGTAACTGATGTACTAATGATGTTGCTCTTGAAACAACATAAATTTATGGTTTAGAAGTGTGATTAATAATGTAGTAGTGTTACGCCACATTTTTGTACGTAAACCATTTTAAAATGGATACAGTTTCTGGTGTTCTGCTCATCTTGCTTCTGCTCATTCCCCTCCCAATATGTGACCCGCTGCAAGACTTCGCTGCCCGCAGTTTCCGCAAAGCAGAAAGTGCTATGACATAAATGATAACTGTCCTTAGAAAGCGTGTACTGTGAATGAAACTTTCCACTGTATTCACTATCGTTTTGAAGGACTTCCGCTGGAAGTTCCGAGGTAGACCTGCAAACGGTCATTTTGTAAGAATCTTTGTTTGAGAAATGTTTCATGTGATATGCTACATCTCCAGCGTGCAGTTGCTGAGGAAGCAAGTGGAAGATTTATTTTATCTTTAGTAAATAGGATTTTAGTTATTACAAATTTGCCTTTGATTTGTCCTGTTTTGAGCTAGCCATGACGATGTTGTGCTGAATCTGGAGTTTTGCTAAATTTTTGTGTAAAATGTGTATAAAACCCCTGGTTTCGAAAGATTGGGGGTGACTTCTCATTGTCCTCTGACTCTGTCCTATTTATTTGAGACTTTCTTTGCTTCTTTAGAATGCTGTCAGTACTCTTTGAGTTTGACACTTAGAATTTAGAGAGATTTAGCTTTCTAATTTGGGATTATTATTCTTTTTCTAATGTTGTGCTCTGCATCTGGCCTTCATAGCATTTATCTGTATCACTAATATTAAGAGTCCTGTAATAATCCTTAAAACTTATTTTTGACCTAGAACTCACTTATTGAGTGTTCCCCATTTCTGTTTGTATTTTTCACTCTGCTAACTAATATTTTAATGCTTTGAAAGGTGGCCGCTAGATGAACAATTGCCAACGGAGTCGGACTGCCTGAGGTAAAAGTCAGGGTGTCTATATTATTGGGGTTCAGTAAAATATTGGTGTTCGGCTCCCACACCACTGCACCTTCTTCACTAATGATAGCTGTGCCCATGGAACAAAAAGTTCATAGACATTAGATTTCCTCTTGTTAGCAGTTTATGCTTCACAGCATGCATTGGTGTTGTAGAAGACTCGGTTTGTCTGACCAAATCCTTTTCATCATGTTACAGCGCTGGCATTTTCTGCTGCATTTGCAGGCTGCAACCAGTGTGCCATTTTACAGCAGCAGTGTACAAGAAAGGAGAAAAAAGCAGCTGCAGAAAGGCGACAAATTAAATTTTCATGAAAGCAAACCCTAATCAGCAGTGACAGTGCAAGAGAAAGATGATTGCCACTTGGTCATTGTGGAGACGCACTTAGATGCAGTGTCAGAGCTTCTGTTAATGATGACTAATGTCTTTGTTGGAGCGAGTGCGACATACTCGTACTGCCAAGGTCCTGGGAGAAAAACGAGACAGGGACAGGGCGAGAAGCGAAAAACCATGTGTCTAAAAACACAGGCTACAGAATTGAGTAAGAGTGGCCTGAGATTTCCACATGGAACACAAAAATGTCAATCTTAAGTATGTTGTGCGAGCCCCCTGGAGAAGTAATGTGGGGACGATGAGGCAGCCAGCATAAAAATGGCACCAATATGTATAACTTACTTCCTTCTCGATCAAGTAGCCAACGCAGAAGCTGCACAAGATACTATTTTACAAATCCGGAAAATTGTATCATGCTTTGTCTTCAGTGAAGATGTTCTGATTTAGAAGTTCAACTGAAGGGTCCTGCTCACCTAAAGATCCCCTTGCTTATTTTCGACACCTCTCTAGGACATGTTGCAGACAATTGTTTGGGAATCGACTATTCAACGTGCTGACAACTAACCTGAATAAAGCTACCATTGGTTTCTCCGTTCACTATCCCCCAAATGAAAGCTTTCAGTGAAGCATTTGTGAGGCTTGTCATATTTTCTTTAGCCACTCCTTGAACTTCTTGGTCTTGAGGATTGCTAAAGCGCAGATGCCACTATATTTTGCAGCAACTAATTACTTTTTAGGTTTCTGCTAGCTAATGTCACTGCTTGCACAGTCTACACCATCCATGTAAAGTAGCAATTCGGTATTATTTTCAGGAAAAAAGAATGGAGGCACCAAAGAGATTTTCTGCCGGAATAATTTCGTTTTATAGCAATGCAGAGTTCTTGCAGCCTTGCTTGATTAAAGCCTTCTCCATCAATCTTAAATCCTCATCAACGTCACTTAGCCTGCTGCCCGCTCCAGCCCTTGTTCTTTGCTGCTTAACCGATTTTCGCTCGTTCTGCACTGGTTGAAATAAAAACATATCTCACTAGATCCAGGTAAATCCTTTTCGTGCTTTTTTGTTTTGTTTGTTCTGTTCTCATAGCGGTTTTATAAATCTAGATGGTTTTTGTGCGCGCACCCTCGTCGCCCGTGGATGGGTATTCTCGGCTTTGCGCAGGCCCTTCGGCCATGACCGACGACGAGGAACCGTAAAGGCTGCCCCGAGGGCTCCTTCCCCGCGGCTGCCGGAGGCCGCTCCATCAAAGGTGCCCGATGAGCTGAAACTGCAGTCTCGGCCGGGCCGTTCTAGTAATTATGACTAATGAAGCATCGCGTCTGCATGGAATGGCGGGCCCTCGGGGACCGTGTCCGTTGGCTCGTGACTCATGCGCGCGCAGCCCCGCTGCCTTCATGGCGTAGCAGGCTCGCCAAAATCCAGTCACCGACTCCCTTTGTTAGCAGCAATCTAGGAAACCGCTAAATAAAAACATGTCATGCTCTCCATTTAATAAAGTGAATTCATTGTACTTTAACGCATATTGTAATGTTTTAATTATTTTGACTATATGCTCAGTGTTTTCATCCAGTCACAATTGTCATGGCTTGTGTAATGTAAAACAGCTTATTGAATATTGTGTGGAGGAGAATTAGTATTCATATATATTTTTGCACATCTGGTAGTTACTATTAACTGCCCCTGCTCAGGGAAATGTAGTTGGAGCAAGGATTAGTTTCCCCACAAATAGAAACATATTTTAAACGATCTTTTGTCCCAGTCCTTGGCATTAACCTATTGTCTGTGATTTGGAAAATATTTTCACATATGCCTGGCCCTTTAAGAAGGGACACTGCCAGATAAGGTAAAGCATTTCGTACGAACAATATCTCTCTCCCCTCCCGCCGCCCCTTCCATGCAGGGGCTAAACCTGTAGCTGTGAGTCTTTAATAGGGCTTCAAACCAGAATAAAAAAGAAATTATAATCTTTTGATCGTTATCAAGATCTTTCTCATGCCCTCAAGTAAAAAAATACGCTTTACGTGTGCAAAATAACAGAAGTTTCTCCTAAACCAGCCCATTTACTTCTGTCTGCTGAATGTTTCATGAGTGCGGTGGAAGAGTAACATCCTAGGCACACGTGTACTGTTGCTTAATGGATACCTTTACAAAAAATCCAGTTAATTGCAAGAAATGAAGTACTTTGATAAATAGTTTTGATTAACAGTTTCCCAATAGCATGCTGGAAAATCCATACCGGCACATCTAAGTTGGAATTTGTTTTGAGAGAAGACCAAATTACAGCAAGTCGGCCCAGTTTAATTGTCTTTTCCCCAAGCTGTATTTCAGTTGGTTTGAAAAACATGTCATGGGGCTGTAACACATGTTAAATATTAATGCCAGGCATTAGCCGGCAGCCTACTGGTTTCTTTTTATTCCCCGAGGCGGAATTCTTACCTGGTGCTGAAAAAGCAGGGCCCTTAAAACAAGTCTACATTGGAACCTTTTACTGACGTTTTGTTAAGGAAAGCGGGGCGTCTCATTACAGCGAATGATTGACAGCCTGCTGCAGGCCTAGAAAATACTAATAAAGGTGATAGTGTTTGTGCGACTCTGAAACTCAGTGGTTCTGTTTCTTGTTTTGTCTGTGCTTGTATGAACTTTAAACTCACATTGGGCAGGGCTGCGTCTGAGCCTTTGGAATCTTGGGCTATTCTTCACAGTCCATTCTCTCAACAATTGAAGAAGCTCAGTCGAAGGAAGAATTCACCGACAACCCTCTACCTTATTTAAAAGTGCTGTGGGGTCATCCAGAGTTAAATGTAAATTCACATTGCGCAGATGGATTGTTTAATGTCTGTCACTGGTACCCCTGGTGACACAGCTATTGAAATGATAGTGGTCTGGTGTAGGGCTGTAGAGCGGTGCCTCAGTTACCCCAGTACATTTCTTTCCATTCTTGGAAGGTGGATTTGTGGTTGAGGGCTTCTTTCCCTTCCTGGTCTCCATGCATCTGGATCACCAGGGCGGGCAGAGATATGGGACTATGAGTGGGTGCTCTGTCGCACAGCAGGCATTTTAGTCTCTTTCAGCCCACCTCCCAAATGCACTCTTTTCAAGCATCAGTCATTTGTGTTAACCACAGTTGTTGCCAATTATTCCGCAGGGCTTGCAAACAGCAACATAGGCGTGACTGCGGTGGACTAGCTGAAGTAAAGGTATTAAGCCCCAGAGGTTGAGGACACACTCTCACTAGGATATCATATCTCAACTTTTACTGAAAAAGCATGAAATCTGGTAGCTCTTTTCCTGTAATACCCACTTTTGCTCCACTTCGCAATCCCGAAAAAAAGTGTCGGAATAGAAGCATTGTACTACTTTTTTAATTGGCAGGTCAATTATGCAAACCTTTGTTTATTTCATCTTTTTTAAGGTAATGCAAAAAGCTATATACATTTTTTTTTTTTTAACCTGTGGTATTTATTTGATGTAACCCTACTTTATTTAAAATTGTGTATGAAAGATGTCTTAGTCACCATAAACCCATCCTCGATAAGGCAGGAGGAACAGTAGACCGTCTTCTTGTGGTACATAGCTGCTGGTGTTACTGATCTGAACATCTTTCTTTAATGATGCAGATGGAGCCTTGGGTCAAAAAAGAAGCTTTACTGCTTTGTTGTTTTAACTCTTACCAGAATATTTTGTGTTCTGTTTTCATTACGTTTTATAGCGTAGCAAGAGTTACATTAAATTAGAGAAGTCTGTCTGGTAGAGAAAATGACCACCCTGGAAACTCAGGTGGGAGGTCACATGTTCCTCTAAACTGCTGCCATTGGGCGCCATATTCACTGGTACAAGGAGGCAAAGAAGGCAGACTTGATTAGCTCTGTAGGTCTTGACCCCTACTATAGATCCATTGCAGCTGGCTGAAAATACATGACCAGCCACCTACTTCCCGCCAGCTGCAGATCTTGGGGTGTGATGACTGAGCCAACAGGGTCTCTGCCATTGCTCAGGGCAGGATCTTTCCATACAGGAGTGATCAGCTGAGTCCCAATGGCACTATTCTACCAAACTCCTTAGGTGCAGGAATCTCCCTTTGCTAGACCTCAGTAAGAAAGTTAAGAACATGTATATGCGGGGGTGCCTCATGATTACAAGGTTGATCAGGATGTGTCTGTTCTCAACAATTCAGGAAGTGATGTTTCTGACCTGAACAAATCTTAGGGTGATTTTGGCGACTTCCTTTTCTTCTGGTCCTAGGTGGTCTCTTGTTTTCCAGTTTAATACAGAGCCTCTTGCCTGCTCTGTGCTGTACATTTCACGTCTTTTTTCATTCTATTGATTCTTGGAAGTTGCTGACCACATATTTGTAAGAGGGTGCATCTGCTATACAATCTTGATTAATATTGCACACACCAGTTTATTAGAGTACAAAACACGGTTAACAGCCTAGTGTGTTCTTAACAGTGCTGTGCATGCATAGCAGCCTTCATGATATCTTTAGATGTGTAGTCTATTCAGAATAACCTCTATATGTACTACCTGTAACATACCAACCATCAGCATTGGTTGGTTTGGCAACTGAGTGCGGAATTGAATGACCAGGCTCATTCCTTCAGTCAACAAATCATGCCTTTATTTGTTGTGGTTATACTTACTGGGAACAGTGATTGCCAGCCACTTCTAATTAGTTATCTGCTCATAGCGTTCACTGATCTGGAATGCTCGTTTTCCTTCCATGTTCCAAATGGGAAACATCCTTAACCACTAAGGCTTTTCTACGCCTTACGTTTACAACGGTACAATTACCACGTAAATGTCTTTACCACGCGTATGCCTTCCACGACCGCCTTTTCCACGCAAGCTGCACTGGAACGTCTTCATCTTTGTCCAGTTCAGTCCTTTTTTAATGTCGGCGAAGATGTGTGTTAAAGGGAAAAATTAGAAAAAGGGGGCTTGGGGGGTCTCCCCCCCCCCCCCCCACTCCCCCCAAAAAAAAGCGTGCGAAAAAAAGGGGGCTTGGTGGGGTCCCCCCCGCCCCCAAAAAAAGAACCTGTTGAAACATCGGGAAGTGGTGACAATCGGCGTCGTTTGAGGAAACGGAATGACACTTCCTCTTTACAAAGTAGGACGTCACCAAGGAAAATCGAGGAGAGGACGTGAAGAGGTAAGGGGAATAAAAGTAAAAAAAAAAAAAAATAAATAAAAAAAAATATATATATACATATATGTATAGGGTATCGGGCAGGGGTAATTATAATAAGGATTGGGGGGTCACGTAAGGGAACAGGGGAGGGGGATAACCTTTACTAAGAGTATTCCATTACCATGCAAGTATGCGTGGTAAAGGAATATTCGTGGTAAAGGTTGTCCGTGGAAATAGCATTCCGTTGTAACGCATGCGTGGTAAAGGCATGCGTTGCAACAGAATGCGTTGTAACGACATACAACCGTTCCAAACCATCAGTCCAGCGTATACTTTGCTTGATAAAGTTCTTTTCACCTGGGTGGTGGTCGAGACTTTTTTCGAGCTTGCTTTATAGTTATTCAGCTGAAATGTCTCTAGGAGCAAGACTAATTTCATAACAAATGTTTTCACAGAAATTGCCGATTATTAGATCAATAGTGATTTTCTGCCAGACATTTTATTTTTTCCTCTCCTTTGAAGGACAATTGGTGTTTGGGCTGCAGCGCTGTTAATTCCATTTGGGAGCAGAATTGATGGTTGGTTAACCATTCTGTAGATATATTTTAAGCTCCGTGAAATATCACCATATGGCCACTTACAGGCATTTCTCTAGATGATCATCAAAACTTTAAAGTAAACAGCGTGTGCCTAGACATATTTTAAAGCCGCATTGACGATAAGGTTTTATTATTTTCTTTCAAATCCCCTGTTCATGAGAAGTATTTCCAACAGTCAAGTATACAGTAACATCAAATTTACACCTCTGCTGTGGCAGGTATGCTGTGTAGAAAAAAATAAATCTTTCTCATAAATGTGTCAGACCTCAAAAAAGAAACGTCCGGATTTGGTCTTACTGCACTCTACAAATGTAAGGCAGGGTTTTTAGCAGATGTGCTCCTCCTTTACCTGCGTTGTGGCCACTTTCCAGAGACACAGAGGATGTTCTAGTAACCATTGGTAATAGAGAGACGGTTCAAGGACTTATTTTCTAATTTACCACGTTGATGCAAGTATAAAGGCCAGTTTAAGTAGTATTTTGGAAGGCAGCCATGATGGGCAAGGCAGAGTTCTCCAAGGCAACTTGTGATTTGAGTTCTTAGTTGCTACACACTGCAGACCCCAAAATGGGATGTTGGCTCCCACATAAAGGACAGCAAGGGGCGCTTTACACAACATGAGCATTTCTGCCCATCTGGCACCTATGAGAATATGATAATCTTGTAGGAGGGCTTCAGTGAGATAACTTTACCTCCGTGTTCGCCTATTATTTAGTTAAAGATTTGTGTTTTAGTGCTACAGGATTTGGCCGTTTCCCCGTTTTTCCTATTAATATTATAGTAATGTTAGGCAAAGTTTTACACCTTTGAGACCAGTCATAATAGGTAGAATGAGAGGGAGAGCTGAGTATATCTATTAAAATTATGGTTCCTGCTGATACCTTCTGCATGTAAATTCTTGAAATGGTCCTAAAAGTGGCTGAATTGTCCTTTTTTCAAAGAACTTTTAGGTGTCCTAATAGTTTAAGGTAAACCTTACCCATGTGCAGTGTCACAGAATTACATGTGCACACATTAAAACAATCTTTTGTTTTCAATGCTTAACAAGTATTACTGCATTTTCAGGCTTCAAAAAGCTCTGAGCTCACCACGCCAAAGAGAACAAGCATTGGCATATATGTCAATAGGTCTCGCTTTTTAGCCATGCAACACTTGATGTTTTTAATCAAGGATATTGTGTTGGATAACTAAACACTTATAATGTCCCAAAGGCGAGACCTATCGGCTATGCATTGGGGGGCCTTATAATTGTTTAGGTAGAGCTATTGACTTTGCCAATGTTTCTAAGCTGTGCAGTAGAGAAGTGTGGCTGCTGTGCAGCATGGTGAGAAGTTGTAATTAAAAAACGTAAGAAGCACTGAGTGATGCTGTGCTGTACCTGAGTTATGCTGTGCTGTACCTGAGTTATGCTGTGCTGTACCTGAGTTATGCTGTGCTGTCCCTGAGTTATGCTGTGCTGTCCCTGAGTTATGCTGTGCTGGCCCTGAGTTATGCTGTGCTGGCCCTGGGCGATGCTGTGCTGGCCCTGGGCGATGCTGTGCTGGCCCTGGGCGATGCTGTGCTGGCCCTGAGCGATGCTGTGCTGGCCCTGAGCGATGCTGTGCTGGCCCTGAGCGATGCTGTGCTGGCCCTGAGCGATGCTGTGCTGGCCCTGAGCGATGCTGTGCTGGCCCTGAGCGATGCTGTGCTGGCCCTGAGCGATGCTGTGCTGGCCCTGAGCGATGCTGTGCTGGCCCTGAGCGATGCTGTGCTGGCCCTGAGCGATGCTGTGCTGGCCCTGAGCGATGCTGTGCTGGCCCTGAGCGATGCTGTGCTGGCCCTGAGCGATGCTGTGGTGGCGCTGACTGATGCTGTCGGGGTGCTGACTGATGCTGTCGGGGTGCTGACTGATGCTGTCGGGGTGCTGACTGATGCTGTCGGGGTGCTGACTGATGCTGTCGGGGTGCTGACTGATGCTGTCGTGGTGCTGACTGATGCTGTCGTGGTGCTTGATTCTGTGTGATGCTGTGGTGCTACAGAGTGATGCTGTGGTAGCATATAGTGATGCTGTGGTGTTCCTGAGTAATGCTGTGGTGTTCCTGAGTGATGCTGTGGTGTTCCTGAGTGATGCTGTGGTGTTCCTGAGTGATGCTGTGGTGTTCCTGAGTGATGCTGTGGTGTTCCTGAGTGATGATTTAATTGTTTCTGAGTGGTATAGGTGAGGTGCAAAGCACAAAGAGGCCGCTGGCAGATTGGAGGGCCGTGTAGGGAGTTTGCTGGGTTACTATTGCTGTGGAGCAGGGGGCATACTTGGACCAGGACGGCTGGCGAGTGGCACGCTACTTTAATACAATATGGAGTTTTGTGCAACGTGTGAGTTTGAACTGACTTAGAGTTCATGCGCAAACAGCCTACAGCTCTGAGTTTTGATGCAGTGTTTTCACTCATCCTTGGGAAAATACCCCCACCCGCAAATAAATGATTTAAGATAAAAAATGTTGCTTAATATATGACTGCAAGGAAGACAGCCACATGCTTTAAGACCGCACTTTTATAGCTAACAGTAGAGTAATTCATCACGGGGATGAGGGGCTCTGATGAGACAAATAGGCCTCATCAGCTGTAAATAACTGGAGGACACAAGCATATGGCACCTCAAAGTCAGAAAGCATGTTGTTTATGTACAAAAGGCCACCATGCGTTATGAGCACACCAATAACAACTCATATATGAAAGAAACACCTTAGTTAGATTCCTCACCTTAGAATATCCCCAGGCATCAGACTGGATCCGGAAGATTTTTTCATCAGCAATACCTCTTGCGCGTCGCTAGGCGTCGTATGCGGCTCCGCGTCCGTCGTCGGTGTCGTGCGCCGGGGTGATGTCGTCGGAGTGCTTAGACGCCGCCCTCGCGCGCTGACGTCGGTTCTTCTTTTTTCCGCGCCAGTAAGCGCAGATCCGGGAGAGCTACCCCTTTTACTCTTTTCTGACTAAGTTTTTTGATCCTTTTTGATCTTGTCTCGACTCCGGTGCCGGTAGGATGCCTGGTTTCAAAGCCTGTACTGACTGTAACCGCTTGATGTCGGTTACGGATCATCACCGCCGGTGCCTTTACTGTTTGGGCCTCGACCACGACGCGGAGTCGTGTTCGGACTGCAAGGCCCTGACCTCGAAGGCTAGACGGGAGCGGTCCCGTAAGCTCCTCGAGATTCGCCACTCGGCTCCGCGCCCCTCTCGATCCCGGTCCAGGAGGAGGTCCAAGGATCGGTCGCGGAGCCGCAGCCGACGTCATCATCGCTCGTCTGGCTCCAAGTCTTCGGGTAAGTCGAAGCACTCCAAGAAGTCCAAGAGGCGACACCGCTCTACGGACTCCCCTCGCCGGTCGCACGACTCGGCCGAGGGTCCGGGTGGTTCCACCCCCGCGGCTCCAGCGGAGCCGCAGGCGCCGCGCAAGTCCCCATACCCGCCGGTCCCTGGGACTGACGCGACGCCGACGGAAGTCAGTGCCTTCCTCTCGGCCATGAGGAGCCTGGCTCCGCCGTCGACGCCCGCTGGCACGCTTTCGGGCCCCGCGGACCCGACTGGGCAACCTTGCATGCCGGCGGCGCCGTCGCCGGCTCCGGCCCCGACGCCGCAGGTCCCCGAGGGACTCGTCCCCGTCGACGCCGGTCGACCTCGTCACGCCTCCTCCGCCGGCGTCGACACCGGTTCCACCTCCGACGCCGGCTCCGCTCGGCGTCGAGCCCCAGTTCAGCCCCGCTCCGGATTCGGCGTCGTTGCGGCGTCGATGGACGCCGCGTACGGCGCCGTTAGAGACACATTATGTCTACCGTCCGGCTCCGATCCTTCCTCCTGTTTACCAGGAATCGGATGACTGGGGCGAATGGGAGGGGTCCGAGGATCCTATGGCCGTTCAGGCTCAGCTGTCACAGGACTGGGCAGATGAACTGGGGGAGGCCAGTGGTCTGGATACTTCACCAGACACTGGATTCATCTCTCCTCCGACTGTGGCTTCGGAGGAGGGTGCTGCTTTCTCTGTGGTGCTGCGCAAGGCGGCCGCAGCCCTTGGGCTCGAGCTGCCTGCCGTGGCTGTGAGGACTAACGTCCTCACCGAGGTGCTTCAGTCTGCAGCAAGCTCCACTGAGCCTCTGCTGCAATTCAATGAGGCCCTCATTGACGTTCTGCAGGGCACCTGGTCCAAGCCCTCCACAATGTCTCCTGTGGACAGGAACGTTGCCAGGCCCCACCGCCCTGCTCCGGGCGACCCCAGTTTTCTGTCCCAACAACCCACCCCCGAGAGCCTGGTTATCCAGGCTTCTACCTCCCAATCCTCCTTCCCGACCGCCCCGCCGGACCGGGATTCCAAGAGACTGGAACAGTTTGGCAAAAAGCTGTTCTCCTCCCTTAGTTTGGGTCTGCGGTCTTTAAACACCGCTTGTCTTTTGGACCGTTATTCCCACTCTCTGTTTGGATACGGTGGAGGACGTGCTGCCCCTGTGCTCGGAGGAGGCCCGAACACAACTTACCCAGGCTCTGGCCGATGGGAGGGATGCAGCACGACATGCAATCCGATGTGGGCTTGACACGACGGACTCGCTGGGTAGGGCGATTTCTACCACGGTGGTGCTTAGACGCACGTCTGGCTGCGGTCCACGTCTTTTTCGGGGGATGTCCAGAGCACTCTCATGGACATGCCCTTTGATGGCACTCGCCTTTTTGGTGAGAAAGCGGACAGTGCGCTCAATCGCTTTAAGGACTCCCGGGCTACGGCCAAGTCCTTGGGCCTCTCGGCCCCGCGATCGCAAACTTCCGCTTTTTGCCCCTTTCGTGGCCAAGGAAGGGGCACCTCCTCACGTCCGCCTAGCCACCAGCCGCAGACCCAACCTGCGCACGGTCGTGGACGTGGTTTCCGCGGAGGCGGTTCTGGAGGCCGACGCGGTCAGCCCACATCCACCCCGGCAGCATCCGCCTCCAAGCCTTCCTAGTCCGAGCTTTCCGGCCCATTCCTCGCCAGTGGGCGGCAGAGTTCGCCATCACCTGCTCCACTGGCGTACCATCACTTCGGAAAGGTGGGTGCTGCAAATCTTCCGAAGGGGCTACTCCCTCCCCTTCGAGACGACCCCTCCAGCCATGCCACCGCAGCACCACCGTATCTCGGAGGATCATTTGAATCTTCTGCGGGAGGAAGTTTCGGCCCTCTTGGCCAAAGAGGCCGTTGAGCGCGTTCCGAGCCCAGAAGTAGGTCGTGGTTGTTATTCCCACTACTTTCTGGTCCCCAAGAAGGGCAAAGGGGGCCTACGCCCTATCTTGGACCTCAGGAACGTCAATGCCTTCCTCCGGAAGGAACGGTTCAAGATGTTGACTTTGGCTCAGGTTCTAGCTGCCCTCGACCCTGGAGACTGGATGGTAGCGTTGGACTTGCAGGACGCATATTTCCACATCCCCATCCTGCCGGCCCACCGGCGTTACCTGCGGTTCACGGTGGGCCAGGAGCATTTTCAGTTCACTGTGCTCCCCTTCGGCCTCACCAGTGCCCCTCGGGTGTTCACGAAAGTGATGGCGGTGGTCGCAGCTCATCTGCGCAGATTAGGGGTTCCAGTCTTCCCCTATCTCGACGACTGGTTGTTGAAGGCGGGCTCGCCCCAGGCAGTCGTCTCCCACCTCCAGACTACGGCGGATCTCCTGCATTTGCTGGGGTTTTCCATCAACGTGCCGAAGTCACACCTGAGTCCCTCTCAGAAGCTCCTCTTCATCGGAGCGGTTCTCGATTCGGCGCAGTTCCGGGTCTATCCGCCGGAACAGCGGGTCCGGGATATTCAGGCCCTGATTCCCATCTTTCGGCCTCTATCCTGGGTTTCGGTCAGGCTTGTGTTGAGGCTTCTGGGGCTGATGGCCACCTGCATCCTAGTAGTGCATCATGCCAGGCAGCGCATGCGGGGTCTGCAGTGGGACCTGAAGTTTCAGTGGGCCCAGCTTCACGGAAACCTGTCTGACCATGTCTTGATCTCGGAGGGCACTGCACAGCAGTTGCAGTGGTGGCTCACGGACCGCGATTGGGTCATGGGCAGAAGCCTCTCCCTTCCCCAACCGGAGCATGTCGTAGTGACGGATGCGTCCCTCCTGAGATGGGGTGGCCATATGGGAGAGGCGGAGATCAGAGGTCTCTGGTCTCTGGTCTCCGGCGGAGTCTCGTCTCCACATCAACCTGTTGGAGTTGAGAGCGATCCGACTTGCACTAAAAGCCTTCCTTCCCTCTGTCAGGGGAAGTGTCGTGCAGGTGTTCACGGACAACACCACCGCCATGTGGTATTGCAACAAACAGGGCGGGGTGGGGTCGTGGACCCTTTGTCAGGAGGCTCTGCGCCTCTGGACATGGCTGGAACACCAGGGCGTCACCCTAGTGGTTCAACATCTGGCGGGCTCTCTGAACGCCAGAGCAGACGAACTCAGCCGCCGGTGCATGATGGATCACGAATGGCGTCTGAACTCCGAAGTGGCACAAGGTCTCTTTCAGCAGTGGGGAGAGCCTTGGTTAGATCTATTCGCCACCGAAGAGAACGCGCAATGTCAGCAGTTCTGCGCGTTGGAATTTCCAAGGCGGCACTCGCTCGGCGACGCTTTTCGTCACGAGTGGAGTTGCGGTCTGTTGTACGCCTTTCCGCCTATACCACTTCTGCCCAGAGTGCTGAAGAAGATCAGGCGCGACCGGGCCCAAGTCATCTTGGTGGCTCCGGACTGGGCACGAAGGTACTGGTATCCCGAGCTACTCAGTATGTTGACCGATCCTCCGATACGTCTGCCCCTTCGGGAGGATCTTCTGTCGCAGCAGCAGGGGACGGTCCGCCACCCGAACCTGTCCAGCCTCCACCTCCATGCGTGGAGATTGAGCGGCGGCAGTTGATGCCATTTGACTTGCCTCCTGAAGTCTGTGATATCATTCTGGCAGCCAGGCGTCCCTCCACAAAGACGGTATACGCCTGCCGGTGGAACAAATTTGTGGCATGGTGCACAGCAAAGGCTGTGGATCCCCTTTCCGCCCCTCTTTCTGAGGTTCTCCTCTTTCTTCTTTCCTTGGCCCAGCAGGGCTCTGCCTTGGGCACCTTGAAAGGTTATCTTGCTGCCATCTCTGCCTTCTTAAGGCTTCCTGATCAGCCTTCTCTTTTCAAGTCCCCGGTAGTTACACGCCTACTCCTGTCCCTTTTGTAATGCCTCAGTGGGACTTGAATCTTGTTCTCACATTTCTAATGTGCGCTCCCTTTGAGCCTCTTCATAATTGTCCTCTTCGTCTGCTGACGCTTAAGACTGCTTTTCTGGTAGCCATCACCTCGGCTAGACGGGTGAGTGAGCTCCAGGCTTTATCATCAAAGCCTCCTTTTCTATCTGTTCATCCGGACAAGGTTGTCCTTCGGCCTCGTCCCTCCTTTCTTCCGAAAGTGGTGACCCTCTTTCATCTTGGGCAATCTGTCACCTTGCCCACCTTCTTTCCGCCTCCGCATCCTTCCAAAGAGGAAGAGAGGCTCCACCGTCTGGACTCAAAACGTGCGCTCTCCTTTTATCTGGACTGCACAAAGCAGTTCCGGGTGGACGACCAACTTTTCATTGGATACGTGGGTGCTAAGAAGGGGAAAGCTGTGCACAAACGGACCATCTCTCGGTGGGTCGTTTTGTGCATCAAAATTTGTTATTCCTTGGCAAAAAAGTACCCTCCTGTCGGGCTGCGCGCCCATTCTACTCGGGCCACAGCGGCTACTACTGCTTTGGGACGGGGTGTCCGTTTGCAGGACATCTGTCAGGCGGCTACGTGGGCTTCGCTCCACACGTTTGCCAGGCATTATTGCCTTGACAGCCAAGTCTGGAGGGATGGCTTCTTTGGCCGTTCTGTCCTCCAGGACTTTCTGGTGTGATCTTGGTTCGCAGACCCACCACCGGGGTTGGTATTGCTTGGGTATCTATTCTAAGGTGAGGAATCTAACTAACGTGTTTCTTTCAGATGAACAAGTTACTTACCTTCGGTAACGATGTATCTGTAAGAAACATTAGTTAGTTAGATTCCTCACCGACCCACCCATCCTCCCTGTTATGCGAACTGACATCTAGGGTTAAGGTTATCCTTTTCAGAACCGTAGATTTTATTTTTGGCACCAGTGTCGGTCTCTTGCATGGCTCTGCGTTCCTGGCGCGGAAAGCTATGTACAAGAACTGACGTCAGCGCGCGAGGGCGGCGTCTAAGTACTCCGACAACGTCATTCCGGCGCACGACGCCGACGACGGACGCGGAGCCGCAGACGACGCGCAAGGTGTATTGCTGACGAAAAAATCTTCCGGATCCAGTCTGACGCCTGGGGATATTCTAAGGTGAGGAATCTAACTAACTAATGTTTCTTACAGATACATCGTTACCGAAGGTAAGTAACTTGTTCATTTGTTTCTTGGTGTCTGGTCCCCACACACATTAGGTAATGACATACCAGACAATGACAGAAATATTTTTCCGGCCTCAAGTTATAAAATATTTAGCATCTCAGATGAGCGAAAGTACAAATGGCATATTTATCTACATAAAAAGGTAAGGAAGTGCTAGATAAAGTTGACGGTGGACAGAATTTTTGATTTAATACCCATGTCATGGAATTCTCATAGTGCTCTCCAAGTGCGCTTTACTCTAATGGCAAAAGTTGTGCTCAGCTTCGCGATTGCTAGAGGTATTTCCACTGCTGCTATTTTTCATGTAAATCGCAGGACAGACCACTATTCAAATTATGTAGCAATCACCCCACCTAGGCGGGGACATTAGATCTATCAAGCAGAGTACAGCAGAATTATTTGCTGACATGCAAAGATACTCTAGCGCCTTGATTTCTGAGGATGCTTGTCTGGGCGCTTGCCGGGAGTCGCATGCTCTCAAAAAAGGCACTGAACTGCTCAGATAAATGTGGAAAGATGGGGGAAACGGGGTTCCCAACACGGAGAAATGCTGGGCAGGAGGGGATTCGAAAAGCAGCACCCTAGAGAAGGGGAGAGGGTGTGGCGTAACGGCCAGAGCAGCCGCCTTTGGATCTGAGGAACTGCTTTCGAGTCTCGGTGTCAACTCAACATGCTGTGACTCTAGGCAAATCACATTATCGTGACTACAAATCAAAAAATGAATGGCTTGTGTAATGTAATTCAATAGTGTAGCTGGTGCTCATGTAAAGCGCGCCAATACCTTCGTGCCGAGTACCCGCTATAAACAACTGCAAAAAAATAAAGTGTTGGTGTGAGTGGAAATAAGCAACAAAGTGAAAACATGCACTGATAAAGGTTGGATGATAAACAAGCTTAAATCAAAAGAAGCAAAACACCGAAAGAAAACAAGCCTTGAGGCTTGAAGTCTGCGAGCGATGCGCTTGAGCAATTCGCTTAATGAGGAAGAGATAGAAAAGGCAGATGGCGGCTGCACGCGTGCCCGGGCGCGTAACCGCAAGTGCAAGCTTTAGGCCACAAGCAAAAGCTTGTGGTTGGATTTCTAAAGCCCACTCACTAAATGTCTCGCCAGTCCAGTGCATGCGCTGGCTCAAGCGAGACCTAAAAACTAATTGGCTAAGAGATTATTCTGAATGAAATGTACGGAAATGTGCAAAAACTGAACCACTGAGGCACCTGAAATTAATTTGAAATCACAGCATCCTAAAGGAAGATTATTGTCTAAAACCGGCAAACACGCATCAAATAATGTTTTCTTTATTCACAGTGTAACCCAAAGAGGTGCAGACAAAGGAAAGTTAAGCTGTTGTTTTAACAGTATAAAATGCAAAGGTACTTATGATAAAGGAAATCCAGTATATTGATCTTACTTGTATTTGGGGGTCCTCATAGCGCTACTTTCTAATACTTTATGCACCATCTTTCACTGTGCATTAAACAAATCGGATAGTCTCAAGGTCTTTCTCTGCTTCAAGTAGTTGGAGGTTCAGACTTTTCCCACTGTTGCTCTGATCAGGGGTTTCTCACTAATGCCTTCCAAAGAACCTCTCAGGCATTTAAATTTCCCCCATGGGCTGAAACTAGAGTGGGCACCTGGACACTTAGCTTGCCAACTTGCCTGTGGCCTCCAGTTCTAGCTTGTTCCAGACTGATCCAGTGACACAGCAGCTGCCTGGGTTTTCCTGCTGGGGTTTTCCAGACCAGGTTTTCCCACTCACCGTTCTTCCCACTAACTGAAGCCTTACCCAACCCAGGACCTACTTTTCTTTTTTTTCTTTATATATTTTTTATATTCAGGTCAGCAGAAAGATGACAATGCAAATATGCACAATATTGATTCCAGTAATCCACTATTGACAGCGTACAATGGCATTTCACTGGTTGACATAAACATCGGCACCATGAACGTGTTCCCAAATGCATTACACATCTAAACACTTAGTGGGTGCACCAATCAAGTCCCACAATTCCTGGGACAGCATGCGCCACACCTCATCACCCCCGGTCTTTACGTTGCCTCTCACCCCGTCTGGTACAGAGAAACCACTCACTTGAATACTACTAATCTACTGCATTATACAGTCAAACATCATTTTGTGTAGAGAGCATATATTGCACAAACTGTTCCCAAAAATCCCTAGGTCTGGAGGCCTGCGCCAATTCTTCGGCATATGTCTCGAGCCTCTCTTTGCAATATGTCTTGTCAGTGACCCAATTTGGATACTTCGGTGGGCTCTTGCTCCCCCGCGTAGGGCTAAGCGTCTTTTGGCTAGCAACAATGCCACAGCCAGGAATCTACGTCTCCGGGCCAGCCGGAGCTTGAACATCCCCAACAGGCAAACCAGTGGCTGATTAAGTATTTGCTCTGACAACATAAGAGTCAGTGCATCCGTCACTTTTGTCCAGTACTGTTGAAGCTGGGGGCATACCCATGCCATGTGGAAGAAATCAGCACCATTGGCGCCACACCTATAGCATTTATCGTCTGCTCTCAGCCCATATTTGTGCAGTTTCGCCTGTGTATAATATACTTGATGTATAGAATTAAAGTGTATTATACTCAAATTACAATTTGATGTTAGCAGCTGCATCTGCACACAGCTGTAGTCCCAGCCCTCTTGTGTAATGGAGTTACCAGTTACCTCTTCCCATATCTGTAGTGGTTTATTTTGAACGAGGGCCTACTCCCTCTGGGCTGCAGTGTATAGGCGTGTTACTAAATGCTGGCCTGTAGGCGGCGTCAACAGTATCTGCAGGGTATAGAGTGTCTGTGGTTCGTCTGGAATTGAAGGGTATAATTCCCTCATTGCCATTCACAGGCGCAAGTATGCAAATATTTTCAGAGGTGTGCAGTACGCGCTGAGGGAGATATCAGTCTGCGATATAAATTGCCCATGTGGGAATGTATCACTCATCATGCTTAGGCCCATTTCTCCTAGTAAGGACATCATTTTCTTTTCTTGCATTACCGTTATGTGCGGGTGATGGGACATTGGCAGCGCTGGCGCATATACTGGAAGCTTCTGTGCACGTTTGGCTAGCATATACCAAGCTATTGATGTGCAATGTACAGGGTGGAATCCGGTTCTTGGGACAGACCGACTCGGGTCCAATTTATAGGCAATCAGTGGAGTTGGTTTCACACTGTCATGTTCTTCCGCTATATGTGGTATGTGGCCATGTGGGTGTAACCAATAAAGTGCATGCTGCGCCTGCGCACAATAAGAATATAATTGCAAATCTGGTGCTCCGAAACCGCCCTGTGTGTACAGTTTAGTCAGATCACTCCAGCCCACTCTCGCCTGTTTTCCTGCCCATGTAAGTCGTAACATGGCCGCACGCAATCTAATGAATAGCGATTGAGTGAGCCATATCGGTATATTCATAAAGAGGTAGGGGAATCTTGGTAGTACTATCATCTTTTGTATGGCCATTCTGTCTGCTAACGGAAGCTGTAATTTAATCCACCTCTCTATCGGATCCTCCAGTTTGGACATGGCTCTGTCATAATTCTCGCGTATCACCGTGTCTGGATCTCTGTGAACCCATATGCCAAGATATTTCACAGGTTCAGCCTGCCATTTCAAAGGGTAATCCAGATTGGGCTGTATCGTTATAGGGGTTAGTGGTATCACCACTGACTTATCCCAATTTATACTGATTCCCGAGTATCTTTCAAATTGGATATATTCTCTGAGTGTGTTGAGGTTGGTGTATGGATGCCGAACATAGAGAACCATGTAATCAGCATACATTGATATACTGATTGGACGCAGTTGGAACTGTAGTGCAGTTTACGCATGTGTTTGCCGTATTTTACATGCCAGGGGTTCTAACGCTAGTGTAAAGAGGAGTGGCTAAAGTGGGCACCCCTGTCTAGTCCCCCGGCCTATCCTGATCCGGTCAGATGTATTGCCATTAATTCTTATGCGTGCACTGGGCTCTGTGTACAGCAGCGCTATCCAGCGCAGGAATGGTTCAGGAAAACCCATCCTGCGCAGTACTGTGAACATAAATGCCCATTCCACCGAGTCCAATGCTTTTGCAGCATCTAAAAGGGCCACAGCAGCAGGCAACTCTGGGTTTAAGTGGTGGAACAGTGCAAAAATGGTCTTCAGATTTTGCGTAGTAGATCTTGTGGGTATAAAACCAGCCTGATCCGGCATGACCAATTTGCTTAGTAGTGGCTGTATCCTTGTGGCAATAATTGTAGCCAACAGTTTAGCGTCCATATTAATTAAGGACAGGGGTCGATAAGATTCGCATTTCACTGGGTCCTTGTGTGGCTTGGGGAGGGTAATCAACAGCGCCTCGCGTAGAGATGCCGGCAACACACCCTCCTCATAGGCCTCCTCATACATTTCAGCCAGGTGTGGGATTAATAAGTCCCTGTATTCTTTATAGAACTCCCCAGGGAGTCCATCCGAGCCAGGGGCCTTATTGTTTGGAAGAGAGTTAATCGCATCCTTTATCTCGTCTTCAGTGATATGGTGACAAAAATATTCCCGGTGTGCATCGGACAGCCATGCCAGTGCACCATCACCTAAATATTGGTGTATTTCATCAGGGGTCGTGTCAGATCGTGCAGAGTAGAGAGCAGCGGAATATGCTGAGAAGCTGTCAAGTATCGATGTAGTGTCGTGTACAGGTTGACTGTGCGTGTCCGTGATTTGAGTGATGTAGGTCGATGTGTGTGCAGGTCGTAATCTATTTGATAGCGTTTGCCCCGGTCTTCCACCCTCTCCTTAATTACGTGCGTTATATCTACGTGAAATATACTTGATCTTATCCTCTGCAAAGTCATAGTATGTATCTAATTTGAGTCTGATTTCCGCCTGTAGCTTGGGATCTTGCCTTGCCGTAAATTCTGTTTCTAACTGTTTAATGTCTCTTTCAACCCTGGTCAACTGCTGCTGGATATCTTTTAAGATCCCAGCGTGTTTACCTATACAGGCACCTCTGATCGTGACCTTAAAGGACTCCCATAGTGTCTTTGCACTACTCACGGTGCCTGTGTTATGTTAAAAAAAAAAACTCCACTATGGCCTGGTGTAGTTCGTAACGAAACACCTGGTTAAGGAGCGCGCTTTGTTGTAATCGCCATGTTAACTGCCTTGGTGTATGCATGGGAATAGCGAGTTCCAAGCGCAATGGTGCATGATCCGACAATCCGAAATCGATTCTGGACCATGTATTATGAGTTGTGGATGTGCAGGAGCCCTCTTTCTTGTGTGGGTGTCGCATGCGCCAGACATCTGTCATTGCATATTTTTGCATTCCTTCTCTAAGTGCCTTCGCTGCATGTTGCCCATACCTCTCATTTCCTGTGGATCTGTCCATGGAGGGGTCTAAACAGGTATTGAAATCCCCACCCCATACGACTGCCGTGGGCGTGAGAGTGCGCCGCTTGGCCCAGATTTGTGCAACAAAACCACAGTCGTCCGCATTCGGGCCGTAAGTTGTGACAATAGTCAGGGCAGTACCTCCAAAGTTGCCTTGGACTATAACATATCAGCCTTGGTCATCTTTAACTGAGTCTAGTAATGTGAAGGGGACGCCTCGCCGAATAAGGAGCAGTACTCCTCTGGCATATGTGGAGTACGAGGAGGCCATACTGTAGGTTGCCCATCTCCCACCTATTCTGCCCTCTGTGTAATCAGTTAGGTGTGTTTCCTGAAGACCGGCAATATCTACCCTGTGGCGGTCTAAATATGCAAGGACTTTGCGGATTTTCTTCGGACTTTGTAGTCCACGGACATTCCACGTCATAAGTGTAAATGGTCTGGTGGTGCGTGTTCCGTTATCCATTCCCTAATATGTAGCTAGACTGAGTGTCATGGTATCTCGTGAATATGCCAAGTCTGTTGCAAAGGGCATCGTCTATATTACTGCCTACCAATTTTCCCAAACTTTTACCCCCTCCTCCCCCCTCCCTGCAAGAACAATAAGGCCTGGGGCCTGTCGGCCTCAACTTAGACCGCAGATGGTCCCTTAAAGATCTAAACATTAATAAGCATATATCATGCAGTCATTACTGAATTAGTTTGACCTAGATGTATATGGTACACTTATCTGTGCTTCATAATTGCTTCATAACGGTATAAACGTGTTCTTGTAGTCCACCTGTACTCATCCGTGCACAAACAGTTTTGTGAAACAGGTTCGTTATGCGACGCCTGGGGAGACAAGTTCGTTATTTGACGATAGTGGAAACAAGATCGTTAGTCGACATCCGAGGTATCCTGCTGCTCATCCGGGTTTCCTCTCGACGATTTTCTACGAGGGGCCTGGGAGCCTCTCTGTTGCAAAAACTTGGAGACGTCCTTAGGCTCATTAAACACAGTAGACTTGCTGCCATCTGTAATCTGCAGCCGAGCCGGGTAGATCATTGCATAGGGAATATTCTGGTCTCGGAGCTTCTTTTTGACTTGCAGGAACTTCTTCTGTGCTTCTTGGACTTGCTGCGTGAAGTCAGGGTATATGGAAATGTCCATACCTTCATGCTTTAAGCTGTCCAATTCTCTGGATTTGCGGAGCGCCGCATTACGATCGCGATAGTTTAAAAGTCTGGCAATGATCGGCCGCGGCCTGGCGCCCGGTGGGGGCAGCGTGGCCAGAGACCTGTACGCCCGCACTATGATGAAAACGTCAGAGAAAATTTCCCTACTAAGCAATGCTGTTAGCAGAGTCTCGATGTATTTTTCCATTGGGCCTGTGTTCGTAGTCTCCGCAATGCCCATAAAGCGCAGGTTATCTCGTCTCGAGCACGCTTCAAACTTCAGCCCTCACCATGAGGGCTGCCAAGGTTTTGTCCATCTTCCCCTGCCTGATGTCCATTTGTTGGTGCACGTCTTCGGCATCAGAAATTCTGCGTTCAGCCATGTCTATACGTTCTGTGTGTCTATCCAGCCTTTCAGACCTCTGTATGTGAGAGTATCTATTTTCCCATCTATATTGGATAGGATGGCCTGGATCGTGGCGAACATAGACTGCACGTCTCCAGCAGCTTCAGCACCCGCCGACATTGCATTCTGCACAGGTGGGTGGTCATCCTGGCTGTGTTCAAGTGCCTTTTTCTGTTGTTCGAATTGAAGTTTTTATTGGTTCTTGTCCGGTTTCCCCAACATTTCCCTGTAGGCTGTGGAAGGGGGCCCCACTGGGTCTGGTCTAATTTTGTGCCCAAAAAATACTCAAGGGCCGGTAGAAGTATCAACAGCACAGCATGTCTGCGTAGTTTCAGTAGGTCTTGGGGGATGCCGGGTCCACAGACTCCAATCCAGCTGCAGCGGGGGCCCAACAGTGGACTGCACATCGTCCACTAGGGTGGTCTAGAATCTACGGGCCAATGATCACCCTCACTGTTCCCATAGGACGTAATTCAAAGGCCCAGCCAGGTCCCCGCAGCGTATCTCCATCTCCCTGGCACCAAACTGGTGCGTATCCCGAGTTTCATGCCTGTTTGAACGGGGCACGTGCCCTCGTGACTGGCGAAGTGACGTTCGCTGTGGAGTTTAATAGCTACTCCTGTGTCTGTACGCTGTACAGATAGATCGCCCTTATTTTGTACGATTCCTGTACAGGACCCAAACAATATCCTGAAAGTGCGTTGTTCTAGCTTGGCGTTGTCTTGGGAGGCCAACAGTGCGCCAATCAATTGCGATAAAAGGACACTCCAAAACCACCAGTGCTGCAGTATCTCAGCTCAGTTATGGTGCTGTCTAGAACCAGACTCCACTCACGCTTGGCGAGCTTCAATGCAATGTGCAGTTGTGTCTTGCGCAAACCAGTTGGTCAGCCTGATCCAGGGGGGAACCCACCATTCCCAGCAGGGTAGCGTAACAGTCCTCCCAGGTGCCGGTCACTGTGGTCAATAGAGGGTGTATATTGGAGCAGTCGTGCTCAGCAGCTACCACTTACTATCCACCCCTGTATTTACTCGGCCGATACAGTAATGCTTTTTTTTGCACAGCCCACAATTAGGGACGAAGGAAGTTAGGTGCAAGGAGCTTAATGAGACTGCAGTTTTGCTCCGGTGTCTCCACTCGCACCCGCAAGCTCAGTCCTCCACCCGATGGACGCGATGAGGCGCAGCCGTTATTTAGGCTCAATCTTTCCCCCGGGCATGGCGGCGCTATCCTTATTGCAGGCAATATTCAGCAGTCCATATTCATATACCTCACTGGGGGCATGCGTTGTTGCTGCCGCCGCCCGATCGCCGCACAGCTTACCGCGATGCCGGCCCGCTTCAGACCACTGACCTCTGCCGCATCACGGAGCATGCTGGTGTCAAGAGTGCAGCTCCGGCCACGCCCGGGGTGGAGCTGCTGATTTGTCAACGTGTTCCGCAAGCGGCTGTACCCACTCCCACGCCGCACTTCTCCAGGCAGCGAGTTCTTTTCCGCCTGCGTGCTCAGCATCACGGCCAGTCCCAACGCGAGTCCACAGCTTCAGCACACGTCCTCACAACACAGGCCACTCCGCCACCACCCGGCTTCACTGCATCACCAGCGTGTCCAATCTGTTTTAGATCGTAAAAAGTGGTTCTAGGGAAGGACACAGTCTCTCGATGCAATTTAGGCGTAAATGTTGGTCTCTTGAAGATCTCTGGGTGTAGGATAGTTTAAGGATAGTGCAGCAACCGAAGGAGCTCGCTCAAGAAGCGGCCATCTTCAGGCTTGGCTAGCTCCGCCACAACCAACCCAGGACCTACTTAATGCAGACCACAGAGTGACCGTGCAGTGGGTGCGGCGCTGGCGCTCCGAAGGAGTGCCCATTCGTGCCTGGACTGTGCCCAGCGCAATGACTCCTGACCCTCCCACAACGACCCCTGGCCCTCCCACAACGACCCCTGGCCCTCCCACCTCCAAAGATACACCATCACCGAGCTCTACACCCTCGATCTTGAACGCTGCAACAAACACTGCCACCGCACTGACTCACGCTCCAGGGTAGAACCTTTCACCCGCACCCACTGCAGACACACCAGTCCACCAACCAGCCCCACCCCGAACACACTACAGACACCACCTGAACAAAAACACCAACTCGCATGCGCCCTTATAAGCACATGCTCACTATGCAAACATTCCACTGAATTATGGGACCTCATCGCCACCCTCGCACCCAACATCGTCTTCCCCACTGAGACCTGACTCAAGCCCACATCTGCCCCAGACATTGCCACAGTGATCCCTAATAGATATAAAATCCCTCACCAGGACCGCAATTACGAGGCAGGAGGAGGAACAGCCATCTTTCACAAAGAGCCCATACAATGTACCACCACCACCAACTTCACCACCCCCCAAGGTACATCTTAACTTCAAGCTCCACATTGACAAGACAACCATCAGAGGCTCCCTTGCATACCGACCCCCCAGACACGCGCTCCAGCTTCAGCAACACCATTGCAGACTTCATTGCGCTCCTAGCCTTAGACTCCAAGGACTAAATCTTCCTCAGCGACTTACCTTTCCACATCGATGTCCTCACCAACGAAAACACCGCACACCTCCTCAACAGTATGAGCAGTCTCAGATTGACCCAGATCATCCTCGACCCTACACACACCTCAGGACAGCCACGGGACCCAATTTTCACCTCCAGCAACTGTGTCAAATACAGACCTGTCACAGAACTCACTTGGACTGATCACTCCATCGCCCACTTCAGCATCTCCAGCCCCCGCACTGCCACACCCAAAATGACCAACGCCCCCCACCAGAGGTGGAACAATATATTTCAGACCAGATGGGCGAACGCCTTCAATACCTCAAACCCTGCTACCGCCACCAGCCTCGAACGGGGAGTGAAAAACTTCAACGCATGGATCACGAACTGCACAGACCGCATCGTCCCCATCAAGAGCAACATCCAGAGGAAATCCTCCAAAAAGGTCAGCTGGTAATCCCAAGAACTCAGAACAGCGAAACAAGACCGCAAACAGTTTGAGAGGAGATGGCGCACCAGCAAGGACACGTCCGACAGGGCAGCCTTCAGGACCTCCCTCAACCTCTGCGACCTCCTGCTAAGGACAATAAAGAAGATAGCCCTTGCTGCACGCATCGAAACCAGCACCAACACCACCAAGGAACTTTTCAACATTGTTAAGGAATTCTCCAACCTGGCTGCCAGCGACATCCTTATCACACCGTCTCAGGAGCTGTACGACCACCTCCCCCACTTCTTCCACTACAAGATCGCAACCATATATAGAAACTGCAAACCCCAACCCATACCTACGGACTTCCTAGACGGGTAACGCCACCACAATAACCGACACAAACCACATAGTGACCACCTGGAACATCCCCTCCACCAAGGACACCACCTCCACCATGAAATGCATCCACTCTGGAGCTCCCACAGACCCATGCCCACACTACATCTTCAACCTTAGAAGCAAAATGATCAACCAGGAACTCACCACCGTACTCTAAACCTCTATCACCACCGCAACATTTCTCGATGCTTGGAAACACGCCGAAGTCAGACCACTACTCAAAAAACTCTCCACCGACTCCAGTAAACTTAAAAACTACTGACCAATCTGCCTGCTCCCATTCCTAGCGAAGGTATTGGAAAAAGATCATCACACCTGGAGCTGAACCAGCTACTCAAGGCCTCCAAGTCGGGCTTCCTCAGCAATCACAGCACTGAAACAGCCCTGATCGTAGCCACTGACAACCACGGAATCCTCCTTGATCAAGGAGAAACAGTAGCTTTGATCCTACTTGAACTCTCTGCAGCCTTCAATACCACACGCTGATTGAAAGACTCCACGACATCGGTATCCAAGGGGGCGCGCTCAGATGGCTTACCTCCTTCCTTACCTGAAGAGGCAAGTGGATCCACCTCCTACCTTTCACGTCTGAACCCAAGGAGATCACCTACTGTGTCTCCCCGGGTTCATCCCTGAGCCCCACGCTCTTAAACGCATAAATGACCCCGCTGTCCAGTATAGTCAGATCCCACGGTCTCAACATAATTTCCTACTCAGATGACACCCAACTCATCCTCTCACACACCGACGACCCCACCCCCACCAGAACCAACTTCCACAGATGCATGCCAAACGTCGCCGACTGGATGAAGAACTGCTGCCTGGAACTGAACATAGACAAGATGGAAGTACTGATCATTGGAACAGCAGCAACACATGGAATGACTCCTGATCGCCATCAGACCTAGGAACCGTACCCACTCCCTCCAACCACAGCAAAAACCTCAGAATCATCATTGACAACAATCTCACCATGAAATCCTAGATCAACGCCATCTCCCTCGCCTGCCTCCTCACTTTGCATGTTCTACATAAGATCTACAAGTGGCTACCCCTACACACGAGATGCACTGTGACACAAGTCCTCATCACCAGCTGACTATACTATGGCAACACCTCTACGTAGGAGTCACTGCACGCGTCCTACAGAGTCTTCAGGCCATACAGAACGCCGCAGTCTAAGTCATCCTCAGCCTTCTCAGACGAAGCCACATCACACCCCAGCTCAGGCAACTCCACTGGTTCCCCGTAAAGGAGAGATGTCAATTCAAGCTGCTGACACACACGCACACACACACAAGGCTCTGCACAACCAAGGACCTGCCTACATTAACCACCACCTGAATTTCCACCTTCCGTTGAGAAGACTACGCTCCACCTTCCTTTCACTTGCCCATACTCGCTGCATCTACCTTAGAAGAAGTGGAGGACGCTCCTTCTTCCACATCGCAGCTAAGACCTTGAATAGCCTTCTCATGCACCTCCGGACCATCACCTCACTTAAAGAATTCCGAATAGCTGTTTGAATAAGCCTCCGAAACCTGTCACCGCCTGGATACCCTATTGGCTGATTAGGTGCGCTTTATAAATCCTGATTGATTGATCAAAACCATAATGTCAAAATGCATGGTTTTTGGAAGATGGTCTCCATTGTATATGTTCTCAGAGACTTAACATGGAGTAGATGTGCTTCTCAAGTCTCTAAAAGCTTCCAATACCTAGTAACAGTCTAAGCTAACAGTATTTTGAGTCCCTCTCAGTGATAAATCCCAATCATATTTCCACTGTAGACCTCAAAAGGAAATGTAGGCCTTACAAACAGGGCAACTAGACTAAAGTCAAAGACCAGTCCTCAGGAATGAACTACTAAGCAAAGACCCAGAGTTTGAGGTACCAGCCCAGTTGTGCTTCAAAATTAGAACAATGCACACTGTGGGCCCATGGTGCCAGTAGAGTGCCCACTGGTAGAACTAACCCGTGATGCGGGGCATACTAATGGAAATGTTCCCACAAGCGGTCGCCATGTATCCAGCTCGGTTTGTTTACTGGACCAGAAAATACAACTTAACTTTATCCACCCCTACTGCCGAAGTCCAACTACAGTTTCTAAAGATGGCCCCTAACTGCATCCCCACCTAGCTCCACCAGAGCAAGAAACCTCACCAAGCAACACAGTTATTCAATTCTAAACTTGCTAAAATGGCAAAGTGAGAAAGGCTGCATGATTGTCCACGTTGGCCGTGGTCTCTAATGTACTTTCAATCTGGTCCTCTCAGAGCATATGAAATTTGCGTTTGTGCTGAAGGTTAGTATTACATGAATCCTTTCAGAATTAATTCAGCTTCTTAGTTGGCTATGCTATTAGTCACGACGATCTGTGCACTCCAAGCGGTCACTCATGCCTTATTACATTTATCTTAGAATTCCTGGTTCTTTATAAATTCTGTGGCGTTTTATTCAGATTTTTCCTCCTCGTTTCAATTTATAACAGCATCTGTTACTCACCAGGCACACATTCAGTTTGTAAATATGTTTATGCTGACCAGCGCCTCTGTAGCTGCATAGATATACACTCATTACTCCTTGTGTGAAGCCCCCAGAAATCCGACAAAATGTGGTCAAGTTGGCAATATTGATACAACGGCTTCCATCCTGTCGAGTTTTCCTTTGGAATGTACTCCCAGAAGTTGGCAATAGCAAAATCCAGATGCGAGATGAAGGAAAAGGTACATGTATGGCACTTCGGTGTATAGGCACTTTGTCATCACCATCACCTGTCCTCAATTCCTTTGCCCACTCTTTAGATTTGTAGTACCCAACTGTGTTATTGAGGTAATAACTCGAATCCCTCCCCTCAGATTGATTACATATTGCTTTCAAAATCTTTTATTATGTGAAGAATCTTCAGTGGGATGCCTTTCACACTTTAATGAAATACGTTCCTGTTAGACACCTGAGGAATCTGCAAGGGGACACAGATTTCAAAGTGAACCTAATGGTTGGAGATTATAGAACCTTTTACCCGTAACCCAGTGCCAGCAGAGCCCAGGGTGTAGACTTCCTGCAGAGGCAGTTTCCTAAAGCTGCCAGAACCTAGGCGAGCACAGATTACCTTGCTCTTTGTTGGTTATGTTATTTAATGGTGTAGTCTTTATGCATAGTAATTGGAATAGCATATGTCTTATTTGGGCCATGTTACCTTTCTAGAACTTAAAAAGGAACGGATTTGGCAGAAAAGTAATCAGTCGTTTTTACATAATATTGTTTTTAAATTTAACGAAGAAAGGAGCAAGAATTCAGTTTACAGCAGAATAGAGAAAAAGTCCCCCATCATTTATCAAATAGTATCTTTTATTTGTTAAATCGCGTTGGCTCAATCTGTTCTGCGAGAAAAGAAAAATGGTAGAGAAGTTGATAAATTAAAATAAATCGTAAACTTTGTTAATGCAATTTTGATTTTCAGTGTACTATATTGTCTGTTTGGAAGCAGAGAGTATTCTTAAAGCTACCTGTCGAAGGAAATAATTAATTATGTGTTGTAGAGCTGCTGAGTTCAGAAGAGTCCACTGTTGAATCCAGCTACCCTGCGGATTTCACTCTCAATGCTTGTCCTCTTTAAGTCCCTCCAACTGCAGTCTTGTGTGTGAATGGGCCTACTTTATACACCACCCCGCTCCCAATCCAATTAGGGCTCAAGAATAGATGGATTAAGGAAAGTTTACTTCTGAGAAGCAGTGAAGTTTTGGAAGCATTAGTACGTTGATCTAGCCACTGCGAAGAAAAGCGTAGAAAATTAAGGAGATAATGGTCGATAATCTTAACCTGTCTGATGTTTGTGCTGTTCACAATATAGCCAGCCTTCGAGAAAAGCGGAACAAAGTTTGGGGGTCTTTAACCATTTTGTTGCAGAAGTTTGGCTGTCTCTTCAATTTTCTTCACTTAAGCTCTGGCTATCTGCATCTTGCAACACATAGCGTGTGATCCTTTCCTTCAAGTGGCACTTCTGTTTGTGCTGGGGGCGAGGGATGCAGGGAGACTAAAGAGGGCAGGCAGTCAGTCTGGATGGCGGCAGAGAAAAGTTAATCCACAGGACAATCACTTAGAACAATTTAGAAAAGCTGCCAAATCGGCCATTGATTACACGTTTTGAAGTCCATTCAAAGCGAGGTTTGCGCCTAGTCTTAAGAAACGTTATGCTTTTCGAGCGACACTTTGGAATGGACAAAACTGGAATGATGAAGGTTTGTTTACTGGTGCTCTTTTGCTGTTTTTGCCCCTGCCTTGCGAAACCTGTATTAACTACCAGTGCAGCAAGAACCGAAAATGCTTTTTCACATGGCCTTTCTAAAGGAAAATCAACATACTTTGACCATTTGCTAACAGAAGGATCCTCTGATAGATCTGTCAGCAGGGTCGAACTGGGGCAGATATGGACCCAGCCACCAAAATAAAGTGGCCCCCATTAATGAATTAGAGGCAGTTTTGAACTTGTATAGACAAGCTTTGTAAGTTTTTTTCGCGGTATGGGAGACTGCATGCATTTGAGCTCGCTACAGGCAAAGTTGGTTTTAAAATCGGGGAAATTAACAGTAAAAATTGGCCCCGCAGACCATAAAACAGGCCCACAAACATCCCAAAGCAACGACCCACTTAGTGACCTGTCAGATCAGTCCTAGTTGCCCTGTATGCCAGTCCACCATATCTGTCAGATAAAAATCTGAGTTTGCAGTTTGTTGGTGGTCTTTTTAAAAATATATATATGTATAGTTCGAGAGCTCAAATGTCATTCGAACTGCTCTGCTTTTAATCATTCTCCAACCTTTCTGATTGATATTTAGTGTGCCTAAAACAATCTTCGCTGATTTTGCACGCTTATCCTGAAACAAATAATTATTCAGACATGCACCTGTTGCCCTATATTTAACACATACTGGGTAAACGAACAATCCAGGTTCCTGATGTGTGTGTGCTATACACTTCTTTTGTTTCCTGCGTGAATTGTACCTGGCATTTGCTATTTTGCCTTCCTTTGGAACTAGTGACAGAATGCCATACTAAATTAACAACCAGTCACGTTACAAGATACTTGGAAGGGGGAAGTAGGCGTGCAAGCTGTGGTTTAAGCTACTAACCATAACTTGTGTTATACATGTGTTTGGCCATGACAGCAGCTGCTCTTCTTGGTCTGTCCATGCTATAGAGAGGTGGCAATGGGAAGTCCTGCTCCCAGAACTACCGCAGATACCTAATAAAAAATGTAAACTATGTTTGTTGGTGTAGTGTCCATCTGCTAGCCCTGTGCAACAGAAATCAGACCAGTGGATGTTAAAATAGAGGTGTAGAAAAAACAACCCCACCGCCACAGTAAATGTCTGTAAAATAGTGTAATTCTGATTGGTTTATTGACATTCTAGTCTGTTGTTTAGCTTTCCAAACGCTCCCACTGTGTTGTCATAATTGAACATGCAGTTAAGGGAAAAGCTGCCGAAGACTGCAGAAGTCCTCCAAGCAGAGTGGTATGGAATGTTCTTGTACCTAATGTATATTTACAGAGCTCTCTATCGTCAGAAGCGTGGTCTCTTGACATGGCCAGTCACATTAGCTCCAGTTCAAAGGATTGAAGGATGTAGGGGGCTGCGAAACAACTGATAAGTCCCCAATCTGGCTTTTTTTTGTTGTTGCAACCACTAAACGGTAGCAGAAAGGTGTTTGAAGAGCGTAAAAAAGTCCTCGATTACAATCGAGCCGCTGCTTTGTGGTTCTTTTGCGGCCGCTGGAACACCTTTGAACCTGCATTCCTGCACACATGCACCGAGAGCCTCCACGGGGAGCGCCTCCTTGTGCACCAAGGCCTATTCTGTCAAACATGGAGCCGTCTCCGTTTTGTACATCTCCAGTCATCATTCTTTGCAGCGACTTTGCTCCCTTATTATTGTAAGGCTCGCTGCAGCGCAGTTCCTTTTCCTCCTTGCCTAGGACGATGAATTGTTCGGCCTAAATGTTTAATGAGTCAGTGCATTAGAGGCTTTACTTTTCTTCCAATTAACCCTGAGACCACTCGGGCCTTTTTGTAAATCCACCAAAGTATTTTGTGAGGCCTAAAGGATAAGCGGCGGGCGGCCCTCGCCAAGTGTTAAAAAGACTAACCTACTAACAAACACCACCACTGGACAAAAAGACTTTAATCCCTATTTTGGTAAAGACAGGCTTAGTGTCCCAAGAGGGGTTTTCGACTGGAACAAAACACAAGCATTGCCATCAAAGAATACCTTGCCTATATTTATATACAAAATCGTTACAAACGAAATACTCGTAAGAGCCTCGAGAGCTCTACTGCAGCAAGCTCTCTGTGATGCTGCCTCCAACACTGGGATTATTCAGAAAGAGAACTCAAAGGTTTTTCTCCTGCCCACTGCTTTTCTAAGCAGCAGAGAAGTTAAATGGACGCCTTTTTTCAACAAACGACAAAGGGTGCATGAATAACTTGCAGAGACCAATGGAAATTTCGGATGAGGCACATTTCATCAGCAGCGTAACTCTGTGTGCAGGCGCGCGCGCCTTCTTGCTATATCTACTGTTTAGGCTTTTGCCAAAAACTAGTGAGATTTACCATTGATCTCAAAAGAGAAGAGAGGGACCCAAACACCAAAGGAGGAGGGTGCCAGTAAGGCCTTAGTCATAAAAAAAAAACCTTTGGGAAGTTCAACATACACCAATCAACACTTATACTAAGAATCCCTTGTCACCAGTATGCAAACGACGAGAAAAAAGATAAAAATCAAATAGGCATTATACATTTATTTAATATGCTATAACATAGACATTCTTTTTATCTAAACATATATTAAAATGCACACTCTTTTCCTAGGTACATTTCATAACAAAAGATAAAAAAGTTTTTAAACAAAAAACTATCTGCCTAAAACCACCTATACAGTTAATCCATAGTGGCAAAAATACAAAATTGGGAGAATAAACAGGAAGAAAACTTCCTACTGTAGAAATGACCACTCAATCTTGCATGGATCATAACAATTTTTCTAATGTATTTATAGAATTATTTCATCAATCGTAGTTGTCCACATAGATTTGTAAAGGACCTTCCTTATTGAAGCATCAACGCATTTCGGTGATTATTACAATATAACCATCACCTTCCTCAGGACAAAACAATATCACTCCCAGTAAGAACCAGTTTCTTAGGTGTGATCCACCAAATGGGGCTTAAAAAAGCCTCCAATTCCAGAGCTCGTGGATAGATCCCTATTACTTGCTCCTACGCATATCTCAATATTTCTTTCCACATCAGTCTTCTTTAAAAAGAAACTCGCTTTTAACCAATGTAAAAACAGCACGAGTTCTAAGGACCGTGTTATTCCAGTACCTCTAAGTCTATTATTGCGCAGTCGCGTGGATAGTGACTCTTCTGAAAAAAACAGTGTCTCTGAATATCTTGTTCGATTCTGCTTTTATTCACCTATGCTTCACTTCCAATAGATGCGATACCAGTGGAATTACGATAAAATCACTCCCATTCCGATATCTCGATTTGGCCGGGAGTAGCACGGGTATATACCTCCGTTTAGTGTGTGCTTCACATCAACCTTCTGGAATTACAGGCGATACGTTTGGCGCTCAAGGGCTTCTTCCCTTCGCGGTCAGTCGATTCAAGTCCTGATGGACAACACTACTGCGATGTGGTATGTCAACAAGCAGGGAGGAGTGGAGTCGCTTTGTCTCTGCAGAGAGGCTCTGCATCTCTGGTCCTGGGTTCAGGATCAGCAGATTTGTCTGATGGCAAATCATTTGGCCGGGGTTCTGAACGTTCGTGCAGACAGTCTCAGTAGGCAGTTCTCCGCCGACCACGAGTGGAGGCTTCATCCAGAGGTGGTTCGTCATGTTTTCCGGATGTGGGGAGCCCTTCGGGTGGACCTGCTTGCCACTCAAGAGAATGCTCACTGCCCGTCTTTCTCCAGTATCCAATGCAGGGAGCATTGGGGGACGCGTTTCAGTTGAGTTGGAGCACTCATCTTATTTACGCGTTTCCTCCCATACCCTTGATTCCTCGGGTTCTGAGGAAGATTTGCCATGACCGGGCCCAAGTAATATTGGTCGCCCCGGACTGGCCAAGAAGGGTTTGGTACTCCGATCTTCTCCACCTCTCCTCGTGCCCTCTGCTCCGTCTCCCTCTCACGGCAGACCTCCTCTCGCAGTCGGAGGGGCAGGTTCTACACCCCCACCTCCAGAGCTTACACCTTCATGCCTGGAGATTGAAGGGGGCAACTTGAATTCTTTTTCTCTCCCGCTAGATGTGGTAGATGTAATTTTGTCTGCCAGACGTCATTCCACCAAATCTATCTATTCCTATAGGTGGTCTAAATTTGTGCTCTGGTGTGGGGAGAAACCTATTGATCCTTTGAGGGCTCGTTTATCTGACATTCTTCAGTTTGCCCTTTCTCTTGCTCAGCAAGGTTTTGCTGTAGCCACTGTAAAGGGATATCTTTCAGCTTTGTCGGCATTCCTTTGTTTGCCGGATCAACCATCATTGTTCAAATCGCCTATTGTTTTACGATTTCTAAAGGGTCTTACAAACAAGTTTCCTCCTACTCCTTTTATTGTGCCTCAATGGGACTTAAATCTTGTCTTAACTTATCTGATGGGTTCTCCCTTCGAGCCCTTACACAAGTGTCCCTTGAGACTATTGTCTTTCAAAACTGTTTTTCTCATTGCGATCACCTCGGCAAGGAGGGTAAGTGAGCTTCAAGCTCTGAGTTCAAAACCCACTTTCTTGACTATTCATGCTGAAAGAATGGTTCTCAGGACCAGGGCTGCTTTTCTGCCGAAGGTGGTAACTCCTTTCCATCTGGGGCAGTCCATTACCCTTCCTACCTTCTGTCCTCCCCTCACCCTTCCAAGAAGGAGGAGCGGCTTCACTGCTTGGATCCTAAGAGGGCGGTGAATTTCTACCTTGTTTTCGAGTGGACGACCAGCTCTTCGTGGGCTTTGTTGGCTGTAGGAAAGGCAGAGCGGTGCACAAGCGCACCCTTTCCAGATGGATTGTCTTGTGCATCAAGATATGCTACTCTTTGGCCGGTAAGGAACCTCCAGAGGGTTTAAGGGCTCATTCTACTAGAGCTAAGTCTTCCACGTCTGCTTTGTCTAGAGGTGTTCCTGTGGAGAACATTTGTAGGGCGGCAACTTGGGCCTCCTTTCACACTTTTGCAAAGCATTACTGCTTGGATTCTGAGGTGAGGAGGGCCGGACATTTTGCTCGTTCCGTCCTTCAGGACTTTCTGGTATAGAAGGGTGGACGCCCTCCTCCGGGAGTGGGACTGCTGTGGGAATCTTTTCACAAGGTGAGGAATCCACTGGCAGATGTATCCATCTGAAGAACAAGTTACTTACCTTCGGTAACGCTTTTTCTGGTGAATACAGTATCTGCCTGTGGATTCCTCACTGACCCACCCGCCTCCCCGTTGTCCACCCTTGTATACCTACAATTCTAATGATGATGTTTCAAAATGTATTTGTTACTGTCAAAGGCATTGTTATTTCTTTTGCCTTCCTATTTATTCTTCACACTGTGTGTGTTGCATTGTATATTATGTACTGTGTATACCAGGGGTCTCCAACGAGTAGCTCGGGAGATACTGGTAGCTCGCCAGTACCTTCAAAGTAGCTCTCAGAGGAGAAGTCAAGCCCAGTATCAAATTCATAGAGTAGATGCCTATAAAAGAAGGCTGCACTGCTCATCTCAAGACCCTTAGTGTGATAGCCAGCCAAACCTAGGGCAGTAACTCATACTAACACTCAAAAACACTCTGTATCGGCCTATAGGGCCTGCCACTTGACTATCTGTGTCCAACCTCAATATAACTAAGCCACAAGGAGATTGACCAGGTTGTAGACCCTGCTTTATCAGTCACAACATGTATGTGAACAGTGAACCATAAAAGAAGTATGGCAGTACTAGCCTGAGCAGTAATCAGTGCTGACCCATCAAAGTGTAGGACTGCAGGAGTCAGAGTGAAAATGTGTCAGTTGAATACATGATCAGCTTAAGACCTGCGGAGAACATGGTATGAAGCAGACCATAGAACATTAGGAGACTCGTCAGCATTTAATGTGTGTCCATAATAAACACTATTGCTTCCTGAAAGCTACGCCTGGTGACAAGGACCACCAAATGTGTACGGTAGCCCCCATCACAAGGGTGTTATCTCTGACATAATTGGGCCGGTTCCTGGCATAATAGTGCCAATGGCATGATAATAATCATCCTTTACTATTTTTGGTCTAGTTCTGGTATACTGGCAGCCATCATTTACATACTAGGAACATGACTGGCCTACATTTACCTATTCCTGTCATAATAATGGTCATGACTGATATATGGTCTCTGGGTTTTCTTCTGGAAAATTGTGTTTGTTTGCCCACAGTGAAAAGTGGTATTTGGTACTAAAATGTGCATTTTAAGAAAATGATGAATGATAATTCAAGCTGAGCTGGGGAGACCTACTGCTGTACTTTTGTCCCTTGTGCAGTAGGGCATGTCAAGATTTGATTGTTCGTTCATAAGTCAGATGGAGGCATTTTATATTGATGAACGTTTCCCCGGCATTTCTGCTGGTAACTGCACCTAGAATACTCTGGTTGTAACTACTGATAATCCTACTTAGGATGGTCATAGTGTACTGTAGACACTATTTTACGGTTATAAAATGTGCTATTAGCTCAGGAAGACTTTCCTTGAGCAGAAGTAGCTCTCACTACAGAAAAGGTTGGAGACCCCTGGTGTATACTGTGTATGTATATTGCTGTCAGTCCGTCCGTGTGCCTCGAAGGCACGGAAAAAAGGGCGGAACTGACGTCATCACGCCAACGAGGTAAGCGGAGTCGCAAGCGGAGCCGTGTCTCTGTGACGTCGTCTTCAACCTCATCGGCGTGGACTGCTACAAAAGTTTACGAATGTTGCTGCTGCAGGGGATATTCACAAGGTGAGAAATCCACAGTCAGATACTGTATCCACCAGAAAAAGCGTTACCGAAGGTAAGTATCTTGTTCATTTGTGAAAACCCGCAAAGTCCTTGAAGTAAGGCACTGGCACTGCATACATTTATCTGAAACTTCCCATACGATGACAGACTTAAAAAAGCTAAAGATTAGGCCTATCAAACAATAATACATGTACATTTTCAAATCCACTTTTTTGTGTGAAGGTCTGCTAACACTGGGTGAAGAGTTGAAAGATACAAAGCCCACATTTGAGAATATTTATCCTCTTTGATGATGGTTCCAAAACATTATTTCTGTGACATCTCTCCTCACCGATTCTCCTTCTCACCTTTTAGTTTGAAGATGCTTTTTGATTAATATGTTGCCTACTCTCGGTTTTCCTCTCTGTTAAAAAGAAAAGTTAATGGCTGCTATCAAAGATTGTTAGACAGCTTCACCAAGACATCATTGATAATACAAAATCATGAAATTGGTATGAGCTACTGATATCAAACATTGTAGTTGCTATAACATTAATATGATAAGTAGCATAAATAACATAAAAATATTTTTCCTCTCTGGAATAGTATAATAGAACAGACCCGTTCCCCATGCCTCAGCCAGCGACCCTATTCTAGTGGTTGCTTAAGAGCCCAGTAATATCACCATCTGTGATTCTCTTTCTCAAGTATAGTGGCAGCCGCAGAAGTGAGCATAGAATGTCAATCGACCGCCTGTGAGCTTCAGGTAATGTGGCTCATTGTTGGAGAAATTATTGGTCATGGGGGTTGGGGAGGGGGTCCTTGGCTAGGCCAGATCCTCAACTGAAAGAGGAATAAGTGACTAATACTTGTATGCAATTCCATTATACTGATTTGCCTCCAGGAATTTGTTGATGCATTAGAGCGATTTGACTGGGGAAACCCAATATATGTCCTCTTTGTTTATGCCATGAAGGGGCAGCCTTAGAAACTACGCACAGACCAATGTGTGCCATACTGTGATCCCCCGAAATTGAGAACATTCTTCTCTCGCTGGTATTTAGTCTTACCCTTGGCATTCATAGAAACTGGGAACCATGTTGTGGTACTTGGGTCAGTTAATGTGAATCCTTTTGAAATTAATATCTGACTCGCTTGAAAACAGACATGCACCAGGGGGAGTGTTCTAAATGAAATGTCAGGGCCATAATTGTGAAGAAATAAAAATTCCAAAGCATGCAACCAAAATAAGCCAAGTTATATTTTCTGATGCTCTGAACACCAAACCTGCATATAGATGTTCTGTGGCTGAGAGGAGCAAGGGCTATGCCTTAAGGAGCAGAGGTAGAATTTAGAAATCTTTCTTTACATTAATTCAAGCATCTAAGCAAAAAAATCTGATGACATTATGGAACATTATGGTTTACCTAATCTCTGAAAACTAAAGGGACGTTGAAAATTAAAGTGATGAGTTAAACAGGCATTTTAAAAGTAAAAGTACAGTTTTAATTTGCTTTAAGTTTGTTCAGCTCAGTACTATTGAAACGTCAAGTCTGCAGAAGCAGTAAAGTACAAGAATGCCAAAGAACCCACCAATGGTGTCAGAACATGGAGGAACTTGTATATTGACGAAGGGACCATATGCTCAAAAGAATATCTGTTTATTGAACTGAAGATCAGTTGCCGAAGGGAGGTCACGTGCTCATTTGCTGCTCTGTCTGTAACTGCTACTTGCTATAGTAAAGCATGTTGCAGTGCATGTTTTTAGAGTTCACAATGTTGCCCCATTTTCTGAGATAGTTTGGTTCAAATCTCCTATAAAACTGTAGTTACAAAGTCTATGCAAACATGTAATATGCGTGCACAGTCCGAAAACCTGTTGATCAGTAGTAACATTGTATGGATTGTTAATATATTAAATGTGGTGTACAATGGAGAAGAAATACCACACAACACCAACAGCAGTGGCCCCCTATCAACAATGTTAACCGCAGGGGTCCTTCACAAGCAACCGGTGAGGTTATGTAGATGTTCTCCGAGGACCACTTCCCACTAGCTTCATTCAGTAAGTCTAAGGTTCTGTTCTGATCTGAAGTGTCACTGTGCCAGTGGTAGTTGAACACTTCATTCTGTTTTTGCAAATCATTAAGATGCAGTTGGTATTTCTTTCAGTTTGGCGTTATCCTCATCTCAAATAATTTCAGTGCTCGAATGAGCAAGAACCAGCCACTGTGATGTGCTGCTTTAAAAAATAAACCTTCCTCAATGTTCTCTTCTGCTACCCTCAAGCATCACCAGTCCATGGCATGCCTGTTTATCTGTAAGCATGCTTACCTTAGTATTCACATTTAAGCATTTCTAATCTCAGTATTTCTGCTTTCGCTTGCAGAGTCATTATGTTACTCAAACCCCCACTTTGCTCTTTCTTCAAAATGCATATTGCAGGCTGGGGATGAATATAGTTTTTCACATAGTGTTTATTTTCAAGTTCTTTGATTGTGCAACAACCTCTTTATATCATTTATTTTCTGGAAGCTGGCCTTGGCCTACTGTTGCATGAACCTTGTGTGTGCCCATTTCACGGAGTCTGCACTGTGTGCCTCCTCTGTGAAGACAAATCACCCATTTGGATAATCCGAATAACGGATTCTTATGGGACATTTGCCCTATTTCTTGGACTACTTAGTATTTGTGCTGCACACTGGTCTTTACAACCTCGAGTCAAGGAATTCTTGGAGACCTCTTAATTACTGACTCAATTTGTTTCTCTGTCTTTACTCCTACTTTTTCTGTACACTGATGGACCCTCTGCCTATCATTGCATAGCATTTGCACACGTGCCCATTGACTCTTACTACTTTCAGATATCCCATCTATCCTTGGTGAACAAGGACTTTTCGATTTATTGTTGAAGAGTTGATTTATTCATTAATCTTGAGTATCATAATTAAGCTATATAATCTATTATCAAACAGTGTGTCACTTCTCTAGTGTTAGTATGTGATACTGCCAGTGTTATTTTGGCCCACGGCTGCAATAGTGACTGGTTTTGGGTAAGTTGCATTTTAATAGGAAATTGCTTTTTGATTTTTCTAAGACCATTGGTTCAGTTTGACAGATCTGCACGAAATTTGGTAGTGGGTTGATGCACCTATCCTAGTTCCTTTATGTCAAATGTAAAGCACATTTTTCCATGGGGAACAAAGTTACCTTGGTTGACCTAAAAGTAGCACTTCCCTTTTTCTGTATGTTGGCTCTCCAATACAGTAAAAGTGGCTGAGCGAAATTACACCAAACTTATCAATCATAATTGGCACTTTTTATGGTTTAGTTTAAATCTTTTGAGTAATTTAAATATATTTTTTTTGCAAAAGGTAAAGGGAGGGCGTCACATTTTTGTACTTTGAATAGCTGTACCATTAATTCATATTTTCATAAAAACCCTAGCAGAGGTTGACATTTTTGTGATAGCACTGGTGGGGTTTATTTTCCAGTCCTCCATACGTTGCCGACCTGAATGATCTGGTCAGCTAACTGTGACTGAAAATTGTGTCTGCCAGTGATTACACAGTTTGAGATATCTGCAACTGAAACAGAAATCCAATTGGACCATCTGACCTTATTGAGATATGAGGAGATGCCAGGAGGGTAGAACCTACCCTTTGAAAACAAAAATCTCTATTATGCACATACCAATAAAAAGAGTTAAAAAAATTATCTTGCATTGCTAGATTCACGAGTTATTGAGAAGCCTCTGCAGATACACACAGCAACCATTTTATGAGGCATGGATCTCATGGATATTCAGGAATCCGAGGCCACTAATGAATAAAAGTAATGTATTGAGGTCTTCCAACTCTAGGGACGATGTGGTGGTGAATAATTTGGGAAATCTTGATAGTGCAACTAAATATAATAAAATAAAATAATAAAAGTTACATGTGAGAGTAACGCAAGAGAAACGTTTTTTGCGAAAAACTGAAATTCCCCAAACTCTTCCGTTTCATGGACATAATGGTTATGATGCAGAGCCTAAAATCTAATTAAATTCATCAATCAAGGTGAAAAACGTAAATACAGCTCTTCACAAATATCTTTTCATGATGTCATCAAAACAGCTGTGCTTAGCCTTGAAATATGGGCAGCAGACTCTGGGTGGTAGCACTGGCATTTGGATACGTCCTGTTCCAGGCTGCACGTCCGTAGCACTCACTGCTTACTCTTGGAGCAGGGCTTGGCCTTCAGCCGTGCACCTCAGCCAACACTGATATCCACAGATTTCAAAGTGCACCACCATTACCGTTGTACTGTGGTGACTGGGCATAGACATGATAAACATGGTGGGCTATTTTTTCACTCATACCTTTAAAACACTGTTACAAGACAAGCAAGTCTACAGTCTGGGTATTAATATCACATGGTCATAATATGAGGTAGTCATTCTCCATTTGTAGCACTGTGAATTGTGTTATCAAGCAGTAAGAAAGTGTTGGATCAAAAATATATTGCACTTCTCTTCTGGTGCCTCAGAAATGATGAGTATAAAATGCCTGCTGTCCAATCGCCAAAAGCTGTTTTGTATACGTCTTCAACAATATTATGAATTGCATCCAAAATTCTAATGAAAGGGTACTGTAAGGTATTTCTAGACTGGGGTGAGATATGACCCATTTTCTGATCTGTTTCCTTAAGTTACTGGTGCAGCCTTGTGTCTTTCTTGTAGATAAATATCAAACATTGGCAAAGCTAATACGTCAGGCTTTGGTAAGCATGCAAAAATGTAAAGAAGTGGCGCAGCAGCCCTTGGCACACTAATCCAGGCTGTGAAGGGCACTTGTTTTCAGATGGCTGTGAACAAGTGAGTATGCAAAATGGCATACAGCGCAAGATAGCCAATAGATGAAGTGCGCTGACCCGTTTCCACATGCTGTGGTGGGTGGATGCGAAATGTGAACCACCAGACCAGTGAATGAAGAGAGCTTACCGAAATCCTTTAAATTAATGAGTGCATTTTTTAAGAAATAAGTGAAAACATGAGGCCTAGGCAGTCTAAATCTGTGTCTAGGCCAGAATTAAAAATTAACGCCAGAAAAGGTTACTAAACTCATCTTCGAACATGCTCTTTTACTTGCCTGTTGTACGTCCAGGAGACCCAAATGCGCAATATGTGCTGGGGAAGAATTACATTTCCTTAGCCATTTCTATGCCCAAAAAGCTCATCCGCACAGACGAGCTCCTCCCTGATAAACTCTTACTGGGTGTCTGCCCTCCCCTGGGCTGCATTCTTTAACACAAGGTTAAGGGAAATGGAGGCTACTGCACATGGCATTTTCACCATCCATCAGAATGAATTCAACGTCATAAATCCTGACAGTTAAGCCAATATACACTACCTCTATATGCTTTTGAAAAGATTATACAACTCAATTAAATCAAGTAGGTATTACCAGCTTTCTTTTTATAATATGGTTCAATTGTAATGCGAGTCGTTTTAAACACAATTTCCTTCACTTTGTTGGTAAGGCGATGGTGTATTGAGGGCGAGCTGTAGAAGGCTAAAAAGTCCCTCTCAACTGCATAAGCCGGACAGTATTTAATTGAAAAAAAGTGAAGACAAAGAACAGTGTTTTGGCCCAATTAGCTCTAAAAAGACCTACACTGAGATGCCTTTGTCACAGATGCGTCAGCCTGATTTTGCTTGCAGTGGAGCAGAACCTATGCCCCATCTGTTTGAGCCCTCATTAAGCAGCCAATTTGTCTGAATCCTCATTACATTGATGAACTCATTTACTGATGAGTAATGACAGCTCACATAACACAGGATGGTTTTGATACCATGAAAGGTCTGGGTAAGTATAAGGAGCCACTGACTTCTGAATTGTTAGATTTTTCATCTTTAAATGAATGTTTGGATGTAAGGTATATCGTGCAACAAAACAAAATACCCTACTTTTGAACTATTGGAGGTGTCTATAATTCAGCAATTTAATAGGGCTTCTATCTTGATAATGTTTTGGATGATAACCGTCTAATTTTAAAACTGGTAAATGTTCTGTCTTGAATATTTTTGTAGAGCATTTTTTGTTATTAACAATATATTGTCACATATTAATTTTGTTTGTAATTCCATCAAAGTATGGGATATAATAATCATATATAAACATCACCCAGTGTGTATGATCAGTAGAGTTGATAGATAGGTGTCATAATTAGGTAGCATGTAATTGAAAACACACCAATTTAAACTAATAAAACCACAAGTTTCGCCAGTTATAGTTATTTCAAGTAACTGTAACTCGTGCCCTAATTGAATTTTAACTTGTGTCCTTGCCATGCACTACTAATTACCTTACATATTAAATCGCTTATTATATGTTCTATGACATTATTGACAAAATCACTGCAACATTTGAAATGACATCATTGATGACAACAGTATACATGGTGGGGGCATGAGTTATAGTTACTTGAGAGAACTGTAACTGGTGAATTCCAGTGGTTTTGTTAGTTTAAAACGTTATGTTTTAACTGTCATTTTGACCTAACTACTGCGTCCCTTTAACCAGTGAGTTTTGCAGTGAATCTCTCTATCTATCTCTATCTATCTATCTATCTATCTATCTATCTATCTACCTATCTCTATCTATCTATCGTCGCCAGTAGGTTGCTATAGTTAGGACCTAGTTTCCATAGGAAAAGCTTTTCTTGTTTTGCTAATAAGTTTGGCACCGTTTGATGAATCTTAATGAAATTTTCAAAACTTTGCCAGTCTGTTAAGCTGCTTTTCCCCCATGCAATTTCTCATAGGGATTTTAGACACAACTACAGACCAAACCACTGAATGGAACTACACCAAATTTGGCAGAAAGCTAGATCTTGGTCCAAAGAGAGAGCTTTTTGTAATTTGGTGTTAATCTGTTCCGTAGTTTTGGAGTAATTAATGTAAAAAGATTTATATATGTCCAGAGACACAGATTCGCCGTAGATCCCGGTGGATTCATGGATCCACGCGCCAAGAGCAATGCCGTGATTGGCTGGCCACAACCTGAGAGGACAGTTGCAGTCGCCATTATGTGCAGCGGGACACTGTTCCTGGGGAGTGTAAATAAAATGTGTAAGTGATAAAAGGGGTCAGGGTAGAGGTACCCTGACTCCATGGGACCGATAGAGGGAAATTGTCCAAAAATGGTTTTTCTTTTTTTGTGGGTGTGCAAGACCCCAATTAAACAAAATGCCCATTCACAGACCCACACACATATTCACACACTCACTCACCCACAAATCCTCTCACTGCCACACAAAACCACTCACAGACTCACAAAACCACTCACACACCCACAAAACCACTCACACACCCACAAAACCACTCACACACTCACTCACACACTCACTCACACACCTTCTCACACCCACTTACACAGTCACTCCCGACCCACATACAGGCAGTGGTACTCTTATGGAAGTTGCAATAGCATATGTTTGTATTAAATGTGTTGATGTGTGCAATATAACCGGCAGACCCCTTCTTTTTTCTAGGATTCGGGACAAATCGGCGAATCCATAAAAGGAGGTTGAGAAAAGAATGCCTTGGTGCATTGCATTTATAGAAATACCTCATAAGTTACCTTACCTTAATTTTTACATTTTTAGTTTGGAAATATATAGTAAGAATGAATGTATGAATAAAATGCATTGTCGAGTACGCCAAGGATTTTCACCTTTTTCACACCATTGTCTCCTTGTGCATTACTCTCAAAAAGCGAAAATGATAAAGATAAGGATCAGTCAAGCACCAAAACCTCTCAGCAGACACATAACTACATAAGTTAGAAAGACTACATTGTTACCTTACCTTAATTTTTTTTTTTTTTTTTAAATATAAAGATTCGGAATGAATGTATGAATAAAATGTATTTATAAACTTGTGAAAATGTATATTAGTAAATTGAACATATGGGTCAAATCGAAGTACAATTTAAATAAATAATCTGTGAAATTCATTAAAAAACAAAGGTTATAGGGACATTATAGTTCCGAAATGGCATTAAAAAACCGTACAAATTCACTGAAAAAACCAAAGGTTACAGGGGCATTATAGCTAGATTCAGATTTTGCGCACATAGAAAACCATAGAAATTCAGCAGTAATAGCTATCTCAAGTAACTATAACTTGTGCCTTAAGGTAACTATAACTCGCTACCTTGCGTTGTTCTGCTATTTACCCCACATATTACATCACTCATGCTTACTGAAGAAGTGTCATTACTTATTAGGAAGCGGGAGGGAAAGAAGCTTCTTAAGGTTAGGAATAGACAACCAAAATCAGTTGCTGGAATTAATTCGGGGAAATGGTTCCCCCTTTTCATTAAAGAAATCTCAATGGCTCGAAGGCTACGAAGGAGGGAAGCCAGCCTCCTAGTCTATCATTGAAGGCAGACCAAATGGATAGGACATGGCCCTCACATGATCAACAGAAGTTGATTACCCAGGAAAACAAAACCGCCCACCAGAAAAAAGCTCAAAATAACCTGACCGCCACTCCGGCAATAGCAGAAATTCACTCAGAACTGACTTTTATATTGGTAACTACAGGAAGTCAGATAGAACGACCTGCTAAATAGGACTTATTCAATAACTGCAGATAAGTCCGTAACTGCAGACTGTGCAGGATTTAATGATCTTACGCTAGCAAGATCATGTATAACCCCCACAATACACTTCACCAAAGCATCTGTGCATCAGGGTAAGGAAAAGCCAGTTGGTATGCAGAAGTTGGGCAGTGACCCACCAATATTAACCAAGCAAAATAAAATATTGTGGTATCCAGAATACAAAATAAGGAACAAACCAGGATGTGCTAAATAGCACCAACATATTAACACTCTCAGAATTATTGCTTGTGACATAGCCTCCATAGAATTCATAACTCAGCACGAAATGCAGCAAACTGAGCCTGCCATAGTTATTTTCCTGTCATGTCAGCAAGCTGCACAAGTGTTTATGCATAAAACCACTTTTAGAAGCTGGGGCGTCAAGACCAGCTGGTTCTTGTAGGCGGTGGGACCTGTATCAGCAATACATCCCTGGGAATCTGTTGGTAAAGACAAAGTGTCTTATCTGATGAAATCGTGAGGCAAAGGAAAAGAATATAAAGGCAGACAGACAAATGTCTAGGAGCAAGACTGGAACAGCCCTGTCAAATAAACCCAGAAACAAGTGAGTGAGACTAAGATCTGGCCAGTCACAAACCATAAAAGAGCTGAAGATCTGCTCATGGAACATCAGGTGCTTAATTAATAAACTAGGTTAGCCTGATTTTGCAACATATTTACCGCAATTTCATATCATAGCTTTCAAGAAACGTGGTCTCAATCAGTTGCACCTTTAATAGGATATATGGAATATGTCAGCCCGGATGTTAGGGCAAACTATTTTGGATGCCCTAAAGGAGGTCTCTATATACATAAGCCAGACTCTGAAGATAAAAATCCCTAGTATTGCGCTATCTGAATTTGGCCTCCTTACAACCCTTTTAGAAGGGTGTAAAGGTGAAGGAAAGTCTCTCCTTATTCTTTTAAACACCTGCTTAAACCCTCGTAAAAATAAAAAACAAATTGGGGTTGAAAAACTGCAAAGTTGCAATGGAATTTAAAGACCCCTATTCTTATGCAGGTATAATTATAACAGGAGATTTTAATCAGAACTTATTCCATGTTCAGGAAGATGAAACAGATCTGCATTAACTGGGCGCTGGAAGGGACAAAAGCGTTGACAAACTTAGCAAAAAGCTCTTCGATTATTGTACTTCAGTAGGGCTGAGTGTCCTTAGTTGCAGGTTTCCTTGTAACAGTCCCCCAGGAAGGACCAGGATAATAGAAATCTGTATTTTATATTTAGATTACAGTTTGGCACGGTTAGATAAAGGATCCATCAGAAAAAGCTTTACCAAAGGCAAGTAACTTGTTAATCAATCTGTCTCCGGGACCACATGTTTGTTTGAGATTCCAGGAAGTGAGACACTTACCAATAAAGTAATTGGCAAACACATTGGTTGTGCGGGAATGTTTGCCTTGGTGGATGCCCTCCTCTGCTCTTACCTTGTGTGAGTCTGGTTTGAGGAGTTCGATTAATGGTGCCACAAGGGACTCATTCAGCAGGATGAATGTTTCCTTTTACTAGGTCTACGCTGAGAAATTTACACATCCAGCTTCACAAATGTGAAAGTGTCAGTGAGCGTCTTGGTTTCACCATAATTTTTTTCAATTCAATTCATTTACCCCAACCCTTCCTCCCCTAATTGACATTCCATGGCAGTTGTAGACATGGACTGTAATGATGCTTGGATTTGAAGATAAGGCCATGCGTAAACAAATTAACTTTTTTTTAATGGAGAGCAATTGCACCACAAATGTACCAATTCATAAGGCAGGTATCTTGGGTATGAATTTGAAACCAAGATGCATGGCCTATTGTATGAGGCTTGCTATTAGGGAGACTTGGTGTCTATGTGCTCACAGAGATAAGGCGCTTGTATTATTGCAGCATAATAATCTATGCCCATGTTTCACTTCCACAGATAAAAGAGCAGTTGGCTATATTTAATAACCAAAACTGCAAACGCTTAATTTGCGGTGTCTGTAGCAAAATAACACAAACGCTCCTGTACAGCAAATTGAGCTTCTGGAGTGTGCATTAACGGGCCTTCGACAAAGGAGAAAATGAGGTGATTGAAGTTCAATTTGTAGCATGTTATTAACCATTTCCGCTCGAATGGATGAGCAAAAGGATAATGGATGAGGGTTTTATCATTAGCCTTTCTTCCAAAATGAAGTGGTATAGAAGATAAGGTGATTAAATTAATGAACACAGGGGAACGGAGCCATCTGTCAAACTCCAATGCCGAGATGAGGTGACAGCATTTTAAATGGGTAGAAAACACCGTTCCCAAAACACTAGCCGGCGGGCCAAGCGCGCTGGCCGCAGCAAATGCAGGAAAAAGGCCAGTTGGAAATTTTTGTTTGCCATTGATTACTTCGTGAGACGAGGCAAGGTGGACGAAATAAATCGGCTGTGCAGAGAAAACCGTTATGATGGCAGGAACAAATGTTATGAAGGAACGGGGGTGTGGGGGGGGTGGGTTAGTGTGTGTGTGTGTGTGTGTGTTTTTAAAGGGTACGGTCAACACTCTTAACTAGTTGAGAAGTCAGGTGGATGTTCTTTCATAGCTCCTTCATTAAAGGTAATATAACATTCCTGCTCCAAAACTGAAACAAGTTTATAATTGAAATGTACTTACTGCGGTAGCTGTTGGCGCCTATTTGAGCCCATTGAAGACTTTCAAGTTAAAATTAAAAAATACAAAATTCCTACAGTTTATTCTAACACATTCAAGTAGATATGACTACAGCTAGAAAAGTTGGTTCCGAGTGATATCATCTTGGTTTCTAGCTCTGAGGCAGCCTCAAAACTCTAGGAGATGGAGAAGAAAGTGAGGCAATGAGGGAGGAGCATTGTCAATGCCACTCCAACTTGTGGAGTAGTAGATCATAGCAGGTAGCCTGTCTTAGGTGACTGATAACCCACCCAACTGTGGCATCCTGGGAACCATGGTATTACCAAAGGGTGGTCATAGATCATTTTAAGTTTATTTTTCCCAAGCTAAGATACACAATTTATAGCCCAGATAGGAATATTCAACGTTCAATGACAATAAACAGGAATTGATTATTTTTCTGACGATCATGTAAAGAAGGTTTAAATACTCAAACAACCACTGCGATCAATAGGTGGCGGGAAATACTGAAGCGCGATTACATCAGCAAAACCGATCATAAAATCTCTTTAGCAAAGCAACTTTTGTGCAAAGTTGTATTTTAGATCAGCCTAAATCTACTATTTGCCTATATCTTGATCTCTTGATATATTCGAACCCAGAGAATACAGATATAAACGTTTGCGGCGGCATCATGTTACAAAACCTTAGTGATTACTTTGATAATGTGACTCAGGATTTGAAGAATGGAAGAGTCATACATCTGCGGAGAACAGCATGAAAAGCATCACTGAAATACAAGTGGATTCATATTATCTGAACAGAAACTGTTTTCTGCAAAACCTTTGACGTGTAAGTTTCCCCATCATTAATATTAATCAAATATCAAACCCATTTTCGTTGACTTATTCAATGTTTAAAAAGTCATCAACATTTTTTTCTTGCTTTAGATAAATTCAACCTGGTGTCTCTGTTCCCGAATTCTGTTTGTTACTCGTCTTCACTTTTTTGTTCTCCAATGAAACCTCCTTGATTACTATTTTTAGGTCTTGCGTAAGCCAAGGCCTTTTGAATTTACTAAAATGATATGTACAATCTACTTGTAGAGGCTTGCTGCCAGACCTCTTCATCCGTTGGTCAATTACTGTGTCAGTCACATTTTTCTTTCGCTCACTATATCATACAGCATAGGGCAATGGGTAAGCCATTAAAGCCATTGACTAACTTCCCTTTTAAGTAATGGCATTCTGCCCTTTGCAGGGAGTACACCCACACACAGATGTTTACATCAGTTCCAGGGAGTGCTTTGGCAGTATGTGTTTTTTGAGACCACAAACATATTTTCCCCACCCACCCGCCGGTGTCAGTGTGCATAGCCCCGCCCGCCGGTGTCCGTGTGCATAATCTCGCCCACCCTCTATTTTCTGTGTGCACCCCACCTGCCCTGCATAACCCAACCCACCATTTTCCATGTGCATAACCCCACCGCTGTGTTCATGTATAACCCCATCCGCCATTGCCCGTGTGCATATACCCATCCCCTGTTGTCTGTGTGCATATTTGTCATGGTTTACACGCATAACCCCATCCACCATTGCTCGTGTGCATAATCCCACCCCAGGTGTCCATGAGCATTAAATCAGACCACCCACCCACCCGCCTTTGTCTGTATGCATAACCCCACCTGCTATTGTCTGCATGCATAACCACATCCGTCCACCCAACATGGTCCATGTGTATAACCCCGCCTGCCATCGTCCGTCTGCATAACCTTACCCATCCACCCACCCACCATTATCCATATGCATAACCCCGACCGTCCACCTGCCATTGTCCATGTGCATAAAGCCATTGTCCGTGTGCCTAACCTGCCTTCTCATCCGCCCTTGTTCGTGTGCTTACCCCCACCCACTTGTCGTTGTCCATGTGCCCAACCCCACCCACCGTTGTCTGTGTGCCTACCTGCCCACCTGCCATTGTCCGTGTGCCTAACCCCACCCGCCATTGTCCGTGTGCCTAACCCCACCCACCATTGTCCCTGTGCCTAACCCCACCCGCCATTGTCCGTGTGCCTAACCCCACCCGCCATTGTCCGTGTGCCTAACCCCACCCGCCATTGTCCGTGTGCCTAACCCCACCCGCCATTGTCCGTGTGCCTAACCCCACCCGCCATTGTCCGTGTGCCTAACCCCACCCGCCATTGTCCGTGTGCCTAACCCCACCCACCATTGTCCCTGTGCCTAACCCCACCCGCCATTGTCCGTGTGCCTAACCCCACCCGCCATTGTCCGTGTGCCTAACCCCACCCGCCATTGTCCGTGTGCCTAACCCCACCCGCCATTGTCCGTGTGCCTAACCCCACCCGCCATTGTCCGTGTGCCTAACCCCACCCGCCATTGTCCGTGTGCCTAACCCCACCCGCCGTTGTCCGTGTGCCTAACCCCACCCGCCGTTGTCCGTGTGCCTAACCCCACCCGCCGTTGTCCGTGTGCCTAACCCCACCTTCTGTTGTCCGTGTGCCTAACCCCACCTTCTGTTGTCCGTGTGCCTAACCCCACCTGCCGTTGTCCGTGTGCCTAACCCCACCTGCCGTTGTCCGTGTGCCTAACCCCACCTGCCGTTGTCCGTGTGCCTAACCCCACCTGCCGTTGTCCGTGTGCCTAACCCCACCTGCCGTTGTCCGTGTGCCTAACCCCACCTGCTGTTGTCCGTGTGCCTAACCCCACCTGCCGTTCTCCGTGTGCCTAACCCCACCTGCCGTTGTCCGTGTGCCTAACCCCATTAGCCAATGTCCGTGTGTCCAACCCTGTCCGCTGTTGCCTGTGTGCCTAACTCTGCCCGCTGTTGCCTGTGTGCCTAATGCCACCCATGGTTGCCCGTGGGCCCAATCCCATCTGCCCACCCACTGTTGTCTGTGTGCCTAACCCTTCCCTCCCACCAGCTGTTGTCCTTGTGCATATCCCCGCTCACCCTCTGACGTCTGTGTGCATATCCCCATCCACTGTTGTTCATGTGCATAATCCCGCCCACCTGCCATTGTTTGTGTGCATAACCCAACCTATCCAATGTTTTTCATGTGCATAACCCCGCCTGCCCTCCCGCCGCTGTCCGTGTGCATAATCCCAACCGACCACCCTCCATTGTTAGTGTGCGTATTCCCATATGCATGCCCTCTGTTGTCCATGTGCATATCCCAATCTGCAGCTTCCCGTGTGTATAACCCCGCCATTTGTGCAGAACAATCGTCTGTGTGTATAACCCCGCCCGCCTTTGTCCGTTTACATAACCCTGCCTGCCATTGTCTGTGTGTGTAACCCCACCTGCCATTTTCTTGTGTGCATAACCCCACCTGCCCCACCATTGTTTGTGGCTATAACCCCACCCACTTTCCGTTGTCCATGTGCATAAAGCCTTTTAGTGTTTCTAACCTACCCACCACCATTGTCCGTGTGCCTAACCCCATCTGCCGTTGTCCATGTGCCTAATCCCCCACCTGCCATTGCCGCGTGCCTCACCCCGCCCGCTCACAGGCCTTTGTTTGTGTGCCTAACCCTGCCCGTCGTTGTCCATGTGCCTAATCCCACCCGTGATTGTCCGTGTACCCAACTCCGCCCGCCCACCCGTGATTGTCTGTGTGCTGAACCCCACCCACTATTGTCAATGGGCCTAACCTCCTATCGAGTATGCTTAACTGCACCCACCCGCTATTGTGGGTATGCCTAACCCTGCCTGCCCACGCACCACTGTCTGTGTGCCTAACTCCGCCCACCTGCTGCTGTCCGTGTGCATTAGCCCGCTGCTCATGCGCCGTTGTCTGTGGGTTTATATCAACAAAGCTCATTAGTGCTAAATCAAAAAGCATTTCATGCAACCTTTCATTTACTAATCCATCTCCCATTAGTAAATAAAAAGAAAAATAATTCTCGCCTCATTTTGTAGGGTCACTCAACTGTGTTGGTGTGCACCAACAAAATATACCAATGGCTGCGTCATAGCGTTTTGTTTTTTTATTGCATTATTTTACACCATTCTCCACAACTGCACTGCTATACAGCATGGCTAAATATAAATGCCAAAACCAATAGGTCTCAAAAGTGAGACCTATTACCTTAGCCAATGCTTGTTGTGGGAAGGCTCTGTGCCTTCCATTCCCGTCTTAACCGCCTTTCCATCTTCCATGCTTCTTCTCTGCCTGGGTCCCTCTTGTGTTATATAATATATATATATATATATCTCCATAGGTTTCAGGGGTGTTCTAGTTAGCTGGACATTTCACTCGTACAAAACCATTGAAATTCCTCCATTATAGTTAGTTCTGCGAACTATAACTCGCGCGCCCGCAATCCACTGCTGATGATGTCACATATTACATCATTCATGACATGGTCAGTGACATCACTGATGACATCATCCAGTGAATGTGGCTTGGTTCGTTATTTAAATATGTATTATATATTTAGCAATCTGCATTGAAGAATGAGTGGATATATAAATATCTGGATGGAGGATTTAGTAGCAGTGTGATTGACTGTTTACTTGACTAATTTATAGCGTCTCACTAAATATATTGGATAGTGATTAAACTGTGTGAATATCTGTATCACTTTGTCAGTTGTTGTGTAAACTGCTGCACCAGTTGGTTACTAGCTACGTGAAGGTCTATATTAGTTATTGATTAGTTAACTGAGTATTTGTATGGGAGAGTGAATGTGTGTGCGCTTCGGTGGGGGGGGGGTGTGACTGCCCAAAGATGTGTGAATAGTTGATTCAGTAGGTATATGAGGTTAAGACTGCATGTTATAGCAGTTGTTTGGGTGAGTGAATATCTTTATGGGTGTGGTGATGAGCAAATATATCTCTCAATGGTACATGTCCAACAAACTAGAAAAATAAAAGGCAGTGTATGTGACAGTTGTTGTATATAAATAACTATACATAAGACTCAGTGATTGTATGAGTGACTGTATGGATAACTGTATACTTGTAATAGTGATTTTATAACACACTGAGTATGAGTTACTATTTATATGAATAAATGAAGTGGTGTTTGTATAAGTGTGTAGCTGACTAAATGTAAGTATGATCCATTGTTTGGATAAGTGAGTAGGATGACTGCATAAGTGAATAGGATGTGTGCTGGTGTGTAATGTCGATATAGGTGTATAAGTATATTTGATAGTGTTCTATTGATCATTGACAGCATGTATGAGTGAATCTATAGGTAAGTGATTAGATGTGTGTGTAGATCTAGGAATCACTGAGTGGGTTTTTAGAAACTTGTATTGGTGTCAATGGATTCAAATATGGTACTCTGTATTTTACAGTGAGTGATGAAAGGTTATACTAGTGTATGGTGAGGTGTATCTGATTGTCACGTGGATGATGTCATCAGTGATGTCAGTGATGTCATTTAAGATGTCATCAGTGATGTCACTGACCATGTCATGAATGATGTAATATGTGACATCATCAGCAGAGGATTGCGGGCGCGCGAGTTATAGTTAGCAGAACTAACTATAACGGAGGACTTTCAATAGTTTTGTACGAGTGAAATGTCCAGCTAACTATAACACCCCTGAAACCTATGGTTTTTTCAGTGAATTTCTAAGGTTTTTTAGATGCTATTTCCTAACTATAACATGCCTGAAACCTATGGTTTTTTCAGTGAATTTTAATGGTTTTTTAAATGCTAATTTGTAACTATAACGTGGGTGAAACCTATGTTTTTTTCAGTTAATTTCTAAGGTGTTTTAAATGCTGGTTTCTAACGACGCCTACAGAGGTAGGACATGTGAAAAAAGAAGAAAAAAACACACAGAAAAAAGAAAAAGAAATGCAGAAAGAAGCAAAAGAAGTCCACAAAGACGAAGAAAAGTGCAGGAAGAAGGAAGACATGCAGAAAGAACAAACAGAGGAGCAGAAAGCGGCTTTGTTGCAAAATCATCCAGTACCCTCAACTTTTTCAGATGGGTACTGGTGGTAACTGACTCTGGCTAACCAGTCCTAGAGCCAGTGCTATGCTAAAAGCCACTTAGAATACAGTTAAAACACCTACATACACTAGGGAACCCCTTGTGATTATAATGACCTCCTCTGTAAGCCCCTAGTACATCATAGGGCAGGGGGATTAAAACTACCTCTTAAAACGATCCACAGGGCGCGTTTGCACACTGGTGAAGGGAGGGGGGGGGGTGAGCTGACATGTGCAAACACGCCCTGTGGCTGTTTTAATTTGGGGGATAAAGTCCCCTTGAATCCTGAGTGTCCCTTGGGTCCAACTAGCCCACCAGCTACCTCCATTAAGCGCCACAGAGCTACGTTGCAGAGAGGTTTAAAAAGGAGCATGGCCTCAGAACACCTCTCTGCAACGCAGCCCCCTGGTGCATACTGGAGTTTCCTGGTGGGCTAGTTGGCCCCCAGGGACCCCCAGTATTCAAGGGGAATTAATTCCCCAGTTTAAAACGCGCCACAGGGCGCGTTTACAGAGTGTTTTTGTGAGGGGCGGGGCCTAGGGACGATCGCATGTCTTTATTTATTTTTATTTTTTTTTGAAAGGGGGGCTGTGGGGCCCCCCTTCCTTTTACTTTTTTGGGGCCCTGAGGACCCCATCCCCCAGGGCCTGACCCCCTATTTAAAAAAAATGATTTTTTTACGGGAAGGGGGCGCGTGGCCCCCCTCCCACGGCCAATTTCGGGCCCCGGGGACCCCATCCCCCGGGGCATGGCCATTTAAAAAAAATATTTTTATGGAGGGGGGCTGCGTAGCCCCCCTCCCGGGCCACTTCTGGCCTCGGGGACCCCATCCCCCGGGGCCTGACCACCTCCGTTGGGGACCGTGGGTGGGTCCCCAATCCCCCCACAGTCCCAGCCGGCTCCCCACCTCCTACGGGAGCCGGCATTACTTTTCCACATGGGGAGCAGCTAACATGCTGCTCCCCATGTGGAATTTTTTTTTAATGGCCCCCCTCCCGGGCCACTTCAGGCCTTGGGGACCCCATCCCCCGGGGCCTGACCACCTCCGTTGGGGACCGTGGGTGGGTCCCCAATCCCCCCACAGTCCCAGCCGGCTCCCCACCTCCTACAGGAGCCGGCATTACTTTTCCATATGGGGAGCAGCTAACATGCTGCTCCCCATGTGGAAAAACAATCTGCTTTGCTTCATTGAAGCTAGAGCAGGTTTCCCTGCTCTCGCGTCAATGAAGCAAAGCAGTTTGCAATGACAGGGTGGGAGCCGCGAGGATCCCGCCCTGTCATTGCAAACTACAGTGTCCCGGGGGTGGGCACCCCGGGACACTGCAGGAGCCGGCCCTGGGGGGTGGCGGTCCCCAGGGCCACGACAAGGCTCCAGGAGGGGGGCCGCGCGGCCCCCCTCCCACGTCATTTAAAGCCCCGGGGGTGGTGTTCCCCGGGGCTTGGGGGTCCATAACGGACCCCCTATGTTAAATATTTTAGTGCCCTGGGGAGGTGGCGGTCCCTGGGGGGGTGGGGGGGGCTCAAGCCCCCCCCCACAGGTTTATTTATTTTTTTAAAGGCCCCGGGGGTGGCGGTCCCTGGGGTTGCGGGGAGCAGTGAGCCCCCCCGCATATATTATCACAAAACCCCGGGGGTGGCGGTCCCCGAGGCTTGGGGGGGCCTATGAGCTGTCCCACCTATGTATATTAAAGCTCCGGGGGTGGCAGTCCCCGGGGCTGGAGGGGGGGGGGAGCTGTAACCCCCCCCCCCCATAATTCACTAAAGCCCCGGGGTTTGGCGGTCCTCTGGGCCCCCTCTTCAAATATGCATATTTCCCCTGGGACTTGGCCCCCCTGGGTTTTTTTTTTCCATTCCGGGATGCGCGGATCCTAAGCGCATTCCTCGATTTAAAAACAAAAACACATTTTTTTTGTGCCTTGGGTGTCCTTGTGGGACCCCCTGAGCAGGCCTAGGGGGTCAGGATGTTTCTACCCTGCCCCCTTTTTGCGTTTTTTTCACTGCTTTCTTGTGCCTCGGTTACCAAGGCACAAGATGGCTGCCAACACTTCCTGGTTTGAAGTGTTGACAGCCAATTAGCATAAAGCTCGTGCTCAGGAGGATCTGCGGTCCTAGATATATCTATCTTTTTACTTTTGAATATCTCAGGAACTACTGAACGGATTTTCACCATTTAACCAAAAGGCACGAGTGTGAACCAAGGGCTTCCTCTTTGCCAAATTTGGTGTAATTCCATTCAGCAGTTCGGGCTGTAGTTGCGACTAACGGTCCCTTTGGAAAATTGCATGGGGAAAACACGTTTTAGGACCCCCCCCTCTTTTCTCAGCCCCCGCTTGACGAATCACCCTGAGACTTTCAGGATAGGAGCGGCCCGGAGCGGGCCACGAGTTATGAAAATTTTGCGAAGATTTGTCAACCGGCGCCAAAGTTATTCTAAATAGAATGTTGTGGATTTCCTATGGATAATAGGTCCTAACTATAACTACCTACTGGCGACCGCCAGTAGGTAATATATATGTATACGTGTGTATATATATGTAGTGATCCGGAAGATGCGAGGGTCAAACAAATGGAGAGTAGTGCCAGATTTCTAGCTAGAGGGTACAGCCCGGAAAATAGTGGAGGCCGCCATGAAGAAATCTCAGGAAAGGTCCAAGGAGGATCTCCTTGTATATAGATCTAAAACCCCACAGTTGACTGTAGAAAATAAGACGCAACCAGTCAGGCTTATTTTAATATACTCCAAACAGGAGAAAGAACTGAGGAGCATCATAAGACATAATTGGCACTTTATCCCGGATGATCCTGTAATAGGTGACCTGATGCCCTCAAATCCCTCAATTTCTTTCAGAAGATCAATGAGTATGGGGAACATGCTGGCCAAGAACAGTCAGGAGAGCTACCGGAAAGACGTGGTTAACGACTAGAAAGGGATTTATTAAATGTCTATCATGTAAAGCCTGTCATTTTGGGAGTAATACAAAGACCTATATTACTGCGTTTTCCAGAACAGTAAGGGAAATTAAACAACATCTAACCTATAAGACAGAATACTGTGTCTATGTTCTTGAATGTGACTGCCATCTAAAGTATATAGGCAGTACCAAGCTGGAAGTACATAAACGTATCATGCTGCATTTAAGGGCAATAACCAACAAAGATCAGAGTTACCCAGTTGCGAGACACTTTCAGGCAGTACATGATAGCAATCCACAACATCTTCGTTATTTTGCTATTAAAGCCATACCCTTGGCAAAAAGAGGGGGGGACAGAGAGGCCAAATTACGACGCCTGGAGACGGGTTATATCCTGGAATTCGACTCCAAGTCTCCAGGTGGGCTCAACGCAACAGAGGATCTTCATACATTCTTATGAGGGTCTACAGATCCGCCCATAGCAATCAACTGTATAGAGGTTGACCACCAATCCGAGTGATATGAATTGAGATGAAATGTATGATGGTTTCATTATGTAAAATACACATGAATTGATGAATTTTTAGATCTTTTCATTTCAATTGAGGATCTGCCAAAGGAACAGTATCTATGCACAAAATTAATTTTTTACCTTGGTTTTAATGAATGCTTTTTAGACAGGAGGGTAGTTTTTATCTTTGTCTTTTTAAGTAGGGACCCTGTGTATTTGATATTTATACTGTGTTTTAAATAGGTTTTTAAAACCAACCACGCCCATACCTCAAATAGGAATCTATGTAAGATGAGTCTAAACAATATAAAGTATACATATGCATACCTGTAAAAAATGAGAAAAATGATTGTTTCCGTATTTGCGCTCTATTGGCATAAGTCACTTTAATTCCAAGTACTGTAGCACAGAGTCACTTTGATAGTTTTATTATTTATTGAGACAGGGATTGAGATAATCGGCAAACAGTTGAATCTTCTGAAGTACAGAAATAGCATTAGCTACCAAATGGAATAATGTACTTCAGCAAGTTGCTCCCATTGAGTAATGGCAAAAGTAGGAGCCATACCAGTTAGATCAATAATTTAATAAAAACTATTGATTTTTGAAGATGGCTTCATATGGAATAAAGTAACTGGTTCATTTATTGTTATTATTTTTATAGAATGTATCTTCTTGTGTTCGTCCAACTTGTTTGGCCTATACAGGAATATATGTTTTCGTCTCCACCCTTCGGGAGCACGTTAAGTTATCATCACATTTAGTTATGAACTGTACCACTTGTGAACTGTGGAAATAGGGTCATGAATGCATTTATGCCAAAAACTCAAACTGCCAAAATAATAGGCGAAATGTCTAGAATTGTGATGATTCAGTCATTAGAAGCATTTAAGCAGATATATGTGCATAATATTTATATTTGAAATTTTTATTAAATGACCCATAGTAAGTATTTACGAATATTTTTTCTATGTTCATCAATGAGGACATGCACTGTCACTTTCAAAAACAGGGGTCTATGCTAAGCGCAGTCATGTGATCAAGGCCGCTTGAACGGCCGAAACACGTGAAGGCAACGAATACTGGAATATAATAATATTTGCACTATTGATGGTCTGCACTCGTCATTTCTGCACTAAGTAGAGGGAAGGTGTCACGAGATTGAGTGATATATGTATGTGTGTGTGTGTGTATATATATATATATATATATATATATATATATATATATGTGTATATATATCAACACAAGTTTTCCCAAGGGAAGTATTCTACTCACACTCACGGGTGGAAATCGTTGTTTGATTTATTCAGGCGGCAACGTTTCTTTATGCAAGTTCAACAACCCTACGCGTTTCGGTCTGTCCTCAGACCTTGCTCATGGGTACAAAGTGTTTCCAGCAATGCTCATGTTTTAAAAAACATACATTGACCACATGATGTTGCATCACATCCTCTTAGGTAACACTTTGCATTATGGTACTTGTAGTGACATCTATACATGCAATAAAAAGTGCAGTGACTAAGTGTAATAACCAGTGACTTTTGTGTTTGAATATATTACATTTCAATTGACCATGTCGAGTTATGTCAGGTCCCTTTTTAACAAATTTTGACCCCCATTTGATGATCATGTTTATTCTAATTATCGGACTGTCAATGCCTAGTTTTTCCAGTATTGTTCCTTAAAACCAAACAAGATCATGGTTAAGATACATAGATGATCTCCTCATAATATGGGATGGGTCCACAGAAGACTTTGAGTCCTATTTTAAAATCCTTAACAACACAAACACCAACCTACATTTCACATACACCATCAGTGAAAATAAGGTGGTTTTCCGGGACACACAGATCTACATCATGGATAACAAAATACACACGACCTTACACCGCAAAGACACAGCAAGTAACGCAACGTTACATGCGGAAAGTTTCCACCAAGCCTCACTAATCAGAAATATTCCATATGGAGAACTGTTGAGAATAAGACTAATATGCTCTGACAACCATGAATGGCAAAAGCACAGTAAACTATCAATGAACAGATTTAAGAAAAGGGCGCTGCTGACTGTGACGGAGAGAGAGCTAGAGGTGGTACCGGGGGTCTGCTTGTTGCATTGGTTCCCTCACACTGCCAAGACTAAGGTCACCAGCCGGTTCATTGACCTGGGGCTGGTCCTGGCTAAACGGGAAATTACTTCCCACTGAAAGGCGAGGCAGGGGCCTAGTCTCTTGCGCTGGAATAGGGAGATGGTGAAATGGGCAGGAAGTGAAGGGAACTATAGACTATGTCTGGCCCAGCGTAATGGAAGTGAGAAATCATAAGAAATGGCCCGGGCATGGGTGGCACTCCTGGAGCTGTTCAAACAACCGGCTGTAGATGACAAAGAGGCTCCTGAGGAGTGGGATATGGCACGGGGCCCCTGAGACACCCTTCACTTTCGTGGGAGTATAGGACGAGGGGAGGACACTGGATCCATGATAGGCAGCTTCCTCCTGTGCTTTTGATACACTCACTGCTGTGCCCGGCGGGAAGGGAAGTCTGGCAGGTGGTACGGGAGGCTTCATTGCCCTCTTGCATAACTCAGAAGCTGGCGACATGCTTGGGAGGGTGGTTGGGGTGGGGGAGCTTGAAAGGGAGAGGGGTGGGGGGGTCTTTTCATTGCATCACACCATTGTCCTGGATCAACCCTGTGGACGGACTGCGTTGCATCACAGACGCCTTACGGGAAGAAAGGTGGGATTGTGTACTTAGATTGGCGGACTGCCCGTTATACTTCATCCTGGCTTCCTCTGGTGGCTAGTTACTGGGCGGGGGGCTCGAATGTGTTACTTTATGAAACTCAATAAAAGTCTGTTTAAACAAAAAAACAGATTTAAGAAAAGAAAATACAACAAAAGGACTCTGGCATTGTGTTTAGAAAGAACTGAGAAGAAACAACCAACTGAAATTATTCAGGAGAAACAAATGCTGGAGAAAGACAAAAAAGATGGTGTAATCCGCTTGATTACAACCTACTCCACAGATTCCAAACAAATTGAAAACATTTTAAGGAAAAATTGGAGCATTTTATGCCTGGACCCCACTATGGCAAAATTAGCAGGAAAGCACCCAAGAATCACATATAGAAGAGCCAAGAACCTGAAAGATTAACTGGTTCATAGTCACTTTGAAACAAAGAAACAAAATATATGGCTCAAAATCAATGGATTCTATAAGTTCTCCATGTGCAAAAGATGTCAGATTGCACAAAACATCAAATAAATCCCAATGGCAAACATAAAAATGTGGAAAATAAATCAGCTAATAAATTGCAAAAGCCAATACCTAATTTATATAATAGAGTGCCCCTGCAAACTGAAATATGTGGGGAACACCGTCTATGAACTGAAGAAACGCATACTAGAACACGTGAGGGCAACAACAAATAAAGACCGAAGTTATGGCATGGCAGAACATATGGAGAAACACCATGAAGGGGATTGGAAAAGGCTAAAATGTTATGCTGTGGAGATAGTCGATCGCCATGTGAGAGGTGGCAATCGGGGAAAAAACTTTGGAACAGAAAGAATCTCGTCACATTTTGTCTTTCAGAACTCTGGCCTCCTATGGACTCAATAAGGATGAGGGGATGTACTCGCACCTATAAATCTGACTAGATGAATGCAATAATATATACTGCAATGTAAATATAGACTATCATATATATCTGCACAGATTGCATTCAATCACATCAAAAAAGTTACTACTCAAAATGATCTAATTTCACTATTTTACACACTTGTATTTTTTCATTTTTTGTTTTGCACTCCTTTTTGCTTCACACACTACACCTAACACGGCCTCTCTTTTAAAGGTTTGAAAGTTGACTAAATTACATATAGGTGTAATTGGTAATATGAAAGTACTATGATAGGCCATGAATAGAAAGTATTACAAACAGCAATGATCCCCAAATAAATGTTTTGAAAGGAATTTCCGTCAACAATTTACAACCAATATACAACCAGGCCCACTAGAGGGCAGGTATCCAAATATCATGGACAAATAATGTCTAATTTCTTTATCAAAAGGATGGCTAACGTGGTTGTAACACTGCCCACTTGGGGGCATGAGTGTAGTTTGGTTTTAAGGTACAGTGCGGGAAAAACTAGGCATTGACAGTCTGATAATTAGAATAAACATGATCATCAAATGGAGTCAACATTTGTTAAAAAGGGTCCTGACATAACTCGACATGGTCAATTGAAATGTAATATATTCAAACACAAAAGTCACTGGTTATTACACTTATTCACTGCAATTTTTATTGCAAGTATAGATGTCACTACAAGTACCATAATGCAAAGTGTTACCTAAGAGGATGTGATGCAACATCATGTGGTCAATGTATGTTTTTTAAAACATGAGCATTGCTGGAAACACTTTGTACCCTTGAGCAAGGTCTGACGACAGACCGAAACGCATAGGGTTGTTGAACTTGCTTAAAGAAAGGTTGCCGCCTGAATAAATCAAACGACGATTTCCACCCCTGAGTGCGAGTAGAATTCTTCCCTTGGGAAAACTTGTATTGGTTTTAAAACGGCTGGCCTCTGCCGTATCTACGGAACCGCACCGCCAAGAGAGCGCTGTGTGTCTGAATGGGAGCCACTTTGTGGATAAAAATTATATGTATATATATATGTATTTATTTTATGGTGTACCTGCTCAGGAGCAGGTCCCTCGTACCCTACCATTTCTCCTCCCTCTTTCCTGGCTCTTCCTTCATAGGAAGTCTCACTTCCCTCTTACCCTACTGCCTGCCTTAAGGTGTTTATTTTAACTGCCCTTTCTTTGTTCAACTTTGGGCACTTAATCCTATTCCCATCTGGCTTCTTTTGCAGCTACTTCCGGCCTGGCTCATAGGAGAAATGGAGAACAGACCACATTTTATTATTATTTTTTTATGTTAATCTGTTTTTCAAAATGTATTCATTTCAACAATTTCTTTGAGTTTAGGGATTGTAAGACATACTTTTTGTATACCAGGCCAAAGTTTTGATCTGTATGTGGTATTTTGTCTTTATAAAAGTGGGTATATTCTAAAATTGATGTTCTGCAAAAAGTATGCCGCCATTTTGGAGTTAGCGGGAGTGAGTTCTCTGAATCTACCTTTCATCTCTATAACAATTCTCTTTCCACACGAACTCAAGCTACTTGGCTTTTTTCCTCTAAAGTTGGTGAACTGCATTAGAATTTGACTTAAGTGGTAGCAGTTCAAGTGTGCTGGTAAGTGGAATAAACTTAGGAGATGTGTTTGTACTAGGGCCCATCTTAATCGTGAGATTGGCTCTTGCAAGAGTCTAGTTCTTAAGTAGCATTGCTGCCTCAGGAAGACTGGTACACATGAAGAGGGTTTTAAGAAACAACACAGAGTGAGCAGAGTTGAGTACTAAGAGTAAATGAAGCCAAATGCAGAATTATGGATTTAAATCAGATACACACAAGGTAGATGAGGGAATGGGGACCAATGATAATGTGATAGGATCTTGGAAATAGATTATCTAAATGGCTTTAATCAGGGCTGCAAGTGGGCCGGATTTCCCCGGATCTCTGACTCATGCTGTAATTAAAAAATGACATTGAAACGGGTTCCTATCGTGCCCTAAATTCATGTCCCTAACTTTGCAGGCAAAAACACTGATCGATTTCCGATCAATAACTGTAAAAACCATTAATGTAATCCATGACCGCGATGTAGTTTCTGTTTACATTTCACGTTTTACCTAATCTGACATTGCTTAAGAGTGCTTTTTCCATGATGCTGTTTTTTTCCGTGCAGGATATTAATCTTATGAATAATGTGAACGGAATCCCAGCTTGGTGTCTGTGAGTTGAGGTTGTGAGTGGGTGCTTCTAACGGGCTGCAGATTAAGAGCTCTGAAGTTCAGGGTGAAGGCAGTGCTAGTTTCTCACAATGCCGGTCAGCGGGTCATAAAAGTGTTCAAAATACATGCTCATCCATTCCTTAGACTCTGTAGACAGCAGTGAGTTAAGGAGCTATGTGTCGGCTGTAATTTTAGCTTACATATTTTAAATCAAGTCCTTAATCATATAGGGCCCACCTCTTCGGAAGGATTCCTAGTTGCACCTCTTTTGAGAGACCCCCCTCCCTCTTTATTGATCCCATTTAAAGCTCTGGCTGGTTTAAAGTAGTACCGTAATGCATTGAGGAGAGCCAGGGGACCCGATTAGTGGTTTCGCAGGCCAAAAATGCAAGTGCACAAATATACAGTTTGTTTGTGAGACCTCACCTTTTGACTTGTCTAGTTCTAGAGGTTACATTCATAAAAGTATAAAAAATAAATTGAGAACAGTCTACTGGGTAGCTACCCATCTGGTACAAAGACAGTATCAAAATCTTTTGAATACAAATTCATGAATTTACATCTGTGTAAAAGATTCTTTTGCAGTTGGATTAAAGGGCAGCTATCAATATAAAAAACAATAGCTCAGTGACAGAATAATCCACATGCACACAACAAAAAGAAAGCTAAGCCTCTTGAAGGGTATAACTTTACTGAAAATAATACAACTAAAATATATGAATATTTGATAGAACATTCATCATGCAGTTGTAAACCTCAGATGTGCTGCTTAGCTGGCTACCACAGTGCTTCCAACAGTACTAATACAATGTCACATAATATCCAACCAACAAAACGTATTACGCTGAACACTTCACAGGCATCCTGCACAGCTCAGAGAGGCTACATAGGTGACTATCGTAACACTTCCAGTAGATGCAAAAGATTATTTCCATGGCCTGGAATCCATGTTCCTAGTCGGGTAATTAATTTAGCCATCCCTCTTGCAACCCTCAAGGTATGGTACTTAAAGGCACCTCACAGCAAACTATTTTTATATTTATTTTTGTCGTTTTATATTGCGTGAACGTAACCTGATGGGTATTGGAGCACTTACATAGGAACCATTATAACTGCATTCAAGCAGTTTACGTAACCTTTACAAGCTGAGATAAAGAAGTGTAGCAAGGTTAACATTTTCTGTGTGCGTGTCGAGGCAAAGATCAGAGTCAGCTACAGAATAGGCTAGTAAAATTGTTCTGATGGAAATAGAAGGACTTGGTGACTGTCTGACTAGGATTGCTTATAAGTTTGTCGTCTAGTTATTGAATGAAAACCCATGGCCTGACTTGGTAGCCTCCAGCAGCCAAATGACCATGCATGGGCTACTTTCCCTTACATCTATCTCCACCCACTTCCTCCGCTAGCTATTAACCTGCCAAAGACAAAGCAACTCCCCTGTCAGACCGGTAGGTGGATTCCATTGCATCCCAATGACAGTGCATGTCCAGCACTGGCACGCTCCGAGGCTTCCCATGCCCTACAGTGGCTCCAGTTGCTGTTCCTGTTCCTCCGCGTTCCAGTTGGTGTACATCGTTCCAGGGGAACCCGCCGTCCTAATTGTCATCTTGGGCTCAGACCATTGCCACTACACTGCAGTGTGTACAATGAACACTACGAGATAACTGAAGCACATCCAGCCAGGCAGGGGCTTCCTATGCTGCTGACACATTCTCTGGAACATTCTGCATCTTCAGCAGTCGCCCCCAGCAAGCCAGCAAGGATGGTACGTGGGTGAGTGGTAGGGAGCCACTGATAGAATTCAGGCTTAGGAGCTCCGTGAAGTCTCACCCACCCTGCTGCCACCATCTTACCTCATTAGACAGAACAGTTTATTTACTTCCATCAAAGCCTGGATATACCATAATTTTCACAATAGGCAGTTCTGTCACTTAAGCTCAAACTGTCTCAGGTTACTAGGCAGTAGGCATGTTGCTGACATAAGAGTTTCTCAATGAAACTATTAAGCTCTCTGGCCATTTTTCTTTGATACTTTTGTCTTAATGTAATGATTAGGGGTAGGTGGAATGTTTCATTCTGCCCATGGAATTGGCTGAATTTGGCAATTCGGGTGCAACCCTGAATTCTGGACAAATTCCGCCATTCTCCATGTGGTGGGATTTGTACCTGTGAGGATCCAGAAATCTGAGTGAAATTTAGCATCACGTCACACCATTTTTCTATGTGAGCGGTCACGGTGTGGGGGCTGCCTCTCGAGTTGATTTTCTACTTGCGGCAGCAAAATCAGCCCGAATGGCCACGTGCTCTTGTGCACCGCATAGTGCTGTTCACGCTGATTTTTCAGCGCTACTCATGCCACTGACGCTAAATTGCAGCACGAGCAGCTCAACATGCATAATTTTGCCCATTGGCAGAACTCTTGAGAATCTCGTGGAATTTACATGCAACTCTTCGTTCCGCTCACCCCTAATAATCTACTTTACATATCTGCACAACTGTCTCCTTCATACATAGCAAGTCCTATATATGGACCAGAACATGCTACACATATCCTCACAGAAGCTTGGAGACTCGAGTTTGCGGTCGAATTGTTTAAATTACATGGATGGCATATCAGAAAACTAACTGCTCTATGAGGCCAATGCAACAGCATACAAAATGCCAGAAATCAAAAACAGTGGTTTCTGATAGATGCTTCTAACCACAGAGTGCCCCCTTTAGATTATTCCCCAGGCATCAGACTGGATCTGGAAACTTTAAGCAGTACCCCCTTACACCGGTATGTGGTACCGTACGGCTCTGCATTAATGTCATTCTGCTCCAGAAGTGACATGCAGAGTTGCACATAGGCGTCGCTCATGTGCTGACGTCAGTTCCCTTCTTTCTGTGCCACAAGAAGTGGATCCCGTTCTATCCCTTGTCTCATCACGATACCTACTTCTGAAATTATTTAAAATTTGCAATGTGCAAGGTGAAATACAACCTCCCTAGAATTCAGGGTTTAAACCTTTAAGGGACTGTTGCAGACATGTCTGTGACAAACCCCTATCAGGTTTTCCTGGGGTCGGAACACTACTCTAAGGCATGCAGTGACTGCACATCACTGACTGCGCATCACAAGGTCCTCTGGGACCATCAGGTGAAACTTTGTCGCCAAACTCTGGAAGACTCCATTCCTTGACTGGTCAAAATTGAAGGGAATGTCTTGTTTCTGCTCCTGAAGACGTTCCTGTGGCAGATCGTCTCAGACAAGGTGTTTAGATAAGTCAAAGAAAAAGCTTAAACAGTTGAAGTGGGACTCCTTTATGCTGTTCTCGAACACCAGAGAAGGTGCGAGGGTGTCAACGTGACTCTGGTCACACTTCCAAAGCTAATCAGCATATGAGAAAGCAGCCGGGTTATAGACAACTGCACTACCTAGGTCAGTCACGTGGTATATATGTATTGCTCCCCCCCTCAAATGATCAGCTGCCACTTGACCACAGTTAGAAACATACAAAGAAGATAGGTAAGAGGCAAAAGACACGAGTGGCAAATAATATGATGCAAGGCGTACAACTTGATAAACAATAAATAGTAATTTGTTGATGTCTTTGTATGTCTTTATTTCAAATATGCTTGGTGTGCACCTTTAGAAACAGCCAACGCGTTTTGCCCAAACATGGGCTTCTTCAGGGCAATAAGTACATTTGGAATATGTTTGCCAAGGAAGTCAAAACCGATAGAACATGGTCGGCGTGGAGTGTCCGTATGAGGACGTCTTTTGAACGTAAAGAGGTCTCTGGCCCAAAGGAACCGCCTGTATTTATTTATTAGAGAGATCTCAGGCCAGGTAGTGAGGTCAAGGGCCAAAGTATCTTCAAGGTTTTGTGATGATTTGAGTAAGCCGCAGTGTAGCGTATTCCGATCTGTGTCCTGCTGGTGTGCACAACCAGGCGGCATCTTTAAATCCCAGGGCAGTCAAACTCAGTCGCCAACACCTAGTGGCTTACATATGAAGGCTGTAAACGGTCTCTTCTGGGAATGGAGAGTACTTTGGCACGATCTATTCGCCACTGCCAAGAATATGCAATGTCAGCACCTGCATGTTAGAGTTAACATGGTGTCTCTCCCTCCCTCTGGGGGGACGTGTTCTGCCTAGAGTGCAAGTCTGAACTCCTATACTCCTACCTTTCCTGCCCCAAGTTCTGATAAAGATCAGGAACAACCGGGTTCACATTATCCTAGTGGCACCAGATTGGTCAAGGAAAGTGTGGCAACCAGAAATTCTGGGCATGAGCATCTCTCCTCCAATCAGGCTGGCGCTTCAGGAGGATCTTGTGTTGCAGCAGCAGGGCAAGGTCCTGCACCCGGTCTTCCTCACTCTTCACCTCCTTGCTTAGAGATTGAGTGGGGACAGCTGACTGTCTTTGTTCTCCCTCTTGAGGTTGTCGTTTTCATCCTTGCAGCTAGGTGTCCATTGACCAAATCCGTATAAGCCTGCCGTTGGGACAAGTTTGTGGATTTGTGTGTTACTCAGCAGATTTACCTACTTCAAGCCAGGTTATCAGAAGCATTTGTCCCCAAGCCCTGCAAGGACTTGCTTTGGTCACACTTTGAGGGTACTTGTCGGCTCTTTCGCCCTTTTTTTGGTTGTCTTTCTGGATCTACCTTCTTTATTTAAATCATCCATTGTGATGCATTTTTAAAGGGTTTGCAACATTAGTTTCCTCTCTACGCCATCCTCTCTACGTCACTGTACTCCACTGTACTCTGCACTACTCCAGTCTACCCTATGCCACTCTACACTGTTGTACAACATGGCTCAAAAGATATTAGCAGCGCAATAGCTCTCACATAGGAAACCTATTGGCTTTGCCAGTGCTTGTTGTGCTTATCGTCTAAGTGGTTTGACGTAAATTACAGCGGGGCATTTGATGCCAGTTGTCATTCATGTATTGTGTTTAGCCCTTGGAATATCTAACAGCTCATCCAAAATGAAAACGTCGCCCTCCGTAAACGGCACACATAGGAGCCTTGGGCATTGACAGTTTAACGTTTGTGATTATTACGTATTGAGACCCACACATAGGGTTCCTATGGCATTAAAACAGTTGTTCCTCGACTACTCCAGGTCATAGTCCGACAGCCATGTGTGGAGAAAGGCGGGCATTTCCCCCCAGTCTCCGGTGCCACTGGGAGGCTTGTCACGCTGAGCAGGATTAGATGTAAAAACAGTAAGTGCTAACAAAAGACTCTGAATTATTTATACGCTGCGGTCTCTAAGGTGCCCGAGCCCTACACAAATATTACATTATGGAGCAGGGATTTCAGTGCGCCGTAAATCTGCCTGCCTCCGACGCTTACAATAAAACAGTGTCACCCGCCGGAAACACGCTCACGTGCGCCAGCAGAGCGTCATGTATCAAACAGCGCCGCGTGAAAATATCAGCATCATTAGTTCATATAAATGAAATTATTTTTTCAAAGCTGGACAGAAGGTTGACAAGTGAAAAATCGTCCGACTGTGCAAGAGAGAAATTTCTGTCTCCTTGTAAAATCTCAGGTCAAGAGGGCAAGTAATTTCCACAATCTTGAATGCGAACCCGTGAAATATGAACTGCATTGTCACCTCGCCCCAAAGCGATAAGATAAAATGAGCTGATACATCATTTGCCATGGGTTTATCATCTCCCCCAGTAATTGGAAGAGAAAACAGAAGAGTTCTTCCGCACTCCACATTGCCTCTCTCTCAGACGTAAAACCATTTGAACCTAATCGATGAAAGGTCACGAGCATGCATTTTATTTATTTATTAATTCTTCGTACCGGCCATAACTGTTTAATGCAACACCCTGCCTATCGGCTGCCTTCAATTGAATTTGCCACCTATGAAAATGCACCTCGGTGTTTTACAACATTAAGTAGGTTGAAGGGGACACGGGGTTGTCTGTCACTGCTCTGGTATCAAAATTGCAAGGAGCGTTTACGTATTTTATAGATTTTGTTTTATACAATAACATTTACATCCCATGGAATCCGTGAGTATAACAGCCAGTTTGGTACGACTTTCCCACCTGTAAAGTTAGCCAAACACTTTACATACACCTGAATTTGATCAACCTCCTTCGGTAATAAACTGGATACTATAGAACATATCTCCACAATGGTCCATGCTCCCCTTGTGTGTAAAACATGTTTAAAAGAATTGAATGCATCATAACGGCGTTTGAGTTTTAAAATGTGTATTATCGCATGGGGCTCATTTCTTATAAGAAACCTAGAAACCTAGCATGGCTGACAAAGAAGATTGTACTCTGTGTATATGCACTAATGGTGATGTGAATACGGTTGCTGTGTTTAGTTTACTTGTCAACTAAAGAGTTGGTGAATAAAGGGCGGGGGGGGGGGGAGGGAGGCATGCCCCTCTTTCCTCCTCCTCGCATCAATTTGGTTTATTTTCAGGAAACTATTTACTCCTGCTATTTGGCGACAAAGGGTTTACTATTTACTGCAACAGATTAGAATTGCTTCTTAAGGAGACCAGAAACTTGATTATTTTTTTTGCAAATGCTGTTGTGCACTCTTGCATCTGGCCCAGACTTTAATGTAAAAAGTAGGGGTGGGCGGAATTTGCGAAATTCTCTTTCGCAAATTATCGCGAAAATGTTAAAAATCTCAGCAAACACGCGGAAATATCGCGAAGATGCGGAAGTTTTTTTCCCCACCCGTTCGCGGTATTTTCTGCGTGGTCGCGGCTCGCCAACTTACCCATGCGGTTGCTCGAGGGCGCGGCCATCTTGTTTTCACTTGTCTCGCGGTGCATGATCGCGAGAAGAAAGACATGATCACGTGACGAATGACGTTACTGCGGGCGCGAACTGCCGCGAGACAGCGCAAATGGCTACCAACAATCCAACATCTCGTGGAGAATGCGACCGGATCGGGAAAACTTGTCGGCGAACACGGGGATTCAGGTAAGGCGATCGCGTGCATGCGAGAATGTATGATTTTACAGCGTGAGCAAGCTAAAAATTTCCGGTAAAATGCGGATTGCGGAAATTTTGACATTTTCGCGCTTTCCGCGGTACGCGAAAATGTCAAATTATCGCAATTTCCGCGAGCGGAACGAAATTGTAGCCCAGGCCTAGTAAAAAGGGCATTTTTCAGAGCTACTTAATTACAGGCCCATAAGTACATTGTATTTTGCGCTATGCATCTCACAATTCTGTTTGTGCTTCTAACAGAGCTGATGCGCAAAGAAGATTTGCCCCAAAAATATATATCTTTAAAAATCTCCGCACATAACAAGTTTTATAAATAAATGTAGCCTTCTTCCTAAGTGAAATGATAACGGTACTAAATGGTATATTTCATCATTTAACTTTCAAGTCGCCTGTTTATATGAAATAAATGTTGGATCTGTTATTGTGCAAAATTGATTGACCTCTTTTAATATCTTTGCACATGACAAGATATAGATCAGTTTTCTTAATCTGTTCAATTTTATGCCTCAGCAACATCAAAATACTAATAACTTGTATATTTGTATTGTAATATTTATATAGCACTTACTACCCCAATGTGCAGCTTTGAACCCCTTGTCTACGTGGGTAGGGTTGCATGCTATACTGTGTGTGGTTGGAAGCGTGCTGTGTTTGTTTCGATCCTGTGTGGGGAAGTGTTTCCATGTCGTGCATGAGGACCACCAAGGTGCAGTTGTTGTGTTATGGGACGCAGCGCTTAGCAGTGTAATTGATTATTAAGTGTGAGAAATGGGCATGCAGTTAATGGTTTTCAGTAACCTGGCAAGTTTGAAGAGCTCTGCAGGTCCCTTTATAATGCTGCTTATGTTCATGGTCCACTAAGCTGGTTACCGCACTGGGTTGTCCATTCTGAGATATTTTTTTAAAGTTCATATTGTTTATATCAGATGATTATTGGATCTCTATTTTTGTGCAACATTAGTTGGCTTCATATATTAGCTTTACAGTAGTTTGACTCAAGTTATTAATTGTGAAGCGAAGTGAATGAAAGAGGTCCGTACATAGTGACATTCAACAATGGTCGACCCAGTTATTTGAACATACGTTAATCTGTTTTTGAGTTGTTAGCTTCAACCCCCGAACGACCCTAACAGGCCCCAACACACCAGAACCCACACACCCCACCGACCATGAACCCCTGACAACCTGGGCCAATGTGAGCATCGAAGACACAATGAAGACCATGGGCACAATCCACTCTGGCTCGCCATCTGACCCTTTTCCACACCACATCTTCAACAAAGCCGGCAGCTCCATCGCACCCCACCTGCGCAACATCGTCAACCTCTCCTTCGAGACCGCGACCTTCCCTGAAAGCTGGAAACACACGGAGATCAACGCCCTGTGAAAGAAACCCAAGGCGGACCCGAGCGTACTCAAAAACTTCCGGCCCATCTCCCTGCTCCCAGCTAAGGTAATCGAGAAGACAGTCAACATCCAGCTCACCCGCCACCTCGAAGACTACAGTATCCTGGACCCCTCCCAGTCAGGATTCCTCAGCAACCACAGCACCGAGACTGCCCTCCTCGCCGCCCCGACGACATCAGGATCCTACTGGACAAAGGCGAGACGGCGGCCCTCATCCTTCTGGACCTCTCCGTCGCCTTCGACACCGTCTGCCACTGCACACTACGCACACAACTCCACGACGCAGGGATCCGAGACAAGGCCCTGGATGGACCTCCTCCTTCCTCTCTGGCAGAACCCAGAGAGTCCGCCTCCCCCCGTTCCGATCCGAAGCCTCCGAGATCATCTGCGGCGTCCCGCAGGGATCCTCCCTCAGCCCGACGCTATTCAAAGTCTACATGGCGCCCCTCGCACGCATCGCCCAACATCACAACCTCAACATAATCTCCTACGCCGACGACACGCAACTGATCCTCTCCCTCACCAAGGACCCCCTCACCGCCAAATCCAACCTCCACCAGGGAATGAAGGCCGCCGCCGACTTGATGGAGGATAGCCGCCTTAAGCTGAACACAGACACGACGGAGATCCTCATCCTCGGGCCCTACCCCTTAGCATGGGACGACAGGTGGCCCGCGTTGCTGGGAACACCCCCTGCACCCACCAACCACACACGCAATCTGGCAGTCATCCTCGACTCGAAACTCACCATGACCAAACAAGTCAACGCTGTCTCCTCCAGCTGCTTCAACACCCTCCGTATGCTCCGCAAGATCTACAGGTGGATCCCGACTGACACAAGAAAAACAGTCACCCAGGCCCTAGTCAGCAGCAGACTCGACTACGGGAACACCCTCTGCGCCGGAGCACCGACCAAGCTCATCAACAGATTGCAAAGAATCCAGAATGCCTCTGCACGCCTGATCCTCGACGTCCCGCGCCGTGACCACATCACCCCCCACCTTAGGAACCTGCACTGGCTCCCTGTCGACAAAAGAATCTCCTTCAAGCTCCTGATCCACGCACACAAGGCACTCCAAAAGACCGGCCCAGCCTATCTCAACAGTCGACTCTCCTTCTACGTACCCAACAGGAAACTCCGCTCCGTAGACCTCTCCCTGGCTACCGTCCCAAACATCCGTAGAACCACAGCCGGAGGCAAATCCTTCTCCCACTGCGCCGCCAAGACCCGGAACACCCTCCCCCTCATCCTACGACAAACTGAAGACATTCTAACCTTCAGAAGACAACTCAAGACCTGGCTGTTCGACCAGTAGCAACAGCACCCCCCTCTCCCCATCCTCAACACCTTGAAACCCTCGCGGGTATGTAGTGCGCTTTACAAATTGATTGATTGATTGGTTGATTAAATCTTTACCAAATGTGGCGCTTCTCATTATTTACTGACTTTTATGCCGTGCATTATTCACAAGTAATGTTCCACACTTGAGATCTGTAATAAATTATGTCTAACATGCTGTCTTGAGATTGGACAATTCACGTGCATTTAGAGGAAAAATTCTGTTTGATTTATAAGCATGCTATATATCCAATACATATGAGAGTTTGTAATCATATTGAATAATATGAATCTAACTATGTATAGGTTTACCTCAGTCCACTTGAAAATGGATGATACTGTTTATGAATTGCCCTGGGTTTTAAATGTTTTTCACAATTTGGAGGCAGTTTAAGTTCCGAATTGATGTCAATAAAAAAATGTGATTAGATGTAAAAGTCTGATTTATCATTAGAGGCCATCACTGCTTGTTTAAATAACAGTGGTTGTTACCTGTGTCTCCTGTTAGTCAAAATAAGCAATTATCACTGAAAGCCACCGAGCACAAAAACAGAAGGCATATAGTGTCCAAGTACAAACACGAAAGTGTGCTGTACTATCCTTTTTAGATCAAGCTTACCAGGCATCACTGCTGTCTGGTTGTGAAAGTCTCATTGTAGGCATACCAAGAACACACAGGGACTTGTTGCCCTCCCATTGCTTACCATTGGCTGGCTTTCCTGTCACTCATTTGGCTGCTTCTTATAAGTTGTCAGTCTTGTGTTTGAGCATAGCCTCATCACCATCTCTTTTGATTCTATGCTTCCACTGCTAGCTTTTCAAGCGCAGCTTTTTTATTTTTAGGTGATAGAAACTTCTACCCGCAGATTCCTTACCTTAGAATTTTCTCCAGGCGTCAGACTGGATCTTGAAACTTTTGTTGAGCAAGTAACCTCTGTGTACCGGTAGGTGGTGTTGTTCAGCTCCATCGGAGCCGTCTGTGTCATCCGTCCTAGAAGTGATGGACACAATGCCTATGTAGGTGCCACCCCAGTGCATTGACACCAGTTCATTTTTTTCGCAACAGTTAGTACAGATCCGGTAAGAGCTACCCCCAGTCTTTTTAACTGTACTTTGATACATTTTTTCATCCCTCTGTTTCCTGTTTCATTCCCGGAGAGCTGGAAGCATGCAGAGATCAGCGCCCTCCTGAAGAAACCCACGCGGACCCCACAGACCTCAAGAACTTCCGTCCCATCTCGCTCCTCCCCTTCCCCGCTAAAGTCATCGAGAAAACCGTCAACAAACAGCTGACCACCTTCCTCGAGACGAACGGCTCCCTCGACCCATCGCAGTCCGGATTCCGAGCGAACCACAGCACCGAGACCGCCCTCATCGCAGCCACCGACGACATCAGGACCCTGCTCGACAACGGTGAAACTGCCGCCCTCATCCTGCTCGACTTGTCGGCCGCATTCGACACTGTCTGCCATCGCACCCTGACCACCCGCCTCCACCATGCCTGGATCCAAGGGAAGGCCCTGGAATGGATCACCTCCTTCCTCTCCGACAGAACTCAGAGAGTCCGTCTCCCGCCCTTCCGCGCAGCGGCCACCAAGATCATCTGCGGCGTACCGAAAGGATCCTAAGTCATCCTTGACTCCTCCCTCACGATGACCAAGCAAGTCAACGCCGTTACATCTTCCTGCTTCAACACCCTCCGCATGCTCCGAAAGATCTTCCGGTGGATCCCCACTGGAACCAGGAAGACAGTCACCCAGGCCCTCGTCACCAGCCGACTGGACTACGGGAACGCCCTCTACGCTGGGACCACCGCCAAACTACAGCAAATACTCCAGCGCATTCAGAACGCAGCTGCACGACTCATCCTGGACATTCCCCGACACAGCCACATCTGTGCTCACCTGAGAGACCTGCACTGGCTCCCCGTCAGCAAGAGGATCACCTTCAGACTCCTCACGCACGCACACAAGGCTCTCCACGACGTGGGCCCTGAATACCTCAATACCCGCCTCACGTTCTACACACCTACCCACCAGCTCCGCTCCGCCAGCCTCGCCCTTGCCACCGTCCCACGGATTCGCAGAACCACCACCGGAGGAAGATCTTTCTCCTACCTGGCGGCCAAGACGTGGAACTCCCTCCCCACCCCCCTTCGACTGACCCAGGACCATCTCTCCTTCAGGAAGCACCTCAAGACCTGGCTTTTCGAGCAGTAGCGTCACCCCCCTCCCAGCGCCGTGAGACCCTCGCAGGTGAGAAGCGCGCTCTACAAATGTCCTGATTGATTCATTGATTGATTGATTGATGTCTGCCAGGAAGGCTGCTTCCCAACCACATGGCTCCTGTCACCGACAGATGTTGGGATGGACCCACATTTGGTGTGCCTCTGGTGTTTAGAGTGCAACCACGATGCCTAGGCCTGCGCCAACTGCCACACCATTCACCCAAAGAGGGATCAGTCCCTCAAGTCCCCCACGACCCTCAAGATGTCAATTGAGAGGAAGGCCCCAAATTTGTTAGTGGAGCCACTCCAGGTGCTTGTCGTCATGAGAATTCTATAAGGCCATTCACCTCATATTTGGGTGCCTCGTCCCATCTGGAGTGCCTTAGGGCCCCACGGGATCGGGAGGGGCTCACACTGGTCTTCTGCCAGCAGGTCCTCTTCCGGTGCCAGTCGGTCCCCATGAATCTGTTGATGGGTCTGGAGCAGCGCATGTCAAGTCACCTTGACCTTCTCTGCTGCCTGCTCCAATGCCAACTCCGCAGACGCCCCACGGTGGCACCATCCCCATCGTCACTCCCGATTTTGACACAGCAAGATGGTAGACCTCGCACATCAGAGCCAGTGCCTTATTCTTTTGATAGGCCTTAACTTGGGGACAAAGGGAGGGGTCAGTGGACACTTATGGTTACCAGTACCCTGTATAAGACGAGGAGGCCCACTAGTATGAGGAATTGGCAGAAGCCAGTGGTTTGGACCACTCCCTAAACACTGGCTTGGTCTCTCCCCCTACCGTGGCTACAGAGGCGGATGCCTCGTTTGCCCTGGTCGTGAGGAGGGCATCTGAGGTTCCAGACTTTGTTACCCTTGGTGGCATTCAAGACGAACATCTTGACAGAAGTGCTTTAGTTAGTTCGGAAGGGAGTTACCCCTTCCGAACCTTTACTGCCTTTTAATGTAGGACTTACAGATGTCCTTTTTAGGGTCTGGTCCAAGCCCTGTACACTGGTTCCTGTGAGTAGGACAATTGCCCCTATAATGGTGACCGCAATTTTCTCACCTAGTATCCCAGTCCGAAGAGCTCGGTAGTTCAGGCCTCTACGTCCCGAATTAACCCTGGCGAATTCCCTTCCATTCCACTGGACAGGAAATCCAAGAAGCAGGACACCATTGGTAAGAGTTTTTTCTACCACCATCCTAGTATTGCGATTGGTGAACACCACATGCATTTTGAGCCGATATACCCACACGATCTGGGATTCTGTCGCACAAATGCCGCCAGTGTTGTTGGAGGAGGCCTGAGCCATACTATCACAGGCAATCGGAGATGGCAAAGGTGCAGCTAAGTTCACCATCAGATGCGGACTGGATACGACCGACTCGCTGGGTGGAGCAATTTTATCATCGGTGGCATTGAGATGCCACAGCTGGCTGAAAACCACTGGCTTTTCAAGGGATGTCCAGGCTTCTCTTTTGGACATGCCCTTTGATGGCAGTCATCTATTCGGAGATATTGCAGACTCCGGGCTGGAGCGCTTCAAGGACAGTATGGCTACGGCCAGGTCCTTGGGCCTTTCCATGGCCTCTTGTTCATCCCAGTCTGCCTTTCATGGTCACAGAAGGAGCTTCCACGCACGTCATTACCAGCCTAGCCACCACGGCCAGCAGGTTACTCATTCTTTTTGTGGCTGAGAATGCAGTCCCCACAGACTATGTGGGGCTTCCAGCTATAGGGCGAGCCAGTCCCCTTCTTATCCTCCCCCCCCCCCCTCCCCCTGGCAGTCTCCAAATCCCTTAAGCTTGCCCTTTAAACACCATGGTCGCCCAGTGGGACCATTGGTGGTCCGTAACATCCTGCCAATATTCCAAAAGGGCTACTCCCTCCGTTTTCTGGGCAACCCCCATCCATGCCACCCTCGTAGGAAAAGCTGATGGAGGACCATCTCTCTTTGCTTTCTCTGGAAGCATTGGCTGTCTTGGTCAAGAGAGCCATATAGAGGGTGCCAACATCAGAAGTAGAGTGTAGTTGATACTCCTGCTACTTGCTGGTGCCCAAAAAGGACGTAGGTCTCCATCCTGTCCTCGGCTAGCGCCTCTCTAACTTCTGAAGAAGTTCAAGATGCTCACTCTCGCTCAGGTTCTGTCTGCCTTGGACCCAGGAGACTGTATGGTTGCATTGGACTTGCAATGCATACTTCCACATTCCCGACCTGTCTGCCCTCAGATGTACCTGCAGTTCACGGTTGGCCAAGAGCATTGTCAGTTCACTGTGCTCCCATTTGGTCTTATCAGCATCCCTAGGGTGTTCACCAAGGTGATGGCTGTGGCTGCAGCACTCCTGCAGAGGTCAGGGTTTCCAGTCTCCCCGTACCTTAATGATTGGCTGTTAAAGGAAAGATTGGCCCAGGCAGTAGTCTCCCACCTCAAGACTATAGCAAACTCGCTGGGGTTCACTATCAATGTGCAAAGTTACACCTGATTCACTCTCAGACGCTCCCTTTCATTGGAGCTGTTCTGGGCACAGTGCAGTTTTGGGCATATCCTCTTCGAACTAAGAATCCAAGCTATTTAGGCTATGATAACAATGTTTCAGCCACTTTCTTGGGTTTTGGTGAGACTTACTCTGAGACTGCTGGGCCTCCTGCTAGCGACTCATGCCTGTTGGCATATGCAGGCTCTGCAGTGTGACCTGAGGTTTCAGTGGGCACACCATCAAGGGAATCTTTCCAACATGGTCCAGATCTTGGAGGGAACTGCGAAAGATCTGCAGTGGTGGGAGAGGTGGAGATCAGAGACCACTGGTCTTCACTGGAATCTGGGCTCCACATCATTCTTCTGGAGCTTCAGGTGATCCGGCTAGTATTGAAGGCCTTTCTTCCTTCGCTGAGGGGAATGCTGGTGCAGGTATTTATGGACATATCCACCGCCACGTGGGGTGGGGTCGTGGATCCTTTGTCAAGAGGCATTGCGCCTCTGGAAATGGCTAGAACACTGGGGCCTATCCCTAGTGGTTCAACACCTGGCGGGCTCTCTGAGCACCAGAGTGGATAAACTCAGCCATCGATGCCAACCATCTCCACCTGGAGACTGTCGTCTCCATCTGGAGTTGGCGCAAGGCCTCTTTCAAGAGTAGGGAGAGCCTTGGTTAGATCTTTCACCACTGCAGAGAGCGCACAATGTCAGCAGTTTTGCACGCTCAAGTTTCCAAGGCTGCTCTCATTCGGAGATGCTTTTTATGACTCGCCTGCGTTGCAGCGCATACACTGCTTCACCTTGGCGAGATCTATTGTTGCTTTTGTGTCCTGCTTCTTTGGAAGCGGGGTTGGTGTCCGTCCTTAGGCCCCGCCCACCCGGACTGGCGATTTAGCTCGCGCACAGCGTCTCTTCCAGACACGCCTAACTTGGCCCTGAAGAAGAGACTCAGTTGCGGTCTGTTGGCAGATGAAGGTGCGACATTTCTAAGCAATGAATGTAACGAGTGTCTCTTACTACTATCAACATCCGCAGGCTCGTTATAATACAAGGGAGACAGTAGTAGGTATGTATTACAGAACAATTGTCAGCTGGACTCACATAAGTATCTCTGTTGCAGCTTAAAAAGAAATCAAATGTATGTATTTACAATGCCTCATTCATACCATACAATTTAGAAAAAGCAATCAATCAAAGCCACTATTCTCTTGGATTCAGATTGTCATTCCTCTGAGCCACACGAGGTGTAATAAGTACATTAAAAAATACTGCAGTTCTTTCATGTCTCTGCGCTATACTTGTTTCGATTCGGGGTCCGGGTGTGGGGTGGATTGAGTGGGGGCGGCTTTTAGGGGGTGCGTATTTACTACTGTGTTGATCCTGTTGTCTAATTGCATCGCCTTACTGTATGAGAATTTCTATGGCTGTTTTAATGATGCTGCTGCTCTCCAGTGTATGAAGCCGACTTGCGGACTCGAATCTCCTTGTCTCTATCCTTTACTGACTTTTTTCCCGATAAAATTTTTTTTTTTTGGAAAACCTTAAAATTAACCTTCACTTCTCCTTCCCCCGGTGTCAAGGATCCCTCCAGTGTATGAATCCTGAATCGTTGCTAACCTTGACCTTGACGCACAGGGGATGTATTGTTTGTCTCTGTGCTCAACCGTATTGTGGCCGGCCTGATGGTTGTAGGCCCGTATTTGTTCTTTTACTATGCACAAATAAAGGTTTTAAAAAAAAAAAAAAAAAAAAAAAAAAAAAAATACTGCAGACTACACTCCGCTAATAAGGGTGAACTGATGTACGGGAGGAAAAATACAGTGTACAGAATCACACTGTCCACGTATTTGAGCAGATGTTTGCAGGAGACTTATCTGGTTACTAGCACTCTCTCCACGCAAACTGAATCTAGAAAAAAACCAAGGGACTGGATGTCGACGCGTTTGATTCGGTATTACATGTCATTCGTCGAACGCACCACATTAGTCGTAGGTGTCAGTGCACCAAGTGATGTCGCCGTCTGACGCGTTCTGACCCTTGTAGTTTATTATTTGGTCTGAGACTACCGAAGTGTCTGTCTCGTAGAAATCAATCCGCATATTCAGGGTATAGCACCACACGCCGCTCCTTGCAGATAGATCAACTCGCCAAAAGAGCAGTGCATGTGAGATTGTGAGGAGTCACTGCGGTGTGCTGCATCGATGTGAGAGGAGGGTTTCGCTCTCATATGGTAGATATATACATCTGATTTCTTTTGAACTTCAACGGAGGTACTTACATAAATGAGTCCCGGGGGATAATTGTTCTGTTATGCTGCCAGAAACCGCACACAGTTTCAAAGGCAGGATAAACCGGGAAATACAAGCGCTGTTTAAACCAGGAAAACTGACTTTCAAAGTCTTCTGAGCTCTTTAACTGAAATTAACTACTTAGCGCAAGGAAACCAGCATGTTTATTTTTTGCTTGGGTTTAGTTTATTACACAAACGCATGAATTGCTCTGCGGGAACAATATCTTTTTTTTAAAGTGACTTGCATATGTTTTTGCAATAAATCAATATATATATATATTGGTGAATTTAGTTTTGCATCACATATTCATCATGTATTTTTCATATTTGAAACCATGCTTATTCATATGAAGGAGAAAGGCCCAAGGATTTTAGTTTTTGCAGGAAGTGTATTGGTGTGATCATGTTTTATAAAGAATACAATACTCTGCTATATGTTAAAAGAATATTGCGAGGAGGTGAGCAAGGGCAAAGATAGCGAAGGGTGGAGACACTGGCTGTGAGCCCTAAAGATGACCCTTCCAGACACTAGCTAAAGTATTATTTAGTCCCTACCCCGCTGGTTAAAGACCCCTATGTGGCTCTATTGCTATACTGTTATTCCCTTACTTATCATCCAGATCAAGTACTGACAAAGAAGGAGTGGGCTCACATGGACACCGCCAATCATGGGCATGTGTTTTGGTCGCACCGCTCGCTGATCGTTGGCCTCGAAGCTCTGTGAGTCAGCGAGGTAGCAGAAGTAGTGTTATTACTGGGAGTGTAGGAAGCCGCATTGGAGGTTGGTGTAAAGCAGGTAGAGACGAGGAAGAAGCCGGTATAGTTGGGTGACAATCTATCTTATATACCAAGCAGAAGGCAATCTAGAGAAAATATTTCTGGAAGTCATCAAGCCTGAAAAGAGTTTGAGGCTCGACTAAACCTATTTTATGAAGCACGGACATGGAGCATTCCCATGTATTTACTAAGCAGCAGACAGGCGTGCCGCAGGCTCAATGATGCAGGTTCAAAGTTTGTACACAACTTAAGAGACAGAATACTGCAGAGGTCGGTTAACGTGAAAGGAACACCAGCAATTGTTTCTTCTCCTAAATGCAGAGTAAAAGGTGTAGATTTAGCTCAAAGAAGTGAAAGCAGAGGGTGTGAAAGACGAGAAAAATAGGTAGGAAATCCAAAGCCGCTCATAAAGGAGCAGATGGGCAAGATTATCATAAAAATACAATGATTCGAAATTACCGAGAATCAAAGGTAATAGGGTAACTATCAAAGCTTCACTTTGAAGTAGACCATCCCTCAGATCTTACCAGAAGATAGCAGCGGGCGAAAAGGGTACCTCAACTAACAACAAGAACACAATGGCAGAAAAGGATTATATGTAGATTAACTTTATCATTCAATTAGTCCTGGTAAGCCCCATAGATTCTCTCCTGTTTCTGACTTAAAAGAGGGAAAAGCAAGGGTAACTAGAACAAAAGGCACGTGCTTTTAGTACAATGAAGGATAGATGGCAAAGATGAAGGAGAGCAAACGGATAGATGGGAAATTGATGGAGACAGTAGTCCACCAGCACAAGGTACGCAGTCAAGAGCAGAGCAGGTGGAGGAACCTTTGATGGCCTCTATATAGCAGTTGAGTATATCTCTATGTAAGGACATGATGACTTAATTCGAACTTTCCTAATATAATCAAAAGGAGATCCTAACCACTCCTGGTAGGTTTGAGAAGCAATTATATAAATTATCACGGAGGGTCAAAGTGCTAGAAGAGTCTGCACACGCAGCAAAGGACACTATTATAACAAGCATTTGCAATGCAATAGGTCTCGCATTTGCAAGAGTTTGAGCTATTGGCATTGTAAATGACAATGCCTTTTATTTATGTGTTTTGAAAACCTGTAATGTGGTGCGTAAACACAAATTCTTTACGAGAAGTAAGGCTGGCAGTAACTGCGTCTTTTACCGCCAGCCTTGCTTCTGGTAAGCATGAAGTACAAAGAGGCACAGTTACTGCCAGCCTTGTTTGTTGTAAGAAACGCCTAAAAGTACAAAGTGCGTGTTTACACAATACTTGCAGGTTTTCAAAACACATAAATAAAAGGCATTGTCATTTACAATGCCAAAAGCTCAAACTCTCGCAAATGCGAGACCTATTGCATTGCAAATGCTTGTTATTTCAAGTGGAGTTCTGGCCTCCTGTACGCCTTTCCGCCAGTACCACTCCTGCCCAGAGTTCTCAAGAAGATCAGGAACGATGGGCCCAAGTCATCCTTGTGGATCCGGGTTGGGTGTAGAGAGTTTGGTACCCAGAACTCCAGAGCATGAGCATCGGTCCTCCAATCAGACTGCCTCTTTTGGTGGATCTCCTGTTGCAGCAACAGGGCAAGGTGTTGAAACCCAAACCTGCAAATTCTCCGCCTTCATAAGTGCAGATTGAGCGTCAACAATTGACAGCTTTTGACCTTCCACCCTCAGTCTGCAATGTTATTCTGGCATCCAGGCGTCCATCCACCAAAACGCTATTTGCCTGCCGTTGTAACAAGTTTGTGGCATGGTGTACAGAAAACAAAATTGATCACTTATCTGCACCTCTTTCACAAGTTCTCTTGTTTATTCTTTCCTTGGCACAGCAGGGCTCTGCTTTGGGCACTATAAAAGGTTACCTCTCTGCCATCTTTGCCTTTTTGCAGTTGGCATACCAGTCATCCCTGTTCAAGTCTCATATCGTTTTTAGGTTTTTGAAAGGGCTTAAACGTATGTTTCCATCAATGCCATTTTTTATGCCTCAGTGGGACCTAAACCTAGTTCTGACATTTCTAATGTGCGCTCCATTTGAGCAGCTACTCACTTGCCCACTCAGACTCCTTACCATCAAGACAGTATTCTTTGTGGCAATAGCATCCACCAGGAGCCTCAATGAGTTGCAGGCACTGTCTGCTAACCCTCCATCAGTCTTGTTCTATCCAGACAAGGTGGTCCTTCGGGCTTGAGCATCATTCCTCCCCTGCCTACCTTTTATGCCCCACCACATCCTACTACCGAGGAGGAGAGACTCCACCACCTGGACCCAAAAAGATCGTTGTCGTTCTACCTTGAACATACCAATGAGTTCCGGGTTGACTATCAACTATTCGTTCGATATGTTGATGCCAAGAAAAGGAAGGCAGTGCAGAAACTTTCCATCTCACTATGGATAGTACACATTGGCCAAGAAGCATCTCCCAGAGGACTTGAGCGCTCATTCCACCAAAAACAAAACTGCAACCACTACGTTAGTTCGCAGAGTCCCTGTCCTGGACATCGTTCAGGTAGTAACATGGGCCTCTCTACACAATTTCACAAAACACTACTGCCTTTTCAGTCAGGTCTCGTGGCGGGTACTTGGTCCTTTCGGTCCTGCATTATTTTCTAGTATTATCCATTTCGCAGTCTCACCTTGAGGGAGGATTGGCTTGGGTATCTATTTTAAGGTAAGTAACCTGCGGCTAGAAGTCTCTATGAGATAAACAAGATACTTACCTTCGGTAACGCCTTATCTGGTAGAGACTATATCTAGCCGTAGATTCCTTACCAACCCGCCCGTCCTCCCCGTTCTGCAAAAAGTTTACAGTGATAGGGTTACTGTGAGAAGCTGGCTTGGAATATGGTGTACACTTATGTAAGTGGGCCCCTTGCACCAATCCAGACAACCCTTATGGAGATTTTAGTGGTCTTAGACAACCTTAGAAAGATCTCTAAGTGGTAGCTGTGGGAGAGCAGCCTTCAGGCTTAGTCCAGAAGGAGTGTAAAGCAGCTTGTTTTACCAGAACATAATCTTATAGGTATATGTTATGTGAAAAAGAACCACTCAGTTTATTTATAATATGTATTTATTATAGTGCATGGAATCATACCTCCCACACCGTTTATTGTGTGGGGGTATGATTCCAACATGTTTGATACCAAGGGTACGTTACAGCCAGTTTCGAGATGGTCATCACGTAATGACGCTGTGTCCTCTATATGTCATGGCTGTCTCACTTACAGACCGTGAGAATGGACTCCATAAGCTGTAGGGGTGTCCTGCTCATGCAGGAGCACCCTCTCACTTAGAACCAAGCACCCTGCCTTCAGGATTGAAAGGCCTACTCTAGGGGTGACTTATAGGTTTTAAGTGCATTGACCTTAGATATAGGGAAACCTATATCTTACGTAAGTGGTGCTAGCACTAGCTTACACAGGTTGCAATGGAAGGCCTGTAGTTACAAATTGAGTGGTCTGCCATGGGTGGCATATTGCATGCTTCAGCCCATGGGGGTCGCCTGGTGTACCTATGCCCTGGGTACCTTAGTACCATATACTAGGGACTGATAAGTATACACCAGTGTCCAATCTGGGATGTACCCAAGTACTTACCATACCAATTTAGGGGAGAAAGCACAGAGACTGGGGTCCTGATTAGCAGGATCCCAGTCACAATAATCGAAAACAGCATTATATCAAGCAAAAAGTGGGGGTAACCAAAAAAGCAGATCCTACTTTCCTACAGTTTCCCCTCTTAAGGGCCCTAGACATGCACATCAGAGGTCAGTGTTCTTTGTGGCTCCATGCTTCTGGGGTGGAAAGTTGCGAACATTAAATGATGTCACCGTGCTATGTAGTGCCTTCAAAGGCACAGCGCACGTCACTTTTGGCGCAGACCATGCCATCGTAGAGCTGAATTATCCCACCTACCGACACCCAGGGGTACTGCTCAACAACATTTTCAGGATCCAGTCTGACACCTGGGGAAAATTATTAGGTAAGAACTGCAACTAGATAGTCTCTACAAGATAAGGTTTTACAGAAAGTACCATGTTCGTTAAGCACTCCATAAAAGTGCTTGTTTTCCTGCGGTCTCCCTTGTGTACTTCTCTCTTCCCATGGACTCTGTGTTGTTCTCTCACCCATGTTTTTCTACCCATTCACTTCATGTTACGGTCACTTTTGTGTCCTCTTCCCCCCCCCCCCCCCTATTGCTCTCTCCATTACTTCTCCTCCCACCCTCTTTGTTGCTTCCGCTGCCTACTTCTGTCACCTGTTGCTTCTCCGTCCCACCCCTCTGCGGTGTTTACCCCTCTCATGCCCACTCTGTTGCTCCCCTCCTGTGCTGCAAAAAAACACTTTTGTGCATTTTTATTTGAATATCCAACTCTGATTACCAAATAAAAAACAAAAAAGTGACTGTCATGTTTGAGATACGCGCCTGCAAAATGTGACCAGCCATGCCATAAGCTTTGTTTTCTTAGGCCACTCTGCACTGTGTCAGGGATGGTGTATAGCGGGGGGCTCCAACCTTTTCTGTAAGAAGAGCTACTTCTGATTAGTGAAAATCGTCGTGAGCTACCAAGTAACTTGCGCATTGTTACCAGACACTCCCTTGCCCAGCTTCATTGGCTTTAACCCCTTGAGTGCCCATGACGAGATGGTCTCGTCATGGGCCACGGTTGCGCTGTGCCCATGACGAGACTATCTCGTCATGAACCTCGCCCGCTAATTCAACTCCCGGCACAGGGCGGGGAAAGGGCGGGGCACACAAGGGGTTAAGCCTAATGTCCATGGAACCCATTACTATGGTTTAAATAAAATATTGTGACTAGAGGTACTATGATAGTGCTGCCATGTGAGCCAGTGAGTGCTTGGTCTGTGGGGATGTGCGAATATGTGTGAGAATGAAGATACGTGTATGGGTGACTGAGAGCCTGTGTTGTATGTACTTGTGGCACAGGACATACCTTTCGCCATGTGTGGCATTGCTACATGTACAACACAAACATACAACCATTTTCTTTAATGGGAGAACTTTAAAGTGCAGAAAAATGTTCATTAAAAATGTTCATTATAAGGGAAGAAAATTGCACTTGATGGAACAGTTTTCTGAACTTTACATTTTTCACATTTAAAAAAATTGCCGTGTTTTTCAGTTTTAATATGGCAGCGTGTCTACCAGCCACTGGGAGCAAGATGCCTTTTGTGTGTAAATGCAACACTAAACTGGGAGAAAATTCAACTGAAGAGTTAACTTTATGTTCATATGCATTACATAAAACGCATCGTTTTAATTTTCTCCCATGTAAGTGTTTTTACAAACAGCAGGCATATTACTCCAAGTGGCCTGTGGACAAAGTGCCATATTTATAGACGAAAATAGTCACTTGTTTAAATGTGAGGAATTTAAAGTGAAAAAACATGTTTTATAAAACACTAGGACTTAATTGGCACATTTTAAAGTAGATGAAACATTTAGACAATGTTAATAGAAACTTTTTGTTTTCACTTTCAATTTCTCCCATTTAAAAGAAAATGATAGCATTTTTCAGTTAGAAATATGGCCCTGTCTCTACCGGCCACTGGGAGCCAAATGCCTGCTGCTTGTAAATGCTACAACATGAAAAGGGAGAAGATTAAAGTGAAGAGTTAACTTCATCTTTAACTTCATTTCAATTTTCTCTCATTTTAAAGAATTCAGAAATCATTTTGTTCTCATGCTCAAATATTGAGTTGAAAGAATAACTTTTATGTAAGAGTTTAATACCTCAAGTTCTGAACCAAATGAGTCCTAAATCTGAGTGGAGCACTGCTCGTTATCAGGCTCTGCTATCTGCAGCCTGATTATAATGTAAAATAAAAGTAGCCTTTCCCTAATTTTGAAAAGAAAATGCAAATCCTATATCTGATAGACTACTAGCCGCAGCTTCCTTCACGTAGAATTATCCCCAGGCGTGAGACTGGATCCGGAATTTTTTTGCCACAGCTTCCCTGCGCGCCGGGGGCGGGTCGACATCATGCGACTTCGCCAAGATGTCGTCTGCGTACGTGACGTCAGCGAGGTCACATAAGACCCGCCACGGCTCGCCCACGTCAGTTTTTTCCTTTTCCGCGTGCAATGCGGATCAGTTCCTTGCTGTGGGCATGTTTCAGGCCCCGCTTTCTTCCATTCTTTTTTGGTGGGAGCAGTGTGTGAATGCCTTCGGGCTTTAAAACTTGCACGTTTTGTGGGCATCTTATGTTGGCGACGGACCCTCACCTCATTTGCATGTGGTGTTTGGGGGAGGATCACGGCACCTCAGATTGTGCGGCGTGGCAAAAGTTGCAGCCGAAGTCACGGTGGGAGCACCGCATGAAAGTTCTCTCGGCGCGTTTCTCCAGGTCGACGTCCTCCCCTCGGTCTGCTTCGGCGGACGGCTTCAGGTCCGGCTGTGGTCGTTGTCCTCGCCTTTCTCCGATGTCACGTGAGCGTCGCTCCCCGGTGGGTAAGTGTCGCAGTTCGTCCCCGGGGGCTGGTTCTCGGCCTACCGGGGGCGTGGACTCTCTGCGGGTGATGCGGCCCCGCGTATCGTCCTATCCACCGTTTCCCGGTGTTGGGGCATCGAAAGTCCAGATGGAGTTGCAGGCTTCGCTGGCGTCTTCTCCTCCTTCCCCTCCTGGGGCGTTGGCGGATCCCTCGCCTCGCACAGCGCCCTCCGCGGCGCCACCGGTCGGTCGGATCCAGGCTTGGAGGATGTGGTGCTGTTGGGGTGCGGCTCCTCTGGGGCACCTCCTTCAGGCCACGGCATCTCTGCCTCGCCGCAAACCCCTGCAGGGGTCCCTGTGGTGTTGCGGGAGGTCACCGGGGCTCGTGTCGCATCCCCGAGTCCCTCTCGGTCCCTTGGCAGGGTGGTCCTGTTTAAGGCCGAGGTGACGACGCTACGGCGCCAGCAGCAGCTGGACCGTGCGGAGCCACAGGGGTCATTGGCCCCTCCTCGTCCTGCTCCGGGTCGAGGGCAGACCTCTCGTCCCTCTCCGGGCCCCTCTCGTACCTCCTCACAGGCGGTTGCCTCCTTGGAGGGCGAGTCAGAGGTTGTATCGTCCCTGGCTCCGCCACAGGGGTTGCCGGGTGACCTTCGCCTCCTTCTGGGCCGTGGCCCTCTGACGGCTTCGGGCCCCTCCCCGGGCCAATCCCGTTCCCCCGCGCAGGTGGTTGCCTCGGCGGGGGTCGGGCCGGCGCCGTCCAGCTCTACTCCAGTCCCTGCTCCGGTCTCCGGTGCGGGGTGACTTGGAGGTCCCTTGCCCGTCGACGCCGGATTGTGCCGGTGTCCTGCCTCGAGCGGCGGACTCCACGGCTCCGCAGAAGGGTCGTACTGCGGATTCGTCTTTGGACGTTCCTTCATCTCCGGAGGCAGGCTGCATTTTAGTGTCGTCCTTGCCGGAGACTGGTCGCCGTGTGGTGTCTTTTTCACCGGCGGCGAAGGGTGGCTCCCCGCCCTTTCTGGAGCAGGGTTGTCCGTCGAAGGAGTGGCAGGTCCCTCATTCTTCGGCACCTCCTGACTTCCAGGTCTGGCCCTTGCCCACCCTGCTTGGCCTCGGGGATGGCTGCCTTAGTTTGCAGCCGTCGCCCACGGAGGAGTTGCTTTCTCCACCGCAGAGCGGCCTTCACTCACGCGGTGTCCACGGCTGTGGGCATCCTACGCATGGGCGGTGGCTCACTTTGCGGCGGACCATCTGTTGGAGGTCCTCCACCAGGGCTCTGGTGGGAGGGAAATCTTGCTTCCCTTTGAAGGTTCGCTCCTTTCTGCCTTGACAGGGGCTTGGAGGCGTCCTGCCTCCGGGGACCCGGTGCCTCCGCTTCTTCTCCATCGGCACCTTCCGACGCCGCGTGACGCAGCATGCCTGTCCATTCACCCCTCAGCTGCTAGTCCCCTTCTGCGGACTGATTTTCCCTCCCTGCCACCCCTGTTGGCTCCGCTGTCCAGGAAGGCCCGCTGGCTGAACACTTTGGGACGCAACATTTTTGCCTCGAACAGCGTGGCTTTGCGGGCCGTTAACACCTTGTGTGTGCTGGCTAGGGCCTCCTCCTGTTTGTGGGACTTGGCTGAGTCTCTGGGGTCTGCAGCGTCCCAGGAGTCTGCTCAAGTGGATTTGCGGCACCATGCGTTGGATGGCCGGGAGCTTGTGGCGTTTATTCTCCGCTCCGCTCTGGACGTCTCTGAGGCGCTAGGCCGGGCCATGGCCTCCTCAGTTGCTCTCTGTCGCCATGCTTGGCTTCGGGACGGCGTCTTCCCCAAAAATATTCGGAAGAGGCTCATTGATCTCCCATTTGATGGCAGACTATTGTTTCATGCCCCGGCCGACTCCGCCATCCAGAGGCTCTTGGCAGGGCTCCGTCCCCCCCCCCCCTTCCATCTTCTCCTCAGTGACTTCTGAGTTAGGGTTCCCTCTAGATCTTCTTAGGCCGGTGGTTATGGTTGTGGAATATGTTTTTCTGGCCGATTACGTCCTTCCTTGTGACATTGGCATTGTTGGCTGCTGGACGGACCCTTGTTGTTGTTGTGTGTGAAGCTCTGCAGGAGTTGTTGCGCAGACTAGGCCCTGAGATTGGGCCATCTGCTTTGCTTGGGCTGCTGTCGAGCCTGTGGCGGGGATGTTTTTTTCCACGTGGTTCTTTTGTTCTTCCTCTGCTGCGGAAGTTCTTCCGAAGAGGGTTCCCATATATTAGGACTTCACGTGCCCTATGTGGGGTTATGGTAGCTGTCATATGGCTTGTGCTCTGCTGGAGGGTTCTGGTCGCCTTCGAGTATCTGTTCTCCTTGGTGTTTACGTAGGTTGCTTTTGCTTCTTGAGGTCGTGTGCGCGGCCACTCGTGGTGGTGGCTCTGGCCTCTCCTTCTCTCCCTGCTTCCGTTCTGCGGTCTGGGATGTCCCTTGCCAGGCATTGCCTACTTGGTCTTCCTGTGGCCTCGGGCTGTTCTTTTTGCTTCTGGCCTTGACGGCCGGCATTATTCTGGCTGACCGGCTGCTCTCCATCTGGAGTGGTACAAAAGGGGGTGGTGATGGACGGAGCATCAGAACCAATCAAACACTCACACCCAGTCAACAGATCTGGGTTTGATCCATCACCGTTCTTTAGCCCACTCTGCCACCCCAGTTCAGACATGGCCATATGCAAATCAGTCTGACCCTGTGCCTCATGGGAACAGTCCAGCCCGAACTGCCAAGCCATGCCTTCCCTGGACCGGAAACAAGCTTCCTAGGACCGGTTTCTGGCATTTCAGCCGTCTTCAGCCAGGCTTGCTTGAATCCAGTGGCAAAGTGAGCAAGGGACTCACGTCTGAGCATACCCTGCCAACTTATGGCGAACAAAGCAGTACAAAAGGGGGTGGTGATGGACGGAGCATCAGAACCAATCAAACACTCACACCCAGTCAACAGATCTGGGTTTGATCCATCACCGTTCTTTAGCCCACTCTGCCACCCCAGTTCAGACATGGCCATATGCAAATCAGTCTGACCCTGTGCCTCATGGGAACAGTCCAGCCCGAACTGCCAAGCCATGCCTTCCCTGGACCGGAAACAAGCTTCCTAGGACCGGTTTCTGGCATTTCAGCCGTCTTCAGCCAGGCTTGCTTGAATCCAGTGGCAAAGTGAGCAAGGGACTCACGTCTGAGCATACCCTGCCAACTTATGGCGAACAAAGCAGTACAAAAGGGGGTGGTGATGGACGGAGCATCAGAACCAATCAAACACTCACACCCAGTCAACAGATCTGGGTTTGATCCATCACCGTTCTTTAGCCCACTCTGCCACCCCAGTTCAGACATGGCCATATGCAAATCAGTCTGACCCTGTGCCTCATGGGAACAGTCCAGCCCGAACTGCCAAGCCATGCCTTCCCTGGACCGGAAACAAGCTTCCTAGGACCGGTTTCTGGCATTTCAGCCGTCTTCAGCCAGGCTTGCTTGAATCCAGTGGCAAAGTGAGCAAGGGACTCACGTCTGAGCATACCCTGCCAACTTATGGCGAACAAAGCAGTACAAAAGGGGGTGGTGATGGACGGAGCATCAGAACCAATCAAACACTCACACCCAGTCAACAGATCTGGGTTTGATCCATCACCGTTCTTTAGCCCACTCTGCCACCCCAGTTCAGACATGGCCATATGCAAATCAGTCTGACCCTGTGCCTCATGGGAACAGTCCAGCCCGAACTGCCAAGCCATGCCTTCCCTGGACCGGAAACAAGCTTCCTAGGACCGGTTTCTGGCATTTCAGCCGTCTTCAGCCAGGCTTGCTTGAATCCAGTGGCAAAGTGAGCAAGGGACTCACGTCTGAGCATACCCTGCCAACTTATGGCGAACAAAGCAGTACAAAAGGGGGTGGTGATGGACGGAGCATCAGAACCAATCAAACACTCACACCCAGTCAACAGATCTGGGTTTGATCCATCACCGTTCTTTAGCCCACTCTGCCACCCCAGTTCAGACATGGCCATATGCAAATCAGTCTGACCCTGTGCCTCATGGGAACAGTCCAGCCCGAACTGCCAAGCCATGCCTTCCCTGGACCGGAAACAAGCTTCCTAGGACCGGTTTCTGGCATTTCAGCCGTCTTCAGCCAGGCTTGCTTGAATCCAGTGGCAAAGTGAGCAAGGGACTCACGTCTGAGCATACCCTGCCAACTTATGGCGAACAAAGCAGTACAAAAGGGGGTGGTGATGGACGGAGCATCAGAACCAATCAAACACTCACACCCAGTCAACAGATCTGGGTTTGATCCATCACCGTTCTTTAGCCCACTCTGCCACCCCAGTTCAGACATGGCCATATGCAAATCAGTCTGACCCTGTGCCTCATGGGAACAGTCCAGCCCGAACTGCCAAGCCATGCCTTCCCTGGACCGGAAACAAGCTTCCTAGGACCGGTTTCTGGCATTTCAGCCGTCTTCAGCCAGGCTTGCTTGAATCCAGTGGCAAAGTGAGCAAGGGACTCACGTCTGAGCATACCCTGCCAACTTATGGCGAACAAAGCAGTACAAAAGGGGGTGGTGATGGACGGAGCATCAGAACCAATCAAACACTCACACCCAGTCAACAGATCTGGGTTTGATCCATCACCGTTCTTTAGCCCACTCTGCCACCCCAGTTCAGACATGGCCATATGCAAATCAGTCTGACCCTGTGCCTCATGGGAACAGTCCAGCCCGAACTGCCAAGCCATGCCTTCCCTGGACCGGAAACAAGCTTCCTAGGACCGGTTTCTGGCATTTCAGCCGTCTTCAGCCAGGCTTGCTTGAATCCAGTGGCAAAGTGAGCAAGGGACTCACGTCTGAGCATACCCTGCCAACTTATGGCGAACAAAGCAGTACAAAAGGGGGTGGTGATGGACGGAGCATCAGAGCCATCACCATCCCCTTTTGTACCGCTTTGTTCGCCATAAGTTGGCAGGGTATGCTCAGACGTGAGTCCCTTGCTCACTTTGCCACTGGATTCAAGCAAGCCTGGCTGAAGACGGCTGAAATGCCAGAAACCGGTCCTAGGAAGCTTGTTTCCGGTCCAGGGAAGGCATGGCTTGGCAGTTCGGGCTGGACTGTTCCCATGAGGCACAGGGTCAGACTGATTTGCATATGGCCATGTCTGAACTGGGGTGGCAGAGTGGGCTAAAGAACGGTGATGGATCAAACCCAGATCTGTTGACTGGGTGTGAGTGTTTGATTGGTTCTGATGCTCCGGCCATCACCATCCCCTTTTGTACCGCTCCATCTGGAGTGGGCTCGCCGCCTTCTCCCTAGTTTCCTTGGGCTCTCTAGGCTTCTTCTTCCGTTTTCCTGTCTCGGCATTAGACGGAAGCTATGCTGCCTTGTAGGGGAGTGAGGTGCTTCGGCCTCTCAACCCTTGCCCTTGGTTCCTCTGCTATGAGTGTACGAGCCTCTTCAGCATTCTTTCCCTCCTACATTCCCTTGGGGTCGGTGGGGTTCTGCTTGTGGGGGTTCTCTTGGCCTTGCAGGGGTGAGGTTCTACCTGGTCATAGATGTGGTCCCCTGTGGGGCCCTCTGTTCTGCATTGGCTGGTGGGGTCCTTTCGTAGACCCTCCTTGCCAGGGGTATTGCTAGGGTATCTATTCTACGTGAAGGAATCTGTGGCTAGTAGTCTCGATCAGATGTACGAGTTACTTACCTTCAGTAACGATGTATCTGGTAGAGACGATTCTAGCCGCAGATTCCTTCGCGGCCCGCCCTTCCTCCCCTATTCTGCGAGGACCCTTGGTTCGTCTTCGGTTCTCGCCTCCCGGTGGGGGGCTGTTTCCTGTGAGTGCCTTCCTTGTTCTTGACGGGTGGCTCCGTCTGGGGGCTGTTCCTTCCTCCCTTGGTTCTTTGGAGGTTGGGAGTTTGTGCGCTGGTGCCCTGCTGCTCTGGCTACTCCAGGTTGGGGGGGGGGGCTTGCCTCTATCCTTGTCCTTCCTCCCCCTCCCTTCCTTCCATTGCTGTCCTCTGGTTTGAGGGGCCTCTGGCCATATCTTGCCCTTGTCGGTGGTTGCCCTCTAGATTGGGGTAACTTGGTGGTTGTTGTCCCTGTCCGTCTTGGGTTTGCCCCCTTCCTTGCTCAGGATGAGGGGGGTGGGCTTCCTACGTGTGCCATGACTTTTATGCATGTTCTTCCCTTCGGGGCACAGGGATGGGAGGTTGTCTATGTGCACGCAGGGTTGCTGCGCAGGTTTCTGCTTGTTCTTCTTCTTTCCCAGCCCTTGGGATCTGCGGTGTTGGCACTACCCTGGTGGTGGTGTTAATCACCGTTTCTTTCCAACTTTTCTGCTCTTCGCACACTGTTTCCATGTTCCCACAGTTTTTTATCTGGTGATTCCGCGTTGTGGTGCGGAAAAGTTCTCCGAAGCAAACTGACATGGGCATGCCGGGGTGGGTCTTATGTGACCTCGCTGATGTCATGTACGCAGACGACGCCTGGGCGGAGTCGCGTGATGTCACCCCGGCGTGCAGGGATGCTGTGGCAAAAAGTTTCCGGATTCAGTCTCGCGCTTGGGGATAATTCTACGTGAACGAATCTGTGACTAGAATCGTCTCTACCAGATACATCGTTACCGAAGGTTAGTAACTCGTACTTATTGCATTTCTTAGTTAAAAAGGAACTCATGGGTAGGAGCCACAGTGAAGGTTTCTGCGTGCTACTGGTAGCTCAAGCTACAGCGATCAAAGTGTTGGAGACACCTGCTCAAGGTAGCATCTATATCTTGGTTAGACCCTTTTGAGTCCCTGTTGCAAAGTTTGGCTAAACATGGCTCCTCCATTCATGTCTGTAGACGGTAGTCGGTAGAACAGCAAGTGCTTGAACGTATTTTCGTGAAATCTGCAAGCATTCATTTTTGGAAGCAGTTTTAGACTATATTTTTTTGACCATACACGAGGATCGTCCGTCTTTGGCTAATGGCTACGTTTAAAGTGTTTACTGAATTTTAAATATTATGAGTTTCTACTTCATATTCATCTAACTTCAAGCTGATGTTCTTAGCTGAAAGTATGCATACCCACTGATTCTGTGCAGGCCCTGCCTAACCCCTTGATAATGGAATGTATGCCAGCTCTCTGGTGTTTGGACGTCCGTCGGGAATGCCTGTCTCCTGCTGCAAGATGTTTACTGTATTTGTGCAGTCTCTTGCTTGGCGTATGTTGTGCTGTAAGACCAGACGAATGATCAATCCCAGGAGTATCCGAAGAAAGTCTTCAATTTAATAAACACCCAGCTTGTCATTTAATTCTGAGGATAATTGTTTCAATTGGCACATACATGTGTTTCTGTTTACTGCTCATTTATTTAGTGTGTGTTTAAATTTTATTGCTTTTACTCCGTTCCTGGTGTTTTTTTTCAATTTTGTTGCAACTTAGTCATAAAAAGTTTATGGGCCCATATTCTGTGATTGTTAAAATAGTTTACTCACTCACTGTTTGCGAAGAATAGTGGGTTGTAGGTGCAAGGAAACTAGCATCCATCCTACTGGTGTATTCATTTTAAGTTATTGCTCTGCACGCAAACTTTAGAGATGAGCAGCTATAACCAACCTGCACATTATTAAATTGTGGTGGGTAGTGGCTTAAGACGCGTCAGATTTTCACATGCGCTACATACTGAGTGATTTCGGGTTTAACGATACCCCTATCACCAAGTGGATGAATTGCATATTTTGTGATAGACTATTTTCATTGTAAGTGAATGTCGAAAATGGTCACAGAGATAGTTGAGGGCTTTTGATGGGTGGATTTATTTATGGTCATCCATTCAAAGTGGTAATCATAGTCGTGCTCTTAAGTGCTTCTTAACTTTTCCTAGTGCTTTTTTATTTGTAATTCTATTCAAATGTTAGTTCGTGTAGGTATATTTTTACTGTAACTTTTAGAGCATTTAGTAGAAAGCTTTTGTTCACCCAGCTCGTTCCTTTTAAAGGTGGATCGCTGAGCTTTTTGAAGGCGGGTTGGTGCTCCCTGTAGGATTTCAAAATCCGGGTTTGTGTGCATGAATATTTGGTTTGGTTTCATTTGGTCAATTTACATCAGTGGGACTTGATATGTTTACTCCTGTTTATTTACATTGCTCCCTTTTTGCATGGAATGTTATTTCCTTTTTGCAGCTATTTATTGGTACTGAGTGCGTATGTATCTCTCTCTCTATATATATCTATCTATATCTATATATATATATATATATATATATATATATATATATATATATATATATATATATATATATTTTAAGGATACTTTTATTGTTGATTCCTCACCTTTTGAATTCCCCCGGCATCAGACTGGCTATAGAACTTGTAAAAATTGCTGTTGTGTGCTAAGAGATGGCACCATCGGACTCCTCGGTGACCTCACCACTTCCAGAAGTGATGGCACCAAACTGTTTGTAGGTGAATCCCTGTGCGCGGACATCTACTCCTCTCATTTGGAGATCTACTTTCAACTTTTGTTGGGGTTTCACTCACTTTAAACTGAGGCTTGAAACGTGCCTTAAATGCAGGATGGTGGTGTAAGTCACAGATACTTAAAACCATTGCCTGTGGTGTTTAACATCCAACCACAACTCGGAGTCCTGCCATAAATGCTATGTGACGCACCTAAAGGCCATCAGGCTGCAGGAGGTGCAACGGTACATTGCTGAACACAAAAAACAGACCAGCAGTTCCACTAAAATCAGACTCCGTCCAAGTTGCGGGCATGCTCCCGATCCTGTTCCAATTCACTACGGTAAGTAAAAGTCGAAAGTTGAGAGACCAGGCTTACCATAAATGCAAGAAGTTCAAGTGGGACTGTTCTTCGGTCCGTCTCTCCTGCTTCTTGAAAAAGTTGTTCAGTCTGCACTTGAAGGACCCGACCCTTTTTCCATCTTTCATCTGAGAGCCTATTCCAAGTCTGCTCTGATGGAAGCTGGCTCAATATATAGTATACCAAAAAGAGATATGCTGTGTAAAGAGTTGAGGTATCCCCTATAACTGGACAGGGGCTTGTTTTAACAATCCCAAGGTGCTCTATTTGTGTTATTGTGGTAGAGCAGCCTTAGGCTTATCAGAGGGGAGTGTTGGGTATTTGTTGCATATTCACAGTCAAATGATACACACACTCATGAACGAGATCCACACCAATTTAAAAAAATAACATATTTCTATGTACATTTCAACACCAAAACCTTCGTCATTTGATAAGTACTTTTCAACTGGTTACTTTTACAGTTTTTAGTAATGTTAGCAAACAGTTCGTTTTAACACTGTAATGCTTTTCTACGGAGAGAAGAAAATTTACTGAATGCAAGTATTTGCAATAGGATTTTGAGGGTACCGTTTAGGTCCTGGGGTGTTAGGGGCATAAGGTCCCAATTTCAACCAGTACTTACGTTTTACCTGCCCTGGTGTGCCCCGGGGAGAGGAGGGGCACCTAGAAATAGTCTGCAAAAGGGGACTTGGGGACTTGGGGACAAGTCCAGGAGCTCCCATTTGGGGTCTCAGTTCGTGAGGGACCCGGGGTCAAGGAGAAGTAGTCGGTGTTCATGGATCCGGGCCAGGGAGCTCGGGTGCAGAGGGTTTTGGTGACTGACCCTTGTGCGTCTTAGGTGGTCATGGTTCTTGGTTTGGACCAGAAAAGTGGGACAAAACAGGACAGCGGAGCCATTCTCGGTGATGGTCTCTGCATAGCTGATGTCCCTCATCGGCTGGTCAGTCTTCGGATTGTTGTAGTCCGGATTGGACTTTAAACAAGAGTTGATCGCAGCAAGGGTCCTGGTACCCTGGGCATTGGTGCAGGGAGGCTTGTAGGATTCCTGGCTTCTCCCAACTTGATGAGGAGATGGATCTGACCTCTTTGATTACGCTGACTTCAGGTGGGCTAGATGGTCAGCAGCTATATAGAACCGGACGTCGTGGTCGGTGGCTGCAGGATACAGGGAAGTGGCTCCACTCCAAGGTAGATGCTGGCTTGTTTACGAAGTACTGGAAACCTTCCGAGGCTTTTGGAGGATGCACAGCTACAGGGCAAGTCGGGTCTTTGCAATTGTGGAGTCTGAATCAGACAGGCAGGGTTTGGCACCAAAAGTCCTCAACAGTCTTCAGTTCTCATGTTGACTGGCTCTTCAGTGTCCCCCTCTTCTGTAGTTAGGTGAAAAAAAAGTACTTAATTTAGGGACGTTAAGGGAGTGTAGAGTAGTAGCAATGGGGTACTTAACCATGGTGTCTCTATGCCCCCTTTGTGACCACTTACTGTGCGAAGTGGGCAGAACCCTTTCCAAGTGTTCCTACTTTTGCCATCACCTTTATGGTGGAATTTCCATAGTGTGGAACTGGTCATCACCAGTGCCTAGTGCATACAATCAAGATGGCTTCCCGGGTCACTTGCAATGTCTAAGAATCGACTTACACATAACAAGGGCATATCTGTTCATGCAGATCTGTCCACACATGTAATATAATGCAGCCTACCATAGGTCTGTAAGGCCTGCTGTAGGGGTGACTTACATGTGTGCCATGTCATGTTTTCATTTTGTCTGCACCATTTCACGAGTTGGCAATGGTCGTCTGCATGACTATGGTGAGGGGTCCCTTCGGGTGGCACTATACATGCTGCAGCCGTTACGGCCCTCTTTAGTGCCCTTTCCCTAGGTACCAGGAGTACCATTTACTAGGGGCTTACAGGGGTGCTAAAGGTCTTGCCAATTGGGGAACAATTGTTCAGTTTTCGAGAAAGAGATCTGGCACTGGGGACCTGGATAGCAGAAACCCAGTGCACTTCTATCAAAATTGTATCAGATACCAGGTAAAAAAATGAGGGTGAGCATGTCCAAAAGGATCTCTTTCCTTCGTGCTTAAAGTGCTCCCAGAGTTTCCTAGGCCATCATTGACCTCGCAGCAGAAAGAGACCTTTTTGAGGCCATGCTGCACCTTTTCTAGATGATGTTGGCTCCCTCTAGAGCACCTTCAGTCCCCCAATAGGACTTTGTTGTAAATGAAGTTGCGAGGACACTCCGTGCAGGTAAGAAACATTTCCTTTATTTCAATATAGCCAACAGCAAAACAGACAATTCCCAGCTGACCAGGGAATAACTGTGATTCATGTGATTCAGTACGTCTTTATTCGATAATTCCAATCATAAAAGACACAGTACAATCTTAAAAGTGTCATTAAAAAAGATATTACCCTAAAAACATACAATTCTGACGAAAAAGAAATAATTCCATATAAAACCATTCAAGAAAACTACAATGGGAATTCCGCATGCCAAGTACACTCAAATAGTAATTCCTGAAGCAGGGAGATTTTTTCTTCGCAGTGCCCAAGACCAGCTAAGAAATTTTGTCACTGCAATAACAATATCTGCTCGTGTGTTGCCAAAATACGCAGAGCTGTCATACCCGATCTAGTGCCTAGATTTGAGCACAACTGCTTCAGCCATCTTTGACGTGAGTCCTTGTAGGCCGGGCACACAAACAATACGTGGGTTATCGACTCCTCCTGGGATGAACACGAGGGGCAGTTAGTTTCGGACACCTTATTCAATTTTGCAGTGAAAGATCTTAACGGGAGAGTGCCCACTCTGAATTGGTGATAAATTTTCCTATCACCAGATTTCGTAATCAGATTCCAGTAGGCCTCAACTTCCGCTGTAAACTTGTGTTCCAGAAAGATGCATGTGAGCGAATTACTGCCCACCACGACAGTCTTCTTAGTGTTCATATCCCAATAGAGTGCTTTATACTCATCTTTATTAGGGAAAGAGTTCCCTATCGGGTCTTCCCACAGGTGTCTAAGGCCCATGTCAAACAAATTGCACTTAAGCCTCTGCAGCCATTTGATTTTTGAAGACAAATCAGCATTTCTAATATACATTAAAGCATTAGCATAGGACGCCAGTTCTGGGGTAGTCCATAGCCTCCTCCAGTATGCTTGGGGTCTAAATCCCGCCACCTCGTCAATAGAAGTACAACCCAGGTCTAGTAACAAGGGCTTAATTGGAGTTGATTGTGGGAGGGAGGTCAATGTTCTCAAACTTATTCTGTGCCCTAACTAGGGGTAGTAGATTTTCAAAACCCCAAAGTTCAGCACCATATATTATGGAAGCTCTTATTTTCCCATTATAAATCGTTATAGCAGGCCCTACCGGTTTAGTGATGGAAAGTCGATATTCTTGTAGTAAGGTTCCTGCTAGCTGATTATGTCTAAGAACTAGGACATCTAACTGTGGTGTCCAGTTCCTCCTTGTGCCCATAGTCACTCCTAAATATGTAAAAGTATCAGTTTGTTACAAGAGAGCTTTATTCATTTCTTCTCTGCCTTTTATTGATTTACGTTTATGCAGCACCATGAACTTAGTTTTATCAGTATTTACTATAAGTTCATGGTCGTTGCAAAAATCTGTGAATCTGTCCAGGGCTCGTTGCAGACCCGATTGAGTTTTGGATAAAATTAAAGTATTGTCTGCAAACATTAAAAGGGGAACCCTTGAACCGGCAAGAGATGGAGCATTGGTTGGAAAATCAGTGTAATAAGTGATTACCTTGTTTATAAACAGGGAGAATAGGGTAGGGGCAAGCACACAACCTTGGCGCACTCCCTTATTGACTGGGAACCTATCAGTCAATTCGCCCTGCTGTCCCCACCTTACCTGGGCATAGTTCGCCTCATGCAATTTGATAATAGAGCCTAGAATTTCCAAGGGCATCCCAGCCTCCTTTAAAGAATCCCAAAGCTTATGACGTGGCACTAAATCAAACGCTGATTTTAGATCAACAAAAGCTGCATAAAGGGTCCCCCCTGCAAGGATTACCGTATTCCAATAAATCATCCTGAACCTAAAAACTTGATCAATGGTGCTGACGTGGGGTCTGAAGCCCGCTTGGTAGGTAGATAGGACATTCTGGTCTATTGTCCATTCGTTAACCCTACCTAGCATAAGTCTTGCCACTATTTTCTGTAGGGTATTGATTAAGCTTATCGTCCTATTGTTACTAGGACTGGCACGATCACCCTTTTTGTAAATGGGAATGATTTCAGCCCCAAGCCATGTATCTGGAATTGGTGCACCTCTAGTGATTGCATTTATGATAATAAAAATATATTCCGTCCAATTCTTCTTATCATGTTTATAGATATCGGCTGGGATACAATCCGGGCCGGGGGCCCTCCCTGCTGGTATCCCTTCCAAGACCCTTTTGTCGAATGTTAGAACATCCTCAGTGTTAATATCAGGGTAAGTTGTTTCATTACCAGTCAGGGAGGCAAATTGAGCTTGATAGTACTTAACCCAGAGTTCAGGAGGTACATTATTAACTGGAATAGGATCAATTATACCACTGCCCCATTTGACTAATTGCCAAAATTTGATCCAGTTCTTCCCCTTACTGGCATTGATTAAACTTGCCCACCTATCCTCATCAAAGGCCTTCTTAGCCTGCATTTGTACTTTTTTGTAATTTACCCTTGCTATTTTGACCTCATGAGGTACTCCTGACTTGCATTTGAGAGGTGCTTAAATGCATCTCCACATGCCTCATCATACCACTTGGTTGGTCGTTTTATATTATGCCTGTGATGTCTTCTACTTTTTGTGAACAGGGACTTTAATATAGCAAATAAATCCTCGTGGGCCTTCATAAGGTCTAGAAAAGAATTGTCTAGACTATCTATAGAGCCAATCGATGATAAGGTGCCTTCAATAGTAGACTTAATCTGCTTTAGGGCACCTTCGTCTTCAAGGACTACTGCCCATTTCAGCCATCGGCAATCCAAGGCCATTGTTACATCACCTATTGCGGATTCCAGAACAGCCTTAGGGTGTTCCAATCCCTTCCCAACTAAAGATAGTAAGAGTGGATCGTGATCACTCTCTGATCTGTGTTGGACCAACATATCTACAAGTCTAGGCCAAAGCTCCAAGCTAAGGAGGGTATAATTGATTCTGCTACTTCTGATCCCATTAGAAAAGGTATTAATGCCTTCCATATCTGAGTGAGATCTCCCATTAGTGGCCCTAAGCCCCCTCCACAGGGTTAGACTTTTTAGCTGTAAAGCCGCCTCAGTCCATTTGTTAACCTGTGGCAGCGATAGAGATGGTAGCCCCCAATGTGCAGTTTAAATCACCTACGATAACCAGGTTATTTGAGCCATCTAAATCATTTATAAATGCATCCAGGAGGGCAATAGTTGGTGAGGCTTTCCCTTCCGCAATCCCTCTTGCATACACATTACATAATATAAAGTCTAGGTCTCCCTGTAAGCTGACCTTGATTGCGAGAATGTCAGGGCTATCTATAGGTAGTTCCTCTGTATGGGGCAATATCTGTTGCTTAACCCATATTAACAATCCCCTGCTAGGTCTGCCCTTGGTGTTTGCAATTGCCGCTTTGCCATATGCCAAATAGCCTGGATGGTAGGTCATATCTACCGACCAGGTCTCCTGAAAGGCAATAAAATCATGCCCCTAAATAAAACATGACCAGTCAGAGGATAAGGTTTTAGTATGTAAACCAGCGATATTCCAGGATAGCAGGGAAATTAGGGGAGAATAAGCACCCTTCGATTTTACAGAAGGTGGTCGTTGTTCCAGGAAAACCTGTGTTTTTTTGCTCCAATTGTAGTAAACCTTTTATAGGCATTTGAAGAGAAATATCACAGCTATCAGAGGGCTTTTCCGGAATCGGGGTGGGTAGATGTAGTCAATCACATAGATCTAACTCGGATAATGGGGCAAATCTATTGGACAAAGGGACTGCTGTTGACCCTGGTACCAGTCCAGAGGGTGCCCAAATTTGCCTATCCATCCCTTGGTATTTCAACTTATTAGAAATACAGGGCCTCGATCTGTAGAAATACCCTAATGGTAGCAAGGGCACTCTATCAATATGACTTCCTATCGCCCGTCCCAAAATTATCCAGCAAAAATCTTGTTGTGTAAACATTGAAATTAACGACTACACAATCACCATTCCCTTCTTTCCTTGAGGGGCCTATCCATGATGTTCGTCTAGCCATGATCATATATTTTTCTACGCCCTCCTCCCAAATCCCAACATCCTTGAGACGAGTATTAAGCCAGTGCAATACTTTAAGTTGAAGTTGGTCAGTATTTTCGATCTGTGCTGCCCTCAGGGGTGGAACATTCGTCAGTACAACCACCAAGGGAGCGGCTGCTGGAGGAAGGTTGAGGACCATAGTGTTCGGCTGCATATCCTTATATTCCTGGCCCCTAGTTCCTTGTGGTCTAGTGGTTGTGCTAGCTCGTCCATTCAGTTCACAGTTTTTATAATTACTGTTCTTAACTGATGCTATTACCGTTTCCACTCTGCCATCGCCCGGAGTACTCATAATTGATTGGGCAAATTCACCTGATAAGTTCCCTAAATCAGCATCGTTCCTATATAAGCAAGTTGTTTCCTTTGGTATAACTGGGACTGCATTTGAAGATGCCCCGGGGACAGTTTGATTTGTTGCTTTTGAATGCGAAGGGTTGGGTTTAGCAGTGACCAAGGCTGGCAGCCTACACCTCAAATTACTTGGTAAATTTACAGCAGTGGTTTTTGTTTGGACAGAAATGCCCTCTGAGGCAAATAAGCCTGACTTGGCCTGGGGTTCAAGTTCTGTTAAACGTTTCTCAATCCAACTCAATCTGTAAGTAATCGGAGTTAGTAAGGTTGCTAATACATTCTCAAGTCTCCTCCACATTTCCTCATCGGGGTTCGAGCTGTGTCCACCCATACATGGAAAATTAAAATCCATGCTAGCAGCGGCGATATTTCCTTGTGCACTGCACTCATCAGCTAGAACACATCCTCCGTTTTTATTAGTCCTTTGCGCTTTCGCCATGGCCGGCCTCTGTGCGCCGCCTCCCCTTTTCCTTTTTGCTGCTGGTTCAGTAGTCGGCTGACTGATAATATTTTTGTTTTTACATGTAGATCTGGCCGACGTTCTTTGGGCCGCCCTAGGGGCAGTTTTAGATATGACTATTGGCGATTTTACAAGGACCTCCCGTGCCTCAATTAAGGAAGTCACAGGGCTATTCACCTCACCAATAGACAGGAGTGTGTTAGAATCAGCAACATGTTGGACTGGAGAGCAGGCGGTAGCAACTAAACCCAGCGATGATCTTTTAGTTTGTTGTGGATCCAAGGATAAGCAGCGCTCAGTTATCGCTATCTCTTTTTCCAGAACAGACGATGCCCTTAGGATAAATTGGTCTAGCGTCCCCACCATGCTGCTGCCATTAGGTGCCCCTATCTTCCTCCCATCACGCTTATTCATCCTGATTTCTTTGATGTCAGGCCCACAAAATCAATATGAACACACCCCACCGGTTCAAAGATGTAGGTGCAATGTTTTAGCGGACTAACCTTACAATATGGTCGAGGTTCAGAGGGGGTGCCCAGCCCGGCCTTATCCGGTCTCCGACGGGCCCGCCCTTGGCCCGGGCTTGGCTCGGCGTGCGCCCACGCCCGAAGCGGGAGCGGTGAGGGGCTAAGTAATCCACAGAGAGCAGGCTCAGGTGTGGCAAAGTCCTCTGGCCCCCTTGCAGTCTCGTTCGCTGAAGCGTCCTCCTTGCGCTGACGATGCGACTTAGCTTTGAATGTTTTCTTCAGGGTAAGTAATATGTGTCCTCAGCCTTATTATTCTATCCGACGCTTATCTCCTTTACAGCAAACCTGAATCCTGCCACGCTGTACTTAAATGGATAACAGAGTCGTACATAGAAATGCATTGCAGTTAGCGGTGCTCCTTGACAGCTCTGAAACACGCTCCTAAGCGTTTGGTAAAGATAGCCCAGCATGTACGAGGGAGTCTAGTGAAGGTAATCCGAGCCTTTCAATCGGCTCTGAAAACGCACTCCAATGTGTTTGGTTGTGAAAGCCCTTTGAATCCGAATGTCTCTATTTTCGCACCTTTCTTGCTCCTCTCACCCCGGTCTTTTCCTGACTCCCCTGCTCCGCTGTGCCAAATTCACCTGTGCATCCACGGTTTGGCGCTGGCGGGACCTGGACCCTGGGCCCTTGACCTGGGTCCCTATGTTATGTCCGGTCGGCCTGCTCCTCAAATACCGTGGGGGGGGGGGGTGGCTGGTATCCAATTAAGTAATGCTAATGCTACTGGCCGGCAACGCCCGGCCCTGGCAGAATCAGCGAAGGTCGTGGGAGGCCAAAATACCATGGGAGGCGGCTGGGCAGAAAACAGCGGGAGGCCACAAGGCAGCTATGCGGCCTCCTCCTCGCTCACACTGCGCTGAAACCGCAGGAGCTGTGGAGCCGTAAGAAGCAGCAGTCCGGGACCGGGACAACAGTCCGGGAAGCTGCGAGGGAGCAAGGCAGCGTCGTCCTCCTCGCGCTACTGCTGGCGAGTAGTTTGGCGGTCAAGCCCGGGAATAACTGACTCACAAACGTTCATTTATAAAACAATTAAGAACCCACACATCAGTGTTCCAAAGAGGCAGAGTAGCGATAGACATGGAAAAAAGGCTGTTAACATACGTACAACAGACTTCCATTGGTGTGGCCTGCCCAATGCTGACTGACCCCACTGGGCCTCCTCCCAGCACCCTATTTGCACGCGTCCATGCCTTCACGTAAGAAACATTTCCTTTATTTCAATATAGCCAACAGTAAAACAGACACTTCCCAGCTGACCAGGGAATAACTGACTCACAAGAGAACGTTCATTTATAAAACAATTAAGAACCCACACATCAATGTTCCAGAGGCGGAGTAACAATAGACATGGAAAAAAGGCTGTTCACATACGTACAACAGACTTCCATTGGTGTGGCCTGCCCAATGCTGACTGACCCCTCTGGGCCTCCTCCAGCACTCTATTTGCACGCGTCCATGCCTTTACTCCTGTGCCGTAGACTTTTTCTGCTCCAGCCCAAACGCCACCTGCTTCTTATTCATAGCCGACATCAGCCCGCTTCAGGCCTATGACTAATCACTAGATTACGAGGGCATGGCCCCCAATTTTGATGAACACCAGCCCTCTACTAGCACCAGTACTATCGTAGGCTGGAAGTCTTTTTTGGATCCGATTCTGATGCTGTTGTATGCCAACAAAATGATCCGCATGACAAGGATGATGACAACGAGAGATAATTTGCTTCCTGCTCATCACACTGATGCTGGCCTACATTTAGCTTTACTGAATCCCAGTGGACTGGATACATTTCCTGAGACAGAGCTGGACTCCCCACTAGGACTCCACCGAGGAGATTGCTTCTCTTGCAGTAGTTGTCCACTGATCAGCAAAAATGTTGAACCTTCAGCTTCCTATTATGGAGACTATGGCGAATCTACATATGGACATCTTTGAGCCTGGCTTGCTGCTTCAGAGCCCTTGCCACTGACCCTTTACACAGGCTTTGACAGAAACATTGATGGTGATATGATTTAGGCTGTTCTCAACTCTCCCCAGGAAGTCGAATGGTGGCGAGATGACATAGGTTTGGCCCTGGGGATGTGGCTTTTTTTGCCCACAGCCAACTCGCGAGAGCTTGGTTGTTAAACTTCCACCAGCTAAGTGAATGCCGGTGCATGACCTACTGCGCCGCTAGACGGGCATTGATGCATTTGAGGAAAGAGTACTTTCCTCTACCAGTTACGTTTTTAAGTCCCTGCACATAGTCTACCTGCTGGGATGTTACTCACATCCAAAATGGAATAGGGCTAGTGAGATTTTGCTCTCCATTACTGATTGATTCAGCAATGCTTTTCCTCAAAGGGGCCAGAATTCGTTTTTTCCTACCTGGCTGGCATATAATTTCCCCCAGTGGGTCCTGCAGATTGTTTATCATGATTATGCCTTTCCCTTTTATACCAGCTCCCTCCCCTTTCTGTATTCTATTTGCGTATATTCAGACATAGACAGATCATGCCTCCATTCTTGACCAAAAAGTTCAGTGTCTGCTGGCCAAAGAAATCAGAGAGTGTCCTGGTGGCAGAGAACAACACCTTTTGTTAGGTGTCAATGGGACCTTAATTTGGTCCTCATGTTCTTTATGTGCACCCCTTTGAGTATATATATAGTTGTTCAATGAGAATGTTGACTGTTAAGGTGGTATTCTTCATTGCATTTACTATTGTGCTCGGTGTCAGTGAGCTGCAGGCGCGGTCAGTGAAACCACCATATACCAGTTTATTCCCAGACAGACTGGTGCTCTGAACTTGCGCTGCCTTTTTAATTTTTTTAAAGTGGTGTCGCCCTCCCGCATGGGCCAATCCATTGTTCTCCCTGCCATTTTCGCTCCACCTCAAGCCTTTAAGGAGAAGTAGAAGGTATACAGGTTAGATCCAAACTGAGCTTTTAGCTATTACATCGAGCACATGAAGAAACACCTAATAATTGCCAGCGTTTTATTGGCTTTTCTGATGCTAGAAGGGCAAGGCAGCCATGAAGTGAACATTGTTAAAGTGGATCATCTTTTGCACAAAGATTTTCTATGCCCAGGCCAAAGCAGAGTCTGCAAGGGACTTACTGGCTCATTCCACCAGAGCCAAGGCTGTCAGATCAGCATTGAGGAGGGGAATTCTGGTGTTGGACAACTGCCACTGTAATTTCTGAGGTGGCATGGTGTGTAAGAATCATTACGGACTGGTATGCAGCCCCAAGTAATGAGAAACCAGTGGCTGATATTAATTCAAGCATTCTAACCTTCACTTTATGTGTACTCATGTGTGACGACCTAACTGGGGTGGGTATACCCAGATCGCATACTGTGTCATTGGAAACGAGGAATACCTGACTGAGTCCATACAAAGGCAAAACCGGCCTTGAGTTACTTGTGTTCTGATTCATGGAGGACCTGGCCTAGCAGTTCGGGCTTGACTGTTCCTATTGAAGGAGGGTCAAGACTGACTTGCATATGGCTGGGTCCAAACTGAGGTGGCCTGGTGAACCAAATAACTATGGACTGGGATGCAGCCCTGCTTAAATACTTGTGACTCAGATTAATTCAAGCATTCAATCCATTACTTTTGTGTATACTTCATTTCCACTAAAGCCTTGCACTGCTTGGTCTGCAGGATGGTGGTCTCTGTTGAAGAGCAGAGTTTACGAGTTAAACTAGCAGAAGTGCAAAAATATTTTTTACTCAAGTTCCTAATCCACTGCTTTAATTGTAGTATATTATTTTTTATCCCCAAAAATTAAAAGCACAAAACGAAAACAGTTTTTAGAAACAAAGTGTCATTTTTAGAATCCCCTTTTATGGTTTAAAAAAGATAAAAGTTTATGATGTTTGTTTTGTACCTTATTGGGTCTGCATGAGAGTGCAATGACGCAACTAAAGATGGATGTGCAAAAGTGCATTAGAGCGTCAGTAATATTTTCCATGAAATTAACCAGGAGAGTTTTCTCAGAGAATTTCTTCTGTTCTCCATCCAGGCCTTGTATCCAACCCACCACTGGCTGATAATCGGTATCTGGTACTGGATGATGCACAACCAAGCCCTTCACCCTAGCTTCACCGGAGGCCAACCCTCTATTGCACCCGGCCTTCATGTAAGCAAAGCAGTGGTAGACTGCAGAGTCTGGCCCCATGCCAGTCCTGTGCCCCGTCCTCTGTGAGTAAACAACCACACTGTGCACAGCCTTTGGCTGTGAGCAGTGGTGGTGATGCACAGTTCCTGCCCTCGAGGCTGGCCTTGCCATCCATCCTCATTGGCCACTAACTCCTGCTGCACATGACTTTAAGCCATTTCCTGTGGGTGTGGGCTGCAAGGCCATTCCTCTGTCCATCCATAGGCATTCAATCGTTTCTTCATAATGCCAGCGGCTACTTTTGTCTTTGGCACTATCGCTCTTAAAAGCAGCTTTTGTATGAGGCATAGCCATGATGCATAGGGTTGTGCATACTGGCTAACATAAGATTTGTATTGAAAGCATATTCATACAAACATTCCACACATTGTTTGTGCTTTACAGTACAGGACACATGCAGTGGGAGGAATATTTGAGAAATTGAAAACATTTCTCCATGTTTAGTGCCTGTATATGAGGTATTTTCACTGCCGTAGCAGATCAGAATTTGCATTAAAAACTACGAGTGCTTACACTGATCCACCCAAGTAATGTTTCCTTGATGTAAAGTGGCACAATGTGCTATCTACGCGGAGAGAAGAGCATCTTTCCAGCACAAAATGCCATTTACACTAGAAAGTAAAAAGTCTTGCAGGACTGTGCACAAAGTTATGCAAAGTGACTTTGTGTCAGTTTGCATGACTTTGTGCCATTGTGATCATTTAGTAAATCAGGATGTGTGTGTATAACGTACTTTGCATGGTTAATGTGCTTCTAGTTCACCTTTGTAAAAACAGATCTACACAATATTTAGTTTAAAAAAAGCATAAATTAATTCCTCTGGAGCTTGCACCAACCAAAGCTTTCTTGTTTTCCTTTATTGAAAAAGTCGTTGTATGGTTAAGCACCCGCTGTTGTATTTCTCACTATTGCCCTTTAACAATTGGCAACGCCACAGTTTTATTGTATGAAAATAGATCACTTACTTTGCCTTTAACTACTTTTTCTCCTCTAAAATCTAATTAACTTGTCACCTAAAGAACTTTAATCTTTAGGCATTATTTATATCTATATATACACAAATACATACACAGGAATCAAAGAAAATGGATCACAAACACAAAGCTTAAGTAGTTCTCAAGATTGTCAAATCCTTTGTCGAAACTCTTGGCAATATTCTCATGAAAACCTTCATAAGCACATTCAGCCACACATGCTCTCATCCAGAGCAAACACTGATGTCAACTTTATAATGAAATGCTAGCCTCGTATCAATCTCCAGAATTAGGCTGTGATATCTAATTTGAGGTAAGCTTTTAAAAAAAGAAACATATTTGCCTCAAGTAAAGGCGTTGTTTGAACTTGGCATAGTCTTAATATTGTTACCCACTACTAATAATAAGCCCCTTTCTTATGTTCATCAGTTTCCAGGGTTACCAAATAAGCGTATGTTCCCACTTTTTACTCGGGTGAAATTTTCACAATGCATAGCTTGTTCTACAGAAGACTGCAACTTACAAATCGTCAGTAGACCGTGGCCTTACGTTGTGTTTTAAACATATAATTGCAAAGGCTATGTTTTGAAGTGCAGGATGTTAACTTGCATAGCTGAGAAGGTGAAGCTGCAAGGTACATCCACAATCTATTGGTTACCTCTTACCATACGTTGAGATATTACCTAACATTTTTTTAGTTCAAAGGCAGCTGCCAACGACAGTGCAGTTATTACCTTAAAGCAATCTTTTTCTATTCAAATCACTCCTTCGTAATGACTTATTTGCCAGCACCTTCTCTGAGATTCACAAGGACTCTAGCACCATGGTTTGTGTGTGAAAAGTTGGTCACTCCTTTGTCCGTTGGGCTTTTGAGCATACAAGATCTTGTGGCGCTGAGAAGGACGAGGGGTTGCCTCATGGACATTACATGGTTTGTCATCTGTGGAACATGTGACCAACCAGATGTATAGATTGTGCATTTTCGAAGAAATGAATTGGACTCAGTTACGAGTGATGCAGTATCATTTGAAATCAAAGAAACTTTCAGAAAGTTGATGCATCTCTTCCCCCACATAGCCTTTGTGTATTCCAACATCTGTCAAAGACAGACGTCGAAATTTCTGACCAGTGTAGTCCACAAATCAACCTATCCTGTAAACATGACAATAAAGTAAGTTTTGCGTACCTCCTTGGCCATGTCATGGGATCCTTCTAAAACAATAACCTCAGGTTCGACATGCCCGGATTTTTGCAATTGACAGCAAAAAGTAAGAGGATCTTCCTTAATACCTGAAGGAACAAATAAAGCTCTGTCTGTAAAGGTGCACAAACACATCATGTACCCAAAGCCTCTTTTCAGAGCAACCTATTTTTGATAAAAACATCTAAAACCTTTTTTTGGGGCAGATGATTTTCTGTGGTTCCCATGCAAAACCCCATTTTGCCACTTAGTTATCCAATAATGGTATCCTTTGGTGGTTCTGCCGAGCATCAGTAGATCATATGTATTGCTAAAAACAAAACAATAGTAATATAATGTGCCATTAATCCCATAAGCAATAGGACTTTGGCTCAGGGCCTGTTCTGCTGCCAGGCCCTGTTATTATGTTATGTTATGTTATTAAAAATTTATAAAGCGCACGTACGCCCGAGGGCTTCTTGGCGCTGGAAAGATAAAAAACATAACAAAGGGTGAGTCTACCGGAAGCGTTATTTCAAGGCCCTGAACCCTGCCTTCTGTGGGCTTCTGATGGCCTCACATGGTTGCAGTGAGGTGCAGGCCCTAAGCCTGTGCAAAGAATGAGTGTGATGCAGAGCCTGGTCTCCGGCTAGGTCATGCTTCTCACCCTCTACGTGCATCTGGTCCAACTACACATGACCTTTGGCCATGTGCAGCACAGGCTGGCTACAGGTGCCAGAGGGTCTGAACTCTGTCTGGTAAGCCTCAAGGACATATGCAAGATGCACAGAAACAGAGCCACAGACCCTACAATAGACTAATATAAGTCCATGAAGCTTGTCCTGGGTTCGCAACACCAGGTACTGGAAGCTTGCCAGTATCGTGAAACCATTTTTTATTGGTTTCCTGGTACTGAGAGGTTGCCCCACTGGGAACCACAGAGCTTTTGCAAATACTATGAAAATGGGAGCATTTCTTTGAGATTTAGCTCTGGGAGAAGAGGGTCTTTGAGACGTCACTCCATGTACCTGGAATCAGGGTGTGCTTTCCCTGCCCCCTAAAAAAAAAAAGGACGCAGGAACCGATTACGTGTGTTCTGTAATAGTGTCAGCAATATTTTCTTTCGGTATTGCTTTCTGCCAGTTTGATTGGTCAGGTATCGTGGATCCGTCTTCGGATTCGCTGTGTAAAAATCCCAGGAGAAAAAGCTGTCATGGCCAATCAGATAAAATTCGTTTTTAAAATTTGGACCTTCGTAGGATTGTGGAACAATCTGAGTACCTTTCTAAATGGTTATTTCTCAAAGTACTGAATGGATTCACTCCATACTAAACAAAGGTGCTTGTTTGTGTAGAGTTTTAACTTCAGGCCAATTTTCGTATACTTATGTTGAAATGCTTTTTGTGTGCCTAAGATAAACATAGTTGAAGGTTACCTATGGTTCATTAAACACAGACCAGAAGAAGCTCTGAAATTCACTAGTGAAGGTATGCAACCTACCGATTATATTTTGTTTTTAAAGTTAAAAATCATGATTTTCATAAACTGTGATTTTGAGAAAGTGGTCCCTGTGTCTTAATTCAAAATGGTGGCCTATAATCATAATTGCCAGTTAAATCATTATTTTTCTCTTCAAATGTATTATTTCTGATGCCTCCGCCATTTCTTGTGTTGGGGGTAACTGTAGTAGTGCCTTCCCTTTGCTGTGAAATTTTATTTGCTTAGAACTAAAACATTGTTTTAATCAAAATCCTGATTTTTCAAGATGACAAATAACTCCCCTTATTCAGACAATCTTATTTCTCACAAAATCCAAATTTGTTTAACAGAAATTGTGATTTTGGTAATTACAATTTTATTTGGGAAAGAATTTGAGCCCACACAAAATCCCTTTCAAACACTAATATCTCACAAACAATGCATTTTCCATAGACTTTTGTATTTCTCATATGGTGAAAATAGTCAGCTTGATTTTTATTAACTGCATTTAATTTATTATTGATAAAGGGGCGCATATAATTCTGTGGGGGTACTGCAGGCAAGTAGAGTAAGCATTTTTTAAGTTATGTTTTTCATCTTAGTGATATCTTGTAGGACAATACTACTAAAAATACCAAGGAAGTCCCAAAAAATTAACTAGACTACAAATATAAAATTTCAGATTTACTACATGAACAACTGAAAGACCCATTTATGGTTGCATGCTAATGGAGACCTATGAACAAATACATAACAAATAGAATACATTTTAATCTACATATGTTTTCTTTGCATGTTATTTGGCTCACAAACAAATCTGTCCCAACAAGACAAACAAAAAACAACTTTCTTATGCACCTCTGCACAACAAAATGAAAAATGTACCTAGCAATGAGCCACCCAAATTACTATTTGCAGGACATTGTATTGCCCACTAGGAAAAAAATAATAATATTAACTTTTATAACAATAATAATTACCTTTCATTCACTTTGGCTTCCATATATTGCGCAATCCCACTAAAAGTAGGAAGGAAGTCCAAAAAATAAACTCGACTGCATATTCAAAGTTTCAGATATACTACATGAACAACTAAAAGACCCATTTATGGTCACATGCTAATGGAAACCTAAAAACAAATAAAATACATCTACATAAGTTTTCTTTGCATGTTCTCTGGGTCACAAAATAAAGGTGGCCCGACAGGCCAAACAAAACACATCTTTCTTAACCCTGTGCATCAGAATGACCTAGCAGTGAGCTACACACACTACTATATGGAGGACATAATCGGTCATTCGGAAAAAAAACAATAATCTTAATTTTTAGAACAACATTTTCTTTCATTCACTTTGGGCTTCATATGTAGCACAATCCTACTAAAAGTAGCAAGGAAGCCCAAAAAATAAACTAGATTGCATATGTAAAGTTTCGGAATTACTTCATGAACTAAGAGACACATTTATGGTCACATGTAAACTAATAAATAAATACATTACAAATTCAATAGACAAAAAGTAAGAAATCACATTAAATCTGATTGCCACTCTGTAGTTATAGTTAGTATTCCCAATGATAGGAATTCTTCGGATATTAGATCCTTAATATTTTTCCACCTGTTTGACGAATCACCACAAAACTTTTTGGTCCTATAGCATTTTCTACATTTTGAGATTATATACATTTTTGTGGTGAATCTTTAAGGGGGTGCAAAGATAAAAGAATGTCCCAAAACTAGTTTTTACACCAAAGCATTTGCCATAGACTTTATTTGACGTAGCGCGACAACTGAATGGATTTATGTGAAATTTGGCAGGATTATACATTATGGTGCAGAAATTATGCTTTTTTGGGTGCTGCAGTTAAGTAGGGTAAGTATTTTTTAACTTATACAGCATTTAAACTTGGTGTTATCTGTATCCGCGGTACTTTGGTGAAATAACCGCAGTACCTGGCTGTAAACTCAATAAAGAATTTATTTTTAAATCCCTCCTATACCACTTTAAAAAAGTGGTAACAGGTAGGGACCTACTACTTACTTATATCTAAGGCCCTTACACAGAACACAGCCAAAGTGTAGTAAAATAAATATGGCTGCCTATTTATTCTCTGAAAATAGTCATTACCCAATTATATACTGGCCTGTCATCGCCACGTATCACGGTATACCATAGCCCATAATATTACTAAGGCCTAGCTGTATTATTGGATTGCGGTTCCCTTGCGTGACTCATGGTGTTGCATGGGCAATGCAAAACTTAAGTCAGATTTACAAAGGAATGTAAGGCCACCATGCGTGGACCTGTGTAGATTGGCAAATCTGGAGAAACGCAAGGGTGGGCAATTCACTGTTTTGCATTATGCTGCACACCATAATCTACATTGCTGCAAAATTTCACATACATCAGTTTGCCACACCACCGTAGCCACTCTACGCTATTACACTGTACGCAAAGTCACTGTACTCCACTCTGGTCTACACTCCACTGGACGCCACTCCACTATGCACTTTTTCACTCTACGGGATTCTGATGTACGCCACTCTACTCTATTCCATTGTATGCCACTCCATTCTACGACACTCTGCTCTACGCTGTTCCACTGTATGCCGTTCAACTGTACGCCACTCCACTCTACATCAGTGTGTGGAGCTCCACTCTAGGCCATTTCATTGTACACTATACAATTGGACCCCACTCCATTGTACACCACTCCACTATATGCTATTACACTGTACCCCACACTACTGTATACCACGCCAGTCTACACCATTCCATTATATGCCACTTCACACTACACTATCTGAAAGAAACACGTTAGTTAGATTCCTCACCTTAGAATATCCCCAGGCGTCAGACTGGATCCGGAAGATTTTTCGTCAGCAATACCCCTTGCGCGTCGCTAGGCGTCGTCTGGGGCTCCGCGTCCGTCGTCGGCGTCGTGCGCCGGAATGACGTCGTCGGAGTACTTAGACGCCGCCCTCGCGCGCTGACGTCAGTTCTTCTTTTTTCCGCGCCAGTAAGCGCAGATTCGGGAGAGCTACCCCTTTTAGTCTTTTTTGATCCTTTTTGATCTTGTCTCGACTCCGGTGCCGGTAGGATGCCTGGTTTCAAAGCCTGTGCTGACTGCAACCGCTTGATGTCGGTTACGGATCATCACCGCCGGTGCCTTTACTGTTTGGGCCTCGACCACGACGCGGAGTCGTGCTCGGACTGCAAGGCCCTGACCTCGAAGGCTAGACTGGAGCAGTCCCGTAAGCTCCTCGAGCTTCGCCACTCGGCTCCGCGCCCCTCTCGATCCCGGTCCAGGAGGAGGTCCAAGGATCGGTCGTGGAGCCGCAGCCGACGTCATCATCGCTCGTCTGGCTCCAAGTCTTCGGGTAAGTCGAAGCACTCCAAGAAGTCCAAGAGGCGACACCGCTCTTCGGACTCCCCTCGCCAGTCGCGCGACTCGGCCGAGGGTCAGGGTGGTTCCACCCCCGCGGCTCCAGCGGAGCCGCAGGCGCCGCGCAAGTCCCCATATCCGCCAGTCCCTGGGACTGACGCGACGCCTGCGGAAGTCAGTGCCTTCCTCTCGGCCATGAGTAACCTGGCTCCGCCGTCGACGCCCACTGGCGCGCCTTCGGGCCCCGCGGACCCGACTGGGCAACCTTGCATGCCGGCGGCTCCGGCCCCGACGCCGCAGGTTCCCGAGGGACTCGTCCCCGCCGACGCCGGTCGACCTCGTCACGCCTCCTCCGCCGGCATCGACACCGGTACCACCTCCGACGCCGGCTCCGCTCGGCGTCGAGCCCCAGTTCAGCCCCGCTCCGGACCCGGCGCCGTTACGGCGTCGATGGACGCCGCGTACGGCGCCGTTAGAGACACATTATGTCTATCGTCCGGCTCCGATCCTTCCTCCTGTTTACCAGGAATCGGATGACGGGGACGTCTGGGAGGGGTCCGATGACCCTATGGCCGTTCAGGCTCAACTGTCACAGGACTGGGCAGACGAACTGGGGGAGGCCAGTGGTCTGGATACCTCACCAGACACTGGATTCATCTCTCCTCCGACTGTGGCTTCGGAGGAGGGTGCTGCTTTCTCTGTGGTGCTGCGCAAGGCGGCCGCAGCCCTTGGGCTCGAGCTGCCTGCCGTGGCTGTGAGGACTAACGTCCTCACTGAGGTGCTTCAGTCTGCAGCAAGCTCCACTGAGCCTCTGCTGCAATTCAATGAGGCCCTCATTGACGTTCTGCAGGGCACCTGGTCCAAGCCCTCCACAGTCCCTCCTGTGGACAGGAACGTCGCCAGGCGCCACCGCCCTGCTCCGGGCGACCCCAGTTTTCTGTCCCAACACCCCACCCCCGAGAGCCTGGTTATCCAGGCTTCTACCTCCCAATCCTCCTTCCCGACCGCTCCGCCGGACCGGGATTCCAAGAGACTGGAACAGTTTGGCATAAAGCTGTTCTCCTCCCTTAGTTTGGGTCTGCGGTCCTTGAACACCGCCTGTCTTTTGGACCGTTATTCCCACTCTCTGTGGGATACGGTGGAGGACGTGCTGCCCCTGTGCCCGGAGGAGGCCCAGACACGAATTACCCAGGCTCTGGCCGATGGGAGGGATGCAGCACGTCATGCAATCCGATGTGGGCTTGACAGTACGGACTCGCTGGGTAGGGCGATTTCTACCATGGTGGCACTTAGACGTCACACCTGGCTGCGGTCCACGTCCTTTTCGGGGGATGTCCAGAGCACTCTCATGGACATGCCCTTTGATGGCACTCGCCTTTTTGGTGAGAACGCGGACAGTGCGCTGAATCGCTTTAAGGACTCCCGGGCTACGGCCAAGTCCTTGGGCCTCTCGGCCCCGCGGTCGCAAACTTCCGCCTTTCGCCCCTTTCGTGGCCAAGGAAGGGGTGCCTCCTCACGTACGCCTAGCCACCAGCCGCAGAACCAACCTGCGCGCGGTCGCGGACGTGCTTTCCGCCGAGGCGGTTCTGGAGGACGACGCGGTCAGCCCACATCCACCCCGGCAGCATCCGCCTCCAAGCCTTCCTAGTCCGAGCTTTCCGGCCCATTCCTCGCCAGTGGGCGGCAGAGTTCGCCATCACCTGCTCCACTGGCGTACCATCACTTCGGACAGGTGGGTGCTGCAAATCGTCCGAAGGGGCTACTCCCTCCCCTTCGAGACGACCCCTCCAGCCATGCCACCGCAGCACCACCGTATCTCGGAGAATCATTTGAATCTTCTGCGAGAGGAAGTTTCGGCCCTCTTGGCCAAAGAGGCCGTCGAGCACGTTCCGAGCCCAGAAGTAGGTCGTGGTTGTTATTCCCACTACTTTCTGGTTCCCAAGAAGGGCAAAGGGGGCCTACGCCCTATCTTGGACCTCCGGAACGTCAATGCCTTCCTCCGGAAGGAACGGTTCAAAATGTTGACGTTGGCTCAGGTTCTGGCTGCCCTCGACCCTGGAGACTGGATGGTAGCGTTGGACTTGCAGGACGCATATTTCCACATCCCCGTCCTGCCGGCCCACCGGCGTTACCTGCGGTTCACGGTGGGCCAGGAGCATTTTCAGTTCACCGTGCTCCCCTTCGGCCTCACCAGTGCCCCTCGGGTGTTCACGAAAGTGATGGCGGTGGTCGCAGCTCATCTGCGCAGATCAGGGGTTCCAGTCTTCCCCTATGTCGACGACTGGTTGTTGAAGGCGGGCTCGCCCCAGGCAGTCGTCTCCCACCTCCAGACTACGGCGGATCTCCTGCATTTGCTGGGGTTTTCCATCAACGTGCCGAAGTCACACCTGAGTCCCTCTCAGCAGCTCCTCTTCATCGGAGCAGTTCTCGATTCGGCGCAGTTCCGGGTCTATCCGCCGGAACAGCGGGTCCGGGATATTCAGGCCCTGATTCCCATCTTTCGTCCTCTATCCTGGGTTTCGGTCAGGCTAGTGTTGCGGCTTCTGGGGCTGATGGCCTCCTGCATCCTACTAGTGCATCCCGCCAGGCGGCGCATGCGGGCTCTGCAGTGGGACCTGAAGTTTCAGTGGGCCCAGCATCACGGCAACCTGTCCGACCGTGTCTTGATCTCGGAGGGCACTGCACAGCAGTTGCAGTGGTGGCTCACGGACCGCGATTGGGTCACGGGCAAGAGCCTCTCCCTTCCCCCAACCGGAGCATGTCGTAGTGACGGATGCGTCCCTCCTGGGATGGGGTGGCCATATGGGAGAGGCGGAGATCAGAGGCCTCTGGTCTCCGGCGGAGTCTCGCCTCCACATCAACATGTTGGAGTTGAGAGCGATCCGACTTGCACTGAAAGCCTTCCTTTCCTCTGTCAGGGGAAGTGTCGTGCAGGTGTTCACGGACAACACCACCGCCATGTGGTATTGCAACAAACAGGGCGGGTGGGGTCGTGCTCTGCGCCTCTGGACGTGGCTGGAACACCAGGGCGTCACCCTAGTGGTTCAACATCTGGCGGGCTCTCTGAACGCCAGAGCAGACGAACTCAGCCGCCGGTGCATGATGGATCACGAATGGCGTCTGAACTCCGAAGTGGCGCAAGGTCTCTTTCAGCAGTGGGGAGAGCCTTGGTTAGATCTATTCGCCACCGAAGAGAACGCGCAATGTCAGCAGTTCTGCGCGTTGGAATTTCCAAGGCGGCACTCGCTCGGCGACGCTTTTCGTCACAAGTGGAGTTGCGGTCTGTTGTACGCCTTTCCGCCTATACCACTTCTGTCCAGAGTGCTGAAGAAGATCAGGCACGACCGGGCCCAAGTCATCTTGGTGGCTCCGGATTGGGCACGAAGGTACTGGTATCCCGAGCTACTCAGTATGTTGACCGATCCTCCGATACGTCTGCCCCTTCGGGAGGATCTTCTGTCGCAGCAGCAGGGGACGGTCCTCCACCCGAACCTGTCCAGCCTCCACCTCCATGCGTGGAGATTGAGCGGAAGCAGTTGATGCCATTTGACTTGCCTCCTGAAGTCTGTGATATCATTCTGACAGCCAGGCGTCCCTCCACAAAGACGGTATACGCCTGCCGGTGGAACAAATTTGTGGCATGGTGCACAGCAAAGGCTGTGGATCCCCTTTCCGCCCCTCTTTCTGAGGTTCTCCTCTTTCTTCTTTCTTTGGCCCGGCAGGGCTCTGCCCTGGGCACCTTGAAAGGTTATCTTGCTGCCCTCTCTGCCTTCTTACGGCTTCCTGATCAGCCTTCTCTTTTCAAGTCCCCTGTGGTTCAACGTTTTCTTAAAGGCATTACTCATACGTTCCCTCCTGTTCCTTTCGTAATGCCTCAGTGGGACTTGAATCTTGTTCTCACATTTCTGATGTGCGCTCCCTTTGAGCCTCTACCTAATTGTCCTCTTCGTCTTCTGACGCTTAAGACTGCTTTCCTGGTAGCCATCACCTCGGCTAGACGGGTGAGTGAGCTCCAGGCTCTATTGTCCAAGCCTCCTTTTCTCTCTGTTCATCCGGACAAGGTTGTCCTTCGGCCTCGTTCTTCTTTTCTACCGAAAGTGGTGACTCCCTTTCATCTTGGGCAGTCTGTCACCTTGCCCACCTTCTTTTCTGCCTCCGCATCCTTCCAAAGAGGAAGAGAGGCTCCACCGTCTGGACCCAAAGCGTGCGCTCTCTTTTTATTTGGACCGCACAAAACAGTTCCGGGTGGACGACCAACTTTTCGTTGGATACGTGGGTGCTAAGAAGGGAAAAGCTGTGCACAAACGGACCATCTCCCGGTGGGTCGTTTTGTGCATCAAAATCTGTTACTCCTTGGCGAAAAAGGACCCTCCTGTTGGGCTGCGCGCCCATTCCACTCGGGCTACAGCGGCTACTACTGCTTTGGGACGGGGAGTCCCTTTGCAGGACATCTGTCAGGCGGCTACGTGGGCTTCGCTACACACGTTTGCCAGGCATTATTGCCTAGACAGCCAAGTCCGGAGGGATGGCTGCTTTGGCCGTTCTGTCCTCCAGGACTTTCTGGTATGATCTTGGTTCGCAGACCCACCACCGGGGATGGTATTGCTTGGGTATCTATTCTAAGGTGAGGAATCTAACTAACGTGTTTCTTTCAGATGAACAAGTTACTTACCTTCGGTAATGATGTATCTGTAAGAAACATTAGTTAGTTAGATTCCTCACCGACCCACCCATCCTCCCCGTTCTGCGAACTGACATCTAGGGTTAAGGATATCCCTTTCAGGGCCCTAGAATTTTTTGGCACCAGTGTCAGTCTCTTGCATGGCTCTGCGTTCCTGTCGCGGAAGGCTATGTACAAGAACTGACGTCAGCGCGCGAGGGCGGCGTCTAAGTACTCCGACGTCATTCTGGCGCACGACGCCGACGACTGACGCGGAGCCGCAGACGACGCCTAGCGACGCGCAAGGGGTATTGCTGACGAAAAATCTTCCGGATCCAGTCTGACGCCTGGGGATATTCTAAGGTGAGGAATCTAAGTAACTAATGTTTCTTACAGATACATCGTTACCGAAGGTAAGTAACTTGTTCATTAAACTCTATGCCACTCCACTGTACAACACTACCCTCTATGCCGTTACACTGTACGCCAGTTCATTCTACACTGTTACACTGTATGCAACTCCACTCTGCACCCCTTCAGTGTACGCCACTTCACTGTATGCCACTACTCTATACACTACAATCAATTCTACGCATTTCACTGTATGCCCCTCCACTCTACTCCACTGTATGTCATCCCACTGTATGCTACGCCACTCCAGTGTATGGCACTTCACTTTACGCCAATTTATTCTACACTTTTCGATTGGACTAAGCTGCATGTACGCCACTCCACTGTATGCCATTACACTCTACCCCACTCCAGTGTACGCCACCCTTCTGTACGCTACTCCACTATACACTCCATACCACTCCGCTCTATGGCACTCCACGCCATTGCACTGTACACAACTCCACTCTACGCCTCTATAGTGTACACCATTCCACTGTATGCTACACCACTCTACTGTATGTTACTCCACTGTAAGCTACTCTACTCCAGTGTGTCCACTGTACGCAATGTCATTGTACTCTGCTCCAGTCTACACTCCACTGGACGCTACTCCACTATGCACTTTTTCACTCTACGGGATTCTCATGTACGCCACTCTACTCTATTCCATTGTATGCCACTCCATTCTACGACACTCTGCTCTACGCTGTTCCACTGTACGCCACTCCACTCTACATCAGTGTGTGGAGCTCCACTCTAGGCCATTTCATTGTACACTATACAATTTGACCCCACTCCAATGTACACCACTCCACTATATGCTATTACACTGTACCCCACACTACTGTACCCCACGCCAGTCTACACCATTCCATTATATGCCACTTCACACTACACTATTAAACTCTATGCCACTCCACTGTACAACACTACCCTCTATGCCGCTACACTGTACGCCAGTTCACTCTACGCTGTTACACTGTATGCAACTCCACTCTGCACCCCTTCAGTGTACGCCACTTCACTGTATGCCACTACTCTATACACTACAATCAATTCTACGCATTTCACTGTATGCCCCTCCACTCTACTCCACTGTATGTCATCCCACTGTATGCTACGCCACTCCAGTGTATGGCACTTCACTTTACGCCAATTTATTCTACACTATTCGATTGGACTCAGCTGCATGTACGCCACTCCACTGTATGCCATTACACTCTACCCCACTCCAGTGTACGCCACCCTTCTGTACGCTACTCCACTATACACTCCATACCACTCCGCTCTATGGCACTCCACGCCATTGCACTGTACACAACTCCACGCCTCTATAGTGTACACCATTCCACTGTATGCTACACCACTCTACTGTATGTTACTCCACTGTAGGCTACTCTACTCCAGTGTGTCCACTGTACGCAATGTCATTGTACTCTGCTCCAGTCTACACTCCACTGGACGCTACTCCACTATGCACTTTTTCACTCTACGGGATTCTGATGTACGCCACTCTACTCTATTCCATTGTATGCCACTCCATTCTACGACACTCTGCTCTACGCTGTTCCACTGTACGCCACTCCACTCTACATCAGTGTGTGGAGCTCCACTCTAGGCCATTTCATTGTACACTATACAATTTGACCCCACTCCAATGTACACCACTCCACTATATGCTATTACACTGTACCCCACACTACTGTACCCCACGCCAGTCTACACCATTCCATTATATGCCACTTCACACTACACTATTAAACTCTATGCCACTCCACTGTACAACACTACCCTCTATGCCGCTACACTGTACGCCAGTTCACTCTACGCTGTTACACTGTATGCAACTCCACTCTGCACCCCTTCAGTGTACGCCACTTCACTGTATGCCACTACTCTATACACTACAATCAATTCTACGCATTTCACTGTATGCCCCTCCACTCTACTCCACTGGATGTCATCCCACTGTATGCTACGCCACTCCAGTGTATGGCACTTCACTTTACGCCAATTTATTCTACACTATTCGATTGGACTCAGCTCCATGTACGCCACTCCACTGTATGCTATTACACTCTACCCCACTCTAGTGTACGCCACCCTTCTGTACGCTACTCCACTATACACTCCATACCACTCCGCTCTATGGCACTCCACGCTATTGCACTGCACGCTATTGCACTGTACACAACTCCACTTTACCCTATTACACTGGATGCAACTCCACTCTACGCCTCTATAGTGTCTCCTCCTCCTGCTACAACACCCTTCGCATGCTATGCAGGATCTACAAGTGGATGCCTCCCGAAACAAGGAGAACTGTTACACAGGCCCTCGTCAGCAGCAGGCTGGACTACGGCAACGCACTCTACGCAGGTATCCCAGCCAAGCACCTGCTTCGACTTCAGCGCATCCAAAACGCCGCCGCACGACTGATCCTCGACGTACCCCACCGCAGCCACATCACCCCTCACCTGAAAGACCTGCACTGGCTCCCCATCGAAAAGAGGATCACCGTCAAACTCCTCACCCACGCACACCAAGCACTCCACAACGCCGGACTAGCCTACCTGAACGCCAGACTCAACTTCTACACCCCCACACGCCAGCTCCGCTCAGCAAACCTCGCCCTCGCGGCTGTTCCCCCCGCATCCAACGAAAGACCACCGGCGGAAGATCATTCTACTACCGTGCCGCCAAGACCTGGAACACCCTCCCCACCCACCTACGGCAGACCCAGGACCTGCTCACCTTCAGAAGACACCTCAAGACCTGGCTCTTCGAGCAGTAGCGGCCCCCCCTCAGCGCCTTGAGACCCTCACGGATAGGTAGTGCGCTTTACAAATTCAGTGATTGATTGATTGATTGATTGATTGACCATTCCACTGTATGCTTCACCACTCTACTGTATGTTACTCCACTGTAGGCTACTCTACTCCAGTGTGTCACTCCACTATACGCCACTCCACTATATGCTATTACACTCTACCTCATTCCATTGTATGCCACTCTTCTGTACTCTACTCCACTATACACTGTTACACTCTACGCCACTCCACTGTACAACACTCCGCTCTACGCTGTTCCACTGTGACGTTCCACTGTATGCCACTCCACTCTACGTCAGTGTGTGGAGCTCCTCTCTAGTCCATTTCATAGTACGCTATACAATTTGACCCTACTCCATTGTACACCACTGCACTATATGCTATTACACTCTACCCCACACTGCCGTACTCCACTCCAGTCTACTCCATTCCATTATATTCCACTCCACTTTACACTATTAAACTCTATGCCAATCCAATTCACTGTTTTGCATTATGCTGCACACTAGAATCTACATTGCTGCCAAATTTCACATCCATCCATTTGCCACGCCATGGTAGCCACTCTATGCTATTACACTGTACGCAATGTCACTGTACTCCACTCCAGTCTACACTCCACTGGACGCTACTCCACTATGCACTTTTTCACTCTACGGGATTCTCATGTACGCCACTCTACTCTATTCCATTGTATGCCACTCCATTCTACAACACTCTGCTCTACGCTGTTCCACTGTACGCCACTCCACTCTACATCAGTGTGTGGAGCTCCACTCTAGGCCATTTCATTGTACACTATACAACTGGACCCCACTCCAATGTACACCACTCCACTATATGCTATTACACTGTACCCCACACTACTGTACTCCACGCCAGTCTACACCATTCCATTATATGCCACATTAAACTCTATGCCACTCCACTGTACAACACTACCCTCTATGCCGTTACACTGTACGCCAGTTCACTCTACGCTGTTGCACTGTATGCAACTCCACTCTGCACCCCTTCAGTGTACGCCACTTCACTGTATGCCACTACTCTATACACTACAATCAATTCTACGCATTTCACTGTATGCCCCTCCACTCTACTCCACTGGATGTCATCCCACTGTATGCTACGCCACTCCAGTGTATGGCACTTCACTTTACGCCAATTTATTCTACACTATTCGATTGGACTCAGCTCCATGTATGCCACTCCACTGTATGCTATTACACTCTACCCCACTCCAGTGTACGCCACCCTTCTGTACGCTGCTCCACTATACACTCCATACCACTCTGCTCTATGGCACTACACGCTATTGCACTGTACACAACTCCACTTTACCCTATTACACTGTATGCAACTCCACTCTACGCCTCTATAGTGTACACCATTCCACTGTATGCTACACCACTCTACTGTATGTTACTCCACTGTAGGCTACTCTACTCCAGTGTGTCACTCCACTATACTCCACTATATGCTATTACACTGTACCTCATTCCATTGTATGCCACTCTTCTGTGCTCTACTCCACTATACACTGTTACACTCTACGCCACTCCACTGTACAACACTCTGCTCTATGCCACTCGACGCTATTACACTGTACTCAACTCCACTCTACGCTATTACACTGTATGCAGTTCTACTCTACGCCTCTATAGTATACGTCACTCCACTGTATGCCACTCTCCTATACGCTACTCTAGTATATGCAATTCCACTCTACACCATTCCACTGTGTGCCACTCCACACTATTACACTGTGTACTACCCCACTGTAAGATACTTACTCCACTCCAGTGTTTGCCACTCCACTCTTCCCCACACCATTCTACGCTACTCCACTGGATGCCACTCCACTGTATGCTATTACACTGTACCCCATTCCATTGTACGCCACACCAGTCTACAGCACTTCACTTAACGCCACTGCACTTTATGCTTCTCCACTATACGCTATTACGCTATTACACTTTACACCTCTGCACTGTACACTACTACACTATAGGCTATTCCACTCTACGACACTCCACTGTATTCCACTCTATGCTATTTCACTTCATGCCACTCTAGTGTACCCTTCTCCACTCTATGCTACTTCAGTGTACTCTCCTCCACTCTGTATGACTTCACTCTATAAAACTCTACTACTCTCTGTGCCCCTTTCTCTACTAGACTCTATTCTATCCCCATACACTTCTGTTTAAATTTGCACTTGACTCTGCCCGTACACTCTATTGTACAATACTCTACGACCGTTTCCAAGACTGTTCGACACAGCACTCCACTCTACCGCATGAGACGCCACTCCAACTTAGAACAGTTTTCTCGATTCTATGCCACCCCTCTCTACGCTAATCCACTACACCCTACTCAATGCTTCTCCACTGTATACCACCCTACCCAGTGCTATTTCACTCTGCCACTCCACTGTTCTACAGTCCACTGTACAGCATTCCACTGTTTGCTGCACCACTTTACAGGAATCCTCTTTAGTGTACACCACTCCACTCTCCGACTCATTTGTATGGCACTCTCCTCCACTCTATAAAAGTCTACCACACTTCATGGTACTCTGACATTCTACTCCCCTCTATCCCCATACACTTCACAGTCCAACTCTATGCTTGTACATTCCAATTCAATTCAATTAATCTTTATTTGGATATAAATATATCCATAAAAGCACAGCCTGTACATTCCAAAGTACAACACTCTATTCCACTATATGACCCTTTTCTATATGACACACCACTCCACTGTATGAGACCCCACTTTCATTTATTTATAACAGTTTACTACATACACTATGCCAGTACACGCTATGCCACTGTACAACACACCAATACACTCTATTGTACTTTACTCCACACTACATTACACCACTTCACTCCACTCTACTGTACGAGACTTTACCTCACTCTACGCTACAATACAGCAATCCATTCTACGCAGCTCCACTTTTTCACACATTACTGTACTCTATGCAACTCCACTATACTACACTGTTTGCAGATCTCCGACACTTTACTCCTGTCTATACCCCTTTACTCCTCTGTACAATAATGTATGCCACTGTACATCACTCTAATCCATTCTAGTCCACTATTGGACACTGTATAAAACTCTTTGTATTCCACGGCACCCCACTTTACTCCACTCTACTCCACACCATTGTACTCTATAACACTGTATGCCAATCTACTGTAACACACTCTACAGCACTGTACTGTAGACCACTCCACTCTACAAAAACTCAACTAGGCTCTCTGCCTGTCTGCTCTACTGTAGTCTACTTCACTTTCCAATACTGTACGACACCCACTACACTGTACTTTATAACACAGTACTCCAATTTATGACACTTTACTCAACTATATGCTATGTTGCTTCACTCTACTGCTCTCAGCGCCACTGTAGTCTGCAACACTCCACTCAAAACTTTTCTCTACTCTATTATACCCTACTCCAGTGTATTCCACTGTACATACTCCTCTCTGCGCACCTCCACTTTACGACACTCTACTCCACTGTATGCAATTCCAATCTACAATGCTATACTACTCACTCTACTCCACCCTATGCCCATCCACTCTATGCCACTGTACTATACTGTATAACACTCGACGACACACCACTCAACTTCTCTCTCCACTATATGACACAGCGCTCCACTGTACAGCACTCTCCTCCACGGCCCTCTACATAACTTCACTTGATAATACTCCACTCTATGACAGTCTCCTTCACCCTACTTCAAAAATTCTAAAGTTATATTTCTAACTTTCATTTGCAATTATCTACGACCATCAAATTATTCTACGTAGCAGATCTACTTACACACTATTTTCAGCTCACTAACAAGACAACACTCACTATAACTCACCACTTTATCATGTACTGTTCTCACAAATAATTATACTCCACTGTGCAACACTGTATGAGGTTCTCTACCACTCTGCTGCGCAAAACTTTACTCGACATCACTGAAGTATACAACACTCAACTGCACTGAACTACACTCTGACACTACACTCTGACACTACACTCTGCTACACACTGTACCACTCTGACACGCTACTCGGTGACACTGCTCGACACTTAATTTCATGATACTCCAGTTGACGACACCCCACTGTACAACACTCTGCTCTACTGTTCGCCACGCCACTGCAGTATACAACATGCCACTCCACTCTACAATACTCCACTCCATGATAGGACACACCAATCTACTCCACTGTATAACACTTTACTCCACTATAGACTATGTCACTCCGCACAATTCCACTCTGTTCCACTCTACAACACTTTCCTTTACTGTACTGTACTACACTCCCCTTAACGACACTCCAATGACACTCAACACTGCGATTTGGAATACATTTTAAATTGAAAAAAAATAAACCATTGACATAGAATGAAAAAACAAAGGTTAAGGATAATTTATAGTTAGAAATAACTTATGTATTCTTTCTATACAAACCCAACTTAATATACACAAACATTCAAAATTGTAAAGTTATAATTATAACTTCTATTTATATTTTAAACACCACATTCAAATTACTATGTTGCACTCTTCGGAACTCGGTCTTGTCACCTCACTCGCCACACTACATTAACTATAACTCTTGCCTTTTCCATTCTCTGTTTATACCCTTAGATACTACATCACTTATAGCATGTGAAATTATAACAGTCGTAACAATACTTAAAACTTCTCAAATTACATTATTTGGCACAACACAGTGCATGGTAGAGTGGTGAGTTATAGTTAATGTTGTCTGTTTAGCAAGCTGAAAATAATGTGTAATGAGGTACGCTACTTATAATAATTTAAAGGTGCTGGATAAATTGTAAATGAAGTTATAACTATAACTTTAGAATTGTTAAAGTTTGTGTAGTTTAAACGTGATTTGGATACGGAAAATAAATGATCCGAACTATAACTAAGCGTTAAGTTTTAACCGTTTGTTTTTTTCAGTGTAAATATATATATATATATATATATATATATATATATATATATATATATATATATATATATATATATATATATATATATATATATATATATATATATTCACGCTCCATGACTCCTTCAGGTTTCCAGGAAAGAATCGAGCACTCACGGGTAAGTAGTATGGCAGCTTCGTTTAATTCGGAGGAGTAAACAACAGACGCGTTTCGGAGCTAGTCCTTCCTCAGTGTTGTTACTAAGTTCATTACAAGCTACTTCTTATATACATCATTCAAAATTAAACATAGAGGAGGTCGGAGGAGACAGCGGTCCGGGATATTTGGGCGCCGTCTTTGAAGGGTCAAAAATTAATGGTTCAGATACAAACATAAATAGGTATATGATTATGGATTGGCTGTGAAGTTTAAACAATTAATGTTTTCGAAATACATAAACATTTCATCAGTTCAAATGCAAAAAATAAAATTATCGCATTGGATATGTTTCACAGTACAATCTCTTGGTTATAAAGCCGTGGATCGGCAGTCCGCCTATATTAGGCGATTTGTGACCCCGTAGCAGGTGCCAGACAAAACTGTCCATTTGACCATAGTTATGCAGTTATCTGTATTTCGCCGTGTATCGGCATTGCTGGCTAATAAGTCAAATGGTAAAGGACAATCAATTTAAAGAAAGGAGGAATGGTGCAAGGAAAGAAAAAAGGTAAGGGAAAGGGAAAAATAGGAACAGAAGAAAGATAATGTGACACAAATTTCGAGAGTCAATGCTGGACAGCATATTCAGATGATACACATTGGGTCACAATCAAAGTTACAATTGATGATTGGTAGGTCAAGTATTTCTGAGTGGCAATGACTCCTGGAGTATCTATTATCTAGGTCCCTAGATGTACAATCAGTTCTTCTCCTGAGTTCAACCCATATGGGGTCTTAGTTTGGAGATCGATTATATATCTTGACTCCAGTCGCCTTAGTCTTGCTACTCTGTCCCCTCCTCTGGCATGTGCCAAGACACAATCAGTCGCAAAAAACTGCAACAGATCCCTGTTGCTGTTATGTTTTATGGCGAAGTGTCTAGCTACGGGATAGGTGAAATCTTTTTTCGCTATCGCCCGCATGTGTTCCAGAATTCTGAATTTAACAATGTTCACTGTACTTCCCACATACATGAGTCCGCATGGGCATTTTAGACAATATACCACATATGGTGTTTGGCAGGTCAGAAATTTCGAAATGACTCTTTCTTTAGGCAAGCCCTTAACATTGTAGTGAAACACTCTTTTTCTAAAGGCGCAGGCTTTACACTTCCCACAGGGAAAAAAGCCCTTCATTTCTTTTAAAGTGCCCTGTTTGCGGGGAATGGGGTCTAAATGGCTGTGTACCAGGTTATCTTTCAACGATCGAGCTTTTCTGTATGTGATTTGGGGAGTCATTGAAACATCAGACCCAATAATGGGGTCAGTTTTTAGTACATGCCAGTGTTTTCTGAGGATAGACCTCAACCTCAATGTGTCACTGGAGTAAGTTGTGATAAGCCGAAATTGGCCCTCCGTAACTTTCTCAGATTGTTTAGTTTGTAAGATTTGTTCCCTAGGTATTTTTCTGACTCGTTCAAGAGTGTTCTCTAGAAGATTCGTATTGTAGCCTCTCATCTCGAATCGTTTGAGACTGCTCTCTGCTGCTCTTTCAAAATCACACTGTCTTGAGCAATTTCGTTTTAATCTAAGGAGCTCGCCATATGGAATGCTATTTTTCAGTTTTTCAGGATGAGCGCTAGAGGCATGGAGGATACTATTCCCTGCTGTGGGTTTGCGATAAAGGTCAGTTGTTAATTTCCCTGATTTAACTTCTACTTTCAAATCTAGATAGTTTACTGCCACTAAACTAATCTCCCCTGAAAAGTGTAGATTCACGGTATTTTCATTAAGGTGTTGGATGAAATCATTTGCTTTGCCCGTGGAACCTCTCCAGATTATAAAAAGGTCATCGATGTATCGATGCCAAGATACAATCTCCTTTGTCCATTCTGAATTTTCCGCGCTCCAGACCACCTGCTCCTCCCACCAGCCTACGAACAGATTTGCATAGCTGGGAGCGAAGCAGGTGCCCATCGCGGTTCCGGAGATCTGTCTAAAGTATTCTCCTTGAAAGAGAAAAATATTATTGTAAAGACAGAATTCAATAAGTTCCAATAACATTTTGTTATGGGTTGCAAATTTCAAAGCTCTCTTCCTGAGAAAATGTTCAATGGCCTTTAGCCCTTGGTTATGATTGATGCATGTATAAAGACTGGTGATGTCTAATACAATCATACAGAATGATGAGTCCCACTCAATTTTTTCAAGTTGGTGAATGAAATCAGTCGTGTCTTTTATATAAGATGGCAATCTCAGTACAAATTCGAAGAGAAAGTGATCTAAAAATCTGGACAAATTTTCCGTTAGGCTTCCCATGGACGAGACAATTGGTCTTCCTGGTGGTAGTGTTGCATTCTTATGGATTTTGGGTAAATGGTAAAAGGTGGGCGTGACAGGATTTGTTGTTCTCAAGAACAGATATTCTTCCAAGTCCAACATTGTTGTGTCGTGCCATTTCTTAATGATGGAATGCAATTTCTTAATGCTCTCTAGGTAGTTTTCCTTTGTGGTTAATTCATAACAATTAACATCTTGTAATTGTCGTAAGGCTTCATTTATGTACTGGTCACGAGGTATTAATACGATGTTGCCCCCTTTATCTGAGGGTTTAATAATCATGGTGGTGTCCTCTTGTAGATTTTTTACAGCTTCTTTCTGTTTAAGAGTCAGATTCTGTTCAGTTTTGCAATTTCCTGCTCTCGCTCGTAATTTGATTAGGTTTTTGATTACCCCTTCAGAGAAAACATCAATGGCGTCCATCGGCATTTGGGGTAAAAATTGGGAAGGTTGTTTGAGGCCACTCGTTGGTGCTTCTTGTGTCACATTGCTTGCTTCAATCCTTTGCGTTGAAGTCATATATGTCGATGTTTCTTCTAAGGTTCCCTCTTTCCTTAGATTTTCTAACACTTCCAAGGTGGTTAGGTCGTTTACCGTAAGTAGATCAGTGTCTTTATATTGGGATTTTAGAAATCTGGCTTCCTGTTTTGTCGGTTTTAACTTAAAGAATTTGTGTAGTTTCAACTTACGCACTAGTTTAAAGATGTCAATCCTGGTTTGCGTATATTCCAGACGGGTTCGTGGACAGAAAGAGAGTCCTAATTTCAGAACTGTTTCTTCTGTCGGAGTCAAGATTCTGGAAGTTAGATTGATTATGGTTAGTTGGTCAGTTTCTTCTACCATCGGCCTCCCCTTTTGGCTCGTGTTGTACGTGGGGTTTGATTCCTGGTTTTTCCTCTTCCAGCCGCCCCTTCTTGTTTGTTTTCTTTTTCGGGGGGCTTGCTTTTGCCTCCTCTTAGCCACGTCTGGCGTATGATGTTGAACTCCAATTGAAAAGGAGTAGTATGTTCACCAGAAGAGCCGGCTGTTTCATCCTCCGAGAACTCATTTTCGGTAACATCCGATTCTGAGGTTACCACTTGAACTGTTGTTTCCGGAGGCATAGTTTTCCTTTTTTGAACTTCTTTTCTAGATTGATCAAATTTCTTTGCGAAAGTTAACACTCTCCCTGAGGCGTAGTCTCTTTCGTCTCGCTGAAACTTCTCTTGTTTACGTTGTTTAATCTTCGTTTCGTAAGCAGAGAGTCTTCTTTTCATCGCTGATCGTAATAGATCTAGTCGATTTTTATCAGTTTCTTTGTTGATTTCCATTTCTAATTCCTTAATGTTTTTCAAAGCCTTTTCTCTGTCGCTCCACGCGAACTTTACCAATAGTTCCAGCGTGCCTTTGCAAAACGCGGCTGTATGTAAAGCCCATTCCTCGAGGAGAAGTGGGTCGGGATTCTCATAGGAAGGCACCGTGTAAACTATAGAATCCACAAATTGGTTACAAACGCATACTGGCTTTTTCCACTGCAAAACATGCAAGGCTTGTCAGCAGGGTGAGAATAAAACCACATACATCACCCCACTTGACCAAAAAAAGCACAAAATAGATAAACTTCTCACATGTAAAACTGAATATGCGGTTTATGTTTTGTCTTGCCCGTGCAATCTACAATATGTAGGAAGCACAAAACTCCAAGTACACAAGAGGGTTTTACAACACCTAAGGGCGATAAACAATCAAGACAACACATACCCAGTGGCCCGGCATTTTAAAGCCAAACATGATTCTAGGAGTAAAGAACTTAAATACTTTGTCATTGACTCTGTTCCGGCTAGTAGGAGGGGTGGTAACAGGGAACAAAAACTACGCTCCATGGAAACGAGGTACATCCTTGAGCTTAACACCAAACAACCTTTCGGCCTTAATATCACTGAGGACCTGTACACATGCCTCTAAATATGACTCCTATACCTTATGTCCTAAAGACAACAAATTTTCATACACCTTTTAGCCCTTTTATGTGGGATTTTAGAAATGGGAGATTTTATCATATTTATTAAATTGTTATGATAAGATAGATGGTAATAACACAACATACCTTTTATACATATTTATAAGACGCATAATTTATTTTTATAAGCATATATACATATTTTATCTATTTTAGATTGAATTCTTAGCTTATTTAATATTTAATATTTATATGCTGTCATTTCATCTATTTGTATAAGCTTCTGACTTGCTTATAAATATAACTATGATATTGTCACTCCCTTCTATTTTGCATTCCCCACATGTGGCTATTTTGAAAATATCCCTCCGGGAATGACTAGTGAATCCATGTTTTCAAATCACCCATGATGTGAATTATTAGCCTAGTCACCATTTGACATCTTACAATCTATGTGTATTGACAAACATAGAGAAAGGGAATTGCAGGGGCTCCTAGCAATTAATTAAAAAACCCCCGGCTCAAATTGTTTTGAGTACATATCTCTAATACTATTGCAGTATTAGTTATAATATTTGTTATGTCCACACACTCTGTTTCATGGTATTTTAACTTGAATTGATTATGCCCCCATAATAATTTTGGCATCAAAAATGTGTCGAATACTTGTCATAAAATATAAAAAATGAAAAAATAAGGAAAAAAGATAAGCAACTAGCTCTCTTGAATTTTATCATTCACTTTTGCACTAATTTTGCACTTTATCTTGTGTGGTTTTTAAACATGAAAACTTGCAGTATACATGTCACTCTTGAAGGACTTGAACTTGTTAAGAACTCGGTTATTTGACATATAATGTGCAGTTATTTTACACTACGTGCCTAGACTAGTCATAGATTTATCTTGTTATATTTAGGCATTACATGTATGTTTTACAGCAATTTTGTTATATAATTATCTTTTTACCGACGATTTTGTAGTTCTTTTACCAGTCTTTCTTCTATGTCATTTGCTGTTGTAGGCTTACATGCTCCAATGACTACGTCTGCAAGTGTATACTATATAAACCAATGCAAATTCACACACTGTGTCATGTGATCAAGGCCCGTGGAAAGGGCTGAAACGCGTCATGGCGACCTCTTACTCCGAATAAATTCTATTGCACCGATTTGTGGTCCGTATCCGTTTGTTTGCCTGAAGGAGTACGCAGTACGAACAGAGCATCTAAATATATATATATATATATATATATATATATATATATATATATATATATATATATATATATACACACATTCATGCATCCACCCACCCTTGGTAGTTATAGTTAGGACCTAGTTTCCATAGGAAAATTTTTTTTTGATTTGCCAATATCTTTGGCGTCGTTTGACGAATCCTCACGAAATGTTCAGAACTAATGGTGTGGTCAGGTCGGCTTCGGTGTTCTAAGTTTCGGTGTGATTCATCAAGCAGGGGCTGAGAAAAACACGTGTTCTCCATTTTAGTTTTCATAGGAAACTTTAGACACAGCTACAGCCCGAACTTTTGAACAGAATTACATTAAATTTGGCCAGAAAATAGCTCTTGGTTCAGAAAGCACCATTTTTGTTGAATGGTGTAAATGCATGCAGTAGTTCCTGAGAAATTAAAATATTTCTCAGATATCCAAGTGGGTACATGGAGGATCCGCAAACTCTTCCAGATGTCGTACCCGAGACCTGATTGGCTGCCAACACTTCAAACCAGGAAATGTTGGCAGCCATCTTGTGACTCTGTTGAACCGAGTTACAAGAAAAAATGTTAACAAAACGTTAAACAAGAAACTGGGGAAGGGTAGAAACACCCTGACCCCCTAAGCCTGCTCAGGTGGTTCCACAGAGACGCCAGGGAACAAAAAAATCTTTTTTTGAGAAACATTTTGGTAGAAATCGCATTGAATGCACGAATCTAGACACATTTTTTGTTTTGTTTTTTTAAACAAATGTTTCCCGCACTTTGTTTTTTTTAAGCCCCATGGGTGGGCCAGGCCCATGGCAATCTAAAATAATGATGCTGGGGCCTGCATGGGCCCCGCGACCCAGAGACCACACCCTTCCTGGGGCTTATTTTTGGAAATGCGGGAGACACACGGCACCCCCGCACCGCAGGAACTCCACCTCCCCTGGGCTTACTTTTGGAAATGCAGGAGGCACACGGCACCCCGGGGATTGCCACCTCCCCAGGGCTCAATGTAGAAAAATGCCAGGGGGACTTTAGTCCCCCCACACACAGCCCCGGGGACTGCCACCTCCTTGGGGCTAAATGTATCATAATGCGTGGGGGCTCCTGCCCTCGACCCTGGAGACTATAGTAGCATTGGACTTGCAGGATGCTTATTTTCACATGCCCGTCTTGCCTGCCCACCAGCGTTACCTACGGTTCACGGTAAGCCACGAGCATTTTAAGTTTACTGTGCTCCCCTTTGGCCTTACCAGCGCCCCACGGGTGTTCACAAAAGTGATAGCAGTGGTCGCAGCTCATCTGCACAGATCAGAGGTTCTAGTCTTCCCCTATCTGGATGATTGGCTGTTGAAGGTGGGCTCGCCCCAGGCTGTCGTCTCCCAACTCTAGACTATGGCGTACCTCCTGAATTCGCTGGGGTTCACTATCAGTGTGCCGAAGTCGCACCGGTTTTCCTCTCAGAAGTTCATCGGAGCAGTTCAGGACACACCGCAATTTTGGGTCTATCCTCCCGAGCAGCGAGTACGGGATATTCGCACTGTGATACGGATGTTTCAGCCTCTATCCCAGATTTCGGTGAGAATGACCCTGAGGATACTGGGCATCATGACCTCCTGCATCCTGCTGGTGGATCATGGCAGATGCGGGCTCTGCAGTGGGACCTGAAGTTCCAGTGGGCGCAGCATCAGGGGAATCTTTCAGATGTCGTACAGATCCTGGAGGGGACTGCAAGTCAGTTGCAGTGGTGGCTCCTAAACCAGGATTGGATCATCAGCAGATCCCTCTCCCTTCCCCAACCATAGTTCACAGTAGTGACTGATGCATCACTTCTGGGATGGGGCGGCTAAATTGGGGAGGTGGAGATCAGAGGCCTCTGATCGCTGGCGAGTCTGGGCTCCACATCAACCTTCTGGAGCTCCGGGCAATTTGTCTTGCACTGAAGGCCTCCTTCCCTCTGTCAAAGGGAGAGTAGTGCAGGTGTTCATAAACAACACCACCGCCATGTGGTACTGCAACAAACAGGTCGGGGTGGGGTCATGGACCCTATGTCAAGAGGCTCTTCGTCTTTGGACATGTCTGGAACATCAGGGCATGTCACAGGTGGTTCAACACCTGGCGGGTTCCCTGAACGCCAGGGCGGACAAACTCAGCCGTCGGTGCATGATGGATCACGAATGGCGTCTTCACTCGGAGGTGATGCAAGGTCTCTTTCAGCAGTGGGGAGAGCCTTGGTTAGATCTATTCGCCACCAAAGAGAATGTGCAATGTCAGCAGTTTTGCGCGTTGGAGTTTCCAAGATGGCACTGGCTCGGCGACGCCTTTTGTCGTGAGTGGAATTGCGGCCCTCTGTACGCCTTTCTACTTGTACCACCTCTACCCAGAGTGCTGAAGAAGATCAAGTGCGACCGGGCCCAAGTAATTCTTGTGGTTCTGGACTAGGCACGGAGAGTCTGGTACCCCGAGCTCTTGAGCATGGCCATCAACCTCCAAATGGACTGCCGCTTCGGGAAGATCTTCTGTCGCAGCAGCAGGGGACGGTCCTCCACCCAAACCTGTTCAGTCTAAATCTCCTTGCGTGGAGATTGAGCGGCGACAGTTGACCGCTTTCGACCTCCCTCTCGAAGTATGTAATGTCATCTTGGCAGCCAGGTGTCCCAACACTAAAATGGTATACACCTGTAGATTAAACACATTTATGGCATGGTGCACAGCAAAGGCTGTGGATCCCCTTTCTGCCTCTCTTTCTCCTCTTCATTCTTTGTTTGGCCCAGCAGGGCTCTGCTCTGGGCACTCTTAAATGCTATTTCCCGGCCATTTTTGGCCTTTCTTCGCCTTCCTGATTAGCCGTCTCTTTTCAAGTCCCCTATTGTTAAAAGATTTCTGAAGGGCATTACTCATCTCTTTCCTCCTCTCGTAATGCCCCAGTGGGACTTGAATCTTGTCCTCACTTAACTTATGTGTGCACCCTTTTAGCCACTACATAATTGTCCTCTTCTTACTTTGTAGACTGCTTTCTTGCTTGACATCACCTCTGGTCTCAGGGTGAGTGAGCTTCAAGCCTTATCTTCCAGACCTCCCTTTCTTGCTGTACATCCGGACAGAATAGTCCTCCGTACTAGGCCCTCTTTACTGCCCAAAGTGGTTACCTGTTTCCACATAGGTCAGAATATCACATTGCCCACCTTCTTCCCGCCTCTGCGCCCTTCCAAAGAGGAGGAGAGACTCTACTATCTGGACCCAAAATGTACGCTGTCTTTCTACCTTGACCACACTAAAGACTTCCGGGTGGACTATCAACTCTTCGTGGGTTATGTGGGTGTCAAGAAAGGTCGGGCAGTGCATAAACGTACCATTTCCCGATGGGTTGTCTTATGCATTAAGATCTGTTATTCTTTGATGAATAAGGAACCTCCAGTAGGACTGCGTGCCTACTCTACCAGGGCGACGGCAGCCACTACTGCTTTGGGACGTGGAGTTCCGTTGGTTGACATCTGCCAGGCAGCCACATGGGCACCTTGCACACGTTCACGAAACATTACTGCCTGGAAAGCCAAGTCTGGAGAGACGGCTTTTTAGGCCGTTCTGTTCTCCAGGCCTTCTTGGTGTGAACTTGGTTTGCAGACCCACCTCCGTGGTTTGGATTGCTAGGGTATCTATTCTAAGGTAAGGAATCTATAACTACGGTCTCTATGAGATGAACAAGTTACTTACCTTTGGAAACAATGTATCTGTAAGAGACATTAGTAGTTATAGATTCCTTATCGCCCCACCCATCCTCCACGTTCTGCGATCTGACTTTTAGGGATACGGACTCTCTTACAGGGCCCCAGTCATGTGCACCAGTGGTCAGTGTCTTGCATGGCTTTGCACTTCTGGCTTGGAAAGTCGTGTCAGAACTGACGTCAGTTCGCAGGGCCGTCATCTAACTGGACACCGTGATGTCATCCCTGCGACCATGATGCCGACGGCAAACACAGAGTCGATGGACGCTACCTAGCGACACGCAGGGGTACTGCTACAAAAAAAAAATCTATGGATCCAGTCTGATGCCTGGATGTAATTCTAAGGTAAGGAATCTATAACTACTAATGTTTCTTATAGATACATCGTTACCAAAGGTAAGTAACTTGTTCGACGTACCCACTCACACACCTATAGAATCTTTTATACACCCACTGCCACTCCCACACAACCACTCGCAAACCCATTCACTCAACCATACCAGTACTTGCACACCCACTCACTGATTAATTGATCTATACACACATCCACTTTCTCACTCATACTGCCACTCATAGACCCACTCACTAATACAGCCATTGACATATCCACTCATACAGCCAAACTGGTGCTCACACACAGTCACCCATAGAACTACACACGCCTAGACACTCACCCATACAGTCACACAGCCACTTACTCACCTAAACAGTTACACATCCACCCACTTACTTACTCATACAAATAGTAACACATTCTCACTCAGCTACACAGTCACTGGCTGAAGCATGCACTCATCTGTATAGCCATTCTCACATTCATTCATTCATTCACTCACTCACGCATACAGTCACTCATATACCCCGTCACTCATGTATACTGTCTTTCCCATACTCAGTTACTCACCTATACTGACACATGCACTCAATCACAGACTTACCCATACAGGCACTCACTCACCCATACATCTTCTCACACATGCAACAGCAACCCATACAGCCAGTGACCCACCCGCTCACTGATCCATACAGGCAGTCACACATCTCACCCACTAACACAGACACCCAGACAACCATAGACATAGTCAGACTACCAATCAATCACCCATATAACCATTCATGTACCCACTAACACACTCGTACTCCCACTTAGACATCAACTGGCAGACCGATACACACATTCACACAACCATTCTTTCCCCCATACATTCACTGAGACACCTAATAACTCACTTACAGTGAGCAATGCACCCACTGAGTCATCCATACAGTCACTCATACACCCACTGATTCACCAATACACATTGGTATATATATATTTAACTCCCATAAACTTTTTTTTTAAAACACTGTCACTGGATGATGTCAACGCTGATGTCATCGCTGATGTCATCACCGATATCATCACTGATGTCACTGACCATCTCATGAGTGAAGTAGTATGTGAGGTCATAAGCAGTGCATATGGCGGGTGCAAGTTGTAGTTAGCTCAGCTAACTATAACGGCTGAATTTATCTGGTGTCGTACGAATGAAATGTCAGCCTAACTATAACATCCCTTTAAGCTTTGTTTTTTTTACGTGAAAAAAAAATGTATATATATTCATACATACATACATACATACATACATACACCCTTACAAAGAAAGAAAAGGGGATATGGTCATAAGCTCTTGTGTAGGTAGATAGTGCTCGAAAGGATGATTTTTGAGTCTGGTATTAGCCAAAACCTTTTGATGTTGCTAAAATTATATCTGTGATATGCTCATGTGGAGTTTCAGCCAACCCTTTTCCTCCACTGGTCCGTCGTCATTCTCATGTTATTTCCTCCCATGACTGCATAGAGCATGGGCCACTTCAGACATTGACTCACTGTGAAGGACTGCAGTCTTCTTTTACCAGAGGCACAGCTGCACACAAAGTAGTTCCCTCCAGTGTAAGGGACTGCAATGTCAAATCGTACCTTTTAAGACCAAAAAATATTTGTGCTTTTATCCAGTATGTTTTTTTGTTGTTTTTATTGTGGCCTTTTAGCTCCCCCCAAAATAATGTTTTTCTAAAACCATGACGAAACACGCATTGACAAAGCTAAAAGGCTGCTAACAGAAAGTCCTTAATGTGAAGTAGAGCACAGTTTAATATTAGGCACTACTTATAAATATTTTGCCGAATCTGACTTATGACATGTTTTATCTAGCGTGTGGGTGCTTTGTTAATTGCACGCCATCAAGGAACGTGTTATTGTTGGAAAGCGTTTAGCTGGCGAACCTAAAGATGCTTCATGATGAAGTGCTTCGTTTGCCATGTCTTACAAGCTGCCGTGATGTGGCTGATAACGGCGAAGCAGTTGAACGGATGCAGTTTCCATAGCGACCGGTTCATTGGAGGGCTAGACCTCTGTCTAGTGTGCTGTCAGTGTTCTTGGAGCACAAAGTCCCAGAGAAGATGCGCCTCCACTTAATCCAGTTTTAATTGAACTCCAGAGACTTTGAAGTGAAGCTGCCGACCGGGCAGATACTGGTCCGCATTAGGGGAGGCACTCCTCAAGTGGACCTCAGCTGCTGCTCCTGCTTGGATCTCCTTCTAATGAACGCTTTAAGGGCCTGTAACTGCTGCCCTTTGTCACGTATTGAGTCTGTGTGAGTATGTAGGAGTGGACGTGCACACATATGTATGTATAATTCTCTCTAGGGCCTTATTCCTTATGTATAGGGATCTGTGTGACTGTGTACTCGCTCATCTTCTCAGTTCTGTTTTGAAACTAAAAAGCCCAGAGTGGAGAGACAAAGAAACAAAGTGGTTTAAATCTAACGGTGAGATTAGTTTGAATGGTGAAGGCGTCCTCCGCGTTTGTGTCTGTCACAAGGAATGACAGCCGCTGTAACAAGTTACTCTGACAACCGCGGACTCCGCAGGGAGATTATGGCCAGTTAATTTGCAGGTTTGCGCATGGCCATGGCTGACAAAATGATACTTAACCTCTCTCGCCGTAAACCTTTTTATGCCCGGATTACCAAATATGGGTTGCGCAATAGATGAAAGCAGTTCGTGGTTTTGCTGTACTGCTCTTTTAAAATCACCTTTTCCTCTTTGCGCTAGAATCCTCTGCCTATGCCACAGAGCATCAAGTAGCTAATCCCTCCTTGAAAGAGGAACATTCAGTCCTTAGACGGCGCGTTGGTGCATGCCTTTCGCCATGTTTTCTCGCGAGTTGTGCAGCCCGCGTACATTACTTTCGAAAAAACGAATGCGAACTCTTGAATTTCCAAATCATGATGTACATGTCTAAATATGCACGTGACTGGCCTTGCTTCTCATTGCTACATGGAATTAATAAGGAGGTTGTCTATGCTTGTGCTAAAATGTTTGTCAGCCAGACAGGTGCATAAATGCAGTGTACAGCGAATCATGTCCAATCTACTTAACGTTCTCAGTATGGTGTGTGTGCTCGCTCCAAGCCAGACTTTGGACTCCTTCTGTCAGTGGTATCACCTGGTGATTGTAGTGTGTTTCACACCGTGGAGCCAGTACCAGAAAACTGACATTACCGAAGAAAAACAGTGCTAGGTCTATACTCGTTTTTAGATCTGGCATGACAGCGCACTTGTCTTTCACAAATTATTTAAAGTATTTTTAAGTATATAGAGCGGGCAAACACTGGCCAGAGGAGTATCGGTCTTTCACCTCATGCTGTTTGTTGCTTCATTCCGCCTATGGAGCACATTGTGGTGCGCGAGGGACTATTTTACATCTTGAAAGTACACTGAGTAATCGCATATTTAATTATATATCTCACAGATGCACTGTATTCAGAAAGTATTTTTTTTGTTTTACACTTCAGGAGGCTTTTTTTGGTATGCAAGCTAGGCCTTTTGGCTTAACCAATGCTTGTTTGTTCCTAATTCACTGACACCTTGGAGGCTGTTTTCAAACATTTTTTGTGGCTTGATATTTTTTCTTTATTTGTGTTGGCTTATTTCTGTATTTTCTTTTCATCTCCGCTCATTCTCAACAAAATTCTGCTGTCTAGGTGCAGCCTCATATTCCTTATCTGTCTGCCATCACACCATATGGGACATATACCACAGTCTCATTAGCTAACTCTGGATTTATATCCAGATGTTTGTGAATCACTTAGATGTTTTCATGCTAGTGACCAATAGTTGCTTCTTCCCAGATAAAACCAACCTGACTCCTCTAGAAACAGGCACAGTTTGTCTTTCACGTTCCTCTTAGTGTGCTTGACACCTTGTTCTTTCTGTGTGTCCCCTGGCACTGATCGTGATGTAATTACCAACGTCACTAACATTGTTTCCATAGCAACATTTTTGCGTTCAATGGCTAAATCGGTGCCTAAATTGCAACACTGGAGGATAACACATTTTTGTCATTGACTTGTTAGTAGTACGAAAGGCGATTGCTGAAATGCATAGATTAATCCCGGCCACTAGTACCTACTCTCGACCAAATTTTAATATTAGGCACTACTTATGTATATTTTGCTGATTCTGACTTACATACATTCTCGCAATAAGCGCGGACACCTTCATCATACCGTCCGTGGTAAGTAATCTAATCAGTAGTTTATGATCACTTCTCAAGTCACTCTGTTTACCCCACACAAAAGCACTAAAATATTCTAGAGCCCACAGGCAAACTAAAGTCTCTCTCTCTCTCTTAAGGACTGAATATTTTCTCTCAGCTGTAGTGAGAGCTCTAGATGCATAGGCAATAATTGTTTCACCACCTCCCTCCAATTTCTGGGATAAAACTCTTACCAACCCTTCAGAGCTGGCATCAGTAGTGATGACACTAGTGAGATTTGGATCAAAACCAGACTAAGCAGTAGGTTTCGCAATGGCAGTTTTGAAATCCTCAAATTCTCTCTCACACTCTTAATTTGCTCTTGTTCTTGAGTAGTTGCCTTATTTGAAAAATTCTAAATGAAACATTTGTAATGTATTTGGCATAAACTTCTGTGACCCCAAGAAAGGACCTCACATCATTTAGAAAATTTCACAGTTAAACCTCTTGTGTCCAAAATTCTTAGCACACATTCCAACAAATGGTTATGCTCTGATTTTGTCTTTCCTGTAAATCAAGATGTCATCCTGAAAACACTGGATGTTGGGCAGCTTACCAAACAATGAATGCAATAATCTTTGGAATATGGTGGCCGCCGACGCTAATCCAAAAGGTAGTCTCTTATATTGCTAGCAACACACAGGAGTGGTAAAAGCAGTGTAACTCTTACAACTCTCCCGCAAAACAATTTGATGAAACACTGCAGAAAGGTCTATTATTGTGAAAAAATTGCCCCTTTAACTGAAACCAGCATCTCTAATATACGAGGTAAAGGAAATTGATTTATCAGGATATTATTATTTAGGTATCGCAGATCAATACAATCAATCCAGGAATAGACCACAAACGCAGATTCCACAACATTAAATCAAGTACACTATACGTTGGAGCATCATGAAGAACATGCTGGTTTGAGAATAGTAAATAAAAACAAAGATACTATTAAAATACTAAGCTCGTTGCAAAAAAAAAAAAAACTTCCAGAAGTATGCTGTTAATTGCACAGAAAAAGGCAAGTTTTTACAGCGAAAGGAAGAGAAACGATGTCAAACTCAGTCACTCGCCCTCTGACGCTGCGTTGAACTCAGGAAATGCTATCAGCAGTATTACCTTAAATCAAAGTTACAGGAACATAATGTGCTTAAGTTGCGTACAAAAACGAGACCAGCAACCAATAAAACATCGTAGCCAGTAGCGTAAGAACGTAGGCACTTAAATCTTGAGCAACACTGATGCCTATAATGCAACAAGAACACAGAGAACTCGCGAGACAGAGCTCACGAGCAGGAGAGGGCGTGCGGAGCTACCTGTGATCAAATGGTGCCACCAGTGAACCAAAACTTAGGGGGAGAGGATGTGGTCTAACGGCTAGGGCGGTCAACCTCAAATCTGGGGAACCGGGTTCGAGTCTTGGCAAGGACGCTCAACATCCTGTGATTCTGGGCAAATCACTTAATCTCACCGTACCTAACAAATATGAATGTGTCCTTGTGTAACGCAACTGGTGCTCATGTAAAGTACTGGTGCTCATGTAAAGTACTGGTGCTCATGTAAAGTTCTCTGATACCTTCGGATCTAACTTGCGCAAAGTAAAACTTCACAAAAAAAAAAAAGAAATCGTAAGTCCTCAAATAGTCCTTTTTGTAGATGTTCTGTATTTAGATTATTATAAACAGTATTGTATATCACATTTGACTTGATCTGGTTCTTGTTTGGCTGGTGCTCTACTTGCTTCTGATAGGTGTGCGCTTTTTTCCCCCTCTGATCTCTACCTTTTCCCCTTTTTGTATCTGGTATCTCCTCTTTAGTGTACTATGTATTCATTTCTTAGACGCACTTGGATAAATTACGTGAAACTAGGCAGCTTTTGTTGAGTATCTCATTGCTGTTTATTTTCCTTTTCATTTTTGTTGAATAGCGTGCGTATGAGTATATTATTTCAACCAACAATATGCTTGCTGAAATATTCAAACGTATTATTTAATGTGATATATAAGCCGCCTGTGTTGATGCTTCTCTTGTTATTGCGTAGCAATGGAAATAAGATAATCAATTTTTATAATATTTCAATAATATTGTTTGTCTCTCTTTAATAGATTTTGGCATATACAGAAGGCTTGCATGGAAAATGGCTATTTACGGAAATTCGAGCAATCTTTTCCCGACGTTACTTGCTGCAAAATACCGCTTTAGAGATCTTCATGGCGAACAGAGGTACCATGGAATGATATTGCACCGATAGGCATTTGCAGTTTATAAAAATATTTTTTCCTCTTCTGCTGTCATTGAATATAGTTTTGTGGTGACTAAAGTGTGTGTGTAAATATATATATATCTCCTGTGTAATTGTTTCACACTCGACACTTCCATGAGATTGGTTCAGACAACAGTTGTGTAGCTGCTGATAAGTATCTAGCGTGCATAGTCACTTATGACATGTCTATGTCTTTCATTGTGTTAAAGGATAAGCATTATGCTGTACACTCACAGTTTTCAAGTTGCCATTACAGAGTGGCCTTAAGAGCTAGCTGCGTAGTTTGCGAAGCAGAAACAAAATCAGACAAGAATAGGCTTAACGTCTTGCATGCCGAGGACGTAATGGTTACGTCCTCGGCTGCTTTGCCAAGTACGTAATCATTACGTCTTCGACACAGCAGTCAGAAATCCTTCAGCTGTAAACAGCAGATGGATTTTCTTTTTCTTTCAGCCTCAGGAGCTGGAGAAGAGCTTCCCCAGCTGCCTGAGGCATTTTTTTCCAGTGTAATGACGTCATTACACTGAAAATGAAATGAGCCGATCAGCTCATTTCACTTTCACTGCCTGCGTGCTCCTGGGGCTATCTCAGCCCCCGAGCACATAGGCAGACGGGAGAGGTACCATTGGAAACCTTTCCAATGGTACCATTTTCTACTAGATCCCTGCTTGGGGAAAGTAATTATTTTTAGAAAAATTTGCGGTCTGCAGTGGATTCTGGGTGAGAAAACATTGGGGCATCCACACAACCACATCTCCCTAGCCCCCCCCCCACCCCCCCTGCCCCCGGTGTCTAGTTTTCAGAAATGGCTGGATTTGGTAGGTTTCCCTAGATGGCTGCCAAGCCTGGGACCAAAAGCGCAGGTGGCTCCCTCTCAAAACCATGTTGTTTGGTGATCGATAATTTTGAAGCTATTTCCTGTTGCGGTCACTAGGCCTACCCACACAAGTGAGGTACCATTTTAGTCGGGAAACGTGGGGGAATGCTGGGTGGTAGGTGGTTTGCGGTTTTGGCAGATTCCAGAGCATTCCATCACAGAAATATTTGATGCATCCATGTTTTGTTTTGAGCCATTTCCTGTCGCAGGCACTTAGCCTACCCACACAAGTGAGGTACTGTTTAAAGCGGGAGGCTTAGGGGAACACAAAATAGTAGAACACGTTTTATTACCAGCTGTCTTTCTATGCATTTCTGCCTTCCAAATGTAAGATAGTGTGTAAAAAAAGAAGAAAAATGCCACCTAATTCACATGCTAGTATGGCTACCTACAAATTCAGGAAATTGCAAATACGGAGTTTAGAAGCAGTAGTTACTGCTTCTAAACTCCGTATCTTGTTTCAATTTCAGAAATACATAAGTTTCCTCGATATCCACTTTTCACTCTTTATATTTTACCAAGTGAATTGCTTTATACCCGGTCCATAATGAAAAATCATTGCACGGTGCAGCTCAGTTATTGGCTCTGGGTCCCTCGGGTTCTTGGTGAATCTACATGCCCAATATAGCCTCACAACCAGAAGGGTCCCGCAGACATAGCGGTATGTTGCTTTAAAAAATCTAGCAAAGTTAGAAGAGGGTACAGGTGAAATTGTAGGCACAAATGGCTGTTTCTTTCAACTCAATTTCAATACTACTTTTATTTCAACTGTTACTTTCTATAGGAATACCTGGAAGGATCTACACAAATAATGCCTTGCTGAATTCAGAACTTTTGTCTTTGTTTCAGAAATGTATAGCTTTCCAAGATCCATTATTGTTTTCCACCCATTTAAACAACTAACTGGAAGGATTTTGAATGCACAAAGAAAGGAAAAATAGACTAGGTCCCAGTAAAATGCCAAATCTGTGTAGAAAATTTTGTTTTTCTGACAAAGGTCTGCTTGTTCCTGAAAGCTGGTGATTTCAGCACCACAAACCCTTTGTTGATACCATTTGCAGGGAAGAAAACAGGCCTGTCTTCTGTAGCACATTTTTCCCAAACCCCCCAAAATGTAGCTGTATTTTGCCGAATTTCTTGGTCCTCTCCCGGGGAACCTACAAACCCTGGGTACCTTTAGAATCCTCAGGATGTTGGAAGAAAAGGGCGCAAATTTGGCATAGGTATTTTATGTGGGCAAAAAGGTATGGGGCCCTAAGCGCAAAATTCCCCAAATAGCCAAAAAAAGGGCATGGCACCAGGGGTTTGGAGGCCTGGCAGTGAAGGGGTTAAAAAGCAGATCAATGTGTTTACTTTCTTCACTTGATCAACGACTGTTAGAGCAGATTAATTTTGGGTTTCGTTGACGCATCTCCCGCACCACCCTTTATCTGTGACACTCTGGTAGCTTAGCCCACGCAGGGCAATGCAGGCTCAGATGCATCAACAAAATTGTACTAGTCCACTGTCTTCAAACTTCCTTTTAGGAGTTAGCCAGTGTCTCATTAATGCTTTGAATTGTACTTTATCACTTTTGAATATTTCCCCAGACCACCTTGTTGGCTTCTCCATGAGTGCACTGCAAGTAGTCCAGAAGCACAGCTGCTTGCCTAAGCTTATTTATCTGAAAGAAACACGTTAGTTAGATTCCTCACCTTAGAATATCCCCAGGCGTCAGACTGGATCCGGAAGATTTTTCGTCGGCAATACCCCTTGCGCGTCGCTAGGCGTCGTCTGCGGCTCCGCGTCCGTCGTCGGCGTCGTGCGCCGGAATGACGTCGTCTGAGTACTTAGACGCCGCCCTCGCGCGCTGACGTTAGTTCTTCTTTTTTCCGCGCCAGTAAGCGCAGATCCGGGAGAGCTACCCCTTTTAGTCTTTTTTGACTAAGTTTTTTGATCCTTTTTGATCTTGTCTCGACTCCGGTGCCGGTAGGATGCCTGGTTTTAAAGCCTGTGCTGACTGCAACCGCTTGATGTCGGTTACGGACCATCACCGCCGGTGCCTTTACTGTTTGGGCCTCGACCACGACGCTGCGTGGTGTTCGGACTGCAAGGCCCTGACCTCGAAGGCTAGACGGGAGCGGTCCCGTAAGCTTCTCGAGCTTCGCCACTCGGCTCCGCGCCCCTCTCGATCCCGGTCCAGGAGGAGGTCCAAGGATCGGTCGCGGAGCCGCAGCCGACGTCATCATCGAAAGTCTGACTCCAAGTCTTCGGGTAAGTCGAAGCACTCCAAGAAGTCCAAGAGGTGACACCGCTCTTCGGACTCCCCTCGCGCGACTCGGCCGAGGGTCAGGGTGGTTCCACCACCGCGGCTCCAGCGGCGCCGCAGGCGCCGCGCAAGTTCCCATACCCGCCGGTCCCTGGGACTGACGCGACGCTGGCAGAAGTCAGTGCCTTCCTCTCGGCCATGAGGAACCTGGCTCCGCCGTCAACGCCCGCTGGCGTGCCTTCGGGCCCCACGGACTCGACTGGGCAACCTTGCCTGCCGGCGGCTCCGGCGCCGTCGACGGCTCCGGCCTCGACGCCGCAAGTGCCCGAGCGACCGGTTCCCGAGTCCCCGCCGACGCCGGTCGACCTAGTCACGCCTCCTCCGCCGGCGTCGACACCGGTACCACCTCCGACGCCAGCTCCGCTCGGCGTCGAGCCCCAGTTCAGCCCCGCTCCGGGCCCGGCGCCGTTACGGCGTCGATGGATGCCGCGTTCGGCGCCGCTAGAGACACATTATGTCTATCGTCCGGCTCCGATCCTTCCTCCTGCTTACCAGGAATCGGATGACGGGGGCGACTGGGAGGGGTCCGAGGATCCTATGGCCGTTCAGGCTCAGCTGTCACAGGACTGGGCAGATGAACTGGGGGAGGCCAGTGGTCTGGATACCTCTCCAGACACTGGATTCATCTCTCCTCCGACTGTGGCTTCGGAGGAGGGAGCTGCTTTCTCTGTGGTGCTGCGCAAGGCGGCCGCAGCCCTTGGGCTCGAGCTACCTGCCGTGGCTGTGAGGACCAACGTCCTCACTGAGGTGCTTCAGTCTGCAGCAAGCTCCACTGAGCCTCTGCTGCCATTCAATGAGGCCCTCATTGACGTTCTGCAGGGCACCTGGTCCAAGCCCTCCACAGTTCCTCCTGTGGACAGGAACGTCGCCAGGCGCCACCGCCCTGCTCCGGGCGACCCCAGTTTTCTGTCCCAACACCCTACCCCCGAGAGCCTGGTTATCCAGGCTTCTACCTCCCAATCCTCCTTCCCGACCGCTCCGCCGGACCGGGATTCCAAGAGACTGGAACAGTTTGGCAAAAAGCTGTTCTCCTCCCTTAGTTTGGGCCTGCGGTCCTTGAACACCGCCTGTCTCTTGGACCGTTATTCCCACTCTCTGTGGGATACGGTGGAGGACGTGCTGCCCCTGTGTCCGGAGGAGGTCCAGACACGACTTACCCAGGCTCTGGCCGATGGGAGGGATGCAGCACGACATGCTATCCGATGTGGGCTTGACACTACGGACTCGCTGGGTAGGGCGATTTCTACCACGGTGGCGCTTAGACGTCACGCCTTGCTGCGGTCCACGTCCTTTTCGGGTGATGTCCAGAGCACTTTCATGGACATGCCCTTTGATGGCACTCGCCTTTTTGGTGAGAAAGCGGACAGTGCGCTGAATCGCTTTAAGGACTCCCGGGCTACGGCCAAGTCCTTGGGCCTCTCGGCCCGCGGTCGCAAACTTCCGCCTTTCGCCCCTTTCGTGGCCAAGGAAGGGGTGCCTCCCCCCGTCCGCCCAGCCACCAGCCGCAGAACCAACCTGCGCGCGGTCGCGGACGTGGTTTCCGCCGAGGCGGTTCTGGAGGACGACGCGGTCAGCCCACATCCACCCCGGCAACATCCGCCTCAAAGCCTTCCTTGTCCGAGCTTTCAGGCCCATTCCACGCCAGTGGGCGGCAGAGTTCGCCATCACCTGCTCCACTGGCGGTCCATCACATCGGACAGGTGGGTGCTGCAAATCGTCCGAAGGGGCTACTCCCTCCCCTTCGAGACGACCCCTCCAGCCATGCCACCGCAGCACCACCGTATCTCGGGGGATCATTTGAATCTTCTCCGCGAGGAGGTTTCGGCCCTCTTGGCCAAGGGGGCCGTCGAGCGCGTTCCGAGCCCGGAAGTAGGTCGTGGTTGTTATTCCCACTACTTTCTGGTTCCCAAGAAGGGCAAAGGGGGCCTACGCCCTATCTTGGACCTCCGGAACATCAATGCCTTCCTCCGGAAGGAGAGGTTCAAGATGTTAACTTTGGCTCAGGTTCTAGCTGCCCTAGACCCTGGAGACTGGATGGTAGTGTTGGACTTGCAGGACGCATATTTCCACATCCCCGTCCTGCCGGCCCACCGGCGTTACCTGCGGTTCACGGTGGGTCAAGAGCACTTTCAGTTTACCGTGCTCCCCTTCGGCCTTACCAGTGCCCCTCGGGTGTTCACGAAAGTGATGGCGGTGGTCGCAGCTCATCTGAGCAGATCAGGGGTTCCAGTCTTCCCTTATCTCGACGACTGGTTGTTGAAGGCGGGCTCGCCCCAGGGAGTCGTCTCCCACCTCCAGACTACGGCGGATCTCCTGCATTTGCTGGGGTTTTCCATCAACGTGCCGAAGTCACACCTGAGTCCCTCTCAGAAGCTCCTCTTCATCGGAGCGGTTCTCGATTCGGCGCAGTTCCGGGTCTATCCGCCGGAACAGCGGGTCCGGGATATTCAGGCCCTGATTCCCATCTTTCGGCCTCTATCCTGGGTTTCGGTCAGGCTAGTGTTGCGGCTTCTGGGGCTGATGGCCTCCTGCATCCTACTAGTGCATCACGCCAGGCGGTGCATGCGGGCTCTGCAGTGGGACCTGAAGTTTCAGTGGGCCCAGCATCACGGCAACTTGTCCGACCATGTCTTGATCTCGGAGGGCACTGCACAGCAGTTGCAGTGGTGGCTCACGGACCGCGATTGGGTCACGGGCAAGAGCCTCTCCCTTCCCCAACCGGAGCATGTCGTAGTGACGGATGTGTCCCTCCTGGGATGGGGTGGCCATATGGGAGAGACGGAGATCAGAGGCCTCTGGTCTCCGGCGGAGTCTCGTCTCCACATCAACCTGTTGGAGTGGAGAGCGATCCGACTTGCACTGAAAGCCTTCCTTCCCTCTGTCAGGGGAAGTGTCGTGCAGGTGTTCACGGACAACACCACCGCCATGTGGTATTGCAACAAACAGGGCGGGGTGGGGTCGTGGACCCTTTGTCAGGAGGCTCTGCGCCTCTGGACTTGGCTGGAACACCAGGGCGTCACCCTAGTGGTTCAACATCTGGCGGGCTCTCTGAACGCCAGAGCAGACGAACTCAGCCGCCGGTGCATGATGGATCACGAATGGCGTCTGAACTCCGAAGTGGCGCAAGGTCTCTTTCAGCAGTGGGGAGAGCCTTGGTTAGATCTATTCGCCACCGAAGAGAACGCGCAATGTCAGCAGTTCTGCGCGTTGGAATTTCCAAGGCGGCACTCGCTCGGCGACGCTTTTCGTCACGAGTGGAGTTGCGGTCTGTTGTACGCCTTTCCGCCTATACCACTTCTGCCCAGAGTGCTGAAGAAGATCAGGCACGACCGGGCCCAAGTCATCTTGGTGGCTCCGGATTGGGCACGAAGGTACTGGTATCCCGAGCTACTCAGTGTGTTGACCGATCCTCCGATACGTCTGCCCCTTCGGGAGGATCTTCTGTCACAGCAGCAGGGGACGGTCCTCCACCCGAACCTGTCCAGCCTCCACCTCCATGCGTGGAGATTGAGCGGTGGCAGTTGATGCCATTTGACTTGCCTCCTGAAGTCTGTGATATCATTCTGGCAGCCAGGCGTCCCTCCACAAAGACGGTATACGCCTGCCGGTGGAACAAATTTGTGGCATGGTGCACAGCAAAGGCTGTGGATCCCCTTTCCGCCCCTCTTTCTGAGGTTCTACTGTTTCTTCTTTCTTTGGCCCGGCAGGGCTCTGCCCTGGGCACCCTGAAAGGTTATCTTGCTGCCATCTCTGCCTTCTTGCGGCTTCCTGATTAGCCTTCTCTTTTCAAGTCCCCTGTAGTTACACGCTTTCTAAAAGGCATTACTCACACGTTCCCTCCTGTCCCTTTTGTAATGCCTCAGTGGGACTTGAATCTTGTTCTCACATTTCTAATGTGCGCTCCCTTTGAGCCTCTTCATAATTGTCCTCTTCGTCTGCTGACGCTTAAGACTGCTTTTCTGGTAGCCATCACCTCAACTAGACGGGTGAGTGAGCTCCAGGCTTTATCATCAAAGCCTCCTTGTCTCTCTGTTCATCCGGACAAGGTTGTCCTTCGGCCTCGTCCCTCCTTTCTTCCGAAAGTGGTGACCCCCTTTCATCTTGGGCAGTCTGTCACCTTGCCCACCTTCTTTCCGCCTCCGCATCCTTCCAAAGAGGAAGAGAGGCTCCACCGTCTGGACCCAAAACGTGCGCTCTCCTTTTATCTGGACCGCACAAAGCAGTTCCGGGTGGACAACCAACTTTTCCTTGGATACGTGGGTGCTAAGAAGGGGAAAGCTGTGCACAAACGGACCATCTCTCGGTGGGTCGTTTTGTGCATCAAAATTTGTTATTCCTTGGCAAAAAAGGACCCTCCTGTTGGGCTGCGCGCCCATTCTACTCGGGCCACAGCGGCTACTACTGCTTTAGGACGGGGTGTCCCTTTGCAGGACATCTGTCAGGCGGCAACGTGGGCTTCGCTTCACACGTTTGCCAGGCATTATTGCCTTGACAGCCAAGTCCGGAGCGATGGCTTCTTTGGCCGTTCTGTCCTCCAGGACTTTCTGGTGTGATCTTGGTTCGCAGACCCACCACCGGGGATGGTATTGCTTGGGTATCTATTCTAAGGTGAGGAATCTAACTAACGTGTTTCTTTCAGATGAACAAGTTACTTACCTTCGGTAACGATGTATCTGTAAGAAACATTAGTTAGTTAGATTCCTCACCGACCCACCCATCCTCCCCGTTCTGCGATCTGACATCTAGGGTTAAGGTTATCCTTTTCAGGCCCTTAGATTTTATTTTTGGCAACAGTGTCGGTCTTTGCATGGCTCTGCGTTCCTGGCACGGAAAGCTATGTACAAGAACTGACGTCAGCGCGCGAGGGCGGCGTCTAAGTACTCCGACGACGTCATACTGGCGCACGACGCCGACGACTGACGCGGAGCCGCAGACGACGCCTTGCGACGCGCAAGGGGTATTGCTGACGAAAAATCTTCCGGATCCAGTCTGTCGCCTGGGGATATTCTAAGGTGAGGAATCTAACTAACTAATGTTTCTTACAGATACATCGTTACCGAAGGTAAGTAACTTGTTCTACAGGCCTTACATTATGCATGTGGGTTTATTGTAATTTTAGGCAACCTTGGCTCATTGCCGTTTTTGAAGAATCTTGGTGAACATCCAGTTCTTTGAATCAAGAACATTAGGTAGTCTAGTCCTACTTCCCTCTAAAGCCTGCATGTGTTCACCTTTTCCATGGAGACATTGTTCTTTGGAAAAAATACTTTTCTTTTGCAACATCACATAGTTAGTCCTCTGTTTAAAATCTATTACTTTTGTGTAATTCCTCTTTTCACCGAAACCATGAATGTTCAGACTGAGAGACCGTGGAACAAACGGAGATCAATTTTGCTATGCACAACCAGCTTAAAGAAAGCAGCTGTTTCCCCATGTGTTGCATACAGTTAAAAGCTGTTCTTTCCACCAGAACTGCCAATTCCTGGTACTTTTTTTTCAGTGTGCAGCTTGCAGATACTTTTTTGTTCAGCCCTCTTATTCTTTGGAAATGTATACCTTTTAAAAAAAAAAATATACACACACACACACTCTCTCACTCTATCACTTACTCTCTTTGAATCTATCCTGTCTACAAGCACCTGCCATGTTTCTTTTAGTTTTCTTGTATATAGTAGAGTTGTGGTTCCTCTTTGCGCCATTTACCCTCAATGTCATGGTGAGAGGTGCCTTTTATGGCTAACTTCATGGAGAGACTTTCTGGTCTTTCACTGGGTATTTCAACTTGTGAGCCAAAACTGGGGTCTAACACTGGGCTTCTCATTGGGTCTCTGGGCCTTCCTTTCTGATGGATACTTCTAACTGAAGATTCATGACCTTAGAATACTCTCCAGGCACCAGACTGGATCTGGAAACTTGTCTCCAACAATGCTCCTGCTCGCCTCTAGGTGGCGCTGTGTGACTCCACCCTGCGTCCTTTTCTCCCCAGACATAATGAAGCAGAGCTGCATAAACGCGCCGCCCCAGGCGCGCTGATGTAAGTTCTTTCTGACACGGATCTGGACCTCCTCTCACAATTTCATTGTAAAGCAGATGCCAGTCAGGGACCCACATTAGACGCATCTCTGGTGTATAAACTCCGAACGCAGCTCAATGTCATGCGATAAATGGCTCTCATGCACTTGAAGGGGATCCTGGACCAAGAAGCAAAGCTGTAAGTTGCCGAACATAACAAGAAGTCACAAGCCACATCCACGGTCCATGCCCACTCCCAAATAACGGGTGAGCACTCAGTTCTCTCTAAAGGGTATTCCTGCAAAAAGGTCAACTTTGCTGTCAAAGTCCTAATGCAAACACAAAAAAGCAAAACAGGACTCGACCCCTTTCTGCTACTCCACTGCATATTTTTGGTGCCCTTCCTTCTCCCTTTGGTGCACATTTGGGCACCAAGAAACTGGAGGCCTCCAGTCTGTTTGCCGCTTGCAGGTCTGTCCTCAGCACTGTGCGACTCCCTTTGACCCGCTCTGGGCCCTGAACCAGATTTTCACGCTTGCTCCAGGACCTGCACCTGGCTCTACCATGTGAATGCCTTTACCAGTGCCCCTGGTGCAGGATGAGAATCTGGTGCAGATTCAAATGTCTGACACCCAACCTACTTCAGCCTTATCTTGACCGATGTCCCGTTACAAGTTTACGAATGTGAATCCAGTTGTACACAGCCCCAATCTGAACCAATACCTCTGCTGGGGCAGATGCACTAACAGATGCTTTGTTATCATTTTGGCTCTGACTTGGAACAAGATACACTCCTAGAAGGGGTATGATGATGAGGGTGGTGAGGGAGAATGGTTCCTCCCCCCACCTGTTAACTACTGACAACTTTTACATTGATTTACAAGAGGCCAGTAAACTTGATACTTTCCCTGAGACTAGGTATGTGTCGGCTCCACCGGAAGGGAGTGCATCATTTGCAGTCATGGTTCGATGGGCACCTGAGGTCCCGGATTTTTAGCTGCCTTAAGTCGGAACCAAAATGAATGTCCTTAAGTAAATTTTACATTTTGCAGCTTTGGCCAGCTACGTTTGAGCCCTCACACAAAGAAATGATGGCTATTCTATAAGGTTCACACATCGAGCACATGGTCACAGTGGGAGAAAGTAGAACCGAGCAAAGACTGTCCCAGTTGTGGTGTTCACTTGGTACCGACACCCTGCCACCATGGGTGTATGTTCCGTCTTGGATCTGGGTCCCAGCACTGTAACTTTGAGAAGGATTAATTCTGAGCCCTTGCTCCCCTGTAATGAGGCCCTCACTGATGCCTCACTGGCATCAGGGGGTCATCGAATTACGTTGCACATGTGCAATGACCCTTACAGTTCACAACCATTCCCTAACTTCACTCAGGGAGTCCACTCGCCAGGGTTCCCAATCAAAGCCCCCACCCTCCCCCAGACCTCCCCCTGTACCTTGCTCCCGCCAATGCTTTCCTCTTTCTCACAGGGCACAGTGGTACTGGCAAGCAGGCAGGCGCTTGTCCTCCAGGGCAGGTAGTGTTAGTTTTCCAGGTTGATGTCCCCTCACCCAGCAGGGAGAGTAGCAGGCCTTTGCTCCCCAGCCCTGGTCGTCCCCTCCTCACAAAGTCAGTCTTGCTACTTAGCAGATGACAAAGTTTGGGGTTACCACCTCCCCTTATAGTCAATTTCCAGACACCAAAATGTAATTTAGAGTCCGAGTCTTTGAAGGTTTCTATCTGATAGAGACATCTAGCTGAAGGTTCCTTACATTTGAACTTCCAGGTGTCATGCTGGATCCGGAATATTTTTCTTAGCTGTACCCCTGCGCGCCAGTAGGTGGCGTCAGTCGACTCCGCGCGATAACGTTGGTGTTGTGTTCGTCATGACATCTGTGTCGTCAATATAACCGCCATTCTGGTACGCTGACGTCAGTTCTTTTCTTTCCGCGCCAGCCAATGGCGATTTGTTGAAGATAGCTTCCCCCTGTTATTTTTTGACAGACATTTTTTGACCCTTTTGTCAACTTCGTTGGTGTGTTTGGGCACGTTGAGCACATAGACTTCGGAGTTCAAGCCGTGTGGCGCCTGTCACTGCGCCATGTTGGTCACAAGCCTCCATTTAGTGTGTCTCTGGTGCCTGGAGCGCGAACACGACTCTGAGTCATGCTCGTTCTGCCGGGCCATGCCGCCAAAGGCTTTGAGGGAGTGGTCCCTAAAGCTACTCAGGTCCAGCGCCAGACACTGCGGAGGTCCCTTCATCGTTCTCAATCGTGGACCATGTCTCGGTCGAGAGGAAGGTTCAAGCACCACTCAGTTGAATCAAAGTCCTCTTCGTTGAAGTAGTCAGTCAGGTAGGAGGCACCACGATAAAAACCAAGAAGTCGAAGCGTGCTTCAACTTCGCCCTGCCCGTCTCACGATGTGGTGGAGGAACCTCCGCAGTGAAGGCCCCGCTCCGCGGAATGGGTGTTTGGGTCGGCTCTGCGTTTCTCAGCCGGTCCGGGAGCGACCCCCACCCAGCTCAAGGAGTTCTGTGACCCTTCGTGCGCTATATTTGGGCGACCTGACCCTGCCGGCGTGCCTTTGGGCCCCGCAGGCTCAGAGGATGGATGGGCCCCCGCGTTTCCATTGCCTGTGGCTCCGGAACCACAGCTTCTGATTGGACCCGATCCCGGTTTCGAACCGATGCCGGTTGCGCCTCCACAGCGACCTTCGCCGGTGTTGCGTCCGACGATTAAGTGCTCGGCATCGCCGGTGCCCAACGCCCGCCCCTCCCCGATCCTCATTCCTGACACTGGGCCGGATGGGCGTCCCCTGACGCCGAGACCAGTGCCAATGGAGCCGTTCAGCTCCAGGTCATTCACCCTGCCCTATTCTGAAGGGTTAGGGATGGAGGAAGAGGATTGGGAGCAGGATCCCTTAGAAATCCCGCACCAACAAGATGTTGGTACGAGGAGTTTGGTGATGCCAGTGGTTTGTACATCTCCCCAGACTCTGGCATGCTTTCCCCTCCTACCATGTCTACAGATGAGGGAGCATCATTTGCCATGGTGGTGCGTAGGGCAGCAGAGGTCCTGGACCTGCAGCTTCCTACAGTGGCGGTCTTGACAGAGGTCCTGCAGCCTGAGGTTTCCAGCTTGGAACCCCTACTGCCGTTTAATGAGGTCTTAACAGACGTCCTCCTGGGTGCCTGGTCTATACCCTGCACAGTGAATAGGATGATCGTTCCGTTCGGCGCCATTGCCCTGCACCGGGTGACCCACTTTTCCTCACCACTCACCCCACCAAGCTTTGTGGTCCAGGCTTCTTCTTCCCGTGGCGCATTCCCTTCTGCCCCCCCAGACAGGGAATCCAAGTGACTGGAGAGTTTTGGAAAGAAAATCTTTTCTTCTGCCAGTCTAGCATTGTGGTCAGTGAACACCGCATGCCTTTTGGGCCACAATTCCCATTAGATATGGGACACGGTTGCACAGGTGCTGCCCAGAGTCTTGGAGGAGGACTGGGCTCTACTCTCCTAAGCTATTTCAGACGGGGGAGACACAGCTAAGTTTGCTGTCAGATGTGGCTTGGACACGACAGACTCGCTGGGCAGAGCGATTTCCACGACAATGGCCTTTTGTCACCACGTCTGGTTGAGAACATCTGGTTTTTTAGGGGAGTTCCAAGCTAACCTCATGGAAATGCTCTTTCGGAATAAACCCATGTTGCCATCGTGATACAATAGATGAGATTACTGTTGACATACGAATGGCTAGTATTTTAGAGAAAACTTTACTGTCGGCATTTATCAAGGATATTGGTCTAAATGATGCTGGGTTCAGTGGTGGCTTGTCCTTTTTAAGAAATGCCATTAAGATAGATTGATTCCAAGAGGCTGGCGGGTGCCCCCTCTTAGCTTCCTGGAATGTAGTCAATACATCTTCCTGTAAGATATTTCTAAAAATCCTAAAAAACTCGAGGGGCAGGCCATCAAGCCCCTTGGCTTTTCCCATAGCCAGGGAGAGCAATGCTGTTTCTATTTCCTCCCATGTAGTATCTGCTTCCAGTAACGATATTTGTTGGTCAGACAGTTTTGAGATATTATTTTCTCCAAGAAAATGTATTACTAAATCCGAAGAGTATAGCAAACCGTCATCTTTATAAAGATAAGAGTAAAATTGCCGGAATACCTCTAGAATTTGATCCGGATGATTATGAATCTTGCCTGCTTCATCTTGTATAGCACTGATATTATTAGAGATATCCTTTTCCCAGGTTCTCTTAGCTAGAATTTTACCAGCATTTTCTCCCATTTCATAAACTTGAGATCTAAATGTTGCAACCTGCTCCGCCAGTTTATCTGCAAATATTTCATAAGCCTTATATATGTCTAGGGTAGTCTTAATTTGCTCAGTATCTTGATGATTAGAGGTGGCTGTCATAAAAAATGTTTCCCACTCTCGTACTAAATTAATATTTTGATCTATTTTCTCTTTTATATGCAGTTGTTTCTTAATTGAATAGGAGAGTGTTTGGCCACGTACGCCTGCTTTGAAAGGGTACCACACATTCTGAGGAGATGTGCTACCTCTATTAAAGAGGAAAAACTCTTTAATCCATTTCTTCATTGTTTCAATATAGAGTGGGTCTGCTAACAGTTTCCGGTCAAATGACCAAGGTCTTATAGTTAAAATAGGGCTATCCTCCGTATTTATTTCTATTAATATCGGATTGTGATCCGATATTATACGGGGAAAAATTTCAAATGTAGTACTACTAATGAGTCCAGGATCTAAAAAGAAATAATCTATTCGTACACATTTCTGATGGGGATTAGAAAAGAAAGTAAAGCCAGGTGAGCGGGGATTTTTTGCATATCCTACATCCCTTAAACCATACTCCGAAGCTAAGCCTATAAGTGCCTTAAATATCTTCTTTTTAAGTCCAGAGTATGCCGAATTACTGGATAAGTCTATCCCCCCTTCAAGATGCATGTTTAAGTCCCTGCAGAATATAACTGATGGGGGCCAATCAGCTAATTCCACACTCAAATAATTCAGAATCTCAGGATCGTCTGAGTTTGGAGCATAAACTGAACATATTGTCCATAATTTAGCATCAATTTGTATTTCTATTATCACCCATCTCCCATACTGATCAACCTTAGTGCGTTTCAAGCAGCCTCTCCCATACTTCATAAGAATTGCCACCCCTTTTGTAGTAGTTCCTTGCTTAGTACAAGCAAGTAATTGCAACCCCAAATCTTTAAATAAATGTCTACTACTCCACATAAGATGAGTCTCTTGAAGGCAGATTATATCTGCCTTCATGCTCTGTATAATCTGATTACATTTGCCCCTTTTCTTTCTATTATTAATTCCACAAATATTCCATGAGCAAACTCGAAGCTTAGCCATCTTTAATGATTATACGATGTTCCACGCTATTCCTCTTTGTGAACCTCTGATAATAAATGATTTGATTATTTGCATTCAAAACCAAAAACCTTTTGCATCATCTTTAGACCAAAGAACAAAAACCTTTACTAAAACAAAAATCAAACCATACCTCAATTTTATCCGATTTTGCTTGCACCCCCCTACCCATTCCAGTGATCCCCCCCTCTCCACCCCCACCCCCTCCCCCACCCCTTTGAATCCAACCCACTACAGGCATAGGGACTAACAGTCCCTAAAATCGATGGAGTGAAAAGCATTTAGAGTCTCCCTACCGTCACCCTTCTTAATAGTTCTATTACCATCCATTAACTATGGCTCCAGAGATTAATGATAACAAAATATGTCCATCATTACGGAGCCTTAAAAAAAAGAGAAAAATCAATGGGTAGAAACTAACCAAAAAAAGGGTTTACCTAAGAGCCTATATTTACTATATTTAGGATGCTAAAGTTTCAACAAAAAAAAAGAATATACCAAACTTTACTTTTACCAATGTTAACCCTCCTACCCTATTCAGAATCGTGCTAGAAAGGCATAGCAATTATAAAGCAGATATTCAGATGTTCAGTCAGTTCAAAAAGAAGCCAGAAGATCTTTGGCAGCTCTTTCTGAGGTCAGAAAATAAGATCTCTCTTTGAATATCACTTTAAGCTTAGAAGGATTCAACAAAAAGGCCTGAGCACCTTTAGCTTGAAAAGCAGGAATTAATTGCCGAAACTGCCAGCGTTGCTCGACAGTAGCATGGCAATAGTCTGGTCGAACAAAGAATCCACGCCTTTTCCCCTTCTTTTCCGGTCAGGCCTGGCCAAATCGTAAAGAGCCTCTCTTGCAAGAAAGTTATTAAGACATATCAAGATCGCCCTAGGTTTTGCTCTAAAATCTGACCTGGAATTTTTCTTAAATGGAAACTTATGTACCCGCTGGAGTTCAATGTCCCATTTCCATTGTATTAGCTCAGGGAAAGCTTCAGAAAACATGTCAATCACAAATTGTCTTATATTCCCTGCTTCACTTCCCTCAGGAACCCCTAAGATTCGGAGATTATTCCGGCGAGACCTATTTTCCAAATCAACCAGTTTCCAGTTTATTTCATCTCTCAGTCCTGCCAATGAAGCAATTTGCGTTTGTTGGTTTGTCACAGTATCTTCAATCGCTGGTATTCTGCCTTCAGCTTCAGTCACTCAAGCGGTCATCTCACTGCAAGATTTTGCAACTTTTCTGAGATTATTTTGAAGCCGCCGGACAGCACCCTGTGTGCGTAGTTTTCTGCCCTTGTCTCTTCCCGGTGCTGGATCATGAGTTGACAGAGTGTATCCAATGTAGTAGCTGTAGCAGTGGGATACTTATCTACCATCATATGTGACTGAACCGGAGAGGTGTTTCCATCTACTCCATCCACTGCAACTACTGTGGCTTCAACAGTACCCCAATCTAATCTGTGTTGGGGGGTGTCATCATCCCAATCCTGAGACTCCTCCTCATCACTCCCTCCCTCCTGATCAGCCAAGCTGAACGATTCCTGTAGTGAGCCCACACTCTTGCCACTTAGATCGTCTCTCCATTCCGCCTGAGCCGCCTGAGCCACCAGACTTTGAGTCCAAAGCCACTGACAAGTCAGTCATAGAATAGAAATTACCAGCAGAGTCAACTGACTCAGTATCCTCTACTAATAATGGAGTCTCAGGAACCTATAGTACGGGCTCAAGCGGCTCTGGTGGTTGCTCTTGGATTACATGTCCAAACAGCTGCGAAGTTGATGGTATAGCACTCTGATGTGGGAGTAACACAGAATGAATATTATCATCACCGGATAAAACCTTGTCAGTAGCATTGTCCATGTTTTTATCCAAATCTGTCTAATTTTGTGGTACGTTGTCAACATTAGAATATAAGCTTTTGCTGGTCTTGCTGGTCTTACTGTTTTTTTTTAAGACAAACATATCAGGGATTTTGGGGGCAGTCCCAGAACTACGACCCCCAGAATCCCCTATTGCTGCATGAGCGTTGTCATGAATGGACTCATGAGTGGACTCCGTCAAACCAGGCTGAGCAAGGTTTAAAATACTATTAGAATCATTAATTACCTGCACAGGGTTCTGGCTGGCTTCAGATGGCGTATTACTTACAAAATTTCCAGGATTTCCAATATTCCCAATATTCCCGGCACTCTCCTGAACTGTAGTGTCCTGTACTGCTGTAGTCGCCCTCGTATTCCTTTTACTCTGGGATTTAGAAATAACCGGATTTTTTGGGGCCATAGTATCCTCAGCGTCTCCGCCTTGTCTCAGGCGCCTCTTGAATGCCTGCGACATCCGTTGCTGCTGCAGTCGAAAACAAGGGAAACAAGCAGCTGCCGGGACACACACACTGCTGAACCCCACAACGCTCTTTTCCGGAAAAATATGCTCTAATTTGATCCAAGGCTCCAAGACTGAACTGCAGCACGGGATAGCTGAATGCCGCCAGGTGTACAGGAGCGACCGGCGGAGCAAGTACTGAAGATCTGGCCTCATTACAGATAAGACAACGCTGAAAAAGCCTGTGTCTCTTTCACTTCATTCAGGAAAAACGAGCATTTTCGCTCCGTTTCATTCCGAGAGTTTCCGAGGGTTTTTCGCCGACTTTTCCCGGATTTGTTTGCTTCATAGACCGGCCCTTTAGGCAAAACAAACTCCGACCAAGGGATTAGGCAGGGAGACCACCAGCGATGCTGCTCACTCGAACGCCAGAGCGTCCGCCATCTTGCCCCTCGTCTCCCCTTGATGCCAATACCGCTTGTGTTCGGAGTCATTTTTTTAATGCATTGTGGGATTGCATCTCGCGCTTGCTCCCCTCGCTTCCGAATGAGACCCAGAAAGATCATTTCCAGTTGCTCCATGTTGGCCACCAAGCAGGTAAGATGATGATTCGATGTGGCATGGATACCACATATTCTGTCGGGCGAGCCATGGCTCTTTCAGTAGCACTCTGCTGTTGTGCCTGACTACACAACTCTGTTTTTCAGAGGCTGTGGAATCCACAGTGGTAGACATGCCTTTCGACATGCCTTTTCGGTGCTCATGCCAATTCCGCCTTACAATTTTTTCGGGACAGTTGGTGTGGAACAGCATCTTAAATTCTGTTTTTCTGACCTTCTGCCTCTCTTATTTCTCCCGTACTAGGCTTGTACAGGGAATGGTCTTCTTGATTTCTTTCTATGAGTCGTTCTAGGGCAGTGCCCATTGGCTTTTTCTTTTCAGTCTCCACCTACGGGTGGCATCCAGTGAGGTGCTCCTGCCCTATGCAGGTATTTTTTAATTACTTCTTAAACAGTCGGTGACCAGTTTTGGTTCCCGGTTTTTTGGGCGCATATTACTTTGTGGCCCTATTGGATTTCAACGCCTGTTCTTCTTTTCTGAAGATGGTTTTTCTACCCGAGTTCTGATTCTCTATAGGGTATTTTGTGTATTGTGTGGATGCACTGGCTCATTGTTCCCTGTTCTACGGGGAACATAGTCTGTATGCCTTATAGAAATTCCTACATATGTTTCTGGCACTTTAGTACCCTTTATAGGGTACTTCAAATTATGTGCTTTTGGTGAGATAGTGCAAGGGGTTTCAACTTTGCACCTGCCCCCCCACCCCCTTCTGTTTTGTCGAGTGTAATTCTCTTCAAAAGCCCGTTTTGTTTTCCTCTCTATTTGGCGTCCTTTCTTTCCTAGCAGTCGCAGGGGACGGGGCATAGTCCTTGGCCTATGGTACATTGCCTGCTCCTGGCCTAAGCATTGTTCCCTTTTTAGTCTTTTTCATGTGCTAGCTCTCTCGATGCATTGGCAAGAAGGGCATCTGCCACTTATCCTTCTCTCAAGGTTTCTTGTAGAAGTGCCTTGTTCGTATTTTGGCTATGGGTGGATTACTCTTCCGACCGTTTCTTTCCTGTGCAACTGCATTGGCTGTTGTTAATCTGCTTCTACTGTGTGTAAAGCTATTGTTGGTTTTGGTTTTTGGGGAATGTTTTGTATCTTGTTAGAAACAGTTCAATGACATTTCAGATACACTTAGCTGATTGTTCTTCAGATGTTGCCTTCTACCCCTTTTTCAGGGTATATGGCTCTTTTTCATGTTATGTTTCTTAAACATGTGTGGCTTGACCAACATCTCTCTTGGGTTGGTGTGTAAGGATTTTTGGTGGTCCTTTTAGATTCTTTTCCTGAGTTTCTTTCTGTTCGCACAAGGTGTTACGGTTCCAACCCTTGGGGGTTCGTTATCCCTTGAACTAATGAGTAAGGAAAATAACGATCTTTGGTGACGCTAGGATCCTTACTCATAATGGATGAGGAATTGTTGTATGGGGACAGGTCATCCTGTGGAAAATGGAGATTCCTTTTGCTTGTGGATTTTTCTCTCTCCCTTCTCTTCCTTTGGAAGAGGTAGAATATTTTCTCCTCCATAGTTGTGGTATACGAAAGGTATTTTGCAGTGTTTAGATTATACCTTCTGGCTATTTTATGAGTCAACTCCACCTGTTACTTCAGTTTTTTTGCACTGATCTTTTGGTTTCAGACCTCCACTTTGTGGTGTTGGTCTTCACACATCTATTTACTCTTTTCTCTGCCCATTTTGTCTGTCTAATATTCTTTCTATTGGGATGGAGACTAGTTATCGGTGTATGCCTTCCATGTGTTGGTCTTTGTTCAACTTGAGCTTTTTACAGACCCAGCTAGTAGTCTTCTGTTCTCTATTCTAGCGGGGTGGTTTCACACCTGCTGTTTTCTTTTTTACTTATCTCTGAGTGCCTAATTGTAGCCATTCAGTGTTGTTTTATGTTCGATGCTATTGTTTTTTTGGGGTGTGTGATATCTTTCACTCCCTCCATCCTCTTATACGGCACCATGTGGCTAATTACCAGCTCGCTGTTGTCATATCCAAAGTTGTGTATGATTATATGTCCCCTTCTTTAGGTATATCTGTATAGGCTATGTATGTGTATATATATATATATATATATTATCTACTGGCGGTCGCCAGTAGATAGTTATAGTTAGGACCCTCTTACCATAGGAAATCCGCAACATTCTATTTTGAATAACTTTGGCGCCGGTCGACGAATCCTCGCAAAATTTTCAAAATAGGTGGGGCGTTGAGCTCCGCTCCTACCCTGAAAGTCTCGGGGGGATTCGTCAAGCGGGGGCTGAGATAAAAGGGGGGTCCCAAAACACGTTTTTCCCATGCATTTTTCCATAGGACCTTTAGACAGAGCTACAGCCCGAACGGCTGAACAGAATTTAATGAAATTTGGCAGAGAGGTAGTCCTCAGGTCAAGGAAGTGCCTTTTGTAGGTTTGGTGTAAATCTGTTCAGTAGATTCTGAGAAAATAGCCTTTAAATCAATATATATATCTGAGCCAGCTTACGGTGCGCTTACCGTACGCGTACGGTGACGTGCGCGAGCGCGATTCTGATTGGCCGTTAGATCTTAGTAAACATTCGAATCGGTCGAAACCAGGAAGCGGCGGCCGCCATTTTCTCTCTCGCACTCTGACAGGGGGTTGAAAAACATGTAAAGGGGCTGGTTAGACAGCTCCCAAGCACCTAGCCATGTCGAGGGAGTCCCCAACGATCCCCCAAGTGAAAAAAGGCAATTTTAATTTTTTCGAAAATTTCGCCGATTAAGCTTACCGTACGCGTACGGTAATAAATAATAAAAAAAATAAAAAAATATCCACATTCTCCCCACCCCGTATGCAAATGGTTCCCTGAAGAGCACCATATGTGCATGGCATATTACAGCAAAACAAAACATATATTTTACCTGTCACAACGATGCTCATCATATGTCCTCCATGTGCGCACGGTGCGCGAAGCGCATCGTGCGTTCATGGCCCATCTAGCGTAACGTGGGCACGCGGTGCGCGAAGCGCACCGCGTGCTCACTGTGCGCGCACGGTGCGCGAAGCGCACCGTGCGCGCACGGAACGAACTACGTTAAGTGGGCACGCACGCCACAAATGGCGTAAAGTAACTTAGCATTTAAAAAACCGTACAAATTCACTGAAAAAACCATAGGTTTCACACATGTTATAGTTAGGAATTAGCATTTAAAAAACCTTGCAAATTCACTGAAAAAACCATAGGTTTCACACATGTTATAGTTAGCTGGACATTTTACTGATAAAAAACCAATGAAATTCCCCCGTTATAGTTACTGTAGGCAACTATAACTCACGCGACCGTAATCCTCTGCTGATGACATATGTGTCTTTATGAAAAAAAAATATTTGTAATATATGTATAGCTAAAATTTAATGGAAGAAGACATGGGCAAATAAGTGTCTAAATACAGTATTAGCATCAGCAGAGGATTGCGGTCGCGTGAGTTATAGTTGCCTACAGTAACTATAACGGGGGAATTTCATTGGTTTTTTATCAGTAAAATGTCCAGCTAACTATAACATGTGTGAAACCTATGGTTTTTTCAGTGAATATATATATATATATATATATATATTACCTACTGGCGGTCGCCAGTAGGTAGTTATAGTTAGGACCCTGTTTCCATAGGAAATCCGCAACATTCTATTTTGAATAACTTTGGCGCCGGTCGACGAATCCTCGCGAATTTTTCAAAATAGGTGGGGCGCTACGCTCCGCTCCTACCCTGAAAGTCTCGGGGGGATTCGTCAAGCGGGGGCTGAGAAAAAAGGGGGGTCCCAAAACGCGTTTTCCCCATGCATTTTTCCATAGGACCTTTAGACACAGCTACAGCCCGAACGGCTGAACAGAATTACTTGAAATTTGGCAGAGAGGTAGCCATAAGGTCAAGGAAGTGCCTTTTGTAGGTTTGGTGTAAATCTGTTCAGTATTTCCTGAGAAAATAGCATTTAAATGCATATATATATGTGGGCGGAGCCTAACCACACATCTCATCCTGAGATCTGATTGGCTGTCAGCACTTCATCCAAGAAGTGTTGGCAGCCATCTTGGGACCAATATACATGATAGCACCTCATTAAAAAGCATTGCAGTTAATAGAAGGTTTTAAGACTTTAGTTACATTATAAATCATTTGTTGATGGTACCATACTCATTTTAGGAATTGTGGTATGTTCTAAGGTGATTTTACCATGTGAAAAAGCCTTCTGCTGGGATATCATGATTGAGAGAAAAATATTTTCTCATGCTTTTACCACAGAGGTTTGGAAGGTGATCTATAGGCTAAACTGAGAGCATATTTTCTGTAAATTCACATTATCTTTCTCAGTCATGTGAGAATGAAGTCTGACATTCTCAGTAAAACATGTACATCCAACAAGGGCAGAGACTGTCAGTTGATTCCTTTGTGTTCTACTGCAGCTTCCCAGAGTGTTCCAAAGAACTACTAGAGCGCTAACAGTCCTACTTATGATAAACGTATGGCACACCTGAAGCCATCTTGCTTGGATTAAAGTGGTAACTCTTAAAACATTTAATTTAAAAAGGAACAAAATGAGGGGGTTCATTTTTCCATAAAAAGTATGATTAGTGCTGCAGAAAGAAAAATTAGGGCACATTTTGAGTGACTTCTCAAATCCTCTTCTATTTCATTAAAAAATTCTGACATGCAGACTGAAACATGCACTTTCAATACCAGCAGCAGTTTTCCCTGGTGAGCAGTAGCTTTACTACAGTGATCTAATGAGCAAAAAGAGTGCTAACATTTTGAATTTATGGCAAATGTGTGACACATCTGAATGCCTTCTTGATGGAATCAAAGTAAAAAACTGAAAGCATTTCCTACTGAGGAGACTGCAGTAAATGAGGAAATTAGGAAACTTCATAACAAATAAGTCTCCCAAGATGGCCACCAGAGACAAAAGAGCCCAAATGTAGCCCAAATATCACCCAGATGTAGCCCAAGTATAGCCCAATGACAGAATGTCCCAGAATGTTCTTAAAAACAACTAGAGCGCTTACTGTCTTCATTATGACAAAAGTATGGCACACCTGAAGCCATCTTGATTGGAATAAACTGGTAACACTTAAAACATTTAATTTAAAAAGGAACACAATGAGGAGGTTCATTTTGCCATAGAAATTATGATTAATGCTGAAGAAAGAAAATGAGGGCACATTTTGAGTGACTTCTCAAATCCTCTTCTATTTCATAAAAAAATTCTGACATGCAGACTGAAACATGCACTTTTAATACCAGGAGCAGACTTCCATGGTGCAGTAGTTTTACTACAGTGATCTAATGAGCAACTAGAGTGCTAACATTCTGAATTTATGGCAAATGTGTGACATATCTGAATACCTTCATGATGGAATCAAAGTAAAAAACTGAAAGCATTTCCTACTGAGGAGACTGCAGTACATGAGGAAATTAGGAAACTTCATAACAAATAAATCTCCCAAGATGGCCACCGGAGACAAAAGAGCCCAAATGTAGCCCAAAATCACCCAGATGTAGCCCAAATATAGCCCAATGACAGAAGTGTGCAAAACACTTATTATTTTGTGTTTTTGCAGTGTTATATAGTGCAGACGTGTCAGGTATTGGAGTGCTTTACATGAGCATTGGTTACATCACACAAGAACAAATTCATTTTGGTTGTAGACATGGGGAGACTAAGTGATTTGACCAGAATCACAGAATGTCGAGCTGAAGCAGAAACTTCAACCTGGTTCCCCAGTTGCAAAGTCTGCAGTTCTGGAAGTAACACCACATCCTCTCCCCTAAGTGCAAAATTTAATCAAGTGGTCAACTGGATAAAAAACATAAAGATAACAAATAATTTAAAAGTGCTTTGTCGCTATTTGAAAACTCAGAAAATATGTCCTTATTTTAGTCTTTTAGAGCACTAACCATAATTTTGATGCCAATAAGACCCTCTCATATATGTAATTTCTAAAGGAAATGCTCTAGGTATTACAGTTTTGATTACATCAAGATGATGTCAGGCGTTCCACACTTTTGTAATAAATATAGAATGTTAGCAATCTAGTTGTTCATTAGGATACTGTTGAGAGGCAGAGGCCAGGGGCACGGACTCTGAAAATTGAAGGCAGGTAGGAGGGTGCAAAGGCAACAATTTAACCACACTGAGCAGGCAGGAAGGGCCGTGGAAGCACAACAGACTATGGAGGGCAGTGGAAAGGGGGGCAGGGGCAACAAACCAACAATACAGGACTTGCAAGAGAGGCTGTTGGAGGGAAGATCTATTACGGGTCAAGGAAGCTAGGGGCGGTCCCCAGATCCCCGGGAGCCACCACAGAACTGAGCAGGAGAGTGAGTCAGGGACAAAAGGGGCACCTTAATTTGAGCCGGGGTGCCTAGGAACGCTTGCTCCAAAAATGAAGAAAACAGACATATGAGACATGGAATTGGAGGCAGAATACAATGGCAGTTTAATGAGAAGATGCAACTTCAAAGAAACCGCAGAATAGAGACAAAGTACAAAATACAGAATCCAGATAATCATACAGCTGTCATGATATTCTCTGTATCTCAATTAATGTACTGACAGAGAGAGAGAGAAAACACATCTATAAATGCATCATGAGAAACAAGTTACACCAAGGAAAATGTTACCTAGGAACACTCACGTTTACTCTTAGAGCAAGCATTCCTGCAATTACAATACAAAATCTTTTAAATGCAAAAGTAAAGAGAACAATGGTTCAACATAACATGACATTTCATATAGGTAAAATAGAATAAGATACGCAAAGCAGAGCAAGACATTTTAAGCAAAGGAAGACAAGAGCTCCCAGCTCTTGGGGAAAACCTGCACTGCCTGTTAACCTACATACAGACGGCGAGGTAGTCCGTCGATATCTGTGGGTGCTCCCTTTTTATATCATTTTGTGGGCTCCTTTGCACGCTACATCTACCTACGTATGCTACCCAAAAGCTTCGTCTGCAGATTTTACCAGACATTTCGTCATTTACCCACTTAATGCTGACAATGGACTGGGTGAAAAGGTCAGTCTCTCAGGCCAATCGCTTATTGTAAGTTCCATAGAGCAAGCAGAAAATAATGGGTATTGTACGGGAATTCAATATATTCATGTATAAAATTTCATCAGTTCTCCTAACTTGACGCTCTGCGGTTGCCACTTCCTTAAAAGCGGGAAACCTGCCCAGGAAGCAAGTACCAGTCCAGGATGCAGCCTACTGTATGTCGACAGCTTCAGGGGGATGTTGAACTTTGATACCGAGCACGGAGCACTCGGGTAGGGTGGGGGCTACTAGTTTGGAGCAGAAGGCCTCGCAGACCTGCCTTCAGACTGCTATACACTAAAATTGCAGAGCTATGGTCAATTTAACAAAGAGGCCTACATATTGAACAGAAGGGCCTACACAGGGGTTTTATGCTGGCTGAGTGGTAAGGATGTCTCAGGATAAATATATAGCAACACAGGACCCGCTGGTCAATTTAATACGGCCTACAAATGCAGCTGGCAGGGCAAGGATAAGGGTCTCATACTTCAGGTGTGGACAGAACGGGCCAGGGGGCCCCTGTGATACAAAATCTACCCTCCTTCAAGGCTGTGGCAATGTAATAGACCATTGTGGGCAGAAGGAAGAGGCAATGGTAGTACAACCATACATGCCAACAGACCCGATTCAGCCAGGAAACGTCCAATGTTTTTAAGCTCAAATGGGCTTTATTTGATCTGTCTCCTGTCTACAATATCCTCTTTTTCAATGTAACTCAAAGGGGAAAATCAATACCCCAGTTTTTTTTCAAAATCTCCCTCTTACCAAGTTCAAAATGTTCGCAAGTATGGTACATTGGATCATGGAAGGAAATGGGATAGGGACATGGACTTGGATAACAGAGGACAGGAGGCACATGGAGAGGTGCACCAAACTGACCCTGCAGGGCAGGCATCAGGGTTTGCAGCAGCACAATACACCACACAGGGCATGCAGGACGGGAGTGCAGCACAACAATCCATAGAAAGCAAGAGGGAGGGGACAGGACCATGCACATGGACAACAGAGAACAGAGGGGCAAGAGGCAATGGTAGCTAGCTGACCATAATGGACAGACAGGAGAGAAAGCTGCAGCATAACAGACCATAAAGGGCAGGAGGGACGGATCAGGGGCATTACAATGGAACAGACAAGCCAGGAGGGAGGGAGTAGGGCTGGGGGCAAGGGGGCAGGGCAGGAGCAGCAAGATAGCCATGGAGGTCAGGCAGGATGGGCACTAGAAGCAAGACACACCATGAAGAGCAACAGTGAGACTGTGATGGCATACACACAGACCATGGAGGGAAGGTGGGAGGGGGTCAGGGGCAGCTAACTGACCACACAGGGAAGGTGGGAGGGGCCATGGCAGCACAGAAGACCATGCATGGCAAGTGGGAGGGTTAGTGGCAGCACAATGGCTATGATGGGCAAGAAGGAGGGTGGAGGGGCATGCACAAAGGACGATGGAGGATAGAAGGGAGGGTCAGGACCTGTGCACAGACAAGAAAGTTCAGGGGAAGGGACCTCACAACAGACCACACGGGGCAGGCAGGAGGAGCAGTTGCAGCACAACAGACCAGGGAGGGCAGAAGGGTGTGGCAGTACAATGGACCATGTAGGACAGGAGGAAGAGGATAGGGGCATGGCATGTGGACAGGCAGGGTGGAGGTGGCAGGGACAGGTTACAGTCATCTGACAATGCTAGGCAGGTGGGAGGGGAGTGGCAGCTCAACAGAACACTCAGAGTAGATAGGAGTGGCAGGTCCATGGGACATGGTGGGCAAAAAGGATGGAGCAGGGGCATGCACAAAGACATCGGAGGGCAGGGGGAAGGAGAATAGGGGCAGCAAGCTAAGCACAGAATTTAAGTAGGAGGTCAATGATGGGGCATAGAATTGGGCAATGGAGGGCAGGAGGAGTGGACTGGTACATCATACTAAATTGAGGGCAGTGGCAGCACATCAGACCATGCATGGCAGGAGGGAGGAGGCTAGTCCATGGATTCACACAACAGAGGATAGGGAGGAAGGGGATGGGGCAGCAAGCTAACTGTTCTGAGAAGGCGGGTATTAGGAACTTTATTGTTTTTTAAACATTGTGTCTGTGCGAACTACTTAAAATATGAACAAGTATGCAGCATAATCTCACTTTTATTCAGGAAGAAGAGGACGTTTGTGACTGTGACTCCAGGCTCACTTGGCAGAAACACCCCCTGACCCTCCACCCCCTATCGCAAAATGTAATGCCTGTGAAAAGGGTAGGTGAACACAGTGTTATATAGAACATAGTCCTGAGAGCACGATTGAAAATGAAAACTAGATATAGTGTATGGTATAAACTATGCACCAAAAAGTGTGATATAAGATGAACCGGGCGTGAAATATAATATGCAATACATTGTGCGCAATGACAGATTCATTGGAGAGTGCGAGATAGCACAGGCACTAGCGCGTGCTATGCGATATGCGCCTTGGAGTGTAATATGCACAGGGCAGTGTTGTGTAACCTAACTAGTCTTTAAAGTTGTAATATAAAATATGTGCTGGGGAGTGTAACGTTGCATATGCACTGTGACAAAGATATGGATCCCAGATTGTAATATGTATGGCATAGCACTGTGCGTTATAACATAGGCATCGAGGAAGGCACGTTAGATGGGGCAATATAACCCGTGCGAAGACAAGTGTGGCATGACATATTCACGGGGTGGTGTTACAGTGCACATGGGCTAGAGAGTGTCATAGCATATGCACTAGCTAGTGGAATACAACACAGAGGTGTGTGGCACTCGGCAGGCAATGGTGGGTGTAACACAGCATTGGGCTCTGTCAGGAGCGCCCTGTGACTCTCAAGTGATGTTCGTCCCCTTTCCAGAGAGTCAAATAAAAAGTATTACACATCCGGATGTGTGTTTTATTAACCGTGAGGGGGGTTTCTTGCATAGTTTTGGTCCAATTTTTGTCGAATCCCCTTTGAATGGCTTGGTGTGCATGTGTATTAAATGTGCCCGTCAATAGCTACCCATGTTTGTATAAATAAACGACAAGGGTGTCTACCGGGATTAGGCACGGTAGGGCATCAGACATGTCAGAGCTTCACTAGTGGTGTAAATACATTCCACGTGGATTCATTGCATGCATAGTCGCCTTTTAATGAATATCACGCAAATCGTCATGGTGATAGGTACGTACGGTTTGTCCAGCATGTCCTAGGTGTGTCTATAAATATATATTTTTTAAAAATAATAAAAAACAGTGGCCGGCCCTGGGGATTGGGGTCAAAAAAATATAATTAGGAGACTGGCCCTGGGGGATGGGGTCATCAGGGCCAATAAATTAGAATAAGAAGGGGAACCAAACAGCCCCCCTTCTTAAAAAACTAAAATAAATAAAAGACTGGCATCGTGCCGTAGGCCATGCCCCCTCCGTGCAGCACTCTGCAAACGCGCCCCCAACAGGCATCTCCAGTATGCGCCAGGGAGCTGCGCTGCAGCCAGGTGTTCTGAGGCCAAGCCCCTTTTTACACCTCTCTGCAACGCAGCTCTGTGGCGCTTACTGGAGGTACCTAGTGGTCTAGTTTGACCCTAGGGACCCTTAGGATTCAAGGGGACTTAATCTCTCAACTTAGAACAGCCACAGGGCGCGTTTACACAGTGGTGAAGGGAGGGACGGGGCCTGAGGTGACGTGTGCTAACACGCACTATGGCACGTTTTAAATTGGGGATATAATTTCCCTTCAATACTGAGGGCCCCTGGGGGCTAACTAGCCCACCAAGTGCTTCCAGTAAGCGCCACTGAGCTGCATTGCAGAGAGGTGGTCCAGGCCGTGCCACTTTTTACACCTCTCTGCAACGCAGCTCTGTGGCACTTACTGGAGGTACCTAGTGGGCTAGTTGGACCCTAGGGACCCTCAGGATTCAAATGAACTTAATCTCCCAACTAAAAATGGACACAGGGCTTGTTTACACAGTGGTAAAGGGAGGGGACGGGGCCTGAGTTAACGTGTGCAAAAACGCCCTGTGGCCTGTTTTAAGAGGTAGTTTTAATCCCCATGCCCTATTATATACTAGGGGCTTACAGAGGAGGTCATGCTAATCACAGGGGGACCCCCAACGCATAATGTTCTCTAGTGTATGTAGGTGTTTTCACTGTATTCTAAGTGTCTTTTAACATAGCACTGGCTCTAGGACTGGTTAGTCAGACTCAGTTACCACCAGTATCCGTCTGAAAAAGTTGAGGGTACAGGATGATTTTGCAACAAGGCTTCTTAATGCTCTTCTTTTTGTTCTTTCTGCACGTTATCCTTCTTCCTGCACTTATCTTCGTATTTGAGGACTTCTGTTGCTTCTTTCTGCACTTCTTTTGTTTCTTTCTGTGCATTTTTTCTTCTTTCTTCACATGTCCTATCTCTGTAGGCATAGTTAGAAATTAGCATTTAAAAAACCTTTGAAATTCACAGAAAAAACCATAGGTTTCAGGCACGTTATAGTTAGGAATTAGCATTTAAAAAACCTCAGAAATTCACTGAAAAAACCATAGGTTTCAGGGGTGTTATAGTTAGCTGGACTTTTCACTTGTACAAAACCATTGAAATTCCCCCGTTATAGTTAGTTCAGCTAACTATAACTCGCGCGCCCGCAATGCACTGCTGATGACGTCACATATTACATCACTCATGACATGGTCAGTGACATCACTGATGACATCACTGATGACATCTCAAATGACATCACTGATGACATCACTGATGACATCATCCTTGTGATAGAGTGGCAGACCTCCTCTCACCCTAATATAACCTTTGATACACACATTCAAAAATAGAGACTAAAATTTTCAAAACAATGGACATACCAATACCAGTTACAACAACCTCTTCAGTAATTCTAAGATCCACATACACATCCACTCATTCACCAACAGTCCTATACAGTCACTCATACATGTACTCACTCATCATATGTACTCATACACCTATACATCCTGTTACACAATGCCACTCATCCATAGAGTTACTCACACACATAGTCACTCATGCTAATAAAGAATCAAACATACATTTACTTGCATATACAGTTATACACACACCACCACACTTACTTCTACGGAAACTTACACATACTTAGTCTTTTAAACAATCACTTATAGAAACACATACTTATTCATACAGGAACTCTTTCAATCTCTCACTCTCACATATACTCACTTATATACACCAAAAGTCACATATACTAGTTTAAAACATATGTAGTTACTCATAAAGACACTATTGAGACAGTCATTCACTCACTAACACACCCATACACACACTCATCCACCCATACAGTCCCGCACACATGCTGTGTTCAACACATACAAACAGTGAGTCACTCATTCATGCACCTATGCACTACGTAATACCCCCCACCGAACCATGCAGACTCCCCAAATATCGTTGTGCGGAACATATCCGAAACGCGTATGGCAGACATGGTGTTATTCGATGCTGTGAGGACGTGTCTTAGCCTGCTGCTGCCTCCCAGACAATAAAAGGTGAAAGCCAACGTTGTGTGTGGTGTCTTCAACTGGGAGCAGTTTCATATGGAATATTTGTGGTCCGCTCTGACCACGAGGACACCCCACTGTGTGCAAAGCAGGTCCGTGTGCTCATAGCACAGACAACGGAACAACGTACCTGTTTGGAGTAGGCGTCACTAAAGCAGCGAGCGGGATTCTTCCGCACAACGACCCAACGGGATCATATTTGGGGAGGTGAAGGTAAAGCGACAGCCACTATGGACAGCACAATGCCAAGGACTACGTCACCCAGAGTGCCTAGCAAGCACACGCCCAGTGGGGCGGGAACACTACTTGAAACCATCTGTTATAAATCAGCAAAGCTGCTCCTTTCCCCCGTATACGCCAGCCAGTGAACAAGGAACATATCCGAAACGCGTATGGCAGACATGGTTTTATTCGATGCTGTGAGGACGTGTCTTAGCCTGCTGCTGCCTCCCAGACAATAAAAGGTGAAAGCCAACGTTGTGTGTGGTGTCTTCAACTGGGAGCAGTTTCATATGGAATATATATATATATATATATATATATATGTGTGTGTGTGTGTATATTTTCATACATTTATATATTTTGTGCATCATTTTATATATGTGTATACATTTTAGGCCATGTTATGCTGACTTGCGTAGGAGGGCGTACATTATGCTTACGTCGCTGCACCTTTTCTTTTGTTCTAATGGATTAATACATGGTCTTTGCATATGCAATTGGTAACTCTTTCTCCTCTGTCATTTCTTCACTAAATGGTCCCAGAGGGATCACGTTTCTCCCGCTGTGTGTTCTCTGACCACGAGTGGTCAGTGCCAATACTTGTTGTTATTGTTTCACACTGCTCTTCTTGAAGCATTGATTGGTGTTCTCTACATTGTAGATGTGTTCTGAGATTTTTCCTCCTTTTTTCCTGCATCTCTCAAGACTGGTTTAGCTCGCTTGTTTCTACGGGAAGGAGCTCTGTCTCAATGGTATTGGCCATTAACTTTGGCCTTCAGTCAGTCACGTCCACTAATGGACTGGATACCATTAGAGGGGTTATGTAATATTAGGAGTATATGAAGTGTGTTTTTCCTGCACTTCCTTATTCCTTGGCCACGGGTGTCATTGGTGTCATGGGTGTCATTTCCCCATGTTCTTTCCATGATTACGGGTTTAAGTTTGGTACAGATTTTCCACAATCTTTCTGATGGGACATCTCCTTTCCTCACCTGCATTCCTAGACAGCTTTTCATTTTTTTTTCCTATAACAGACCCGCTAGTCCTAGTCAGGGATGTTTAGTGGGATCAGTTCGCAGAACCTCTTCCGTGAATGCTATTGATTGGGTATCTAAATCAAAGGTAAGGAATCATCTGCTTGATGTCTCTGTCGGATGGATAAGTTACTTAACTCCGGTAACGCCTTTTCTGGTAGAGACAGGATCTAGCTGCAGATTCCTTACTGACCCATCCATCCTTCCCGCTCTATGAACTGGTTTCTCCTTTTGTCTACAAGCTCACTTTCTGGGCATTTCTATGTCTTTCATTAGGTATTAAAAAATTGTCACTAAAGAAAGTGAAATCAGCACGTCTGGGAATGTCACTTCCAATGGACGACGTCGCTACGAAGTCCCTTGACGCCCTCTACTGACGCGCAGACGTTCAGCTGTAGAAATATTTCTGAATCCAGTCTGGTGCCTGGGGATAATTCCAAGGTAAGGAATCTTCGTCTAGATCCTGTCTCTACCAAATAAGGCGTTATCGAAGGTAAATACCTTCTTCTTTTGTCTCAGACATATTTCACAGCACACGCCAGCCCAATGTTCAATAAAACCTGGTAAACTGTGCTCTATTCTGTTTAATATGAGGTTCCGATATAGACTTCTAGATGCCGAATCCTCACCTTTTGGATTATTTCTGTTGTGTCAAATTGGACATGAAATTGTTCAGTAGTACCTTGGCACGCTTTTGGGCGGCGCCGTGTGGTCATGCCCTGACACTGTTCTGCTCCGGAAATGACCTGCAGGGTCCCTATAGGCACCACTCCACGCTGGTGTTCCTAAAAAAAGATTTCTGTGTGCAAGGGATGTCTCCACGAAAAACGACAAGTTTCAAGCCCTATAAGGACCGTCACAAACACATATCTGTAGCGGATTCCCACCAGGTATGCCTGTGATGTCTGGGGTCATGCCATGGCTCCAAGGCCTGCAGCAACTGCTCGTCGATGAACTCGAAGCCCATCCAGGACTGTGAAGCAAAGTTCTACATTGCCAAGCACAAAAAGACTCCTTGATGGAACCAAGTCGCTGTCCATGTCTAAAGTTCGGTCCTATTCTTGCTCCTGGAGTTGTTGAAGCAGCTCGAGAGGTCTATCTTCATCGAAGTCGAAATCATCAGGTAGTTCTAGAGGAAAAACACAAAAAATCAAAGCGTGATTCTGCTCACTCGCGCCACTCGCATTGGCCTGAGCAGGTATGTGGGTTAGATCTTGCTTCCAAAGTCGGCTGACTTTGGAGCCGATGCGACAATTTCTTCCAGCACAACCTGAATTTTCCGGGACTCGCCACAATAGAACAAGGAGTTCTGCGCTGTTATGCTCTGGCTCTTCAGATCCATTACGACTTGCTCTGGCACACCTTGGGTCCCAAGGAGTTGAGAGGCCTTCCATCTGCATTACTGCCAGTGTGTTCAGCCCAGTGCCTCTCTAAAAAACAAATCTCCTTAAATAAATTGTTTAGGGTATTTATTAGACCTCCTGCTCAAACGTTACAGTGACCTTCTGGTAAGGCCCTGCTCTTTTCTGGCTCTGTACAGTATGGACCATGTTTGGTGCCCCATAGCTGTTGCCATTGTACACTATGCTATGCCAAGGCTAGGCATTCTACATCCCTGATGACATATTGAAGAGCATTGCTGCCCAGTACCCTGTCTATGGGCCTCTGAGCACCGAGAGAACCCTTTCATTTACATAACTGTTTTTGCAACACTTTTGTGCAGGCTTCACTGACTTTTCCCAAGGATGATCTGCTATACTTCAGGTCTAGGCTTCCGTGAGCCTCCTGACCCTGTGGCATTAGTAGGTTTGGCTCTCTTGGCCCTTTTATTGCTTATCTCTGAGCACCCTCAAATCCTGAGGTTAATATCAGCCTGTTAACCATTTGATTGGGCTAATATACTGAGTTAGTCTTATGCTCTTCTTGGGCACCCTGTATATGGCTTAGTTCCATGATGTTTTTTTTATTTGTTTCTATATCAAGAATGACTGAGATATGACTTTGTCACATCCTTACCCTCGCTCACTCAACTTCCATTCTTCCATGATGCCAGCCTCTATTTTTCTTGCAGTTTCTTTGTGGTTCATACGCCAATGCAACACCTTTAAGTTTCAGACTTCACATGCTCAAGTTCCTCTTTCGGGCTGAAGGACAGGCCTTTTCTTTTGGCCTCAGTGGCTGTCCGCTCCCCAAGGCTTAGCCTTCTCTCCCCAGAAGGAGAGTGGCAGTTCTGGGTCTCTTATTGGTCCCTTGTTTCAGACACCACAGGGAAGCAATTTACAAATTTGATGGCTTTTTCATGCAAAAAAAACCTTTGGTGAATGACATTTAGGGCCCACCCAATAGCCTTGTCATTCTCTGTCTGCCTCTTCAGTTAACTGGTTGGCTGAGTGCAAGCCAGAAACTGCAGTGACTTTTGTGGTCCGGCTCTCCTGTAGGCTTTTTCAGCAAAACCTCCCACTATCTTCCCCAGTAGCTCCCACTTGGGACTCCTTCCAATAAAAGGGTTCCTTGTGAGGGAGATAACTTTTCTTTTGGTGGCATCTTGATGCTCACCCTCCTAAGAGAAATATAGTCTTGCGCTTGCTCTCTAAAACCTCCTTTGTCTTTTGGCCTCTTCTTTTCCCTGGGCCATAGGGATGGCTGCATGTCATTTGCTCTGGCTCCTGCCCCTCCACTCTTGATTTTCCCCTTTCACCATGAGCATAATCACTTCCTGGAGGATGGCTACAAATAGAATATCATGTAATGATGCAAGTTCCTTGGTCAGGCTAGCATGGATCTGAGTTTTACATTTCTTCCCTCCCTTAAGAACAGGCCAGGTCGCTCCCCATGCCGCACAGCTCCTTCTGTGTGTGAGTGCCTTCCCCCCCTCGCTGCCGCTCAGTGCGTGAGTTCGATCCTGCTGTTTGTGTTCCACTGTATTTGTGCATTTTCTAGTTCTGTGTCCCATTGATTGTGCTCTACTGTTCCCACTGTCTTGTGTATTTTTTATCCTTGTTTTGCCCTTGTGCCCTCGTCTCCCCCCCCCCCCCCCCCGTTTTTCTTCTGTACCCCGCTGCCCGTTCCCGCCGCTGCTCCCCTACGGCCCGCCCCCTCGCCATTCATTCCAGCAGACGCGCGCAGCGGGCGCGCCAGAGGCAAGCCTGTCTGCGCCCGTCCTCGCCTGGACCGCACCCAGCGCCAGAACCCCTGCCTCCCGCGAACACCACGACGCCCCACTCCGCTACGATGCCAGCACCATCCACGCACTCAACGCCGGCCGAGACCACACCTGCTTCCTGGCCGCCCCAAAACGCACCCATGGACCTTTCTCCTGCCGCAACTGCAGCTTCACCTGCGACAGAGCCGCCAAACCACCAAGGACTGGACACAACCACCTCCGCTGCATACTTCTGAACACCCGCTCCGCACGCAAACACGCCGTCGAGGTCTGGGAACTGCTCGACACCTCCGCCCCAGAAGTCGCCTTCCTGACCTAGACCTGGTGGAACGACTCCTCGGCACCCGACATCGGCATAGTCATCCTGGACGGCTACAAGATCTCCCGCAGAGACCGCACCAATGGAATTGGAGGAGGAATAGCCATCGTCCACAAATCCTCCCTCAAGGTCTCCACCCACTCAGACGACGACACCCTCAGCACCGCCGAACACTTGCACTTCCGGATCCACACCGATCCCAACACCACCCTCAGGTGGCCAACCGCGCTGGGAACAGCACTGACACCCACCGACCACGCACGCAACCTGGGAATCATCCTCGACTCCTCCCTCTCCATGTCGAAGCAGGTCAACGCCGTCTCCTCCTCCTGCTACAACACCATCCGTATGCTCCACAGAATCTACAAGTGGATCCCCACCAAAACAAGAAAAAAGGTAACCCAGGCCCTCGTTAGCAGCAGGCTAGACTACGGCAACGCACTCTACGTAGGTATCCCGGACAAATACGACGATTGCAACGCGTTCAAAACACATCTGCCCGACTGATCCTCAACGTCCCTCGCCACAGCCACATCACCCCCCACCTGAAAAACCTACACTGGCTCCCCGTCGAAAAGATGATCACGTTCAAGCTACTCACCCACGCACACAAAGCCCTCCACAACACCGGACCAGCCTACCTCATCGGCCGACTCAGCTTCTACACCCCCACCCGACATCTCCGCTCCGCCAGCCTCGCCCTCGCCGCTGTCCCCCGCATCCAACGTACAACCTCCGGCGGCAGATCCTTCTCCTTCCTTGCCACCAAGACCTGGAACACCCTCCCCATCCACCTACGACTGACCCAGGACCTGCTCATCTTCAGAAGACTCCTCAAGACCTGGCTCTTCGAGCAGTAGCAGCACACCCCCCCCCCCTCCTCCCCCACAGCGCCTTGAGACCCTCACGGGTAAGTAGTGCGCTCTATAAGTACTATGATTGATTAATGTGATAATTTTATTTGTATTCCCTTCCCATAAGGTGATACAACAGAGGTCGATTTTGAGGTGGTACAGTACTGCTGTGGCTGATTAGATTTTTAGGCTAGTGCTAGCTTTTAATCCTTGCCAATTCAGCAGGGTCTGATTGCATCTTGTTGACTTTGGACACAGCCTGTCTCTACTTCTACGTGCTAGACATGGTCATTGAGGAAATTGATGTATCGAATCTCTTTTCGGTTGCGAGTGATCAGTTTTACTCTTTCCATACAACTTCATGAGATTCTTTTTTGTTGCATTTCCTTGCCTCCGGTTTTATATCTAACCATAGAAAATGGTCATGAAACACCAGAAGATGCTCCCCTTCTTATTTCTATGGGAGGCAGTCTGTCAATTCTACTCACACTGTAGCCTAAAATTTCAGCCAGCCAGTGTGGGGTTTCGGTTAAAGGCAAAAGTTAGGTCTTGGATCTGCGTTGAGGTATATGTTCCTGTTCCCATTGAAGATAGTGTTCAAGCAGTTTTGAACCATGTGCACACTATTTATATTGGTGTCCCGCAGCTAGGCTCTTCCTTGAGTATGTTGATCTGGATGTGTCTGCAGGCAGGGATGCCTGAACGGAATCCATTGTTTTTCATTGAGGATCCCACTATGAATATGAGTATGTCAGTAAATGAGCCAAAGGAAAACGTTGCAGACAAAAAACAAGAGATCCATTAGATCTCTTTTTTTGTCTGCAACATTTTCCTTTGGCTCATTTAGTGACATACTGTTGATAAGTTTACACAAACTGACTATAACTGCCTAGTTTCTTAATAATTCCTTATCAGCAGCTAACTTTTTGTTAAGGCCTCTTAGGGTCTCCAGACAGTGGTTTCTGAGAAACAAACAAAAAAGGATCTCCATTCTGTTCCTTTTCTTATATAGGAGATGAAATTCTAGAAGGTCTTAGTTGAATTTTGCAGATTGTGATGCTAGCTCCAATACTTCTGCAAACCTTTCTCTACCCCTTTGGCTCTCTCAAATTGTACAAGTGCGGCTGCAACATTTTGTATTGGTGAAGACATTTGCCACATTAGATCTCCCAGCTAGAAGTATATTTGTCAGGTACATGCCATTCCGATTTAAGTATTTCTGAATAAGTGTTTCTACTGGGAAGATGACCTTACTCATGAATCTTCAAATGTAAAAAGTGAATCCTTTTTTGGAAGAAACTGAATTTAGTTTTTTACATTTCCTTCCCACACCAGTGGAAGCTAAAATCTGGGTATCTACGTCTGACCCAGCTGAAAAGGAACCCCATTATGTCAATTGATAACACCCATTTATGGACTAAAATATACAGTTATGAGTTCTATTCTCTTAAATTAACCAGCTAAGTTTGGCTTCCTGCTATTACAGGGAAATCCAGTTGAGGCAATAAGGACCACTTCGTCAAATCTTCTAGAACAATTTCTTTGGATCTTTCGGTGCCTCACTAAGCTAGACCGAGAGCTTTCTCTTACCAGCAGTTGGTGGAAGACGAGATTCTTGGCTGAAGAGAAAAATATTGTTGATATGTAGATAAATACATTCATACTCCTTTGCTTCAAATTTGATTTGTCCATCTCAACAAAAGCCTTCAAAGTAATCTAGTAGACCTCCACTGTTTCAATGAATGCTGATGTATGTGTGATTTAGATCCATTTAGTTTTTTCAGGTAAAGCGTTCTCCACAACTCCATGGACTCTGTGAGGGGGTGATGCTTCAAAAGAAAACACTCGCCATATAATTCCACTGTTGACATCAGGAAGACTATTGTTGACATTCCAGTAAAAGACAACTCTCATCAGCTCTGAGGGTATGTCTGCTATTGCTTTTGAGTCCCGTCATTCATATTAGAGCCTTTACCTTACACATCTCCAGTCTCCTCCAACACAATCCACACAACGTTTGATGTTCCCCTGAACTTCAGTTAAAGGTTCGGCAGCTTTTGTCCCTTGAAGCCATAGATGTGGCACCCTCAGCCAAAACTACCAAAGACTTTTGCTATCACCACTTACAAGCATATGGATTGATATTTACTTTTAATCTTTCATGACTAAAAGTATAAACTCTTCCTTTTAAATCTCAAGGCAAATGGAAGCACTTATGTGCTGAAATTTTGCTAACCGACATTTTTTGATCCCAGCATATCTCCTGTGATAAGTGTGTGAAACACGGACCCTGATATCCCAAATTTCTGCAGTTACTAAGCACATTTCTGTTAACCAGCACAAATATAAGCAAATTTTGCTTGTAATCCTAAAATTCTCCATCACCTCCAGTTTATGATGTCAGTCACCTTGGGTCCAGCTGTGACTGCAGAAGTATCTAAGCACTTGAGTTGGTTCCCCTTGTAACTCAACCTGTGCTACAAAATGACTCCAAAAACTTGTGATTGCTACTGTACGTAAGCTAAAAAACAAGAGGTGTTCTTTCAGAAAGCTGCATGTGATTACACTGCCAGTGAAAAATGGAATTGAATACAAGGTTGCCTGTCTAGCCCATAATTAGTTGTGTAGATGTTCCCCATTTGAGCTCTGTCATAAATTAAGAGTTGGCTACATCAATCCCATAACTGGTCCTAAATGTTTCCTTTTCTTGAAGAGAGCAGACTGGTCTCCTGCCCAAGCTCAGAAAATCAACACACTAAGATTTAAGCAAAGCCCTAATACAGTCATGAAGATCCTCAAAATGTCTGTCATTCTTATCACGCATTCGGAGCATAGTTAAAGGGAATGTCTTTAATTATTAAGTAGCTATGGTGGTATGTAAATGCTGCATCTGTCTGTGCACGCACCTTCTCAACCAGTGTCTCCCACTACAAAATGTAAATTGATTACCCTTGCCCAGGTCCTATGGACAATGCAGTTTGGGGTCTGGTTGTTCTTGGTGAATGCCTACATTTGTAATAATAGGACAGCGTCATCACTCGCTCTTAAAGGGTGTTTCTGACAGATGCTTTAACTGCAGATTCCTCATATTTTGAATATCCCCAGGCACCAGACTGGATGTGAATTATTTTTCAGCATAGCCCCTGTGCTCCAATAGGTGGTGTCATGCAGCTCTGCGTCTACTCCACTCTGCTCCAGACCTGACTGGAGCCATATGTAGGTGCTACCACGAGCCACTGATGCTAGTTCCTTTCTTTTCATGCCTTTGTATATAGATCCACTTCTAGCGCCTCTTTTTCTTGTTAGTTGACACATATTCTTTCCTTCACTCCCACCGCCCCCAATCCACAAGGGAAATGTCACTTTCTGAAACCTCAGACTCGTAACTTCTTTAGGGTCTGTCACAATCAAATACCTTGGACCGATCCCACGAGGTGTGCCTCTGGTGCCTAGGGTCAGCCTGTGATTTCAAGTTGTGCAGGGAGTGTACCCTGATAAATCCATAATGTATCAAGGAGTGTGAAGCTAAGCTGTACATCGCCAGAAATCGCATTAAGGCTGCTTCTGCTCAAAGTCAAGGACTCAAACCGGTTCCTGTTCTCGGGGCCAGTCCTACCATAGATCGTCTCTCCAAGTCTTCTGGTATGTTCAAATCGAAGAATAAGCACAAGACGCCCAAGCTGGCCTTGTCCAAGCCTTGCCACTCTCCTTCTGAGAAATTGCGAGTACGTCCAGTTACCCTGCAGTCTCTCTCCAGGTCCCCTGCTGGGAAGCGGATTCCTCAATGGACTCTGAGGCTCCCTGAGTTCGAGTCCGTTGGAGATGCTGCAACCAATTGATGCATTTATGGAAACTGTGCTTCTCGTCTTCGGCACCTTATTGATTGATTACCTCTGGCATGGCCTCCCGTTTTACGAATCCACTGAGCTGGGTTACCACTGGCAGGTCCACCCTCAGTCCCAGCTATGGCAGCAATGCTGAAGGAGGACGTTGATACCATAGTTCTGTCCAATTCAGAAGCAAATTAGTACCGACCTTGAACAAAGCTGTGCGTATCTTTAGTTCTTACGCACCCTACCCACAATACTAATGGCTCAGACAAGACAATGCCTTTGCCTAGAGGCTGCCCTCCAGTACTTCAACAGCTTTTTGGCGTGAACCCTGATTAGGGCTATCCTGCTTTTGGTAATGATTCCAATGGCTGTGGTAGTGGGGATGATTTTCCTCCACAATATAATAATGACAATTTCTCTGTGGAACTATAAGAAGCCAGTTGGCTGGATACCTCCCCTTACACAGGTATGGTGTCTCGCCATCCCCTTCTACAGAAGAACATGCATCCTTCTCCATGGTAATCAGAAGAACTGTTAATGGCCTAGATTTGCACCTGCCTGACATCAAAGTAAAGTCTCACAGAGGTCCTGCAACCCAGACAATCTTCCTCTGAACTTCTGCTACCATTTAATGAGTCACTTACTCATACCCTAATGGTCAAAACATTGTTCATTCATGCTCACAGTAAATAGACAAGTGGCACCTCATCACGGGCCAGCTCCGGGTAAATTGCCTTTCTTTTACACTCTTGTGCTACTCGGGAGATTCTGGTGATACAATCCCTTACCAGCAAAGTCAACCCTAATCCCTTCCCTTAGACACTACCATATAGGGAGTCGCAGAGTAAGGGAAGAGAATGTTTTTCTCTTTCCAAATTGGTCTCCAGTCCGTTGACACCAGCTGTTTGCTGGGACACTATTTGTATGCATTATGGGACGCTATGAATTTTTTTCGGCAGCCTCAGTGGAGTATAGAGTCAATTTAGCACAGAGCATAAAGGATGGCAAGGATGCTGTCAAATAAGTCATCTCGTAAGCATGGGAATCATCAAGTTGCTTGATCAGTGCAGCTAGTACTAGCATGGTGCTCCTTCACACGTGGATGAGATTCACAGGCTTTTCGGGTGACGTCCAGGCATCTCTCATGAATGTGGTTTTTGATGGGTCTTGCCTCTTTGGTGAGAGGGCTGAATCCGTCCTCAAGCGCTTTAAAGAAAGCAGAGCAACCGCATGCTCCGTCGGCCTTTCTACACTTGCTAGGCACTTTCCACATAAATGTTGCCTTTTTTAGAGGCATCGCTAGGGCCTTTTCCTTCAGGCAACCATAAGGCCCACCATCTCAAGAGCAGATACTTCAGTACTTTTGATGTTGCAGGAGGGGGTATTGCAGGCAACGACCAGGCCAACGGGGGCATAAACTTCCCATTCCCTCAGCCACGTCCCCCCTGCTCCCCTGCAGGCAGCCTTCCAAGCTGCTTCAGTTTCCCCTTAGTGATGCACATTACCACCCCGTGGGAGGGAGGATCACTCATTTCTTCCACTGGTGGCAAGCAATAACATCTCAACAGGTGGGTCCTGCAGATAGTTCAGAGGTGCTAAGCCCTACCCTTTTTTTCTGTCCCGCTGCCTATTCCACCTACATCAGAGTGGCTTTCGGAGAACCCTTTGTCAATTTTGCTGCAGGAAGGCCAGGTTGTTTGGGTGTTTGCATTGCCCCCTTTTGCATCACTGATGGCCATCAGGTGTTCACTAAGGTCATAGTGGTGGTTACAGCATATCTTCATAAGGCGGAAGTACCAGTCTTCCCCTGACTCAATAACTGTTAAAGGCGGGAACGCCACAGTCATCCACGGACCACTTACAGATGACCGTGAACCCCCTTATCTCTTTTGGAATCAACCGATTCTTTCACAGAGGCTTCCTTTCATTGGATCCATCCTGGATATAGTTCATTGTTTAGCCTTCCTTCCAGAGCGACAAGTCCTGGACAATAGGGCTATGGCCCTGATATTTCAGCCTCAGCCCTGGGTCTCGGTGAAGATATTTCGGAGTCTTTTTGGTGTGTTGGCCTTCTACATCCTGCTAGTCGATTGTGCTTGGTGGCACATGTCGATACCAAAGGGGATGATGGACGGAGCATTTGAGCAAATCAAACACTCACCCCCAGTCAACTGATCTGGGTTTAATTGATCATCATTCTTTAGCTCACTCCACTACTGGGTTTAATCGATCATCATTCTTTAGCTCACTCCACCTCCCCAGTTCAGACATGGCCATATGCAAATCAGTCTGACCCTGTGCCTCATGGGAACAGTCCAGCCCGAACTGCCAAGCCATGTCTTCCCTGGACCGGAAACAAGCATCCTGGGATTCGTTTCGGGCTCATAACCCTCATCATCCAGGCTATCTGGTGGCACATGTCGGCTCTGCAAATATCTGAAGTCTTCGTGGACCTAGCACTAATAGAACATTTTTTATTTTAAGGAGACTGTAAAAAATATGCAGCGGTTGGTGATCGACTACAATTAAACCATCCATAGACCCCTCTACCTACCCCACCCAGAGCTGATGGTGGTGAAAGACTCATCACTACTGGGCTGGGAAGGAAATCTGGGAGAGGAGGATATCTGAGGACTCTTGTCTCCAGCAGAGTCGCGCATCCACATCAGTCAGTTGATGGTGTGGACCATCCCCTTGGTGGTGAAACCCTTCCTGCTGTTGATGGAGAGGCCGATTCCAGTCTTCACCGACAACACCACCACCACCATATGATATTGCAGCAAGCAAGATGGCATCGGCTCTTCAACTCTGCTAAGAGGCCCTGCACCTCTGGGCTTGGCTGGATCATCGAGGCATCTCCCTAATTGTACACCACTTGGCTTTATCTTTAAATGTCAGGGTGGACTAACTCAACCCGCAGTGCTAACATATCTGATAGAGACACGTTAGTGATAGGTTCCTTACCTTAGAATATCCCCAGGCGTCAGACTGGATCCGGAAAGCTTTCTGTAGCAGTACCCCTGCGCATCAGTAGGTGGCGTCGTGCGGCTCTGCGTCCGTCACTGGCGTCGTAAGCGCCGAGATGACGTCACGGAGACTACTTAGGCGCCACCCCTGCGCGCTGATGTTAGTTCTTTCTTTTTCCGCGCGAGGAAGCGCAGATCCGGATAGAGCACGTACCTTAATCACTTTTTGAATACTCTTTTGAGACTTTTTGTCTCCCAGTTTTTTTCTCCTGGTGCACGTAGAGAGGCCTGGCTTTAAGTCTTGTGGGGCCTGCCATCGCAACATGTCGGTGGCGGACCCCCATGATGTTTGCCTCTAATGCCTGGAGACCGACCATGACCCCCGGTCCTGCAGGGACTGTCGAGCCATGGCCCCGAAGGCCTTGAGGGTGCGACGCCGAAAGCTGCTGGAGGTCCGGTACTCGTCCCAACGCTGCTCCACGTCCAGGGACCGTTCCCAGGACCGCTCGCAGGGCCGCAGTCGTCGCTCCTCGGGCTCCAAGTCTTCGCCCTCAGATTCCGGTAAGCGACGTCATAAAAAGAAGTCGAAGAAGTGAGTTCGCTCTCCGACGTCCCCCTGTCGGTCCTCGGATGCGGACGAGGCGGACAGGGGTTCTGCCCCCGCGGCTCCCTTGGAGCCCTGGAGTCCCACAGCCTACCTGCCTTACCGGGTCCATCGGCGACTCCCGAACAGGTGCAAGAATTTCTTGCTACCATGGACCGCCTTTTTAGGCCTCGGGCTCCCGCCGGCATGCTTTCGGGCCCTGCGGTTCCAGATCCAGTTGGCCCGTCGGCACTGCCGGTGGATCCAGCTTTGGCGCCACAGGATCCTATGCCGTTGGCTCCGGCCTCGGCACCACGAGGTCCGGCGCTGCCGGCTCCGGCCTCAGTACCGCCACAGTGGTTGCCGTTCGTTCCACCCTTGCCCCGGTTCCAGGACCATTTCGTTCCTACCGGGGATCCGCATTGGGAGACGGTGCCGGCCCGGCCGGCGCTGTTTCTTACGCCGTATGTCCCTTCTCCGACTCTGCCGCTGCCACCGGTTCCTTCGGCAACGGAGGTGGAGGATGACTGGGAGGGGTCCGAGGACCCTCTTGCTTGTCAATGTGACTCCGAGCAGGACTGGGTGGACGATCTGGAGGACGCCGGCGAACTTGATGTCTCTTCTGACCCTGGGTTTGCCTCTCCCCCACCTACGAAGGAGGAGGGCACTTCCTACACGATGGTGCTCCGTCGGGCTGCTGAGGTCCTCAACCTCGATCTCCCTATGGTGGCCCTCAAAACTAACCTCCTCACCGAGGTGCTCCTGTCAAGAATTCCTGTCATACGAGGGGAGGAAAACGGTAACCAGCGAAAACGGACTACATCTCCCAGGATGCTTAGCGGTTGAGAGGTTATGTAAACAGGAGAGCTGTTACATAACTCAAGGGAAACACGCCCTTATGTAAACAGGAGAGCTGTTACATAACTCAAGGGAAACACGCCCTTATGTAAACAGGAGAGCTGTTACATAACTCAAGGGAAACACGCCCTTATGTAAACAGGAGAGCTGTTACATAACTCAAGGGAAACACGCCCTTATGTAAACAGGAGAGCTGTTACATAACTCAAGGAAAACACGCCCTATAAAGGGAGGAACCGGGAGGTACAAGGCTGTCAGATATTGTGTTTACACCGACGTACCTGCTTCGTGAAGAGCAGTGTTCCGGAGTGGTGCTCCAGTAAGGCAAGAACGGAGGTAGGTCGAGTCGTTACTCCCTGGGCCGTGTCTTGCCCCATCGTCACCTGTGAAGGACCCGGAAGCTCTACCGGTCAACCATTGAGCTTCGCTTTTTGACTCGGCTGAGTCCAAGCGCAGTGGCGCTTTTGCTGGTTGGAGTCGTAACTCCCAGCCCGACCAGAGACACAGGGACTGCCAGCTGTAACGCACACCAGGAGGTGTTTGCCGCGTTACAGACTCGGAAGTCCACAGGATCGATCGAGCGGCTGCTCTCGGTTCAGTCTTCTTGCTTGTGATTGGGGAATCGGTGACGCATCACCAGGAGGTGACTCCGCGTCCCGGTGCAGTCTGAGGAAGAGGTTGAGCGGCTGCTCCCTTCAGGTAGAGACCCCGGCTGGGTGTTTCCCCGACTCCTCGATTCTCCCCAACACTCTTCGTGCCCCTCACAGCCTACCGATTGGCATTGTCGGCCATTTCATTTCTGCCCTCTGTTGGCATACGCCGGGATCGGCGTATATGCAGAGGACGGTTAGGACCATCCGTGCTGTGGGCTAGTAACGTACTTAGCCTGGAGGATTCCAGTGACTATAACTTTTGTTTGTTCTTTGTATTTTATTTGCCTTCATTAAAAGAACTAACCCTTCACAAGTGGTTGCGTCCTCATTGTCATGTCTGTTAAACGATCCTGAGACGTTCAGGGCGTTACAAAATATCCGACCTTAATAACACTAACTGTCTCCCGGTCGATAACAGACATGGCAACACTTGATGATGTGCTGGCTGCTTTAGCGGCCATGCAAGTTGAAGTGGCTGCCTCTAGGCAAAAAGCAGCCGATGTAAAAGCCAGACTGGATGCTATCCAATTGGACCCGCTCACGCCCAGCACCTCCCTCACGAACCAGACCCCTGCGGTAGTAGTGGAAATGCCGGTAGCCATCCCCTTGGCAACACCAGAGAGGTACAGTGGGGATCCTAACACAGTGCAGGTATTCCTCACACAAGTGGCGCTACATTTATCGTGCAAACCAAAGGCGTTCCCCACGAGTCAGGCTCGGGTGGCTTTCCTTATATCCTATTTGGCTGGAAACGCGGCACAATGGGCCGTACCTCTGGTGAGCAGGGACGACCCCCTCTTATGTGATTGGGGTGCTTTTCGCGAGGAATTCCTGAAGGTATTCGACAGAAGGGCTGACTCGTACACGGCGGACCGTGAAATGCTTGAGTTGAGACAGGGATCCAACGACCTGGTGCAGTATCTCAACGCGTTCCGAAGGCTGGTTGCGGAAACCAAGTGGCCTGTTGCTAAACAGACGGCGCTCTTCCATCAAGGGCTGTGCGATGAGCTCAAGGACGCCGTGGCTCATATTGACCCTCAACCCAAGACATGTGAGGGCCTTATCAACCTGGTATTACGGCTGGAACATAGGCTAAGTGAAAGAAAGGGGGATCATGGGAGAAAAGGAAAATCCCTTCCATCCTATGTGACGGTGGGAAGTCCTGAAACTTCCACCGCATCCAAGGGAGAACCCATGGACATCAGCGCAATACGAGCGAGCCTCACAGCCACGGAGAAAGAGTCACGCCGTAAACAAGGATTGTGCCTATATTGTGGCAAAAAAGGCCACTACGTACGTGAATGCCCTGCCAAACCGAAGACGTCACGTTATCGGGCCAACCGGTCGGTAACAGCCGTGGTGGACATACCGGCGGAAAACTAGAGGACTCCAAGACCAGAGAAGGGGCATCTCGGAGTCACTCATCCATCCCTTCACTTTCCAACTCGGTCACTAAGGGACAACGACACCTGTTTATCACGGTGCACGTGGGAGTGCATGACCAGTGGATACCCGTTGTGGCCATGGTGGATTCAGGGGCCACTGGCATGTTTATGGACCACAACGAGGCATGCAGGCTAGGGCTAGTGCTTCTTCCCAAAGCAGTACCCGAAGACGTCTATGCGGTAGACGGAAGGCGATTGGTGACGGGGCCCATCGGACAGCACACGGGGGTCCTTCCGATGAGATATGGGAGGAACCATTTGGAACAAATCGATTTTAACATCATCCGAGCTCCCCAATATGGCGTCATATTGGGATTGCCGTGGCTACAGAAACACAACCCCTTTGTGGATTGGCCAACACATCGCATCGAAATGACGTCACCGTATTGCATCCTGCATTGTGGAATAAGAACGGAATCCCTTGACGCAGATGAGAGCGGGAGTCAGACGGTGGCTACAGCGGCAGAAAAAGATGTGGCTCTCCCCCAGGCTTATCACAGTTTTGAGGATGTATTTGATGAGGTGAAGGCGGAAGTGCTACCACCACATAGACAGTTTGACTGCCAGATCGACCTGGTGCCAGGGGCCAGCGTTCCCAGCGGCAGGCTGTATGCCCTGACGGAGCCTGAAAACGTGCATCTCCGGGGGTACCTGGATAAACTCCTCAAGCTAGGATTCATCCGCCCGTCCAAGTCTCCGGCCGCCTCGCCACTCTTCTTCATCCCGAAGGCTAATGGGGAGCTGAGAGCCTGTGTGGACTTTAGGGCATTGAATGCGATAACCATAAAAAATCGGTACCCCTTGCCTCTCATCAGTGTACTTCTGGAACAGGTCAAGAAAGCTCGTATCTACACCAAGTTGGATTTGAAAGGGGCATACCATCTGGTGCGCATGAGGGACGGAGACGAGTGGAAGACCGCCTTTAAGACCAGGTTCGGCCTTTTTGAGTACCTCGTCATGCCGTTCGGTCTGTGCAACGCCCCGGCAGCCTTTCAGTACTTTTTGAATGAGGTATTCAGAGAGGAGTTGGATATCTACGTGGTCGTATATATCGACGACATCCTCATCTATTCGTCCAGTGTGGAGGAGCACGTACACCACGTCAAAGCTGTGCTCCAAAAGCTGAGGGAAAACATGCTGTTTTGTAAACTCAGCAAGTGTGACTTCCACGTCACATCCGTGGAATTCCTCGGAGTGATGCTGAGTCCAGAGGGACAGGAGATGGCAGAACGAAAGATCAAGGCGGTGAAAGAATGGCCGGTGCCCCAAAGCGTGAAGGACGTCCAAAGTTTCATTGGCTTCGCCAACTTTTACAGGCGGTTTATAGATGGATTTTCAGGAGTGGTGGCCCCAATCACACAGCTACTGAGGAAGTCCAAGGAGTTTGTCTGGTCCCCTGAAGCGAACAAAGCCTTTGAGGCCCTGAAAAGCGCCTTTGGTAAGGCGCCGGTGTTGGCTCACCCCGATCCGGATCTCCCCTACGTGGTGGAAGCGGACGCGTCGGATGTGGCGCTGGGGGCTATCTTGTCCCAACGCAACCACGACACAGGGGTGCTTCATCCCGTTGCGTACATGTCCCGCAAACTCAACGACGCCGAACGCAACTACCATATTGCGGAGAAGGAGCTTCTCGCAATCAAGGACGCCTTCACCGAATGGAGGCATTGGTTGATGGGGGCAAGACATGTGGTATCGGTGTACACGGACCATCGGAACCTACAGTTCATGATGGCCACTAGACACCTTTCTCCCAGGCAGCTGCGGTGGATGATCTTCTTTGCGGGGTTCAACTTCCGCATCACATATCGGCCGGGGACGGAAAACCGGAAGGCGGACGCCCTGTCCCGTCAATCTGCAGTTAAGGAACCATTGCCTGCAACCGAGCGTTCCATCATTTCCCCGAGGATGGTATTGGGGGTTATCCAACCGGATACTTTCCTGAGGGGAATAAAGAGAGGGATCAGGTCATTCGCATGGCGGAGGTGGCTCCTCAGTCACAGAGAATGGCAGCTGAAGGACGGGATACCCCTGAAGGGCAGGTGCCTATTGATACCCACGCCTAGGCTAAGGAAACAAGCATTCATCTGGTGCCATGACTCTCCATGCGCAGGTCATTTGGGCTTTGAAAAAACGGTGGCTAGCATGGGACGGCATTTCTGGTGGCCAACCATGAGAGTGGATGTCAGGAGGTGGGGACAGGAGTGTCCTACGTGTGCTACCATGAAGGCCGACCATGGCCGAACCCAAGGGCTCTTACATCCACTTCCGACCCCGGATAGACCATGGGATAGCATATCACTGGACTTCGTGGTGGGCCTACCGGTAGACCAGGGGATGACGGCAATACTGGTGGTGGTGGATTACTTGACGAAAATGGGGCACTTCATCCCCTGCAAGAGAGTCCCTACGGCCGGGGAATTGGCGTCACTACTCCTAAAGAATGTGGTACGACTGCATGGATTACCTGGGGTGATCGTGTCGGACCGGGGGTCGCAGTTTACTGCGCAATTCTGGAAGACTTGGTGCACTGCGCTGCATGTTAAGACCGCCCTGTCCACCAGCTACCACCCTCAAACGGACGGCCAAACCGAGCGCCTGAACCAAACGCTCAAACAGTATCTGCGATGTTTTGTGGACCAGGGCAGGGAAGAATGGGTCGACTTGCTATGGGTTGCAGAGATAGCCTATAACAACGCCACTCACAGCTCCACACAGTCATTTCCGTTCTATAGCAACTATGGCCAACATCCCAGGTTCTTGCCATTTCTACATCCGTTCAGAGAGGACAGGATTCCCGCCACAGCGGACAGGGTGGCACACATAAAAGACACGTTGATGCGCTCAAGGGCTGTCCTAATAGAGGCCAAGAGAAGATACAAGGCTGCGGCAGATAGGAAGAGAAGGCCCGGGCCACTGTACCGCACTGGAGACTACGTCTGGATATCCACAAGAAACATGAGGTTTCGAAAGAACAGTGTGTTCCATCCCAAGTACATGGGCCCCTATCGAATTACCAAGTGTATGGGTCCCGTGAACGTGAAGGTGTGCTTGCCCCAGTCATTGCGGATACACCCTGTCTTTCATGTATCATTGCTCAAACCAGCACCCTCCAAGCCGTCTGGGACACCTAGGCCGGTATGCGTGGAGTCGGAGGTGGAGTATGAAGTGTCGGGCATACGGGCGTCCAAATGGCGCAGGGGGAAGCTGTGGTACCTGGTTGCGTGGAAAGGCTATGGCCCGGAGGAGCATTCATGGGAACCGGCTGAAGGGGTTCATGCTCCGCGCTTGGTCTCCTTGTTCCATCGGCGTTTTCCTGCCAGCGCTGGACCCGTGGGGAGCCGCTGAGAGGGAGGATGTACTGTCAAGAATTCCTGTCATACGAGGGGAGGAAAACGGTAACCAGCGAAAACGGACTACATCTCCCAGGATGCTTAGCGGTTGAGAGGTTATGTAAACAGGAGAGCTGTTACATAACTCAAGGGAAACACGCCCTTATGTAAACAGGAGAGCTGTTACATAACTCAAGGGAAACACGCCCTTATGTAAACAGGAGAGCTGTTACATAACTCAAGGGAAACACGCCCTTATGTAAACAGGAGAGCTGTTACATAACTCAAGGGAAACACGCCCTTATGTAAACAGGAGAGCTGTTACATAACTCAAGGAAAACACGCCCTATAAAGGGAGGAACCGGGAGGTACAAGGCTGTCGGATATTGTGTTTACACCGACGTACCTGCTTCGTGAAGAGCAGTGTTCCGGAGTGGTGCTCCAGTAAGGCAAGAACGGAGGTAGGTCGAGTCGTTACTCCCTGGGCCGTGTCTTGCCCCATCGTCACCTGTGAAGGACCCGGAAGCTCTACCGGTCAACCATTGAGCTTCGCTTTTTGACTCGGCTGAGTCCAAGCGCAGTGGCGCTTTTGCTGGTTGGAGTCGTAACTCCCAGCCCGACCAGAGACACAGGGACTGCCAGCTGTAACGCACACCAGGAGGTGTTTGCCGCGTTACAGACTCGGAAGTCCACAGGATCGATCGAGCGGCTGCTCTCGGTTCAGTCTTCTTGCTTGTGATTGGGGAATCGGTGACGCATCACCAGGAGGTGACTCCGCGTCCCGGTGCAGTCTGAGGAAGAGGTTGAGCGGCTGCTCCCTTCAGGTAGAGACCCCGGCTGGGTGTTTCCCCGACTCCTCGATTCTCCCCAACACTCTTCGTGCCCCTCACAGCCTACCGATTGGCATTGTCGGCCATTTCATTTCTGCCCTCTGTTGGCATACGCCGGGATCGGCGTATATGCAGAGGACGGTTAGGACCATCCGTGCTGTGGGCTAGTAACGTACTTAGCCTGGAGGATTCCAGTGACTATAACTTTTGTTTGTTCTTTGTATTTTATTTGCCTTCATTAAAAGAACTAACCCTTCACAAGTGGTTGCGTCCTCATTGTCGTGTCTGTTAAACGATCCTGAGACGTTCAGGGCGTTACAGCTCCAGACGGCGTCTACTTCGTCTGAGCCACTGGTTCCCTTCAATGACGCCCTCACCGACGTCCTGTTGGGCACTTGGTCGCGACCGGCCACGGGGGCCTCTGTATATAAGAATGTCGCCAGGCTTCACCGCCCAGCGCCTGGTGACCCCGTGTTTCTGACCACTCATCCCACGCCTGAGTCTGGTCATCCAGGCCTCAACTGCGCAGAGGGCTTTCCCTACGGCTCCGCCAGATAAGGACTCTAAGAAGCTGGAACAGTTCGGTAAATGGTTGTTCCCTTCGGCCAGCTTGGGGCTGCGGTCAGTGAACACTGCCTGCTTGTTGGGCCGCTATTCCCACGCGGTGTTGGATTCCGTTGCTCAGGTGTTGCCTCAGTGTCCTGAGGAGGTCCAGGCTGTCCTTTCCCAGGCGGTTGCTGAGGGTAAGGATGCGGCTAAGTTTGCCATTCGGTGTGGTTTGGACACCGCTGACTCGTTGGGCAGGGCGATTTCGACTACTGTCGCGCTGCGTCTCCACACCTGGTTACGATCTGCTGGGTTCTCGCCCGATGTCCAGAACTCGCTCATGGATATGCCCTTTGATGGTACTCGCCTGTTTGACGATAAGGCTGACAGTGCACTGGAGCGTTTTAAGGACTCACGAGTCACGGCCAAGTCCTTGGGTCTTTCCACGAAGAGCCCAGCCACTCCTGGTTTTCATTCCTTTCGTGGCCAAGGCAGGGCGGCCAGGCACGTTCCTTCAGCAAGCCTGTGCAGAACCAGCCTCAGCGCGGCCGCGGATGCGTTTTCCGCAGGGATAGCTCTGGGAATCAGCGTGGGGGTCAGTCCACCTCCGCTCCCGCTGCTTCTACCTCCAAACTTTCCTAATCCGAGCTTTGCAGAGCACCCCACACCGGTGGGTGGCAGGATCCGCCACCACCTCCCCCACTGGCGCGATATCACATCAGACAAGTGGGTTTTGCAGATCATCCGCAGGGGTTACTCTCTTCCCTTTCAGTCCTCCCCTCAAGCCATGCCACCTCGGTGCCACCGCATGTCGGGTGATCACTTGGTACTTCTCCAGCAGGAAGTCACGGCCCTCTTGGCCAAGGGGGCCATCGAGTGCATTCCTGGGCTGGAAGTAGGGAGTGGTTGTTATTCCCACTACTTTCTTGTCCCCAAAAAGGACAAAGGGGGCCTGCACCCCATCTTGGACCTCCGGAACGTCAATCGCTTCCTCCGGAAGGAGAAGTTCAAAATGTTGACTCTGGCTCAGGTCCTGGCTGCCCTCGACCCTAGAGACTAGATGGTAGCGTTGGACTTGCAGGATGCATATTTTCATTTCTCCGTCCTGCCGGCCCACCGGCGTTACCTGCCGTTCACGGTAGGCCCGGAGCATTTTCAGTTTGCTGTGCTCCCCTTCGGCCTTATCAGCGCCCCTCGGGTGTTTACGAAAGTGATGGTGGTGGTCGCAGCTCATCTGCGCATGTCAGGGGTGTCAGTCTTCCCCTACCTCGACGACTGGTTGTTGAAGGCGGGCTCGCCCCAGGCAGTCGTCAACCACCTCCAGACTATGGCCGACCTCCTGCATTTGCTGGGGTTCTCCGTCAACGTGCCGAAGTCGCACCTAAGCCCCTCTCAGAGGCTCCCCTTCATTGGAGCGGTTCTGGATTCAACGCTGTTTCGGGTTTATCCTCCCGAGCGGCGTGTCAGTGATATTCAGGCTATGCTTCTGATTTTTCAGCCTCTGTCCTGGGTTTGTCAGGATGACCCTCCAGCTTCTGGGCCTGATGGCCTCCTGCATCCTGCTGGTGACACATGCCAGATGGCATATGCGGGCTCTGCCGTGGGACCTGAAGCTCCAGCGGGTGCAACATCAGGGCAACCTGTCCGATCATGTCCAGATCTCGGAGGGCACTGCACAGCAGTTGCAGTGGTGGCTCACAAATCGCGATTGGGTCAATGTCAGGTCCCTCTCCCTTCCCCTACCGGAGCACACAGTGGTGACGGATGCGTCCCTCCTGGGATGGGGAGGCCACTTGGGAGAGGCAGAGATCAGAGGCCTCTGGTCTCCGGCAGAGTCCTAGCTCCATATCAATCTGTTGGAGCTTCGGGCGATCTGACTTGTACTGAAGACATTCCTTCCCTCTGTCCGGGGAAGTGTGGTGCAGGTGTTCACGGACAACACCACCGCGATGTGTATTGCAACAAACAGGGCGGGGTGGGGTCCTGGACCCTATGTCAGGAGGCTCTGCGCCTCTGGACATGGCTGGAACATCAAGGCATCACCTTGGTGGGTCAACACCTGTCAGGTTCTCTGAATGCCAGGGCGGACGAGCTCAGCCGCCGGTGCTTGATGGATCACAAATGGCGTCTGAACTCGGACGTGGCGCAAGGTCTCTTTCGGCAGTGGGGAGAGCCTTGGTTAGATCTATTTGCGACCGAAGAGAACGCGCAATGTCATCAGTTCTGCGCGTTGGAATTTCCAAGGCAGCACTCGCTCGGCAACGCTTTGTGTCGTGAGTGGAGTTGCGGTCTATTGTACGCCTTTCCGCCTCTACCACTTCTGCCCAGAGTGCTGAAGAGGATCCGGCGCGACCGGGCCCAAGTCATCCTTGTGGCTCCGGATTGGGCATGAAGATACTGGTATCCCGAGCTACTCAGCATGGCGATCGATCCCCCTCTTCGTCTGGCTCTTCAGGAGGTTCTTCTGTCGCAGCAGCAGGGGACGGTCCTCCACGCGAACCTGTCCAGCCTCCACCTCCATACGTGGAGATTGAGCGGCGACAGTTGACAGCCTTCGATCTTCCTCCCGAAGTCTGTGATGTCATTCTTTTTGTTCGGTGTGTCCAGGCGAGAGTATAAATTTTAAGTTGATTAGGATAAAATATCCAATTGATGCAAGTATATCCGATGATGATGATAAGATTTTTGTGCTTTTATTTGTCTGCAAGAAAAGAACATGGATGGCACAGCCAACACGTGTTTCGCCCTCTAACTGGCCATCAGGCCTAGGGCTTCCTCAGGGCTGTATAGAGACAGTATTACAGCAGGAATTCATGACATCGAGTTAAATAGGTCATTTGTATAGTATAAAAGGGGTGTGGTAGGTGGGAGCAGAGGAGGAAAGGTGAGTCAAAGAGGAAATATTTAAGAGAAAGGGAGCAGGAAGAGAAAGAGGGAAGGGGACGGAGTAAAAGTGCGAGGAGTTGGCAATTATAGTTACCGAGAGAGAGATTTGGAGGGGGTTTAGAAATAGTAATTGAAACGGATGTGCGAGGAGTGGTTAATTAGTTTAGAGAGAAAGGAGGATGTGACATGGGTATTAGAATCATATAGAGAATAAGTGAAACAGTAAAAGGTTATAAGCGGGCAGGTTGGCATTTACAGAGAAAAGGCATACAGTTGAACACGATTATTTGAATCCAGTTAATTTTAGATAGATTAACAAAAGTGATAGAAAGGTAATAAGGTATGAGTCCCAAGTTTGTGTAGCGCGCGTATGCAACAACAATCAAAACAGTAAGCGGTTGATAATGTGCATATTAACAAGGCAACAGAGTTACGACATTCAGGGTAGCGTGTGTATGTAGCTCAGAATTAAATCAGATGCCCGTTAGCATACATATTAGTCAAAACATCATGATAACGAAATTGCAGTTTAGAGGTCAAGTGTTCATTTAGGGAGAAAGAGGCACGGAATTGCGTGTAGTTAGGGTATGAATCACATAGAGTTCCAAGATTAGTTTGATTATGACGGGGTCATGGAACGTAGAAAACAAATTATGTCAAACATTGGTAAAACGGCCACAGTAGATCACACGGGGTCCAACGTTGTAGGTGAGCGTTAGATCGGAGGCAGGATGTCAACAAACAGTAGTAAGTAATAGAGCATATATTTACAGTATGAATGGTAATGTCGCGTCAGGGTGGTCCCGTCCAGTATGGAATAAAGGAGAAGAGATTTACTTTAGAAACATTTCATATGGGTGGTTAGGCGAGAGACGCGGGTATGAGCGCGTGGTATCAGGATCAACAGGCGGTGAAAGTTGTGAGCCGTGGGGGAGACGCGTCATCGATCAAGGTAGAGTGAAGTTCTAGGTTGGATGCTGGGGGTCGCGTAACTAGCTTCGTCTGGCTCTTCAGGAGGTTCTTCTGTCGCAGCAGCAGGGGACGGTCCTCCACGCGAACCTGTCCAGCCTCCACCTCCATACGTGGAGATTGAGCGGCGACAGTTGACAGCCTTCGATCTTCCTCCCGAAGTCTGTGATGTCATTCTGGCAGCCAGGCGTCCCTCCACTAAAACGGTATATGCCTGCAGGTGGAACATGTTTGTGGCATGGTGCACAGCAAAGGCTGTGGATCCCCTTTCTGACCCTCTTTCTAAAGTTCTTCTGTTCCTTCTTTCTTTGGCCCAGTAGGGCTCTGCTCTGGGCACTATCAAAGGTTATCTTTCGGCCATCTCCGCCTTTTTGAGGCTTCCAGATTAGCCTTCTCTCTTTAAGTCTCCGGTTGTTAACCGTTTTCTAAAAAAAGGCATTACGCACCCGTTTCCTCCTGTGCTGTTCATCATGCCTCCATGGGACTTGAATCTCATTTTGACCTATCTGATGTGCGCTCATTTTGAGCCCCTTCATACCTATCTGTTCGAGGCATATGAGCTGCAGATTGTACACTTAGCATAGATCGCCATCTGGTGTTGGGCCCGGATGTTTGCAGTTTGTTTTTCTTCTTGGACAGTCTTTGGAAGTCACGAGTTTGGTGACTCCTCCTTCGGTCCGTACTGCGCATGGGCTTCGGCTCCATCCTCAGATTGTTTTTTTCCGCCATCGGGCTCGGATGTGATACTTCGTGCTCCGGCTTCGAACTTCTACGGTTCCAGCCTCGACGGAAAATCCTCGTTTTCTTCGAGTTTCTTCATCATCATCTTCATCTCTCGAAGCGGCACTTTCTCCATCCCGTACATCGGCACCGGCCTTCGGGCCCTCCTCGACTCCGGTCCCAGCCGATGGAAAGGACTCCGTTCAAAAAGTGCCCAAAATGTGGGTCTAAATTTCCCCACACCGACCTCCATCAGGTGTGTAACCTTTGCCTCTCTCCTGAACACGAGGCTAGAGACTGCCCCGCCTGCAAGTCTTTTCGATCGAAGAAGACCATCCGAGATCGAAGAGCTCGACGCACCATGGCGCACTCATCCTCTGCAGCTCCACCGGACATCTTCGGAGACGGCGCCGAAGCTTCGGGGCAAACACACACCGAGCAGGAGGAAGACGTCGTCAGCGCTTCCGAGGCCGACGACTCCGACGTGGAGGACGTTACACCGGCGCAGCGGGCCGTGAGTACTATGCCCCCTCCCACCCCCGCGCCGAAAACCAAAGAGACTCAGGTTACTCCCTCGCCTGCCGGCCTGGGCAAAACCAAAACCAAAGCTTCTATCACCCCACCTACGGGCCCGGTGTCGAAGCCTCCAAAGTCTCACGGCAGCTCGGGATCGAGCCAGCCGACGCCCGGTGCCGAAAAACAGCATCCGGCACCGAAGAAAGCAATATCCAGCTCGACTCCGAAGCCACCGGTGCCGAAGCCTGGACACTCGGTGCCGACCAAACACAAACATAAATCTGTCGGCACCGACGCCCCGGCGCCGAAACCTCATTCGACGCCGAAACACCCGGAGACCTCAAGAAAGCATGGCGCACACAAACCATCGAAACCCTCGGTTCCGAAATCACCGGTGCCGACAGACGATTCGGCACCATTGGCTCTGTTTACACCAGACCCTTTACAAAAGACTCTGTCCAAAGATCCAAAGACTGGGCTTTTGACTTTAATTACCAAGAAAAGACGCCTTGATACTCCGGCTCCTCCTCCTCCACCCAAAAGGAAGGACTCTGCTACTTCTCCCCTCAGAGTGCCCTCCCCACTACCGCCTCCCCTACCTCCTCCACCTCCCCCTCCCAGGTCTCCGCCACCTGTACCTCACTACGATCCGGCCCCATCCCCAGATCCGGATGACGGGGACCCGGACAATAACCCGGCGGACGCCCCAATGGATCCCACTCCACCAGGGACCCCAGACCCATGGGAGGATTACAATAACCCTGATATACCAGATATACCTCAGGACGACCTATACCCATCCAGGCCGTCTCCTCCAGAGGACTCCTTAGGGTTTCATCATTTAGTGCAGAGAGCAGCACACTACCATGGGGTGGACATGCACAGTGAACCAGTGGAAGAAGACTTCCTACTGGATACATTTGACATACAAGACAAATCCGCTTCTATTTTACCCATGCTTAAGGGTGTCACCAAGCACGCTACAGAGGTGTTCAAAGACCCTGTCAGGGCCAGAGTACTGAACCCTAGAATAGAGAAGAAGTACAAGGCGGCACCCACAGACCCTGCATACATTAAGGGCCCTGCTCCCCTAGATTCCCTAGTTGTCTCCACAGCTAGAAAGCGGGCTAACTCCCAATCCTCAGGAGAAGCCCCACCGCCAGACAAGGAATCTAAACTTCTGGACGCGTCTGGTAAACGCACCGCCTCCCAAGCTGCAAACATGTGGCGCATTGCAAACACACAAGCACTGCTTGCGCGATATGACAGAGCACACTATGACGAACTAGAGGCTCTTATGCAGCACCTTCCAGAAAAACACAAGCGCAAGGCTCATGACCTGATACAGGAGGGTAAACTAATTACAAACACCTCCATTAAGTGTGCCCTCGATGCAGCCGACACTGCTTCTAGAGCCATAAATACAAGTGTCCTGCTTCGTCGCCATGCCTGGCTCAGGATCTCAGGGTTCAAGCCTGAAGTCCAGGCGTCCATACTCAATCACCCCTTTGACCAGCAAACTCTCTTTGGGCCAAAGGTAGACGAAGCGTTGGAAAAGATGAAAAAGGACACAGACACAGCAAAGTCTATGGGGGCACTCCAAACACAAGCCTCTAGACGTTCCTTTCGACGCTCGTCCTTTCGTGGCACAGGCAGAGGCTCCTCCACCGATAACGCCTCTACCTCCTACAAGTCCCCTCCTCAAAATACCTTTTCAAAGGGCAATCAAAGGGGTGGTTACAGAGGCAACAACAATAAGGGCAGGGGCAAAACCAACAACACCCGTTCTGCCACCCCACCCGCACAATGACTCCCCTCCGCTCCCCCCAGACCATCCCACTCCAGTCGGGGGCAGACTACAAGACTTTATCCACACATGGGAGTCCATAACATCGGACAAATGGGTGACCCAAATCATTCGGTAAGGGTACTGTCTCGAACTAACATCTACCCCACCCAATATCCCACCAAGGCACCGTCCAATGTCTCAAGAACATTCCACACTGCTCAAACAAGAGGTACTCTCACTCCTCCAAAAACACGCTATAGAGCAGGTCCCCGTCAATTAACAAAATCTAGGGGTCTACTCCCTATATTTCTTAATACCAAAGAAAGACGGGACCCTCAGACCCATTCTCGACCTCCGGCCTCTAAATGCCTACATACATTCAGACCATTTTCACATGGTCACCCTACAACAAGTCCTCCCACTCCTCTGCCAGGGAGACTTTCTCACAACCTTGGATCTGAAAGACGCATACTTTCACATTCCAATACACCCCTCTCACAGGAAATACCTCAGGTTCGTGGTGGACGGGCAACATTACCAATTCACGGTTCTCCCCTTCGGGGTCACCACCGCACCACGGGTGTTTACCAAATGCCTAGCAGTAGTAGCAGCACACCTCAGACGTCAACATATTCACGTCTTCCCTTACCTAGACGACTGGCTGATAAAAGCCGCGTCCTACGACCAATGTGTGCAACATACAAACAGCACCATCCAACTGCTCCACCAGTTAGGCTTCACGGTGAACTACCAAAAGTCCCACCTCATACCATCTCACACAAAGCAATATCTCGGGGCCACTATAGACACCTCCAAGGGTATTGCCTATCCAAACTCAGCCAGAATCACAAGCATTCAAGCCTTACGCAAAACATTCCTTCCTCAACACTCTCTTCCAGCAAGAGTGTTTATGAAGCTCATAGGAATGATGGCGTCTTGCATCTTCATAGTGCTCCATGCAAGACTCCACATGCGTCCACTTCAAGAGTGCCTAGCACAACAGTGGAACCAGGCCCAGGGTCAGCTGACGGATCTGGTGTTGGTGGACGGCCGCACACATCACTCTCTGCAGTGGGAACACCACAAACCTTTCCAAAGGGCGGCCGTTCCTGGACCCGGTTCCTCAGGTGATTCTAACAGCGGACGCATCGCTCTCTGGCTGGGGAGCGCACCTCCTACACCTGACCATGCAAGGTCTATGGACGCCACAGCAAAAATCGCTCCACATCATCTGGAGCTCTTGGCGATCTTTCTAGCCCTAAAATCTTTCCAAAAACAGATTTCGGGCAAAGCAGTCCTCATTCGCACAGACAACATGACTGCGATGTATTATATACAAAAACAGGGGGGGGACACACTCTCCCCAGCTCTCCCGCTTAGCCCAGAGCATATGGAGATGGGCAATTCCCCAAAACATCTTTCTCCTGGCACAGCACGTTCCAGGCGTACAAAACACCATGGCAGATCTGCTCAGCAGACAAACGCAACAACTACACGAATGGGAACTGCATCCACAAGTTCTTCACCCATTCTTCCAACAGATTTGCTTACGCCTTTCCACCTCTCCCACTAATTCCATTAGTGGTCAGGAAACTACAACAGCACTCCCTCACACTCATTCTGGTAGCTCCGACGTGGGCCAGGCAGCCGTGGTACACCACGCTACTACAACTATCAGTGGTACCACATCAAAAACTGCACCTATCCCCATGCCTCCTAACCCAGAACCATGGAGAAATCAGGCACCCGGACCCAGCTCAGCTCAACCTGGCGATCTGGCTCCTGAAATCCTAGAATTCGGATACCTTAACCTTCCCCCTGATTGCATGAACATCATCATGGAAGCCAGACGTCCTACCACTAGAGCATGTTATGCCGCAAAGTGGAAAAGATTTGTTATTTACTGCCGTAACAATACAATCAACCCTCTAGATGCATCCATACAGCACATCATATGCTATCTGCTCCATCTTCACAGGTGTAACCTGGCATATTCATCCATACGACTACACCTAGCAGCGATCGCTGCTTATCTACAAAACAGACAGCATTTATCACTCTTCAGAGTGCCCGCTATTAAAGCCTTCATGGAAGGCCTTAAACGAGTAATTCCTCCCAGGGCACCACCTTCCCCTGTATGGAATCTAAATTTAGTTCTTACGCGACTAATGGGTCCGCCCTTCGAACCAATGCACAAATGTGAGCTACAGTTTCTCACCTGGAAAACAGCTTTCCTCGTAGCTATCACTTCCCTTAGAAGGGTTGGTGAAATACAAGCGTTCACCATACAGGAACCCTACATACAAATGCATCACAGCAAGGTCATACTTCGCACAAATCCGAAGTTTCTGCCCAAAGTCATTTCCCCCTTCCATCTCAATCAATCAGTGGAATTACCTGTCTTCTTTTCGCAACCCCAATCTGTTGCGGAAAGGGCCTTACACACACTTGATGTGAAAAGGGCGTTGCTATACTACATACAAAGAACGCAACCCTTCAGGAAGACTAAACAATTGTTCGTTTCCTTCTCTCCACCACATAAAGGCAACCCCATTTCGAAATCAGGGATAGCTAGGTGGATTGTAAAATGCATACAAATTTGCTATCAAAAGGCAAAGAGAACATTATCTGTTCCTCCTAAAGCCCACTCTACAAGAAAGTTAGGGGCTTCTATGGCTTTTCTAGGGAATATACCCTTAGATGACATCTGCAAAGCAGCCACATGGTCTACACCGCACACCTTCACAAAACACTACTGTGTAGATGTGCATTCCAAGCAGCAAGCTAGGGTGGGCCAGGCTGTACTAAAGACACTTTTTCAAACAGCTGCAACGGATACCGGTGGTCGCCGCTAAGGTTGGGTACTGCTATATAATCTATGCTAAGTGTACAATCTGCAGCTCATATGCCTCGAACGGAATATGCTACTTACCAGTATGCATCTGTTCTTGGCATGTAGAGCTGCAGAGTTGTACACGCCCACCCGCCTCCCCGGCTACCTGTATCCGTTCCAGTACATCTTATTTAGATACAACACATGGGTTTCTCACTGTTATTACTACGCTCCATCATTTCCCTGTTGGCGAAAAACAATCTGAGGATGGAGCCGAAGCCCATGCGCAGTACGGACCGAAGGAGGAGTCACCAAACTCGTGACTTCCAAAGACTGCCCAAGAAGAAAAACAAACTGCAAACATCCGGGCCCAACACCAGATGGCGATCTATGCTAAGTGTACAACTCTGCAGCTCTACATGCCAAGAACAGATGCATACTGGTAAGTAGCATATTCCTTTGCGTCTTCTTACTCTTAAGACGGCTTTCCTGGACGCTATCACCTCTGCCAGAAGAGTAAGTGAGCTCCAGGCTCTTTCTTCCAAACCTCCTTTCCTTTCTGTTCATCCAGACAAGGTGGTGTTAAGGACCCGTCCTTCTTTTTTGCCAAAGATGGTCACGCCCTTCCACATCAGGCAGACCATCACTTTGCCTACCTTCTTTCCGCCTTCGCATCCTTCTAGGGAGGAAGAGAGGCTCCACCGTTTGGACCCAAAACGTACTTGCATTCTATCTAAAGCGTACACAGCAGTTCTAGGTGGATGATCAGCTTTTTGTTGGCTATGTGGGTGCCAAAACAGGTCAGGCTGTGCACAAACGGACCATCTCTCGGTGTGTCGTTCTGTGCATCAAAGTATGTTACTCCTTGGATAAGAAGGATCCTCCTGCGGGGCTGTGTGCCATTCTACCAAGGCAACTGCAGCCACTACTGCCTTGGGACGTGGCGTCCCCTTGCAGGACATTTGTCAGGCAGCTACGTGGGCCTCGCTGCACACGTTTACCAAGCATTACTGCCTTGACAGTCAGGTCTGGAGAGACGGCTTCTTTGGCCATTCTGTTCTCCGTGACTTTCTGGTGTAATCTATTTGCAGACCCACCACCGGAGTTGGTATTGCTGGGGTATCTATTCTAAGATAAGGAATCTATCACCAACGTGTCTCTTTCAGATTCACAAGTTACTGCTTGTGTAATGATATATCTGTAAGAGACATTAGTTAGTGATAGATTCCTTACCGCCCCACCCATCCTCCCCGTTCTGAGAATTGATTCTAGGGTTAAGGTCATCCCTTTCAGGGCCCTAGTTTCATGGCACCAGTGGTCAGTTTCTTGCATGGCTCTGCGTTCCTGGCGCGGAAAGTCGTGTACAGAACGGACGTCAGCGCGCATGGGTGGCACCTAAGTAGTCTCCGTGACTTCAACGTGGAGCCGCACGACGCCACCTACTGACGCTCGGGGGGTACTGCTACAGAAAGCCTTCCGGATCCAGTCTGACGCCTGGGGATATTCAAAGTAAGGAATCTATCACTAACTAATGTCTCTTACAGATATATATCGTTGCACAAGTAGTAACTTGTGCATCACGAACGACAACTGCGCCCAGAGGTGTGCAGGGTCTCTTAGGGAGAATCATGGCTCAATCTCTTCTCCACTGCTGAGAACATGCAGTGTCAACACTTTTGCTTTTAGGAGTTTCCAAAAAGGGTCTTTCTTAGAGATACAGTCTGTTTAGAGTGGAGTTCAAAGTTCTTGTACACCTTCCTCCCATTACCTCTCCTGCCCCGAGTTATGAAGATGATCCCAAGGCATCCTAGTAGCTCTGTATTGGGCCAGGAGAGTGTGGCATCCGGAAAGTCTGGGCTTGAGCATCTGTTCTCCAATCAGGCTGCCGCTTCATGAGGATCTTTTGTTGGAGCAGCAAGGAAGGGTCTTACAGTCCAGGTCTAGCACAATCTACACTTCCACACTTGACAATTGAGCAGCAGTTGACTACATTTGATCTCCCTCCCGAAGTAGTGAATATCATCCCAGTGACCAGGCCTCCTTGTACCAAGGCGTTTTATGTCTGGCTCTGGGACAAGTTTGTGGCTTGCTCAAGCACCTATAACATGGACCCCCTATAACCAATCTTTGGGGTGTGCTACTGTTCATTCTGTCTTTGGCCCGGCAAGGACTTGCGGGTACTGTTGAAATTTGCTTGTCTCATTTTTTGCATTTGCTGGACTAACCTTCCTTGTTAAAATCACCTGTTGTGATGTGTTTTTTCTCAAAGATTTGGACAATGCGTTCCCTACTAAACCTTTTGTGATGCCACAGTGGTGATATGTACTCCCTTTGAACCGCTACACAGCTGTCCCCTCTATCTGCTGACTCTGAAGACCGGTTTCCTCATCGTCATAACATCAGCTTGTTGCATGAGTGAAGTCCAAGCTCTGCCAATTTAGCCATTTTATACTACCACCTTTCTGGACAAGCTGGTGTTAAGGACAAGAGCAACTCATGTCGGCCAATGCATCACTTTTAAGACGATAATTGCCCCTCCTCAACCCTTGAAAGAGGAAGAGAAACTCAATGGACTAACTCCGTTAGGGCGCTAAGTTTTCATTTTGGTCGTATCAAAGACGTTTGGGTTAAGAATCTGCTCTTTGTCGGGTTCTCTGGATCAAAGTGTGGCAATGTTGTTCAGAAGCAGACTTTAATACAAAAAATGAGCCTCTGGAATGGTGAAGGGCCCTTTCCACCAGAGTCGAGGCTGCTACCACCGTTGTAGCACATGGAGTGTTTGTCTTGGAAATATGTGCATGTGGTCATCGGCACATGCTCACAAAACACTTATGCTGTGAAATCCAGATCTGTCGGGAATTACATTTTGGCTATTTTGCCTTGCAGGACTTTTTTGGTCATAGTTTCCTCAGCCCACCACCTGGGGAGATACAGCTTTGGTATCTATCTAAAGGTGAGGAATATGCAGTTAGAAGTATCCATCAGAAGAACAAGTTACTTACATTTGGTGATTCTCTTTCTGATGAATACTCAATCTAAATGCAGATTCCGCACCACTCTTCTACCTCTCCGTTCTGTGGAATGGACTGTTTTCCATCTTAAAATGTCCAAAATTAGACATCTGCATACTGGTACCATTTTTTACTGTTGGGCTTTCACATCCATGGGCACGGACAATGTCCATAAAGAAACTGACGCCTGCGCCACTAGGTGACACCTATATAGAGCTCCAGTTCTCATTTCTGGGGCGGAGCCATCTATAGGCGCACAGGGGTATGCTGAAATATTTTCTGTATCCAATTTGGCGCTTGGGGATAATCTAAAGGTGAGGAGTTTGCGGTTTGATAGAGTATCTACCAGAAAGAGCATTGCAGAAGAAAAGTAACCTCTTAATCAGGATATCACCATGACCAGTAAATGGCTCCACCTGACTGTTGACTCTTGTAGCAACAAACCTATGACGATGTGTTGGCTAGTTTGTTGGATCGCTCTCGCTCTCTCAAAGACATGTACATCTTTTCCTAATGTTGAATGTCCTTTTCAACTTCAGAATCTGTAAAGAGCCTATAAAGTTCTTCTTGTTGCTATCCTACAAAAGTGAAGCTCTATTAACATACCTACAAAAAGATCATGACTGTTTCATTCTCCTCATTCACCCCAACATACTGGCTTACTGGTTCTAAAAACATCAGAGCTTCATGCATTCATGTATCAGAAAATAGTAGGTTTCACCTGGTGTCATATTGGGATTGGATTTAAGACCCGAACTGCTCTGTGAAAGACCTCGACTTGGGGCATGGGCACCCATTTTAGTGCTACTAATCTGCTCTGCTCTCTCACGGTAGTGCTACTCGGAAGCCATATTATAGGTGACCTTGACAAGTTTTCATCTGAGTAACCCATTGTGCAGATGACATACATTTGTGATAGTGCAGAACATTTTTGCAGTGATATTTACATCGAGAAATTGGTACAGTAATATTGATTATTGGTAGGAATGCCGAAGGAAACATTTACTATGCCACTGTTTGTAATGGTATTTGCCAGTTTAGGAGCGACCCGTACTATGCAGTGTATGAACATGCATGTAGCAAAGTACATTGAAGTTGCCTTAATGTAATACGGTAGTCTTCTGTTCATTACCAGATACGAATAAATACATTGCTAAAATAAAGTAACCACACAGCTTAACATGCATAGGTTAGTCAATAGGTCTCGCCCTTGGGACGTTTGAAATGTTGAGCCAGGCTCTTTGTATGCATTTTTGTGCAATTGAAATGTGCAATTGTTGAAAGAAAAAGAGTAACATCCCTCCTTAGCAGTATTTAGTATGGCAATTGCAGGGCTCGCTTTAGAATTTTATGAATATTAATATGGACAGAGTAGGTGACTTTGGAACTAGGAAATTATGTTGGATTTTTGGCGTTTCCACAATATCGTGTGATTCTGTGCAAATCAATTACTCTGCCCATGAATAAAGTATAAAGCTGACCTCTCGCATGACATTTAATCACAAATGAGCAAGAGGAGCAGGTGTAAGCATACTTTTCAAAGTCTTTGGTTGTTTAAAAAGAGTTGGGAAATTAATTTCCCTGATTAAATTACATTTATTTGTGGAGCTGATTTAATGAATAGAAACAGGCATAGAGGGAATCAACGCCTTTTGTTCTAGTGAAGGCAACAGACACGGGACTGAGCAACTGAATGTTAAATACTATCCAAATACAGCTTGACTAATGATGACTCCTGGCATTAAACAGTTTAAACACGGTCCATCACTAACGTGACTTGGTCATAGAAGAGAGGAGAGCAGAGGAATATGGCTCTCAGGCCCATCTCCCGCTGACAGCAGCTTCTCTGCTAGCCCCCTTGTCTCGGGCACCCATGTATTTATTTTTAGGTCTCACCTGACCCAGCGCATGCACTGGTCTGGCGAGACATTTTGTGAGGGCTCCAAAAAGTGCTACCAGGCCAGCCTAGAGCTACAGTGCATGTGCGCGGGCGCGCGCGTTGCGCTTTACCGCGATTACTTTCACTTTCGTGGCCGCGCAGCTGCTTTGATGTTTGATCGTGATCACTTTCGTGGCCGCACGGCCGCTTTGATGTTCTCCGTGAGGCTTCAATAGATTGCAGCAGTTAAAACAAGCATTGGCATAGCCAATCGGTCTCGCTTTTGGGACCTTATAAGTGTTTAGTTATGCAACTGTTGCATGGCTAAACACTTATAAGGTCCCAAAGGCGAGACCTATTGGCTATGCCAATGCTTGTTATTGCTGCAGGAGGGCGGGGAGAGGGGACACAGATGGGAAGGAGGGCAAGATAGACAATGGAAGATGTGTAAGTAAAAGAGCTCTGTGACTTAGTCAGTGTCATATCCCTTTCTTTTTTAGGTCTCGCCTGACCCAGCGCTTGTGCTGGTCTGGTGAGACTTTAAGTAAGAGCTTCAAAAAATGCTACCGCCGGCCACAACTTGCAGTGCATGTGCGCGGGCCCGCGCTTGAGCAGAGGCGCCATATGGCGTGATTACTGCTGCGCGCGCACCACTCGCATGCTTCCCCCGCGATCACTTTTGCTTTGGCCCCGCGGCTAATGCTTGTTTGGAAAGCATTGGCCGCGCGCGCACACAACTCTCGCTTCTCCCCCACCACATATCGCGCCTCGTGGCCACGTGCGCGGCCAATGCTCAGCTTGAAGAAGAACCCTCAAACACATCACATTCTAGATGCGGAGAGGCCGCCTTCCAAGCATTAAACCGATATGAATGAGGTAAACACGTTGCCCATACATTCTTAAAATGTGTTAAAGTTAAAAAGGTGAAGTAATATCGCTTCAAAATTTGCCTCATTAGGCGGCATAGTTTTCTTTTTTCCGCATAATTTAATTCACACTGGTCCTGGTCAAAGTGCACTTCACAGACTATTGAAATGCAAAATTACATTTCGATTCTGACTTTCTGATTTTACTATTGTGGGTTAAACAACCCAGTGGGTGAGAGCAGATGGACTACCAAATGCAAGGGGTAACATCTCACTGCCAATGGGCTCACATTTGCCCTCCTTGGGGTAAAAACCAGCATGCAGAAAATACATTGTTCCTCAGAACAACGCGAGTAGCAGAGACACTGTGAAAGGTGAAACGTGCTGGCATCCCTCTGTCCGCGCGCCGGACTGTGACCCTGCCTTAGGGTGGGCAGCACATGCTTTCCCGTGGTGGCCGCCGGGGTCTGTAGTGCCTCACAGCCCTCGAAGGAAGACGAACAGCCTCAAATGACCCACCCGGACTCCCAGCAGACGCCTGTCAGTAAAACAGAGGAATCTGGGGTCTTCTTCCAGTGCCCCCCCTACCCAGTTCATAGAACGCATGCTTCTGTGCACTTTCATGCTTTTACCGCTAGATCGCCTGCCCCGCAACAAGCGCCCTGAAGCTACAGGTCAAGGGTATAGTTGGTGCGGTGTAAAAACGCAAATAAAAACATATAATACTTTGAAGTATGGCAGCTGCCGAAAAACTACTTGGAGAAACATTGAATTATAATCCTATATAAAGTGAATTTAAAGCTCACCGAGGGAAGCACTCACGGCTCCTTGTGATATGTTACAAAGAACATTTCACTCGAGGGACCAAAGAAATGTGATGTTACTCTCGCTTCACGGATTCAGAAAATAGTGATTTATATTAACAAAGCGGCTGCCTACCTCAGTGGAAACTAGAGGAATGTATTATACATGCATACATATCTCATAAATATATGTATTTCCATATGGTCATAACATCTATCTATCTATCTATCTCTCTTTGCCTGTCGGTCTGTCTGTTGGTCGGTCTGTCTGTCTGTCTGTAACATTTAACATTGCCGGGCAGTGACAATACTTTAACCATACACTGATGCGTCTTGCACCACGCACACATGTATTAATTAGCATAGTAATAATGCAGATACCATGACATTTGACTGATCAATAACAGAGTGTATTTTTAGCACTTTCACATTGCGTCACAATAACAACCATAATACTACTAGGAATGATAATAAATTTGTACAGATGTAATACATATCAACATTTAACACGCATTGACATAGCCAATAGGTCTCGCTTTTTGGACTGTATAAGTATTTAGTTATGCAGCAGAATATCCTTGGTGCAACATCATCAACTGTTGCATGGCTAAACACTTATAAGGTCCCAAATGCGAGACCTATTGGCTATGCCAATGCTTGTTTGTTATTACAGATGGGGTGCCAAATTAACTGAGGGAAGGTGTGGTCGGGGACAACAGGGATAGAGGATGAATGCGGGTAACACATGTAAAGGAGGGAGGGTGGGGGCAGGCAGACGAATAGGAGGGGAACAGGGATGCAAAGAAGTACAGGAGGAAGACAGTTCAAACAAATGCACTCTGGTAGAGTGCTTAAACTGAAAAAAGATAAGTTCTTAAAGACTGTAACCTCAAGTGATTCTGCGCTTTACAAGAAAAGAAAAATGAAGACATGCATACTTTAGTCCCCATTTAGATAACTAGGGACAGGCTTCCTAGATGAAGAGACCCAATAATAAACACTCAGGTGAGAAAACAATTCCTTTAAAGTCAAGGACTTTAAGTGGTTGTGACTGCCCTTCCTGTGAGACATTTTTGTGTAATGACACCGCACACTACCTATGCTAATTTGTTCCCCACTGGTATGCCCACACACCATGTTAAGTCATCGTCCCACCATCAGCCCTCACCCATCCTCATGCACCTGGAAACAACAGCTTTTTAACGAAGTATTTTAAAGACATAAAATCCTGCTTCTGGAAAGAAGCAAACACGGCATACAAAGAAGTAAATAAAAGCAAATACGAAAGAGAAAACTTAAGTGACTACTGTGAACATTGTAAATCAAGAACGAACTTGGGCATGCGGTGTAAATAAGCTTGGCATCAATGCGGTTGTGCGTGGGGTAGAGATTAAAAAAAGAAAGTCTGGGTCCTAACAAGAGCCCATGGAACACACTGGTTGTAAGACAGATGGCTGTAGGAGGTACGTGGCCTGGGCAACGGCGTTGGCCTAAACGTGGGAATTCCTCCTCTGAGCAGATGGCACCCAGAGAACGAAAGGTGGAAAGGATGTTCTGGAGATCAGCAACAACACGGGCATAAACGGTGCAGGTGGGGGCCAGCAACCACACAAATATTGGGTGCTTAAACCGAAATTAAAGGAGCAGCTGGGAGCAGCACTGTAGAAGCAGTGACGGGCAGGACATGGTACGTTCATAGAACAATGACACTGTAAATAAGTTGCTAGGGGTGGGAGGTGGTGTTTGGGGAATGGCACGGGGAGATTAACTGAACTGGAAGCAGCTCCATGTGTAGGTGAGTGCCGAGGAGAGAGCAGAAAGAAAAAGTAGTGCACTAAAACAAAATACATGTCTGATAGTCAAAGAACCCATGTAGCAGGGGCAGTCTCCATGGCGGAACAAAACTGCCCAAAGGCGTTACAAATGTATACTATTCACCAACTAAAACAAAGGAATGTGTAAAGGCAGACAAAAGAACCAATGGAAAGTGCTGGGTGTGTTTAAAGCTCATAGAGTGAATACCACAAGTCTCGAAGACAGCGCATGTGCGATACCTAGGCTCAACCTAAAAAGAACACAAGATACCAGAAATGTAATTTTTGTTTTGCGTTTCTCCTGTCAAACTGGGGAAGAGAGAGTAGGTGTGACACAACCGCCGTAAGAGAATTTAGTAGCTTTTATACTGTTTATGCTTCTTTTTTTAGATGTCCTATGTACGCATGCATAAATGTATTTCTATATCCCAGTTCAAAAACCTTTTTTCAACTATATAGCCATAAAAGCACATACACACCTTTATAGTCAGTAAAATGTATACAATCAGTTTGTAAAATCATTCTCAATTCAGTTGATCTTTTAGGCATTTCATTTTATTTGGATGAGTTAAAAAAAAAAGGGGGAGTTATGAAATTTGTATAGTTCAGTTAATAAAATCTCTATACATTATTTGGACTGATAATTCATCAGAATCCTTTTAGCCAGAGGTCTACATTAATAATCAAATGACTGAAAATCTAAACATTTTAAAACATATGATATCAGGGTGCCAGCGGCTAACCCTAATTATTTACTATTCAGGTGTTACTCTGCTATCCTGGGTTGGGGAATGGATTGCTTAAGCAAAGAAGAGTAATAAAAATAAAGCCTCCAATACAGCTAGCAACATTCCCTCACTTGCACGTTGTTAAGAAGCTGAGTAGTAAATAATGGGTGGGATAACTCTTTAGTGTCTTACCCTCATATGGGGGCTGTATCCTCGAGATGTATGCCATCTGTGTGTAATGTGCACTAAGCGCTACATTCTGCTTCTAGGACAGCAAGAATATTTAACTATAATCACCTATAGAAGGGCAACTATGAATGTACTCGTTTTTGCCTTACTCTTCACCTGGACAATAAAAGTGAGATCGCAAAAACAATAAGCTGCCTAGTATCACTTTCCAGAATTCTAATTACCGCTCTATAATGCCTTATACCAAATGTACGGCACAGAGGGAGAATACATTTCTTTCTACCTTCTGAATAAGCCAAACAGAAGAATAATACTTGTTCCACCGTTCCAGTGGCCTTACAGCAAACAGGACATCGCCAATCGACTGCCTTTGGGTCTGGAAGCTATTTATCCGTAAAGGAATGGAGCGGAAGTATCCCCAGACGAACTCTGTTATATCTGCTTTGCTTCTGCAAGTTCATTCTTGTTCAGAAAGACTTCCACAATATACTCATCTTTGAATTCAAGAAAGGATACTGTAAGAGTACCTAAGCTTGACTGCCCAAGCAGGGTTCCATGTTTGTATTGCCAGTAACTAGTCTTAATGGTTGATTTTAGTATCACACTGACCTCCTCCAGGTTTAACCACAGTCTCTCCACCCAGTCTAAGTCAGGCCCATTTTTATGTAGCTTGTCCTAGGTACATTACTTGACCCATAAATGCCTAGTATTTCTGCTAGACCCTGTTAATAGGGGGGGGAGGGGTCAATTCTGCAGTCGCCCAGTTTATTCTCCAGTATAAAATAGTCCTCAGCCCTATCTTACCAAAAACCTGTCTTAACCCTTTGTCTGATCTAAAGGGAACTAGTGCAGTTCTAATGAGAAGGCTGGTCCGTGATCGCATAAACCGATTTTCAACCACCACCAGGGAAGGTGCATCCTTGTTATTTCTATATCTGTATATTCATATGCCTTGACAGTCAAAATGCATGTGGTCCAAAATCTCAGGTTTATTAAATCAGCTGTACAAATAAACATGCAATCACACATGTATGACTGCAGTGCATAGGTCAAATTCCATATTATTACCACAGTATACTACAATTGACATAAGCAACACACTGTCTACATAGTCCCATGTTGTCTGTTGAATTGACAAAGGGAAATCAGCTTATCCCAATATCCGCGAGGTCTCTCTCAGCGATTGTAACACTGGCAACATGTAAGCCGTTATATTCTAGTTTTGGTTAAATACGTTTTATAAAACTACTACTCATGCAAAATTGCCATGTTGTAAATCATAAATGCAGATGTTAGTGTATCAGGCTATTTATTTATTACCATTTTTGAGGGAGGAGATTGGCATCAGTATCCACTCGAAGCGTTGCCTCTCGTTAATTATGGCCCCTCCCCACCACACAATAATACAAAAAAAAGGATCACATTAAACTCTGCTGATCTGTGAGGAAACCTGCGTGTTTAAAACTTCCGAACATTTGGGAAATTAGGGATTATTCGAACCTAAACCATGAAAATAACTTTACACTCCTTTTCACCTTCAACCTAACCAAAGAAAATATAATTTAACAGTATTCTCTTTTCACCCGGATGTAACCAAGTGAAACTGTTTGATTTGACGTGCTAACCTCTTAATCTATACTGGAGCTTTTAAATTATTGTTTTATGATTTTTGAAAATGAAATAACCTATTTGTTAAAGTGAATAAACTGTTTACTAAAGTTAGCTTCACTCCTCCCTTGTCTGCCTCCTCGAGAGGTAATGTTTTGGCACATAATAAATATTTCAAGGTACGTTTTTTTCCTACATATTTTGAGAAAAGCATACAGGATGCACATTTGTAAACCCTTTGTTTTTTGTTTCACATTTTCTCAGAAACATCGATGCAAGCATGAGTCAAATTTAAATCATGAGACCTAGTGAGAAACGGTTTAGCAAAACATACCGTATAATTCTCAACCCGGTCATGGCTTCCGCGTACGCTAGCCAGCTTTCACATGTCATCAATTGAAGTTTTTACATAGGTTTTTTTCTTGATCTCTCTGTTGCAGTAGTGAGGCGGGTAATAACTTGGAGGTGTCGGCTTCATGTTTTTCTTTACATATGTATTTGCGTACACAGGTGGCTCAGGCCTCCTCTCACACACTGTTCTTCTGTATAGAACCACCATGTTTTCTCATGCCATATTGGCTCGTTTGTTAGTTTATGATTTGACATTTTAAATGATGTGATATACCTTGCTGCTGCGTATGATTTCATGGTTCAGCATTTTTTCCACAGTTGCTGTGATGTTCAACTTTCCAGACCATTCAACTGTAAAGAAAGTGGTTCATTGTTTGCCACGCGTTGGCATTGGCACCAATTTTGGACTCCCACAGACAAGGTAACCGGTCTGAACATATTAACCACAATGCTATTATTTATTTTAAGAAAATGTGATTGCAGCTTTTGGAAATTATTTCAGTTTTTTATTTGAAAGTCAGCTTGATCTAGTTGTAAGAAGGGGCATTCCTGTCACTAGTCAGAAATACAAGCTCTGATGGCTATTTTCTGCCATGCATATGATTTTTGACCTGAGAGAATAATGCCCTCAAGTTTTTTTGTAACTCAGCAGTTACTGGAGTTAAATGTTTTGCTTTTAAATTCTCCTTATTTTAAGAACCAATTGGCTACTGCAAAACTTAATAAAAACAATTTTTAAAAAGGGACCAGTTGGCAAAAACAATTACAGGCTATAGGCTTGTGCCTATCGTAAAGTTATTCTTTTCATGAAATGCATTAAACTCTTATGGGTTGCTCATGAAAGTCTATGAAAATTCTAGAGCTTGTCATGCATACACCCTAAACTAAAATGGTAGAAAATCTGCCGATTTGATAAGATTGTGTTTAAATACTTTATTCCTCCACCTGGAATATATTTTTCAAGGTTTTGAAATTCCTTAAGAAAAACCCCTATTAAATTTCTGGCCGTTCATACGGTTTCTCACCTTGGAAAATACACTTGACCGTTGTAAGTATGCTTCCAGGTTTTTATTGAATATGTTCGCAAATACCCATAAAGTTCGGACATTTCAGATGCTTCAAGAATGTTGCATGGGCCACTTCTGACAAACCTTATTCCCTTCCTTATCCTTATCCTTGTCCCTTTCCCTATCCCTATCCCTTTCCCTTTCCCTATCCCTGTCCCTTTTCCCTTCCCTATCACTTTTCCTTTCCCTATGCCTTAATGTGTTCCATGCTTGACGATATTCTTTAGTCAAAACCGAAATTTGCAATCATTTTCAACCACAAATGTACGTTTTCGTTCACCTAAATGATACAAAGCTGCCCAGAAAAGTCCCATGTCTTCTGCGTGGAAAGACAATACGATATCCAGGTGTAGACATTGAACACTGCTGTGCACGTATGCATGCATGGCAAATGATGCACTGGCTAAGCTGCTAACTCTCAAACTCGAGATCCGGAGTTTACTTCTACCTGCATGCTGTTTTTAAGTGTTTCGAGTCAATAGCATTAGAATGACTCACGAGCTCCCAGTTAAAACCCAAAACGTATTCATTTACCAAAACGGAGGGTACTTAAAAAGCAGTCGGGTACTATGTTGCTTTTGTGCACAGTCCTCAAATAAAATAAAATAAATATTTGCTGCCAATCACCCCATTTCTTTTCAACATCTGGAAAGCAGGACTGGGGGGAAATCCCACTTTTTAAACGCTGATATTGTGAAATAGTTGTTGAATAAAACAACTCATACATATTTTGCAGTGGAGGTTCCAGGTTGAATCTCTGAAGCGTTGATTCAACTGATATTTCAGTACCCTGCTGTTCTTGCCAGAAAATAACTAAAGCCGTTAGGTTTATCATATATAAAAAGTACCCATGAAATTAACTAATTGTTCTCCAGTTGAAGAAATGAAGTCACCCTAGGACAATCACATTAAACTGCCTGTGTCTCAGCTAATCTGTGAAAATTGTGCGCTTTTTGAAATAAGCTGGTCTGCAGTGCTAAATTCTGTACATCCCGTTTTCTCGTGTTTGACTTGCATGATCTAAATAGAAGTGTATATTAGAAGATTGATTGCATTTTAATTCTGCATTGTTTTTCATGGGGATCTTTGTGGGAAAATCCACATTGTTTTCTGGCAGCATGGCTGTCCCTGGTGTGTTATTTAAGTAGAATATCAGATTAAATGATGCTGTGCCTCTTTCCTTGGTAATATGTGTGCTGAAAGAGTGTGTTGGACAATGTTCCCCACTTGACGTTCAGGATAAATTCCTCCGTGCTTGATTTATAAATACAAGGAAGTAGTTTAATATATTCTTGTGACAAACTTCAGGAAATCTGCATCGGAAACACCAATAGTTTAATTGCCCTTGTTATTTATAGCTGGGCCCCAAAGTTTCCCAGACGCTGAGGTTTAGGAGAATGGATTTGGAACGCCGCCCCCCCCCCCCCCCCCCCCCCGTCTCTCCTGATTTTTACCACACGGTGCCTTGGCAACATTATATCGTGGCCGGCAGGGTTGTTCCTAGGTGTGAGCTTTTAATGGCGGCCGTGAGTCCCTCCCTAATGTTCCCGATCAGTGGCCGTGTGCGGATTAGGCCCTCGCAGGCCTGGGGCGGCAGCAACCCGCGTGCAGCTGCGGCGGCGGCGGCAGATTTATGAACGTGGCACATGACAATGTCCAGCCCCTGATTTAAGACTGTTATTCTTCTGCCCTCATTAGGTTATAAACCGTGAAAATAAACAGGGGCCCTCTGGTCTAAGCAGAACTACCAGGCCCGACCCCAGCATCCTGCTTCACGTTTCTGCAATAAACCCAATTCCCGTTATAAAGTGCACGTGGTACTGTGCAGACGCGTCTTTTTAATGATTTTGTTTTATTGAAAGGAAGGGATATTGGAACCCGTGCTCGAAATAATTGAAATTCAAGAGGAGAACACAATCTAGATGGAATATTCAACTGTGAGATTTTACTTGTTGCTAGTTTTTGTGTCAAGGTTTGAACTTGGAGAATATTGACCTTTTTATTCTGACGGACATTGGGCGGGAGGTGCGATACCCTGGGGTGGCCCCCTTGTCCATTGAACCTGCGCGCTCACGGCTCCGTGTTTGTTTCTGTCTTGCAGACGCATCTCTCTGGCCACCCCTCGGCAGATCTTCAAGGCTTCGAACATGACCCAGCGCTGGCAACACAGAGAGATCTCCAACTTCGAATACCTGATGTTTCTCAACACCGTGGCTGGTAATATAAGACCCTGATGTTCCCTTCACGCGGGGGCGGGGGAGGTGGGTGTTAGACTTGTTAGTGACGGCTTACTTGCTGGTGCACTTTCCATGTGCGCCACAAACCTCTGACCCTGTGCTGACAGAAACTTCCTCCTCTGCAATCCGACATTTTCTTTTAAATTAGGCCCGGTCTTCCTCGTGGACACAAAAGATCGTATGACTCTTTTCAAAGGGAATGTGTCAGTGTGGTTTCAGCTCTTTTCTGCACCCTCCTGCGCATGATAAATGACTTCCCAAAAATGAAGCAACGTTCTGTATGTAGAAAATCTTTGTAAGGCAAACTACGTGTCGAGCCCATAGGCAGGCCAAGAAGTGGTTCTCTTGTAGCGCTGAGGCTCGAGGCTCAACCCAAGGATGACCGAGGTGACCAGAGCTAGAGCGAAGTATATTACCAGTGGTTATTGACCAGGGAAAAATACAGCGCCTCTCAGTAATTACAGAGCAGACATTTATTTAAAAAATAGATATTTATTTAAAGAGGAAGCTTGTCCACCTAGAACTTCGACGTAATGCTTACTGCAGGGACTCCGTTGCGGGACATCACAGGCCATGATTTAGATATTCGTTACAACAAACAAATGATGGACGGAATGCTGACAATGCAGACATTCTACCCCAGTCAAGAGATCTGGGTTAAATCCATCGTTCTTTTGCCCACTACGCCACCCCAGTTCAGACATGGCCATATGCAAATCAGTCTTGGCCCTGTGCCTCATGGGAACAGTCCAGCCCGAACTGCCAAGCCATGTCTTCCCTGGACCGGAATCAAGCATCCTAGGACCGGTTTCTGGCTATCAGCCGTCATCAGCCAGGATAGCTTGACTCCAGTGGCGTAGTGAACACGGGACCCACGTCTGGGCATACCCATCCCATGCATATGGCCATGTCTCAACTGGGGTGGCAGAGTGGGCTAAAGAACGGTGATGGATTAAACCCAGATCAGTTGACTGGGGGTGAGTGCTTGCAATGTTCAACACTCCGTCCATCATTTCCTTTGGTTTTTGCTTTGTTCGCCATAAGTTGGCAGGGTATGCTCAGACGTGAGTCCCTTGCTCACTTTGCCACTGGATTCAAGCAAGCCTGGCTGAAGACGGCTGAAATGCCAGAAACCGGTCCTCGGAAGCTTGTTTCCGGTCCAGGGAAGACATGGCTTGGCAGTTCGGGCTGGACTGTTCCCATGAGGCACAGGGTCAGACTGATTTGCATATGGCCATGTCTCAACTGAGGTGGCAGAGTGGGCTAAAGAACGGTGATGGATTAAACCCAGATCAGTTGACTGGGGGTGAGTGCTTGCAATGTTCAACACTCCGTCCATCATTTAATTTCATTTCATTTAATTTCCTTTGGTTTTTGCTATGATTTAGATATTGGCAGACGGGCTACTTCGTCACAACGGTGATCGATATCCCGTCCGCCGAAATATAAATCCCATTGGCTATAATGGGATTTTTATTTCGACAGACGGGGTGTCCATCACCGTTGTGACAGAAAAATCCATCCGCCCAGATGTAAATCGGGCCCTAAGTTTCTAGTTCGAATGGCAAAAATTTTGTAACAAATTTGAGCTTTTATCGTAATCCTTTTTTTAAATCTGTTAATCTTTGGTATGTTAGACATTTCCTCATTAATTCTTCACCATGTTCTCTTGCCAACAACCAACCACCTACATGGCTATGGGCAAGGAAGTATTTATGGCATTTCCACTCAGAGGCCACAAGTACCCTGGATAAGAAATGTGCAAAGCAACCTCTCCTAAAGTAGTTCTAAGTAAGAACACAGAACCATAAAATCTCAGGAGGAAGTGACACAGTGAGTGTAGGAAGGTAGGATCCTTCAGGCATGGTTACCCCCCCCCCCCCACACTTTTTGCCTGGTGTCAGTATGTTTTTGACCGAGTCTGACTGGCATCCTGCTAATCAGGACTCCAGTCACTGTGCTGTCTCCCTAAATTGACCATGGTAAGTACTTTTGTACATTTCTTTACGACCTTCGGGTGGGGATCTTCAATGTGGGTTGGCCACCTCTGGGATGGAAGGCGGCTGGGTGGGGGGTGGGGGTTGAGGGCAGTTCTATATGTTGTTTTAGTTACTATTCACACTTTGTACTTGCATTGCACTTCACATCGACATGGCGCTCGCTTCCTGGCAGACAACGATTTGGGCACTGGTTGGATGTCACATTTAGGTAATGTTCAAGGGCCGTCTGCCATCTCCTTCATATCCTGGAATGTCAGAGGGCTCAATAACACCCGAAAAAGAAGACAGGTGATACATTATCTTATTAGACACAAGGTCGATATAGCGTACTTGCAAGAGACCCACCTCCCCACCACAGACTCGGCCAGGTTTGGTGCCAGCTGGGGGGCGCACAGATTTTTCTCCAACTACAGCAATTATGCTAGGGGCACGGCCATTCTGGTTCACAAAAGAATCCCTTTCACACTCATAGACATGACCCGGGACCCTGAGGGCAGATATGTCATAGTCACGGGGAAGCTTTATGGCCGTAAAGTCACCTTAGTAAATGTCTACGCCCCCAATATAGACGGTCCAGTATTTTTCCACAACTTGAACGCACGGGTCATCACACATGACCCTCAGGTCCTGCTTCTGGGAGGGGACCGCAACTTGTTAATACACCCTGTTTTGGACAGCACTTCTAAAGCTCCGGACGCTAAGCCACGTGCTCTGCGCTCCTTGATGGACCTTTGTGAGCACCATACATTAATCGACACTGAACGACGACGCAACCCCACCTTCACCAAATACACCCATCAATCTGGCCCACACGGAACCTGGTCCAGGATAGATTATTGGCTGATCTCTCCCATAGTCGCGGACTGGTGCCACTCCCACACCACACTCCCTTGCACATATTCTGATCACTCGCCCATAGTATTGCATTTACTCCTCCCACGTCCGGAAGGGTACGAAAGACAGTGGCGTTTTTCTGGTAGGGCCCTTCAAGACGGTCTATTTAAGGCTGAAATTCGGGAGGCAATAGAAGATTATTTTGAGTTCAACACTGGCTCGGTGGACATGGCAGCTGTGCTGTGGGAGGGATTTAAGGCACTTATACGGGGGTTTGCATCTCCAAACCGGGGGGGGGGGGGGGGGGGGTACTTAAAGACCTTCGATAAACGTTGAGCCGCATCGAGCGTGAAATAGCTGCATTTGACTCCCAATTGACGAAATCGCCCGATGCAGCGACTCAGGTTGCGCTACTAGCATTACTGACGGAATATAGGGACACTGCAGATCAGGAGATTCTGTACATAGGGAAGTACCTCATGGCTAGGCGATATGGGGAGGGTGAGCGGCCAGGCAGAGTACTGGCGCACATGCTCTGACCACCTTACAGTACAAATCACATCACCGAGCTGCAATCGGCCGCCTGCATCACTCTCTTCCACTGCCGACATTCAGGACGAGTTCTTGGAGTTTTACACTACACTTTATACGTCTAGAGCAGACCCTGACGGCACTGCCCAGACCGCATACCTGGATGAGATTGCGTTGGTGTTTTTGGAAAAACACGTTAGATTTTATGGCACAGCCAATATCCGTCGATGATGTTATACTTGCTATCAACACCCTGAGGGGTGCCACCACCCCGGGATTCGATGGTTTTACCGGAGTCTTTTATAAGGAGTTCAAGGACACTTTGGCCCCCCAGTTAATTGAAGTATATGCGGAGGATCTGGAGAAGCAGAACCTACCTCCCACAATGCGTGAGGCTGTGATCATTCTGCTTCCAAAGCCAGGCAAGGACCCCAAACAATGTGGCTCTTATTGGCCAGTGTCCTTATTGAATTTGGACTACAAGATCTTGGCGAAGGTACTTGCTAACAAGCTATCACAACTGATGCAATATATCATTTCCCCAGTGCAGTCTGGCTTTGTCCCCAAACGCTCAACATCCCTGAATCTCCGGACGCTGTTCACCGTCTTGCATAGAATTCAACCTGAGGCGCCGGCTGCGGCGGTGCTCCGTGACGCTGTAAAAGCGTTTGACTCTCTGGAGTGGCCATTTCTCGTGGAAGTGATGCAGCGAATGGGCCTTCCTTTCAGCTTCATTGCTATTGTCTCCCTACTATATAGCAGACCGTTGGCACGGCTTCGCTTTAATGGCACGTTGTCCGCGCCATTCTGTTTGCATCGAGGGACCAGACAGGGATGCCCCCTGTCTCCCCTACTGTTCATCCTGGCAATGGATCCGCTAGTCAGACACTTCCAAGAGCGCCACCTGCATAGAGGCCTACAGTTTAACACGGGCCCACTACTGGTGTCCCTATATTCGGACGACACTATCCTGTATGTCCGGGAACCACACTTCAACCTAACTTCCCTGATACCGGAGATTATCAGATTTGGCTGGTTTTCGGGGCTGGGTATCAACTGGCACAAATCAATCATATTCCCGCTTACAGCGAGCACAGTCCCATGGGATTGCGAATTCCCGCTAGAATGGTGTCACGACTCAGTGAAATACCTAGGTGTTCATATTCATTTGGACATGGCTCAGATGACCCGTTTGAACTATGGCCAGACCTTCCAAAAACTTGAGGCACAATTGTACAGCTGGCTGAAATTACCATTATCGCTGGCGGGCTGGGTGACTGTCCTAAAAATGGTGGTTCTCTCCAAATTTTTATATCTTTTTAATAATATCCTTTGCCCATGCCGGATGCCTTTTTTCGCAATCTACGTTCAATCTTGATCCGACTGGTTTGGGGTGGAAAAAGGCCCTGCGTCCGTTGGTCCATTCTGACCCTGCCATATGATCAAGGGGACTTTAATGTTCCAGATTTACAATTGTACTATTTGGTTGCGCAGTGCCGTTATGCACACACTTGGTTTCACCCTGAAGCTCTTCTCCCTTTTTTGAAACCGGAGGCTGACCTAGTTCTCCCTGACAAGCTGCGTGAGGTGCTGCCAGGTGGTTTTCCGCGGGTCAGGAGTGACATTCAAACGGTTTCCACGACTACTTGAGCATGGGAAAGGTTGAGGAAGCGCACAGGGGCCGCAATTCTGTATTCCTCGGCATTACCATTACCCAATGCTAGATGGTTTCCGATTACGGGAGAGGGCACAATGCGGCATACATTAGCTGCCTCGGACATAGTGAAGGTGGGTGACCTGTTCCCCGGGGGTCATGTTCTCTCCTTAGACGAAGATGACAGATTCTCTGATTGCAATTTCCTGACCCGCTTCAACATGTCCAGAATGATATCTGCGTTGCGCGCTAAGTTTCCCACGTATCCGGTGGAGCCTGATTCATTCCCCCCACTAACTTTGATCCTTGAAAACACAAGCGGCGCACGCTTAATTTCCAAATTGTACAGGACTTGTGCTCAGATGCTACCTGTAGATGACTCCAAGCTTAGGCTGGAGTGGGAAACGGACACGGGAGGGCCAATCTCAGATAAACAATTGGCAATGTGCTGTGAGGCTACCAGGGACATCTCACTCAATAGTCGGCATAAGTTATTACATTTTAAATTTCTTCGTCGCGCCTAATTTACACCTGCCATGGCCCATAAGATTGATGCTTCCAAGCCACACACTTGTTTAAAATGTGCTTCCCCGCATGCTGACTTTCTGCATTTGGCCTGGTCTTGTCCTCGACTACACACCTACTGGACAGCAGTGCATGAGACCCTGGGGAAGATTGTTGGTATCCCTCTTGTCCCCCTCCCTGAAATTGCCTTCTTGGGGTATACAATCCAGATTCCCAAGAAAGTTAGGAAGTTGGCCTCCCTTGGGCTGCTGTTGACAAAGAGGGAGGTGGCTATTCATTGGGGGCAGAAAGACGTCCCCTAAACTGCAGGATTGGTTGACTAGCCTGACTTGCTGCAACACTCGGGCGGAAATATATGCCAGCCTCCTGCCATTGACATCACGCCCCAGAGACATCTGGGGTCCACTGAGGGCACATCTTAACGCAGCCAAGCAGATTTCAAACTCACAGGCAGGCAGTGGTATTGTGCCTGAGGGGGTGGGCTGAAGATGAGGCCCGGAGGCACACAGATATTGGATGTGGCGGTGTGGGACAGAGGGGTGGGGTAGTGCTCAGTGCGATTGCACGACATGGACAGCCTTAAGTGCACCAACTTGGATTGGGGGTTGCGGGAGGGTGTTACAGGGGAGGTTTTGGGGTTAGTGTCGACTGAGATGTTACTATTTTTACTGATTGGTCCGATGTCCGCTATTGCGCTACAACTGTCAGGAATGTTTTGGCTTGTATGTGACGACTGTTTATGCAATGCACTGTGAATTATTTCCTTTATTTGAACATAAAGTGTTAAAAAAAAAAAAGTACTTTTGTACAGTCACAGTTCTCCAGTTTTGGACCTTTCATAGATTCACTTGCTTAAATCATCTCCGTCGTCTTAGTGGGAGCCGCACGGTATACTTATAATAGCAATAGTAAAACTACCATAGGCTACAATGCAGTAAACAGTCACTGCAATAGCCTATCCATTTTTTTTTTGTAAAAAGTGTGAGAAGTTGGCCTGATATATGATGTCACTAGTTCTAGTGTACACCTTGTATCAGTCCAAACAACCCTTATGGTGATTGGTTGTAAAGTCAACCTTATAGACCAGCTATCCTAGTGGTAGCATGGACAAGAGCAGTCTTAGGCTAAACTCTGTATGGCATGTGAAGCCAGCTGTTATACCATTTGCAACCCCTTGAATACCAACTGAAAGGACACCACAAGAGATATATATAAAAATAGAATGTATTTATTCTAGTCAAAATACCCTCAGCACTCTTTATGAGATTCGAGGTAAGTACAACACAATCTTATTTAAGCATACATAAGTCACACAGGTAATTAATACAGTTAGGCCCTAGGGGCCACGCAAACCATATACTAAGTAAGTGGTATAAGAACCACTGTCACGAACACAGGTTAGGCCTAGGCCTAGGGAATCGCTGGGGCTACACTATCCTATCAGTTGCTAGGCAGTGGGAGGCCCACGGGATTCAGGTGCAGAGTGGAAACACTCACGCGTAATGCGTTAAAGTCGATAGAAATAGTAATGTTTAGAAATTAAGAGTTTTAGGACACTTCGGAAGGAACTAGGAGTTAAAGACTTGTAAACTAGACACTAGGATAGTCAATGCCCTTGTGAGCACCGGAGTACTCAAGTTACCTAGCCCACGGGCTGCGGGTGCATAGGTGTGAACTTGCGTCGGGTTTCGTTGTCGACTCCTATGGATGCCTGAAGAAAAGATGCTGACAGGCAGTCAGTGAAGAGTGTCTGGTGGATTCCAAGGATGGAATCAAGAAGCCGGATACCTGCAAGCAGAGGGGACGAGAGTCTAGGTCACCAGCCAGGAGCCGGGAAGGAACCAGGAGGGAACCAGGCGATGTCGTGAAGATGCAGGTGAAGAGGTGAAGCTTGTCGCAGCAGCCACGGGTACCAGGAGGCGTCGAGGACGACCAGAACCAGGAGGCGAGCTGTCCCACGAGGGCTCTTGCTGTTGGCGGCGTCGATGTCGAGTTTGGACACAACAAGCCTTGGCAAGCGCAACCCACGCAGAATGAAGGATTCGCTTCTGTTGCAGACCAGGAAGGCCTGAGGTGCTTCTCTTTCACAGGGAAGCAAGGGCCAGTCTGGAGGAGCCAAACCAGCGGTGGAAAGTCAAAGGTTCGTCGTCGCAGAGGTCACTAGCCAACGGGCAAGCAACTGGACAGACGTGTCGAGCAGGAAAATGCAGAAGGGCCCCACGCAGAACTCGTGGAGTGTGGAGGGCTGATCTTTGGTGCAGATGGTGCTCGGGGTTGGGGCTTCTCAATCCCAAGAGTACAACTTCAAGGATGCCTCAGAAGCTGCGCTGGAAGCAAGTAGCCAATTTTCCCAGGTAGCCGGTCCCACGTCTCTCGTCGCCTCCACGGATCTCAGCTTTGCTGTGGATGTGGATCAGGGTCGGAGAAGTCTGGAAGTCAAGGCGCTGGTTGGGCTCTGCAGTCGGTTCCTCGTAGAACGTTGAGCAAAGCAAACGGCAGGTCGCTTGATGGTGCCTGTTTGCACAGGGTGGCCACTCCTTGGCCACAAGGGAGATTCTTCAGTCTTCTTCCGTAGTCGAATGTCGAAGGTCCAGAGTTTCTGTTCAAGTTTCAGTTATCAGGATAATCCAAAGTCCTAGGGACTCAGCTCCCACTCTTATACTAATCTGGGGGGCTGGGTTACCTGCTAGGTCCCTCCTATGGGTGGGACCAGGGAGGGGGGTGGTTACACCCCCTTCCCTTTGTTCAGTTTCGCGCATGGGCTGGGGCTGGATTGCCCCAGCACCGGTTTGAACCGGACTATGCGTGGGACACCTTGTGTGCCCCAGGCAGTGTCTCGTTTCATTCATCCCTCCCTGCCCCAATACACTAAGGCCTGTCTAGGGTGGTGCTTGCACCTCCCAAGGCAGGAAACCTATTGTCCAAGCCTCCCTCGCTGGAAGGACTCCCAGCAGCAGGAGGTCAGACTTGTGTCTGTGGCAGCAGCATCCATTTTGTGATGCTGGGGCTCTGGTTAACTTTAACCGGGTAGTAGGTCTTCAACATGTCTTCTCCCTCTAGAAGGGAGGAATACTATCCTCATCGCCAGAAATGGTGTGGGGTTAGTATTCCAAAGTGTTAGACACCTTACACGACATGTTTTGATAAAGCCAAACCATAGTTACCATAACAGCGAGGATTATAAGGCACTTTAAGAGTATATGGTAGGCGATATCATAGAACAGCTATAAGGACATGGTTCCGAAAGCTGCAGACAGGCTCAGCTCATGCTAGAGCACCATCTCACATGTTACCAAGCACTCTGCCTTCAGGGTTGTTAAGGCCTGCCATAGGAGTGACTGATAGGTTACCCATGTGTCTATATATAAGGTAGGTATAGGAATACTACACCTAAGCAAGGGGTGATTACACAACCTTGCCCCAGCTGAGTGATCAGCCAGTTGTCATAATGGAAGGCCAGCCAGGGGTGGCATAATACATGCTGCAGCCCCTGGTAGGCCTAGGGTACACCTATGCCCTGTGTACCTAAGGTACACTGTACAGGGCCCTAGAAGGTGATCCTTACCAATTGGGTTATGTACCTAAAGTATATAGTATGAATTTAGACAGAGAACAGCTGGGCTGTGGGTCTGATTAGCAGGCCCACAGCCACATCTAAGTCGAAAACCAGTGAAGCAAAAGCAAAAAGTGGGGGTGAACATAGAAAGCAGACCCATCTCTCCTACAAAAAGAACCAAACTTAAGAAGTAGCCAATCAGGCAACAGCACCCTGTAGCACACTCTCAGGAAAGGCTAGGTTCCTCAGATTTTCTACCGCACGCCGTGTGAAAGGGAGTCTCCCTGAGCTCTGCTCAGTTTCTTCTTTTTTCCAGATTTATACTCAAATGTCAGATTCTTCAACGAAAGGTCACTTCAGGTCTTGTGGAACATGCTGAAAAAAGAGACTGCATGCTGAGGATTCCCATAAGAACTCTATATACGGTCTCTACCCTCAGCATAAGGTAAAGGACTGCAAAATTTGTTGGACTTTTTGAACCAAAGACAGAGAGGGTAGGTGGTTGATTTGGCTTCAGAGACTAAAAACAAATCTGATGTTGTCTCGGAGGATGAGTAGAGCTCTACCTCTCAGACCTCTCAGGAAACATCTGAAAGGAGAAAAAAGTCTCATGAATCTCCTGAAGTTTCCAAGAAAAAGGTTTCTAAAAAGTCTTGTCAGGAAGATACGGGCATCTCACTAAAAGTAGAGCATTAATTTACTACTGAGGAAAAGAGCCATTCAACACAAAACATGGAAAACAATCTTCAGAAACATCCATGAAGATTACAGTATCTAGAAAGCTTATATCATCGATGGCGTTATCTGTGTCCCTGTCGATAGAAAAATCACCATCTGAGTGCATTTCACCTACCTCGTCGTCGAAGATCTAGTAGACGAAAAGTACATCGTAGACGACGGATTCGACTACGCTGTTGACAGTCTCGCCGCTGACCCTTCCAGTGACGACCAAGGCCTCAACATCGCCAGTGACTTCTTTGTAGATGACAACTCACACGACGACTTCCTCGTCATCGTTAACGAAGTTTATTTCATCGACAGTCGTGGCATTGTCGACTATAGTGACGGCGATTTCTTCTGCTCCTATTATGTCCTCTTTGACGACACAGACACCGCTGCCGTCGACGAAGCTGATGATGCTGTACCCCACACCTGGTCATAAGCGACCGCCAACGTTGCAACTAACGCCTGAATATCCATTGACGACGTTTTCGTCGACAACACCAGTGACTGGTGTTTTTCCAGAATCCAGCAGTGTTTTCACCCTTACCACCTTCTACATTTCTGAAGGAATCTGATGATGATGGGATGTTTGGTCCTGCTCACAATCACTCTCGGCTTCGCATGAGGTATCACGATGATAATGAGGATGACTATGAAGGTTACTACCAGCAGGAATATCACCCTCCACATGCAGAAATTCAATACATGGAGCCGGTTAGTGAACCCATGGTCCACCTTCCTGTAGCTTTGGTTCAAGACCTGCAGGACGTGCTACATGACTACCAGACTCGTTTTCCGTCAACAACTGCTAATCCACCTCGACCGCCACTGCCGCCCCCTGCACCTCTACCACTAGCTTCTCCTCCACGTAGACCTGAGCCTTCTCCTACGACTTCCCCTTAAGGGATACTGTTTTACCACAACATGACACTTCTGATGACGGCGAAATTGAGGAGGGTCAATCTCAGAAAGATGGGCAAGTAGGTGATGAATGGGAGGACTGTGTTATTTCAACGCTTGCTTCTTCTTCTCCTCAGACTGTGGATTCTCTGCCGGAGGACATTGGCTGTTTCCATGCACTAATGGAGAGAGCGGCTTCTCGTTTTCAAGTATCAATGACAGTCAAGCAGTCTGACTGTTTTCTTTATGATTTTAAGGATCCATCCAGAAAGACTGTGAGAGGGATACCTATTACTGATCACATCTAGGAGGAAGGTGTTAAGGTTATGAGGCGACCCGCCACGGTTGTCCCAGGATTGACAAAAAAATATAGGGCTCCTGATGATGCTCCAACTTCTCTCTGGTAGGCGATCCTAAGCCAGATTCTGGCATCTCTCAGGCTGCCCAGCGGAGATCAAGAAACCCTTTAGCGCCCATTACTACACCACCTGACAAGGAGGGAAGGCGCCTTGATAACATTGGCAATAGTTGTACTACAATTTCAGGTACTACGGTGCGCACAGCTAACGCTCTGGCAATATTAGCAAGATACGACTACCAAATGTGGTCCAATATCACCCCTTAGATGGACCTCCTTCCGGACGATAAAAGGATAGAAGCAAGAAAGATCCTTCTTGAAAGAGAAAGATCTGCATCAGAAATTATTGATGCTTCTATGGATGTGGCTTCCCAGGCTTTTCGTCAACTCCCTGGAGCGGCTGTCCTCAGGCGTCAGGGTTGGCTGGAGGCAACAACGTTCCGCCCTGAGGTGCAAAGCAAAATTGTGGACATGCCATTTGATGGCAAAACGCTTTTTGGCAAACATTTTGATGACACCTTACAGGCTATTAAAACTGACACAGCTAGGGCTTTGGGCATGCTCCAATACAGAGATCCCCTTTCGTGAGGCACGTGGCAGAGGAGCATATTTGTGTCGAGAAGGTTACCAGAAATACCAGCCTCAGACTTACACCTCTTTGCATCCTTCCTAACAACATCAGCAGCAGTAGCATGTACCACTACAGGCTGCTTACTCCAGACAGCCCAGACGAAATCAACAAGGTCAATCCAGAGATACTGTCAGAAAACTGTAACAAGACCTTCCTGCCTGCCGCTCTTACCTCAGTCACTCCATTCAAGAAAATTCCCCTCTCTTGTTATCTAGGTCAATAGCAGAAAAGAACAACAGACAAATGGGTCCTGTATATAATAAAATATGGTCATACCCTAGAGTTTAACACTGCACCACCTCTTCATCCACCTAAAAAATCAATACCAACCCATCTGTTAAAGAAGGAGGCATTGATCATGCTCCACGCAATCGAAGAGGAAGGGGCTTCTACTCCAGTTTCTTTCTGGTGAAGAAGTCAGTAGAATGACGTCCCATTTTGGACCTCAGAAAGCTCAACAAAAACTTGCAGAAAAAGTCCTTTCGCATGGTAACTCCTGGAGATATTACAGCTTCTGAACCATGCGGATTTCCTAGCAAGCCTAGATTTAAAGTACTCATATTTCCATATCCCTATCCATCCCAAGCATTGAAAATTCTTCTGTTTTACTGTGGCAGGCGCACACTATCAGTTCAAGGTGCTTCCCTTCAGCCTCCGTACAGCTCCTTGGGTTTTTACAAAGTGTCCTGCTCCCATGGCAGCATACCTACGATTAAAAGAACTACAGATCTTCCCGTATCTCGACGATTGGTTGGTGAAGGCTCCTCCTCTTTGTCAGGCCTCAAAGGCCATCTCTTTTTGCCTGCAGCTCTTCTGCTCTCGAGGGCTGGCAATCAATTATCAAAAATCCATTCTTATACCTTCACAGAGGATAACGTTTCTCGGAGCAACACTGAACACTGGCTCACAATCTCTGCAAAAAAGAGTTTGTTTCTGTCCGTCTGCTCAAATCCTTTATCGGCATGATGTCTTCTGCCACCCTCCTGGTGCCTCACGCACGTTTAAGGATGAGACCTTTTCAGGAGCAATTGCACAGACAATGACTTCAGATAACAGGATCATTCTAGGATATCATTCGGATAACCCCGGTCATGAAAACCGCACTTCCTTGGTGTCAGTCCACCAACAATCTATCTGTGGGACTCATTCCTCTCTCCTCTTCTAGAGTTTGTTCTAACAGATGCGCCATTGGAAGGTTGGGAGGCGCCCCTTCAGGACCTCCAAATAAGCGGCAAATGGAATCGGTCTTTGTCCAAAATGCATATCAGTTTTCTGGAACTGAGAGCAATTCTCGTAGCCCTCTTGTCGTTTATCCCAAGGATTCAAGCATCCTCAGTCCTCATTCGTACAGACAATACCACCTGAATGCATTATCTTAACAAGCAGGGAGAAACGAGATATCCAATCCTATCTCTGGAAGCTCAAAGGATCTGGGAATGGACTCTACAGCATCATGTAATCATCAAGGCGGGGCTTCTCCCAGGAGTAAAGAACAACCTGGCAGACACCTTGAACAGATTACGTCAAACAAAACACGAGTGGAAACTCAATCAGTTGATTATCGATTCCATTTTCCAGAACTGGGGAACACCAAACTTAGACCTATTTGCATCTCAAGGGAACCAGAAATGCCCATTCTTCTCCACAAGTGAACCTCAGAGAGGGTCATGGGGGAATGTGTTTTCTATAAGATGATCAGGAATCTTTGTGTATGCTTTGCCCCCATGTCCTCTCGTCTCCAGATTTCTGATGAAAGTGAAACGGGAACCATGCCAGCCCATCCTCATTGCTCCATGTTGGCCCCACCAGCATCAGTTCACGAAATTGCTCCTGCTGTCACAATCCAAGCCTTATTGACTGCCCAGTGACAACGACTCTTTTAACCATGAACAAAGGGCAAATCCTGCATCTGCACCCAGCTTCTCTTCAATTACATTCCTGGAACCTGAGTTCAATGAATTCAAAGATTTAGTCATTCCTCAAGACTGTAGAGATATATTGTCCAGAGGTAGAGCAGAGTCCACTACTAAAATATACAGACTAAAATGGAAAAGTTTTTGTTCTTCGTACCTTCAAGATTACATTCACCCTCTTCTCGCATCTCTGGAACAAATGTTGACTTATCTCTTATCTCTGGCAAAATCAGGTCTGGCGTACGAGTCAGTAAGTGTCCATCTCGTGGCCCTCTCCCCAATATAGATGCACGTCTGATGCTTCTTCTCTTTGCTCTTCTCGCATTATAAAGCATTTCATGAAGGGATTATTCAGGACTTTTCCCTCCATTCGGCCTCCTTCGCCGGAATGGCGCCTTAATGTAGTCGTGTCTCAATTAATGAAACCACCGTTTGAGCCAATTCACAAAATTGAACTAAGGTTTCTCACCTGGAAAGTGGCATTGCTTCTCGCGCTTACTTCTGCAAGGAGAGTAAGTGAAATTCAAGCTTTCACCATAAAAGAACCTTACGTACGCTTTACGGATGCCTATGTTATGCTGAGATCAAAACTCTAAGTTCATACCGAAGGTCCCATCTCAGTTTCACCTTAATGAACATGTTATCATGCGCACTTTTTTCCCACATCATTCTTCACCGGCGGAGAAACCTCTTCACTCTTTGGATGTCAAAAGGTGCCTTAAGTTTTATTTGCAACGAACCAAGCAGTTAGGCAGAATGGATCAACTGCTTGTATCTTATGGCCCTCTGAGATTGGGTTCTGCTGTCACAAAAAGAACCATTGCCCAATGGATTGCTGCTACTATTCAACTCTATCATTCTAAGGTGGGTAAACCGATTACTATAAAAGCCAAGGCTCATTCTACGAGAGCAGTTTCTTCTTCTGCTGCTCTTTTCGCTGGAGTGCCATTGGACAAGATTTGCTGTGCCGCTACATGGAAGAGTGCTCATACTTTCATGTGGCATTATTGCCTGGATATGGCAACTTACAGCAAGGCAGCGGTGGGACGTCATTTATTTCATTAAGGTAAGCCTCTATTCTTATAGGTGTTTTTTTCCTTCTTCATTTGTTTTTTTTACCAATATAACGTAATGGTATGTGATTTTGCTTTCGCATGTTACATTGTTGATATGCTAGTGATTAACATATTTTATTCACAATGTAGTTAAGTATATGCATGTATATTGTTACCCACCATCCTCTATGTATGTGTGTGTGTGTGTGTATATATATATATATCGCTCAAGAAATCCCTTCTGCACTAGAAGAGGAAAGCCAGCCACACCAACGAAGCTCATTATTCCATCAGTATTTTTATTGGCAAAAGAAACAAGACGCATTTCGACCTGCTTTACTCTTGGTCCCATGACCCCAGTGTCCTAGCAACTGGCATAAATACCGCTTCACACAGGATGCGCCTAGTAAAAATGAACAAATACTTTACGTTTCATCATAACATTCTGTTCCTCTCACAACTTCAATTCTTTTAAAACTTTATCAGGTATAACAGTGAAGAAATAGCAACTGTCTTTCCTCTTCTAGTGGAGAAGGGATTTCTTGTGCGATATTTGGCGGTGGCGACCGCCGGACCAGCCCCGACTAGCGTGGCGACCTCACTATGCAACAACGTTTGATATATATATATATATATATATATATATATATATATATTACCTACTGGCGGTCGCCAGTAGGTAGTTATAGTTAGGACCCTGTTTCCATAGGAAATCCGCAACATTCTATTTTGAATAACTTTGGCGCCGGTCGACGAATCCTCGCGAATTTCTCAAAATAGGTGGGGCGCTACGCTCCGCTCCTACCCTGAAAGTCTCGGGGGGGATTCGTCAAGCGGGGGCTGAGATAAAAGGGGGGTCCCAAAACGCGTTTTTCCCATGCATTTTTCTATAGGACCTTTAGACAGGGCTACAGCCCGAACGGCTGAACAGAATTACTAGAAATTTGGCAGAGAGGTAGTCCTCAGGTCAAGGAAGTGCCTTTTGTAGGTTTGGTGTAAATCTGTTCAGTAGATTCTGAGAAAATAGCCTTTAAATCAATATATATATCTGAGCCAGCTTACGGTACGCTTACCGTAAGCTTACCGTACGCGTACGGTGGCGTGCGCGAGCGCGATTCTGATTGGCTGTTACATCTAAGTAAACATTCGAATCGGTCGAAACCAGGAAGCGGCGGCCGCCATTTTCTCTCTCGCACTCTGAGGGGGGGGCTGTAAACAAAGGCAAAAAACATATAAAGGGGCTGTTTAGACAGCGCCCATGCACATAGCCATGTTAGTTGAGTCCTCAAAGATCCCCCAAGGCCAAAAACTGTAAATTTTTATTTTTTGAAAATTTCGCCGATTACGCTTACCGTACGCGTACGGTGCGCTTACGCTAAAAATTTTAATAAAAAAAAAAAAACCACTCTCTGTGCATGGCATATTATTGTCATCACTTACAAATTAAATTTAACAGATTACCTATCACAAGGAAGCGCATAATATGTCCTCCATGTGCGCACGGTGCGTAACGTGGGCACGCGGTGCGCGTAGCGCACTGCGTGCCCACCTTGCGTGTACGGCACTAACTGCGTAAAGTGGGCACGCGGTGCGCGAAGCGCACCGCGTGCTCACTGTGCGCGCACGGTGCGCGAAGCGCACCGTGCGCGCACGGAACGAACTGCGTTAAGTGGGCGTGCACGCCACGAATGGCGTAAAGTAACTTAGCATTTAAAAAACCGTACAAATTCACTGAAAAAACCATAGGTTTCACACACGTTATAGTTAGGAATTAGCATTTAAAAAACCTTGCTAATTCAATGAAAAAACCATAGGTTTCACACATGTTATAGTTAGCTGGAAATTTTACTGATAAAAAACCAATGAAATTCCCCCGTTATAGTTACTGTAGGCAACTATAACTCACGCGACCGCAATCCTCTGCTGATGACATATGTGTCTTTATGAAAAAAAAATATTTGTAATATATGTATAGCTAAAATTTAATGGAAGAAGACATGGGCAAATAAGTGTCTAAATACAGTATTAGCATCCGCAGAGGATTGCGGTCGCGTGAGTTATAGTTGCCTACAGTAACTATAACGGGGGAATTTCATTGGTTTTTTTATCAGTAAAATTTCCAGCTAACTATAACATGTGTGAAACCTATGGTTTTTTCATTGAATATGTATATGTATGTATCCAAAAACAATCGTTACCACGTTTTCACAAGAACGATGCCATGGCCTCATACTTCATCTCAGCGTGATTTTATTTCAATGGTCTTGTCACTCTACGCGTTTCAGAGGAACACACCTCCGTGTTCACGAGTAAGAGCGTTGTGTAAGACAACTTAATTTAACATAATCATGTGACACCCAAATAATAAACAGTGAAGACAGATTTTCCGTGTGCAAAGGTTCTCAGAGCTAGGAAAACAGACTTTACAAAACATTCTTTCGCAACATTTTTTGTGTGTAAATGTATGGGGGGGACTTGTCCAAGTGCTCAATTTGCTCATATAATTTTTTAAACATAAAATTAGATATGTCTCTAATATTCGCCGTGTACTCTTAATATAAGCTTATACATAAAATGTTTGGCAGAGCATATCAAATTGAGATAATGTCTCTCACGTTAGCGATTGGAAGACTCAGTATAAATTTGTATTAACATGAGCAGTCAAACTCTTAACACTCGTATTGCCCTAATAGGCAAATGGAAATCTTAAACTGATTGGGACATAAATTTATCAATCAGAAGCACACCAAGGTTCCACACTTTTAACCAAATCTCATATATATATATATATATATATATATATATATATATATATATATATATATATATATATATATATATATATATATATATATATATATATATATGTATTTATTTATTGGTTGCTTATATGTACATTTATCTATGCATGACTGTTCATTCATTGCATTGTAGCCTATGGTAGTTTTACTACTGCTATTATTAGTATACTGTGGGACTCCCACTAAGACGACGGAGAAGATTCAAGCATGTGAATCTATGAAAGATTCCAATACTGGAGAACCATAGTTACAGATAAGTAAAGTAACTAATTTTCATGGCTACTGGTGTACCCTTGCAAGTCCCTAGTATATGGTACTAAGGTAGCCAAGGCATAGGTACACCAGGGGTCTCCCATGAGCTGTAGCATGTAGTGTGCTACCCATGGGAGTCCACTTAAACTGTGACAACAGGCCTGCCATGCGCCTCTCACAACAGATACAAGTTTCCTTATATCTGAGGTCACTGCACTTAAAACCTCTGACTCACCCCTATGGCGGGCTCTTCAGTCATGAGGGCAGGTTGCTTGGTTTTAAGTGTGAGGGTGCCCATGCATGAGCAGGACCCCCCTACAATTCCCGGAGTCGATGCCCCAGACTTTGTAAGTACAGTCAGCCATTTTTAGTACATATAGTGGACATCATTTGTTACGAAATGTCTAACTGCACAGTGGCTGCACCGAACACGGTCATGTTTGGTATTAAACAATTTGGAATCATTCCCCAACACTGATTCCAGTGTTGAATGTATGATCCCATGTACTAAGGGGCTCCCTTGGGTACCCCCCTGTACTCCCAGTAACAGCCTTTCAGGGTCTGCCAGCAAGCTAGTGCTGCTGCCAACCACAGAAACGATTCTGCCCTCCTGCTGCTGAGCCAAGCTCGAGCAGGGGAAGGTAGAACAATAGGTTTCCTGTCACAGGGACGTGTGATCACCTCCCAGATAAGACTTAGTGTATTGGGCTGGGGTGGGGGTGCTTGCCAGCGCCATCAAACAGCTTTTAAAGGGCACATTTGGTGCCCTCCTTGCATACTCCAGTTCGAGCTAGTTCGGGGGACCCTTGACTCCCGTGCTGGCTTGAAACTGGGATAGGAAATGGGAGTATTCTCCCCTCTGTCCAGCCCCTCCTCTAGGAGGGACCCCTGAGTTGTTCCTACCCTTTCCTTAAGGTACTTAAGAGCTTACCTATCGGTGGGCCCTTAGATTCTTCATGGGACAAGACTCGAGCCTGAAACTACGTCGCTCTTCTACCGTCTGGACACTTAGACTTCGACTGGAACCGAGGCGGCACCAAGAAAGACTTCTGCTGCTCCTGGTGTCGCTGTTCTTCGAGTCTTCTTCGTCGTCTGTGTTTGTGCTTCTGCCAGGTCCTTCAACATACCTGTGGGCATCAAGGGCACCCGAAGAAATCTCCCTTTTAGTGAAGGGAGTCAATCCCCTGCATCTGCAGGCACCGAAACGAAGCTGACGAGTCTGTTGTGCCTGTTGTCCGACGAACTTCCTGAAGCTCAGCAACACAGATGGTGGTTCTGCAACTCCCTCTAGGCCTGACCTGTCCTCTCTGCAATTTGAGGCAGTATCCTGTTGTAAAGGAAGATACAGAGTCCATCTGTACATGTAGGTTACTTCTTTATTAGGTGCTTGGTTCCAGCATAGGTGGTCAGGATGGTAGGAGAAGATAGATGATACAGCGATAGCCCCACCAGGAGCAAGCTCCTTACAGCTCAGCCTGAGTTGACTAACTGACTCTCTAACACAGAGAGGCACCCAGGCATTCTATGATGTCATGGAACCTTCTGATAGAGCAGTACAGTGGAGAATAGTAGACAAGTAATTTACTACACATCCTCCTTCCTTAGGGAACAACAGCAGAAGTGAAGATAAAGATAAGTAAGATACCTCAATATATTGTTAGCTAGAAGACACAACTATGAAATGCTCATATCCACAGATGTAATGCATGAGGTATCAGAAATTCCACCGGCATGAACAGAAATGTGTTGAGATGACAAATAACATTACTACACACCCCATCCCCCTCCCTTAGGGAAAAACAAAGCATGGCTTAGATGGAAAAAAACAATGCAACAGAGAAGGGTGATCACCCACACAGCCTTCCCATAAGCGGGTACACCACAGGGTAGACACCCTGTTAAACAAAGGTGGGTGCAAACACTAACCCTTGGGAGAAAACAACATCCCCAATAGAGAGGTACAATAGGGGCTAGATACACTCTAGATAACAAGAAGAGTGCCCCCTCAACAACAAAGATACTCCAGAGAAGAAACACTCTGTAAGGAAACACGAGATCCCTTGGTAGAAGGCATGCTGACACTTAAAGAGGTCTAAACACTGGAGAAAAGCTTCCCACTCAAAGTTGTACAAGCGTGAAACCCTTGGCCACGAATTCCACGCAGGTAGACTTCGACCGGAGCATAGTGTCCGCATGAAAGAAAGACCCAAGATAACGTTAGGAACCAACCAAAAAACTTCACCAAGGAACACGACAGGGTACTAACCCATGAACATAAAACAACCTTCCCTAGATAGGGTACACCAAAGGGTACACGCACCCTAGAAAACTGAAAACTAAATTAGAGGCATTGATTACCCCCACAACCTCCCCAAAGAGATGGGTACACTACGAGTTAAACACTTTAAAAAACAACACAACTTCCCCTAGGTAGGGTACACCACAGGGTAGTCACCCTGGGAACTGACATGAGGCATTGACTACCCACAAACACAACTTCCCCTAACTAGTTTAAACCTAGAATGGTACACCACAGGGTAGTCACCCTGGGAACTGACATGAGGCATTGACTACCCACAAACACAACTTCCCCTAACTAGTTCAAACCTAGAAGGGTACACCACAGGGTGCTCACCCTGCGAACTGATATGGGGTATTGACTACCCACAAATGACAGAACCTCCCCTAACAAGGGTACACCACAGGGCACTCACCCTGGAAAACAAAAGCTACAACCTCCCCTAAATAGGGTACATCAGCACAACAACTGACCTCCCCATGGCAGGGTACAACCTCCCTGTACCAGGGTACACCGTAGGGTATACGTCACCCAAAAAACAAAACTTGAATTGGAGCACAGACTGCTCCCTCAACCTCCCCATGTCTGGGAACAACGCCCCCAAGACCTCCCCATAAATGGGTACACACTGCTCTTGCAAACTGAGAAGGGAGCGCCATACAACTGTTACAGACCCTAAAATCAAAACATGACCGTAAAAACACTCACACTAATATTGGACATGCATTAATATGACAAGTATTAATATAAAAGGAAAATTCGTAAACTCTGGTGAGCGATCTCTCACCCGAAGTCCTCTCATGAAGCTCGATATGGTTGTTCGCATCAAAAGCGATGTAGCGCAGAGACTCCCTCATGGTTAATGTTCAGTGTACTTCCAAAGACATAACAGGCAGTTGCCGTGGTTCCTGAAGTAAGTGCTGCTTCCAGGGCAATCAGCGCAACAATATGAAATTGCAAAGAAGACGGCAAAGTTTTCTGACGCTGTTGGAACTTGAACAAAACGCGGTTGGCAAGACATGTAGAAGACTGGAGACTGCAAGGAAATCCAGTGTACAATGACAGTCACAAAACGGCGGCGCGCACGGTGACGCCGCGCCGGATGGCTCTCAGCCCGTTCAAGCTGCAAAGCGTCACAACACAGCTCTGAGAAGCGTAGAGCCAAGCACAAGATGGTGGCATGCTTCGTGACAGCGCGCCAGGAGGTTACCAGCAACAGCGTGCGGCAAAGCGTTCACCGGACAGTAAGGGCAGACGTCCCAGAAGATGGCTGGAGGCAACACGAGACAGGTAGGGCCGCGCGCGTGGAGAGTATGCGCGCGGTGGGGGGCTCGTGTGCAGTCTAAATGGTACGGTTAAACTGCCATGTTCAGATAACTGCATGAGCATCCAAACCTGGAAAGTAAAATGCCTCCACTCACCGTAAAACACGCGGCCACAATCACCGCCCTTCCTAACCTGTGCATCGGTTGGCCAGAGGTGCCGCCTTTCACAATGTCTGTCATTAATTTGATCAAATTAACAAAGTTGAAGTTGACACGGTCCAAGCCAGGTGACACACAGGACCACGACACTCGACTTGTGTGCTACACACCGTTCATGTGGTGGAAGGAAAAATACACCAACACTGCTGCTGCCACAGCAGGACGCTTCCCACGTAGATCGAGGGCCCACACAAAATAATGAACACAGAAGGATGGGCAAGCCACTTGTTGGGGAGACCATTGATAGTAGGAGTCTTACAGTAGACAGATGGGTGACAGCAGACTCACCGGTGATGAGGTGTCAAACGCCCAGGCTTCAGGCTGTCCAGATGGTACAGGACACTGGTGGGGCTGGCCAGGGCATTACCTTTGAGTTTCAATTGGCGTTTTGAAAGTCCTTAAAGTCTTTAGTTCCTTGTCCTTAAGTTCCTCAGTTGTCCTTACTCCTCGTGTAGGTTCAAGATCGTCGCCAAAATTGTTGTAAAGGAAGATACAGAGTCCATCTGTACATGTAGGTTACTTCTTTATTAGTAGCTTGGTTCCAGCATAGGTGGTCAGGATGGTAGGAGAAGATAGATGATACAGCGATAGCCCCACCAGGAGCAAGCTCCTTACAGCTCAGCCTGAGTTGACTAACTGACTCTCTAACACAGAGAGGCACCCAGGCATTCTATGATGTCATGGAACATTCTGATAGAGCAGTACAGTGGAGAATAGTAGACAAGTAATTTACTACATATCCCTTATCTTAACTGCTAGGACCAAACCCCTGTGCACTGCGTCGACTTGCTGTTGCCAAGGCTTGTTGGCTCTGCATTCTAGAGATCTTCGGGCTGCAAGAATCTTCAGCCTCCAGCATCTCTTCGCTCCAAGATTAGTGTCTTCACTGCACTCCTGTGCCTTTGGCCTGTGGGTCCTCCTGAGGGTCTCTTACTGCTTCTTGGCTCCCCTGCTTTCTCGGGGCCTTCTCTGACTCTCCTGCTGTTGGTAAGCCCTTTGGACCTTGATGGTCCCAACGTTGCTCCTTCTTCGTCTTCGGCGCCAGTTGTGGCTACTGTGGCTTGTTGATGATTCCGCCGGACACCGACCACCTAGTCACTGACATCTGACGCGGGACAACTCCTGCATGGCTTCAGGTCTTCCTCAGCATTGCCTGATTCTCACAGCTGCAGCACCAAGGTCACTGTTGACTCTCCTGAACCTCCCGACATTGGGACCATGAACCAACTAGGCCCACACTTGACCCACCCAAACAAACCGTGGGCGGAGTAGTAGAAGATTTGCACTATGATAATCCTTATTAGTCTCTTTCCATAACGATTTTACCTTGTTTTGAAAATAGTAATTTTGTACATAATTGTAATTTTTCTCTTATTTGTAATTTTATAATGGGATACCTGATGAATGCCGTGTGGGAAAGCTTATGATCAACACAGTAGGTGACAAGCCAGTGATAAATGTTATTGACCTAACTGTTTATAATGAAAAGTTTTCCATAAAGGCAGAAGCCCTGACATAATAACTGTTAAGAGCATACTTAAAGTCAGTAGGCTTTTTTGGGTGTATTGTATATATTATTCTCAACTCTAACCCTTTCCTTCTTCTGGAAAACCTCAATTTTCACCTGGAAGGCTGCTCCGACTTGAACACAACTTGACTACTCCAAGTCCTAGAAACATTTGGCCTCACCCAACATGTGAAAGGACCCATGCACTCTACGGGATACCTCTTGTTTGCGATCTTTAAAAACTTCAACAACATCTCAGTCAACAATCCCATGCCAATGACCTGGACCTCATCAGATTCACCATCCCCTTCCTGATTCAACACAGAACGAACCTCAAACCAGCCCACCAAGACTCAAACATCATCGCAGAGGAAGACTGGACAACCACCTATCTCAAGGAACACTGGCCTGAACACAGAAGCAGCCTTTTCAACTCAATCACAAACTTCAACAACTGGGCCACCACCTGCACTGACACACTAGCCCCCCTCAAACCCACCAAATATCACAAAATCCAGGCCGTAAGCCAGCTGGTACATTGAGGCACTCGGCAAGACAAAGCACCACTGCAAACAACTGGAGCGCAGATAGAGAATGAATAGGACAATGCAGATAAGAACACCTTCAAATTCGCCTACAGATGCTACGACCAGGTGATCTGTGCCAGCAAACATTCCGTGCTCACTGATCGTATCAACCCCAGCACCAAGGATATCTTTCCATCAGATTTCACCTCAGAAGCCTGCTCCATCAACATCACCCCTTCACAGGATGCCTGCATCAAGGTCTCCCAGTTCTTCTGCAACAAGATAACCAGCACATATGACAATTTCAATTTCAACCCCAACCCGGACCAGACAGGCCTCGCTTCATAATTCCCCATTTCCTTCAAGGAAACCACACTCACCATACAGCCCACGATCTCCACAGTCAAAACTGCCGCCAACATGCAGTTCATCCACTCTGGGGCCTCCTCGGATCTTGCCCCACCACATATTTGCTAAAGCACTTCAACCAATTTGCTTAGCAATCACCCTGATTTGAAACGCCTCACTCTCTATAGTCACCTTCCTGGAAGCATGGAAACATGTTATAGTACTCCCCCCCCCCCCCCCCCCCACCCAAGAAGCCTTTTTCAGACCCAACAGCATTTGCCAACTACAGACCCATCTCCCTACTACCATACCCAGCCAAAGTCCTAGAGAAACTGATCAACAAACGCCTAAACTACCATCTCAACGCACACCAAATCCTCGATGTTACCCAATCTAGCTTCATACCCAACCACAGCATGGACATAACCCCCATTGCTGCCACAGACAACATTCTTATGATCCTGGACAGAGCTGGCACTGCAGCCCTCATCCTCCTGGATCTTTCTGTGACATTCAATACAGTGTCCCACCTCATCCTCATTCGGCACTTGCATCAGATTGGTGGAATCCAAGCACCTGCTCTCTGCTGGATATACTCCTTCCTGACAGAAAGAACTCAGGCAGTCTGACTCCCAACCGCTCGGATGCCCGCAACCTAATCTGTGGAGTGCCACAAGAATAGTTTCTCAGCCAGACCCTCTTTAACACATCCATGATCTCGCTCATTAACGTCCTATCCTCCCACAATGTTGATGTCCTTCCCTACACTGGTGACGCTCAATTCATACTCTCCATGTCGGAAAGTCACCAACTGCATGAAGTCCAACTGTCTCAAACTAAACACCGACTAGACAAGTCATGTCTTTGGGGGAAGAACCGAACTCTGTAGGACTGCACTTGGTGGCCAGCCAAACTTGGACCCACTCTCAAACCCACCACCCATTCCAAGAACCGCAGAATCATTTTTGACAGCTTAATCAAGATGACTTCTCAAGTCAAGGCATCCTCTACACTGGAATAATTGAACAACTACCAGACAACTTCAAACCATTCAGAGCTCTGCAGTCACTGTCATGCTCCACATACCACACCACATGTACATCACATCACGCCTGTGAGAGCTTCACTGACTTCCAGTATACAAACAAGTCCAGTTCCAACTCCTCACACACACACACACTTTCAAAGTTTCAACAGCCAAATCTCTTTCCACGAAACCAACCAACATCTCAGCCCGGCTGGACTACTACTCGCACACATCACACAAACATGCAATGCCAGAGCTGGCAGTCCAACTGCAAATATTTAATAAAGATTACGTGAAATGAAAACCCATAGTTTAATACTATATTTCAGTGCAAAATGTGTCCTTGTGTCAATGTTTGACGCGAGGATGCATTTCGGGCTTAAATTGTGAAAAAAGTAGGTTCTGTGAACAGCAGCTCCTCACGTTCTGATTGTTGACATTCCCTTGCTCCTATGCTATAGTTTTTTCCAAACTGTAGCATAATTATGCTGCATGGCATAATTTTGGGAATTCCACATAATGAGTGGAACACAAAATTCCCCAAGTAACCCGAATTATATCAGCTTAATTTAAATTCGCCACAGGTATAGTATTTTGCTACACAGAATCTCACAGATTACCTTAGAAGGGTTGGTTGACCCACCCACCCAAACAAACCAGGGGGTAGGGGAGTAGAAGATTTGCACTATAATGACTGTAAGCGCATACTCAAAGTCAGTAGGCATTTATGGGTGTATTGCTTTTACTCTGTATTAAAGCCTACAGATAAGAATTTTGTTAACAACATCTCCGATTACCTTTGCAGGGAAGGATGTTGGTTATCCCCTCTGACAATCACTGGGCTTTGGAGATTTTCACGTTAGTAATTCTTACCAAAAGCCATTCTTACCATATTAGGGGAGAGGATGTAGCCTTATGACTCGCGTAGTCGACCTCAAAGCTGGGTTCGAGTCTCTGCAAGGACGCTCAACATCCTTTGATTCTGGGCAAATGGCAAATCCCTTAATCTCCCCGTGCCTAACAAAAATGAATGTGTCCATCTGTAATGAGTCTGGTGCTCGTGTAAAGCACTCTGATACCTGATATCTTCGGGTCTAGTTCGCTCCATATATACAACTTTTTAAAAAAAAAATAAAAAAAGCACTTTCAAAGGCTTAACTCAGCTCAGTTGTCTGCAACGATCTTGTAATAATAAACGAGCTTTAACTAATACATACATCCATACATATAAATATATCAATATAGATACATAGAGGTCTTTTGGGTCAGCCTCCATGTGACATTGGCCTGTCTGAGTGTCATTTACTCTCTGCTTCCATCTATGACATTGTACTGCTTGGGGATAATGGTTCAGTCCACATCAATCATTGGCTCTCTTACCCTGTGAATGACAACAGTTTTTGATCACATGTGCTCATTCACCTAAAAATTAATGCCCTTCATTGTCGGGCTGGTTGTTCAGTCCTTTAGTTTTCATATGTATTATTTTATAGTTCCCCTTTCATTTCTTTGCTTTTCTTATTATTTTCATTTTTCATAAGAGGAGTCTACAGCTCTCTAGGCAGTGCTAAAGAGTCACTTGCCTGCTGCTCACCTCATCTATGTTGCACTGACCTAGCTGACCATTATGGAATGCTGTTGTCCACAGCGTATCATTGTATCTGATAGAGACTACTAGCCGCAGATTCCTCAATGTAGAATTATCCCCAGGCGTGAGAATGGATCTGGAAAATCATTGCCACAGACCTCTGCGTGCTGGGGGCGGTACCACGCGACCCCGCACTGACTTCGTCCGCGGACGTGGCGTCAGCGAGGTTACATAAGTCCCACTCCGGCGCGCTGACATCAGTTTCCTTCTTTTCCGCGTGCAACGTGGATCCGGAGTGTGCTTCTTGGCCTGCTTTCGGACATCTTTTAGCGCCTTGAGTTGGGAACAGTGTACCATGCCTTCGGGCTTTAAGACGTGTACTTCGTGTGCATGCCAGATGTTGGCGACGGACCCTCACCCTATTTGCATGTGGTGCTTGGGCGAGCACCATGACTCTAGGGACTGCGAGGCTTGCCAGCTTCTCAAACCGAAGTCCCGGCGGGAGCGCCGGATGAAGATGCTGTCAATCCGCTTGTCCAGGTTGGTGTCGTCGCAGCATCCGTCTCCTACTTCGGACGGGTCCAGGCCGCCGTTTCCGGCTGCGGCATAGTCCTTCGCCGAGGCCCCATGGGCGTCATTCACCCGCAGGTAAGTCTTGCAGTTTGCCGCCGAGGCCTTGTCCTCCTTTGGCAGAGGGCGCCGGTCCCTCCCGGGTTGTGTGCCCTCATCTGTCGCCACCCTATCCGTCATTTCCCGGCCTTGCGGCGACGAGGGCCCAGATGCAAGCCTACGCTACGGCTCTGCAGGCTTCCTTGAGCCCTCCTCCTCCTGTGATGTCCGTAGATTCCTCGCCGTGCGCGGGACCTTCTGCGGACTTGCCGGCGGCTTTTCCCCGGCGCGTTCGGCTTCAGGTGTTGGAGGTGTGGTGCCGTCGAGGTGCGGCCCTTCAGGGTTCCCCTCCTCTGCCCATGGCGTCCCGGCCTCGCCGCAAAGCCCTGCGGGGTTCCCTGCGGTGTTGCAGGAGGTCGCCGGGACTCAGGGCTCGCCCTCCAGTCCCCCTCGGTCCTCTGGACAGGCGTCTGTCTTCCCGGAGGCCGAGCCAACGCCTCTCTGGCACCAACGGCTTTCCTCCCCTGCGTGGGCGGCGGCGTGGCTGCAGGCCAGGACTCAGGACGCTTCCCCGGGTCCCTCTCGACCCTTGGTGCAGGCAGCTGCCTCGTTAGGGGCTGAGCCGGCGCCTTTTTGGCACGGTTCATTGGCATCTTCGGCTCAGATCCCTCTCTGCGGCGGCACGGGGTGCTGGAGGTCGACCCGGCGCCATTGGTGGACACTTCGGCGCCAGTCGAGGACTCCTTGGTGCCTGTGGTGGACTCCCCGGTGCCGTCCCGACGTCGGATCGTCGGCTCTTCTCCCGATGTCCCTTCCTCTCCGGAGGGTTGTCGTCTCCTCTTCACCGGAGACTGGATGCCGCGTCGTAGCCTTTTCTCCGGCGGATTCTACGCCGTCTCCACGTACACAGCCCCCGGACCTGCTCTTCTGTTCTCTGCAGTTGTCTGCCCCGCAGGCTTCTCCACCCTCTCCAGAGACCCCTCAGGTCCCCCACTCGTCCGTGGGTTTTCCATCCCTCAGGGGCTGGTCTTTTCTCCCTCCAGCGGGGCACGGGGACAGGCGTCTCAGTTTGCAGCCTTCGCCCACAGAGGAGTTGCTTTCCCCCCCACGTCGCCCTACGGAGACGAGTGTGGCCTTTGTCCCGGCAATTTCCATGTCCACTGGCATTCTGCAGATGAGGAATCCGGTTGCCCCACTGCCTTCGGACCACTTGTTAGAGGTGCTCCACCAGGGCTCTGGTGGAGGGGAGCTGCTTCTCCCTTTTGAACCGTCGCTCCATATCTCTCTTCTGGGGGCTCAGGGGTGCCCTGCCACGGGGGATCCGGTGCCTCAACCGCTCCTCCACTGCCACCGTGCTGCTCCGCACGAGCCACCCCTCAGCCCACGGCCCTGTCCTTCAGGCTGCTTTTCCTTCCTTGCCTTCAATGCTGTTTCCGCTGTCACGAGAAGCTCGGTGGGTGGACTCCTGGGGGCGTAACATTTTCGCCTCCACTAGCGCTGCTCTGCGTGCTCTCAAAACTGTGTTGGCTAGGGCTACTTCCGAGCTGTGGGATTCCGCGGAGTCCCTTCTGTCTCGAGCCTCCCAAGAGGGTGCCCGCGCGGATCTGCTGCACCATGTGCGGGATGGTCGGAAGTTAGCTACTTCCATTCTCCGTTCGGCCTTGAACGTCTCTGATTCCCTCGGCCACGCTATGGCGAGTTCTGTGACCCTCCACCGCCATGCTTGGCTGCAGTATGGTGTCTTTCCAGAGAATGTTCGGGGCATCTTGTAGATTTACCCTTTGATGGGTCTTTGTTATTTCACACCCACGCAGACTCTGCTATTCAGAGACTCCTTGCGGGGCTCCATCCTCCTCCTCCTCTGTAACTCAGCTCTCTGACGCCTTATGGGAGGCGTTATTCCTCCTTTCTCCTTGGGCCCTTGGGTTTTAGTTGGCCCATTGTGCGCTGTGTGCGGCTTTGAGTGCCTTCAGGGTCTTTCTGTTGGCCCTTTATTCTTTTGGCTGCTGGTTCAGCCCTTCAGCTTGTGGTGTGTGTTTTCTGCTGTTATGTGCAGCGGTATAGGTCCTCAGGTTGGGCCCTTTGCGTCTTTTTTGGCTGTTTAGTAAGCCGTCGTGGTGTTTTCCAGTGGTCTTTTCGGTTCTTGGCCTCTGATGCGGGTTTCCCTAAGAGCTGATTGGCTGCTTGGTAAGCCGTCTGTGGTGTTCCCACAGGTCTTTTATGTTCTTGACCTCTGCTGCGGGTTTCCCTAAGAGGTGTTTCCCTGTTCTTGTTCAGGGACGATTCATACCCTAGGTGGGGTATTTGTTGGCTATTGTATAGCCATGGTTTAAGCTGGGCAGGCGTGGATACCTTGTCAGGTTCCTCGCGTTTTCCTGGCGTCCCCATATACAGCTTGGTGCGGTCTCTATCTCCTTGATGTTTCTATCTTCTTTGCCTCTGGGTCATCGTCCCGACCTTTGTCATGCTGATCGCAGCGTCGTGTCTTGGTGTTTCCACCTTGTTCCCCGCCGATCCGGCTGGAGCCTGTCGGTCTTCGTCTTGCGCTCGCCTTGTTCTGAGCCACTGCTTCTTGGTATTTGCCTGCTATTGCTGCGTGTGCATGGTAGTTTTGGTCCCCCTCCGTGGCACTCGCCGTGTCCCCGTGTGCTCCTGTCCCTTGGTTGTTGGAGCTTTGCGTGCCTGTGTTCTCTTTCTCACGTCTGCGCTTCTCGACTGTGGTCCTGTTCTGGCCTTGCTCTCTAATTAGGGATAGACACCCATTTAGCTGTGCCCTTCGCTGTGTGTGTGTGTTCTCCCGGGGCTGGCTCTGCCTCCGTTCCACCTCTTCTCTTTGGCCTTGTGGGTGGTTCTTTCTTTCTTTGGTACTAGCGTGGTGCTGTCTGCCCCTCCGGGTTTTCTGGCGGATGCCCTTTGATCCTCGGGTAGGCTTGTGGGATCCTGGCCTTCCCTTCTCCTTGTTCTGGCTTACTTCTGCTTGGTGGGTGCTGGGCCTTCCTGTCCTCATGCCACATCCCCTCTTGGAGCCCTGTGTTCTTCCAAGCTGGTGTGGTTCTCTCGCAGATCCTCCTCTCCTCTGGGTATGGCTAGGGTATCTATTCTACGTGAAGGAATCTGCGGCTAGTAGTCTCTATCAGATGTACAAGTTACTTACCTTCGGTAACGATGTATCTGGTAGAGACGATTATAGACACAGATTCCTTCACAACCCGCCTTTCCTCCCCGTTCTGCGAGGACCCTTCAGCTGGTCTTCTGTGCTCGCCTCCCTCCGGGTGGCATTTGTCTCCTTTCTCTTCCCCCCTGATGGGATGCTTCGTTCTGTTTGTGGTCATTGGACGGTAGGTTCATGTGTACTTCTGCATACCTGCACTCTGGTTATTCCAGAGTGGGGCCTACTCATGATCTTCTCTTTTTTTTTAATTGCTTGGTTTTTTTTTTACTCCTCTGAGTTGGGGTTTCATGGCTGTGCCTCTGCCCTTCGCTTCTTACAGGAGATGCGACACTCCTTGATGGTGTTGTCTTGGGGTGCTTTGTCGTTACTCCTCTATTCCAGACTTGTTGCCCTTCACTGTTCTGGATTGTGGTTGCTGACTTGCTGTCGGCTGTCACGTCATTGTTGTCGTGTTTTTTCTGCCTCGAGAGAGGTTCTCGCCTTTGCTTGCAGGGTTGCTTCTCACAGTAGTGCTCTGCTATTTCCTTTCCATGATTTTCAGTACCGCAGTGCTTGGCACTGTCACTGATGGTGCTGTTCTTCACCATTCGCTTCTTCCCCTTTTTTGTTTCACTGACTTTTTCGTACACTGTTCCCATACTCTCACAGTTTTGTTGGTGATGGCTCCGTGTTGTGCCGCGGAAAAGTTCTCCGAAGAAAACGGACATCAGCGCGCCGGGGTGGGACTTATGCGGTACTGCCCGCGGCGTGCAGAGGTGCTGTGGCAAAGATTTTCCGGATCCTGTCTCACGCCTGGGGATAATTCTATGTTAAGGAATCTGCGGCTAGAATCGTCTCTACCAGATACATAGTTACCGAAGGTAAGTAACTTGTACTTTACCATTCTACGATGACAAGCGCGTTGGTTTTAAACATGGAGGCAATGCTGAAACCTCAAAACAACAATAAACTATGTGCAATACCTGTGCAAGACAAACCACCATTGCTATATTTAGTTTTGTTATTGCAAGCAAATGCCGTCCGTGTTTAGACAGCAGCATGTTTTCCTTTTTCTACTTGCTTTCTTTTAATTTATCTTGCATTTGTTGTTGAGTGTCTGTGTGTATGTTATTGTGGTTGTGTCAGAGGCTGAATGCAAGAATGAGTCAGTGAATGGATGCAGGAGTGCAAAAATGAGGGGCAGAGTGCATGTATGATGGCTAAAACGCATCAATGACACAAAAGGCATTTTAACTCATAAGACATACCGATTGGGACTGCCAATGCTTTTTTAGGTCTCGCCTGCATTGCAGCGCATGCGCTGCTCACCTTGGCGAGATATATAGTCATTGGTTTTGTGTCTGTCTTCTTTGGAAGTGGAGTTTGTGTCCGCCCTGTCTCCCTTATGCCCCGCCCACCCGGACTGAAGGTTTAACTCGCGCACAGCGTCTCTTCCAGACACGCGTGTTTATTTTTGCATCGCACTTTCACTTAAGGTGAAAGCGCGATGCATATATAAACAAGCGGCAGCACTAAAATGAAAAGTGTTAACACAGTCGGCTGACTCGCGGACGCCGCCGCAGTCAGTCAGGCACTGAGCAGGCCTCAGGCAGACAGGCACACCAATCGCTCATTCATGGTCTCCAGGAGCACCTAGACTCCTCCCTTGTCCCCAGTGTTCCGTATTTGCATGCCCTCCCACTGCGTGCATGACAGCCACAATGTTTGATTATACATGCGTGCACTCCACACCCAAACGTACACAATGCCGGCACCTTCCGGGCATTCCGCGTGCGCCTCTGCAGAGCTCACCAGTGTCTAGGAGGGGCTGAAACCCGGAGGGCAGATATCTGGCACCCTGGTGTTGCATCACAATATTGCTCTGCATTTAATGGAGCTTCTCCGTGCTATGCTAATGCCTTTGTGGTGCTTCACACTCTCCCTTCTGCCATCTCAAAGCGCTGTAAATAACATCCACGTCCTGTGTACTTTCTGTCTGGAATGTGTTAATGGCACCTCGCAGGTCAGAGGCCCCCTCAATAACACGCTTGGCCTTGGGTTGCGCCATTTTCCAGTGGCCATGCGATCGTAGAGATCTCTTGGAGCAATCCTTCTTGGACTTGCACAGGGGTATTCTGGGACTTTCCCCTGTAAAGCTGGTGTCAAGAGCAAAGTGCTATAATTCGCCTTCTTTGCGCTGTGGTATCTAGTGAGGCACTTTCATCACTAGGCACTATTCACTCATTGGTTTTTGTCATTCTCAGTCGGCTGCAAGGGTCTGTGGTTTCTGTAATAAAAGGCACAGGGTCCAATGTACAAAGTTAATTTAAGGGTTACTCTTTTATGTGGGATTAACTTACTCTTGTGTAAGTTGCACAGTATTTGCAAAAGGTTGCGGATAGGAAATGTTCTCTTAAGTTTTCTCTTACTAGTCCCATGAGGGTGGGTGTTCAGAGTGGTGCATCAGAGAAGAAGTTGAGAAAATTCCATTCAGATGTCGTTCATACACTCTCAGGTTTGCCTTTCCGGCTATTTATCAAGCTTTATAAATGCATTTCTCGTGCTTATCCGCACAATTATCTTAACTTACAACTGAAAGGTAAAATAATAGCTGTGACTGAAAGCCCTCGGGTGATTAGAGCCTGGATACCCTATTGGGCGATTAGCTGCGCTTTACAAATCCTGGTTGATCGATTGGTGGAAAGGTCGAGAAGGAGCACCAAACCTCACAATTTTCACAAGAGTGGTGGAAGAAGGACATGAAAGCGAAATACACTTTCAAGGGAGAGAAGCAATTATTTTTCAAAGTTAACCTAAGGTTGGAGATCCTAGAAGTAAAGCGTTATTTCTGGGTAGTTTTAAGGGGGCGGGGATACGGAGGAAGGGATTCCCCCAACCGTCCACTTAGACGATGTACAAGCCAGCCTGTAGTCAAAGTACGCTTTTATCACCTCCTTATTTAAAAGTGATATATTTGCACTCTTCTTACATGGCTCGGAAACATGCCTAGACTTTGGTTCGGGTCACGTGCCAGGCATTTGCTTTTAAAATACTAAGGCTCATGGGCATGAGTCAGGCACATGAATAGGTCTGTTGAGCTGGGCAGTGTCAGTCACCTGTTGGGGCTGTGACTTTAAAGTAGTTGGGCTGCAGACGAATTAGTTCAATTAAATCTGATGCCTCTGGGCATGAAAGTCTTGTATGTCAAGTGAAGTTGGTGCTCCTCGTCTGGTGGCAGGGCCCGAGAGCCGGCCGTATTCAGGGCTGCGTGTATGGAAGCATAAAGTGTCGGGTGCTTTCACAGTTGTGACTTCAGCGATTAACTGGGTTGGTGTAAGTGCTGCTTATTGCTTTTTGTGCCGCGGGCTGTACGTGGCCTTTTGTTGACTAACTCATGAGCGGTACCTATCCCCTGGTTAATGCCCTTGACTACCACCTGCTTCCCAAGCTTAATTTGTTAAAATAAGAATAATAATAAAAAAATAAGTCCATGGACCCAAATATTTTCTTTGAAGTTTGCCGAAGTCGCTGCCAAATTGCATGATCGCCCAATATCAAGGCTGACTAGCCTTCACCCTTGCAATAGGTCTCGCATTTGCCAAAGTTTAAGATATTGGCATTGTACATGACAATGCCTTTTATTCATATGTTTCCAAAACCAACACCTAGAGAAAAGGTTTGTCATTTACAATGCCAGTAGCTCAAAGTCTCGCAAAGGCGAGACTTATTGCATTGCAAATGCTTGTCTTCTTTTCCTCTTGTTTAAAGCATTAAAGTAGAAAAGCAGCATTGCCATTTAGTTTGAAATGCAACTTATTTTCTTCTACAAACTTCAATTACACCTATACAGAGTCGTCATCAACTGCCCACTTTAGTAGCTTTCGGGGGGACTGGGTGTGTAACATAAAACCTTTAAAATGTAAAATGTCGTTTCTGGTTCAGTTGGTTTCCAGATATAAATACTAGTGCAAGAAAATAATATGATCGAGCTGTGAGATGGGGGCACAAATGAAACCAGGGAGAATGAAAGGAAGGTAGGAACTAATGGTTGGATGGAGAGCTGAATGGATTGGTCCACGGACAGATAAATGGCTATAAAAGTGATTAGATGGATAGAAAAATGAAGCTGGATGAGGAGGATGGATGAGAGAAAGATGGATAAAGGGGAAATGAAGAGATGGATGGAGATACGGAAGGATAGATGGAAAAAGGTTGGATGAAAATAAGGAGTTTTGGATACAAGAATGGATGGATGATGGAATTGATTGAGAATTGAGGTGTGAAAGGCACCATTTAGCCACATTATCTTGAGAATTCTATCAAAGAAACAACCAAAGATGTGCTGCGCACGCTCGCCTCAATCACCCACTCGAGGTATGTTTCAAAGTGAGGGGTATTTTATTTTTCTGGCTACTCCATTGTGCCCATACTTCCTGAAATGGCTTCCCCTCAGGTACTGAAGGTTTAACATTAACGTTTGGTATTGCTTTGATACATTTTTATACAGATAACAGAAGGAAAGCAAAGCTATTGTGATCCTGCAAATTATGTTACTGTGCTTCCAAATTAGTTATTATCTTATGTTTTTTAAATATATTTAAAAAAGTATATTATAGTATTATAGTATATTAATATTTTAAATATATTTAAAAAAGTGCTGAAAGCTTTTGATACGTAGTACCCTAGTAAGGCGGTCTTAGGCTGGTCCAGTGTTAGCTTGGTCCAGTGTTGGTGAATATGCAAACATACTGGTGAAATTTAAAGGCAGGGACTAGGATTATTCCATTGTAAACCCATTGAAGAGACTCTTAATTTTTCTTGTTTGTGTTCTCTTGTCAGAAACGTAAGCAGACATTTTTAAATATGGTTAAATGTGTGCGTCATTTCTTTAAAATGTAGCTTACCTATTTCTAAATTTCAGGTACAGTAGTTAGGATTGCATATGTTTTATATGGCCTAAATTACTCCTGCTTTTACTACTTCAAGGCATTTAGTCCGCTCTTTTCGTTGAAAGATTGCCCAGCCATGCATATTCTGTACTGTCACCTTTCTATATCAGTCCATCCAGTCTACAATCACATTTTGTTCGTTTTGGATCCTTTATAAATTTATGTACTTTTAATATTCTCTATTTCTTGGCTAGGAACACTCAGTTGATTTTACACATAAGTATTAGAGGATTAAAGTTTAAAATTGTAATCTGTTCTATTTATTCAGAAGATCTTTTAACTATTTGTCTTGTGGGAGGGAACCTCATGTTAAACTCTTGATTTGCACCATGTTTGTCAACAGAAAAATTATATCTGAAAGAAACACGTTAGTTAGATTCCTCACCTTAGAATATCCCCAGGCGTCAGACTGGATCCGGAAGATTTTTCGTCAGCAATGCCCCTTGCGCGTCGCTAGGCGTTGTCTGCGGCTCCGCGTCCGTCGTCGGCGTCGTGCGCCGGGATGACGTCGTCGGAGTACTTAGACGCCGCCCTCGCGCGCTGACGTCAGTTCTTCTTTTTTCCGCGCCAGTAAGCGCTGATCCGGGAGAGCTACCCCTTTAGTCAATTTTTGACTAACTTTTTGATCCTTTTTGATCCTATCGACATCGGTGCCGGTAGGATGCCTGGGTTTAAAGCCTGTACGGACTGTAGCTGATTGATGTCGGTTACGGACCATCACCGCCGGTGCCTGTACTGTTTGGGCCTCGACCACGACGCGGAGTCGTGCTCGGACTGTAAGGCCCTGACCTCGAAGGCTAGACGGGAGCGGTCCCGTAAGCTTCTCGAGATTCGCCACTCGGCTCCGCGCGCCTCTCGATCCCGGTCCAGGAGGAGGTCCAAGGATCGGTCGCGGAGCCGCAGCCGACGTCACCATCGGTCGTCGGGATCAAAGTCTTCGGGTAAGTCGAAGCATTCCAAGAAGTCCAAGAGACGACATCGCTCTTCGGACTCCCCTCGCCGGTCGCGCGACTCGGTCGAGGGTCAGGGTGGTTCCACCCCCGCGGCTCCGGCGGAGCCGCAGGCGCCGCGTCCGTCCCCATACCCTCCGGTCCCTGGGACTAACGCGACGCCGGCGGAAGTCAGTGCCTTCCTCTCGGCCATGAGGAGCCTGGCTCCGCCGTCGGCGCCCGCTGGTGCGCCTTCGGGCCCCGCGGACCCGACTGGGCTGCCTTGCCAGCCGGCGGCTCCGGCCCCGGCGCCGTTGACGGCTCCGGCCTCGACGCCGCAAGCGCCCGAGGGACCCGTTCTCGAGTCCCCGTCGACGCCGGTCAACCTTGTCACTCCTCCACCGGCGTCGACTCCGGTTCCACCCCCGACGTCGACTCCGCTCGACGCCGTGCCCCAGTTTAGTCCCGGTCCGGGCCCGGCGCCGGTCCGGCGTCGATGGACGCCGAGATCGACACCGCTAGAGACACATTTTGTCTACCGCCCGGCTCCGTTACTTTCTCCTCTACACCAGGAGTCGGATGATGGGGACTACTGGGAGGGATCCGAGGATCCTATGGCCAATCAGGCCCAACTGTCCCAGGACTGGGCAGATGAACTGGGGGAGGCCAGTGGTCTGGATACCTCGCCGGACACTGGATTCATCTCTCCTCCGACTGTGGCTTCGGAGGAGGGTGCTGCTTTCTCCGTGGTGCTGCGCAAGGCGGCCTCAGCCCTTGGGCTAGAGCTACCTGCCGTGGCTGTGAGGACGGACGTCCTCACTGAGGTGCTTCAGTCTGCAGCAAGCTCCACTGAGCCTCTGCTGCCGTTCAATGAAGCCCTCACTGACGTTCTCCAGGGCACCTGGTCCAAGCCCTCCACAGTTCCTCCTGTGGACAGGAACGTTGCCAGGCGCCACCGCCCTGCTCCGGGCGACCCCAGTTTTCTGTCCCAACACCCTACCCCTGAGAGCCTGGTTATCCAGGCCTCCACCTCCCAATCCTCTTTCCCGACCGCCCCGCCGGACCGGGATTCCAAGAGACTGGAGCAGTTTGGCAAGAAACTGTTCTCATCCCTTAGTTTGGGCCTGCGGTCTTTGAACACCGCTTGTCTCTTGGACCGTTATTCCCACTCTCTGTGGGATGCGGTGGAGGACGCGCTGCCCCTGTGTCCGGAGGAGGTCCGGACACGACTTACCCAGGCTCTGGCCGATGGGAGGGATGCCGCGCGACATGCCATACGTTGTGGGCTTGACACCACGGACTCGCTGGGTAGGGCCATTTCCACCACTGTGGCGCTTCGACGTCACGCCTGGCTGCGGTCCACGTCGTTTTCCGGCGATGTCCAGAGCACTCTCATGGACATGCCGTTTGATGGCACTCGCCTGTTTGGCGAGAAGGCGGACAGTGCGCTGAACCGCTTTAAGGACTCCCGGGCTACGGCCAAGTCCTTGGGCCTCTCGGCCCCACGGTCGCAATCTTCCGCTTTTCGCCCCTTTCGTGGCCAAGGAAGGGGTGCCTCCTCACGTGCGCCTAGCCACCAGCCGCAGAACCAACCTGCGCGCGGTCGCGGACGTGTTTTCCGCCGAGGCGGATCTGGAGGACGACGAGGTCAGCCCACATCCACCCCGGCAGCATCCGCCTCAAAGCCTTCCTAGTCCGAGCTTTCAGGCCCATTCCATGCCAGTGGGCGGCAGAGTTCGCCATCACCTGCTCCACTGGCGGTCCATCACATCGGACAGGTGGGTGCTGCAAATCGTCCGAAGGGGCTACTCCCTCCCCTTCGAGACGACCCCTCCAGCCATGCCACCGCAGCACCACCGTATCTCGGGGGATCATTTGCATCTTCTCCACGAGGAGGTTTCCGCCCTCTTGGCCAAGGGGGCCGTCGAGCGCGTTCCGAGCCCAGAAGTAGGTCGTGGTTGTTATTCCCACTACTTTCTGGTTCCCAAGAAGGGCAAAGGGGGCCTCCGCCCTATCTTGGACCTTCGGAACGTCAATGCCTTCCTCCGGAAGGAAAGGTTCAAGATGTTGACTTTGGCTCAGGTTCTAGCTGCCCTAGACCCCGGAGACTGGATGGTAGCGTTGGACTTGCAGGACGCTTATTTCCACATCCCCGTCCTGCCGGCCCACCGGCGTTACCTGCGGTTCACGGTAGGCCAAGAGCACTTTCAGTTTACCGTGCTCCCCTTCGGCCTCACCAGTGCCCCTCGGGTGTTTACGAAGGTGATGGCGGTGGTCGCAGCTCATCTGCGCAGATCAGGGGTTCCAGTCTTCCCCAATCTCGACGACTGGTTGTTGAAGGCGGGCTCGCCCCAGACAGTCGTCTCCCAACTCCAGGCTACGGCGGATCTCCTGCATTTGCTGGGGTTTTCCATCAACATGCCGAAGTCACACCTGAGTCCCTCTCAGAAGCTCCTCTTCATCGGAGCGGTTCTCGATTCGGCGCAGTTCCGGGTCTATCCACCGGAACAGCGGGTCCGGGATATACAGGCCCTGATTCCCATCTTTCGGCCTCTATCCTGGGTTTCGGTCAGGCTAGTGTTGCGGCTTCTGGGGCTGATGGCCTCCTGCATCCTACTAGTGTATCACGCCAGGCGGCGCATGCGGGCTCTGCAGTGGGACCTGAAGTTTCAGTGGGCCCAGCATCACGGCAACCTGTCCGACCATGTCTTGATCTCGGAGGGCACTGCACAGCAGTTGCAGTGGTGGCTCACGGACCGCGATTGGGTCATGGGCAGGAGCCTCTCCCTTCCCCAACCGGAGCATGTCGTAGTGACGGATGCGTCCCTCCTGGGATGGGGTGGCCATATGGGAGAGGCGGAGATCAGAGGCCTCTGGTCTCCGGCGGAGTCTCGCCTCCACATCAACTTGTTGGAGCTGCGAGCGATCCGACTTGCACTGAAAGCCTTCCTTCCCTCTGTCAGGGGCAGTGTCGTGCAGGTGTTCACGGACAACACCACCGCCATGTGGTATTGCAACAAACAGGGCGGGGTGGGGTCGTGGACCCTTTTGGCTCTGCGCCTCTGGACGTGGCTGGAACACCAGGGCGTCACCCTAGTGGTTCAACATCTGGCGGGCTCTCTGAACGCCAGAGCGGACGAACTCAGCCGCCGGTGCATGATGGATCACGAATGGCGTCTGAACTCCGAAGTGGCGCAAGGTCTCTTTCAGCAGTGGGGAGAGCCTTCGCCACCGAAGAGAACGTGCAATGTCAGCAGTTCTGCGCATTGGAATTTCCAAGGCGGCACTCGCTCGGCGACGCTTTTCGTCACGAGTGGAGTTGCGGTCTGTTGTACGCCTTTCCGCCTATACCACTTCTGCCCAGAGTGCTGAAGAAGATCAGGCACGACCGGGCCCAAGTCATCTTGGTGGCTCCGGATTGGGCACGAAGATACTGGTATCCCGAGCTACTCAGTATGTTGACCGATCCACCGATATGTCTGCCCCTTCGGGAGGATCTTCTGTCGCAGCAGCAGGGGACGGTCCTCCACCCAAACCTGTCCAGCCTCCACCTCCATGCGAGGAGATTGAGCGGCGGCAGTTGATGCCATTTGACTTGCCTCCTGAAGTCTGTGATATCATTCTGGCAGCCAGGCGTCCCTCCACAAAGACGGTATACGCCTGCCGGTGGAACAAATTTGTGGCATGGTGCACAGCAAAGGCTGTGGATCCCCTTTCCGCCCCTCTTTCTGAGGTTCTCCTCTTTCTTCTTTCTCTGGCCCGACAGGGCTCTGCCCTGGGCACCCTGAAAGGTTATCTTGCTGCCATCTCTGCCTTCTTGCGGCTTCCTGATCAGCCTTCTCTTTTCAAGTCCCCTGTGGTTACACGCTTTTTAAAAGGCATTACTCACACGTTCCCTCCTGTCCCTTTTGTAATGCCTCAGTGGGACTTGAATCTGGTCTTGACTTTCCTGATGTGCACTCCCTTCGAGCCTCTTCACAATTGTCCTCTTCGTCTTCTGACTCTTAAGACTGCTTTTCTGGTTGCCATCACCTCGGCTAGACGGGTGAGTGAGCTCCAGGCTTTATCTTCAAAGCCTCCTTTTCTGTCTGTTCATCCGGACAAGGTTGTCCTTCGGCCTCGTCCCTCCTTTCTTCCGAAAGTGGTGACTCCATTTCATCTTGGGCAGTCTGTCACCTTGCCCACCTTCTTTCCGCCTCCGCATCCTTCCAAAGAGGAAGAGAGGCTCCACCGTCTGGATCCAAAACGTGCGCTCTCCTTTTATCTGGACCGCACTAAGCAGTTCCGGGTGATCGACCAACTTTTCGTTGGATACGTGGGTGCTAAGAAGGGGAAAGCTGTGCACAAACGGACCATCTCTCGGTGGGTCGTTTTGTGCATCAAAATTTGTTACTCTTTGGCAAAAAAGGACCCTCCTGTTGGGCTGCGCGCCCACTCTACTCGGGCCACAGCGGCTACTACTGCTTTGGGACGTGGTGTCCCTTTGCAGGACATCTGTCAGGCGGCGACGTGGGCTTCGCTACACACGTTTGCCAGGCATTATTGCCTTGACAGCCAAGTCCGGAGGGATGGCTTCTTTGGCCGTTCTGTCCTCCAGGACTTTCTGGTGTGATCTTGGTTCGCAGACCCACCACCGGGGATGGTATTGCTTGGGTATCTATTCTAAGGTGAGGAATCTAACTAACGTGTTTCTTTCAGATGAACAAGTTACTTACCTTCGGTAACGATGTATCTGTAAGAAACATTAGTTAGTTAGATTCCTCACCGACCCACCCATCCTCCCCGTTCTGCGAACTGACATCTAGGGTTAAGGTTATCCTTTTCAGGCCCCTAGATTTTATTTTTGGCACCAGTGTCGGTCTTTGCATGGCTCTGCGTTCCTGGCGCGGAAGGCTATGTACAAGAACTGACGTCAGCGCGCGAGGGCGGCGTCTAAGTACTCCGACGTCATCCCGGCGCACGACGCCGACGACGGACGCGGAGCCGCAGACGACGCCTAGCGACGCGCAAGGGGTATTGCTGACGAAAAATCTTCCGGATCCAGTCTGACGCCTGGGATATTCTAAGGTGAGGAATCTAACTAACTAATGTTTCTTACAGATACATCGTTACCGAAGGTAAGTAACTTGTTCTTCAGGTAAGGAGATAGTTCATTTAATTGAAGGTTTAATATGGTTTAAATAAATAATCGAACATCTAAAGAATACATTGTTTGTTTTCTCCAGTGCTGTTCCACATGCCTCTGATACACATGTAACATATGGCTAGATACTTCTAACCGCATATTTCTCACCTTGTGAATATTCCCAGTGACTGGCCTGGATCATAAAACTCAAAACAGTTCTCCTGTGTGCAAGTTGGTGACGCCATGCCACTTAGCCTCTGTGCTGTTCCTCTCCAGAAGTGATAAATGGAGGTCTAGCAATGTGCGCTATCAGTACCTTTCTTTATGTGCCTCTAGAAGATCTGGAGTTCTTCTCCTTCTTTCTTACCTCTATGAAGAGATTTACTTTCAGATTTTCCAGTGTAGAGTGAACATTTCTTATCCCAAAATGACAGGTTTTAAACCTTGTTGCAAGCAAATGTCTGTGATAAAGCCCCACGAGTAATGCCCCTGGTGTCTGGGTTAAAAATATTACTTCAACACCTGCAACGACTTTGCTCAAATGAATCCAAAATCCTCCTAAGAATACAAAGCTATATGTGGCAATGTATGAGAGGGCTCTACTCGTGAACCCGCTCCTGAAGTAATTTTCACTTCAAATCATCTTAGCGGTCGAAGTCTTTGTGTAAGTCAAAAGATAAACATAAGAATTCTAAGCGGGACTCTGCCCCTTCTCACCATTTTCATTTACCAGAAGGGTATTACTGTGATATCCAACTCCGAGGCCAGCATCGTCTTGACCTCGATCATGCTGCAGTCAATTCTGAATCCATCAGACTCAGAAACCATTACGCTCCTGTGCAGTTATGCACAGATCCTCCACAAGCTTTTTGGCTCTGACTTAGACTAGAGGCAGTCAAATGGAGACGACATGGTGGTGGGTATGGGGAAAGTGTTTGCCTCATCCTATGGACTTACAGTATGCCAGTGGGTTAGACACCTCACCAGATCCTGGGTTACACTCCCCACTCCCCAAACACCCAAGATCGAGCAACACAAGGAAGTATATCTTTCCAACTTTGATTAGGAGGGCTGCGGAGGACCTTGACCTCCACCTCCCCACTACGAAGGTAAAAACAAATGTGCCAACAGAGGTCCTCAGCCTGACCAGGCACCTACCAAACCTCTCTTGCCCTTCAATGAGGCCCTCACTGGCACACGGTTGGGCGCTTGGGCTAAATTATGCTCTAGCCCCCCCCAGTCAACTGACAAGTCACCTATTGCCATAGACTTGCCCCGGTGACTTGAATTTTTAACCCAGAATCTAACCTCTGAATGCTTGGTGCTGCAGGCTCCACTAGTAGAGTTAAACCACTCCTCCAGACAGTCAAACCATGTGGAAATCTTTGGTAAATTAATGTTCTTCTCTGCCAGCTTTGCTTTGAGGTTGGTTAATGCAAGCTGTCGACTCAGTTGTTACAGCAACACACTTTGGGACATGATCAGTGACATCTTAATGGCAGTCCCAGGTGACTGCTACCACTGCTTTGGCACACTGAGTGCTTGTCTGAATATCTATCAGGCAGCTGAGTGGGCATCAGTGCACACATACACACGGTAATACTGCCTTGACAGCCAAGTTCGTTGAGATGGGCATTTTGCTAGCTTGTCCTAGTGGACTTTTTAGTCTGAGCCATTCAACAGACCGACCACCATCGAAGGGACTGCTTTGGTATCTGTCACAAGATGGGTTGTCTGCGGTTAGAAGTATACATCATAAGAAGAAGTTACTTGCCGTTAGTAATGCTTTTTCGTGTGGATACTCTAACTGCAGATTCCTCATTGCCCTCCTGCCCCCCCATTCTATGGCATGGTCTCTTACATCTAAAAAGATCCCAATTAAGGAATCTGCACACTGGTTCCTTTGATTCTCTGTTAGGCTCCTTATTTGAGGATGCTGATGTGTTCTTCAAAGAAACTTGCGTCCATGGATTGCGCTTATATCCGAATCTGTTCGTGACTTCAGGAGCGGAACGGCTTTGACACAGAGACGCATGGCACTACAAACAGGTGCGCAGGAGCACTGCTTTTGAGTTTTTGGATACTGTCTAGCACCTGGGTATATTCACAAGAGTAGGAATCTGCGGTTTGATTGAGTATCCACTAGAAAGAGCATTACCAAAGGTAAGTAACTTGTTCATCAAACCTGTTCTTTAATACCAACCACTTTCCTCTCGACAATTTTTCAGATTGAGGACTCTCTCCCTCATGTCATCACTATTGGAATTACTGCATTGGAAATCCTAAATGCTGTAAGCCCTGCTTATTTTCACTGTGTGGATATAACATTTTGACAGCATTAAACCCATCCAGAGAGTGAGATCACACCATGCATCTCAAAAACGCCTCCATTTGTGATGCAATGCCAAGGCTTCAATACACTTCTGACAGGTTACAAAACCCATCTCACACCCATACTTTATATCACTCTACAGGCACACCTTCATCCAGCCATGTAAACGGCCGTCCTTAAATTGACCTAGAAGCCAATTTTCTTTGTTCCACTATTCAACCTGAAAAAAGACTCTCTCGGACTAGGACCCCCTGCAAGTGAATATAAACCCATCCCATGGTTTAACTTGTAATCTTAACAGTAACTTGACCTTGTCCTTGATTTCCACCCACACTACCCCTCTTTCTACTGTCTCATGACATAGAATCTCAAAAACATCCTTCAGGACAATATGTCCAGAAAATGTGATGAGTATAGAGAATCTAAAAGGCTCATCCTGCCGATTAAAATAAACCATGCCCGGTAGATTGGTCTGACGATTTCCTCATCCCCTTCCACAGTAAATCCATACATAACCATGTAACCGAATTGGGTCCCAAAATCCAAACTATTGTCAGAAACAGTATGTACATTGATCATACCTGGACAGTTTCCCGACTGAAATCAGTTTTTTAAAATATCGCCATATGAATTCCTATGATCTATGACCCATTGAAAAACTGTTGAAGGTACTAAACAAAATAGCATCTGAGAAAATGAAACCTAAATCCTTGAAAAAGTCTGTCTCGTGGCTCGGTGAAGAATTAAATTACAGGAGGAAAGTCCAACATTCCACAGAAAAAAGTTGGATAAAATCCTCTTCCCTCTCCAAACCAGTCATTCTGTGTTGGGACAAAAAAATCCTACAAAAGTCTGCCATAGCAAACATGAACTGCGTTTTTTAGAGGAGAAATCCAGAAGTGGCTTGTAGACCTAGAAATTTTTAAGATTTTACATGAACAAGTACAAGAGACTCAGAAACATCCATGGTTACATTATTGAAGACAGCTCAGGATTTTCCCTTATGGTGACCAAGTGCATGCTGGTAGGTGTGGATCTTTCCATTACCATTGACCGTAATATTCTTTTTCACACTTAATGAGGGTATGTGCATCTAAGCTACTGCGTTACATTGGTTCAGACACTTTCTAAAGGATATAGCTCAGTGCATGAAAATAAGATAATCCCTGTCTAACCCTATGGTTATACCTCACAGAGTTCCTCAGAGATTTATTTTTACCTCTCTATTTTTCAGCCTTTGAGCATTGAACTCCTAGAGAAGATTTTTGCCAAATGCAATATTAATTTTTACTAACATACAGACAGGTATCATCTATATATTAGTACCGGCTGCTTAAAGCATAATACTTTCCTTGTTACATGTCTCTCTTACATTAGTGTCTGAATGGCTCAGTCTAGCAAAACGCAGGCCTCAAACCACAGAATTTCATACACCTTTCTCCTAAAAGCTTCAACAAGAATGGTCTCAGACACTTAAGGACCTTTTTATGTGAATAATTCTTCCCAGTCCATGGAGGTAGTATTTCTTTTATTGCCAATATGTGAGTGCATTTGTTTTTGTATGTCTACTGTGTGAGTGTACTTCTTGTCTTTGCACATTCACTTTAAATTGTGGTGTGAGTTGGACCTAATCAAGACCAAGGTTGGTGCTAACCGAAAGGCGTTGATTAAGCTACTAGAATTAAATCACAAAAAGCAGTTGTCTGGGTGCGACCACTTCATTGTATTACATGGAATATGGTTTGTGACAACACTCAGCTTTATCTTGGTACTGAATGCTTGTAGCATATGGATTCCCTTGTGGCATGTGTCTCTTACATTAGTGTCAGGATTGCTCAAGTATAATATTCAAAACTGAATTTCATACATCTGTTTCCTAACAAATGTAAATCACTTCCACAAGAACCGCCCCAGAAGCTGAAAGACATAAACATTCTCCCATAAATTGTAACCTCTGCTAAACATCTCAGTTTCACAATATATAAAGTTGTAAATCTAAACATTCACATAGAAGGCCGTGACTAAGAGTGCTAGACACCAACTGAAACTACTGAAGCGGGACCCTACTCCATCCCACCATTCTCTATCTAAAGAAAAGTTGCAAGGGCATAAAGTTGGCACTCTATTTTGATCCCGATCTCTGATTGAGGAGCCAATCCCACAGTTGATCCCGATCTACCCCTAGTTTTCTGGGCCATTAGTCGCCTGCAGTAGGTTGCGGCCGTTAAAAGGAGGCCATGCTGCACCTGTTTGGCACTCTTCCAGCACCCTCTGGCACACCACTGCCCCCCCAAGGATCCATGGAGTCCTCTAATATGGTTCCCATGGTGGATCTGTCCTCTGCGCCATCTGAGTCCCTGGGAACCGGCCATGGGTTCCACATCGATTTCCATTCTGGCTCCAAGACCTACGCTGGTCCCTTCATTGTTGACACTGATATTGTCGTCGCCGGTACCAAAGGTGAATCCTCCACCTACTCCGGTGTCTGACACAGCCACATCTGCATTGACTGCGTCCAAAGTTGCACTCTGACTCCATAAGTGCACCCAGTTCCCTTGAAATCTGATTCAGACAAAACATTGCTACTACTGTGGAGCTGTCTTCAGTTGTTCCATCAGCCTTTCAGTTTCAGCTATGACCAGAGTTTGCCCCACTTAGAGATGACAATGGGGATGGTTTGCCCCCACATTATGATGGTGACAGTTTACATATGGATTTACAAGAGACCAATAGGCTTGATGCTTCCCCTGATGCAGAGTTGATTTCCTCCCTTGGGATGCTAGTGGAAGAGAGTGCTTCTTTTACTCTAGTCCCCAGATGTGCTGGATGTACAACTTCCTTCTGTTGAAGTTCAATCAAATGTGCTTACTGAAGTTCTTCTGCCTGTGCCATTACCACTGTTTACTGAAGCCCTACTCAACACCCTTTTTGCCACTTTGTCTAAAACCTTGCACTTGCCCACCAATGAAAAGGCCGGATGCCAGGAGCCACAGACTGGCACTGGCAAAACTTATTTTTTTACATAGCATCCTACTCTTGAGAGTAGGGTGAATGAAGCTTCCAACAGCACGGTGAATCCTAATTTATTCCCCATGACTGGCGCTTTCAACCGTGACAGGGAGTCAAAAAGAATGAGGTATTTGGGAAACGTTTGTTCTCTTGCACCAGTTTTACCTTGAGATAAGTCAGTGCCACTTGCCTACTAGGCTGTTATACGCATGGCCTCTGGGACATGGCCAGAGAGATCTCACCAGTGGTCCCGAAAGAGATCAGGACTTCCTTGGCTCAAACCATTCCAGGTGGTCAGGATGCAGCCTAGTATTTAATTTGTGCTGACCTGGATATTTGATTTGTTTGGGGCGAGCAGTCAATACTTCTGTGGTGCTACGTCATCACGTGTGTAATAATTAGATCCTCCAGCTTTTCTGGAGACGTGCCTGCATCCCTCTTGCATATGCCTTTTTATGGATTTCACCTTTTTGGTGACAAAGCTAATCCCACCATGAGGTTCTTCAAGGAAATCTGGTCCACAACTCACTCTTTAGTCCTTTTGATCCCTGCCTGAAAGTTCCCTTCTCAGTTTCGTTTCTTCAGTGGTCACTCCAGAGGTTTGGCATGTAGACAGCTCCACTCCCCCACACCCTTGCAGCAGTCACTTCAATCCTTTTGTGGCCAGGCTCAGGGACCATGGAGACAATGTTCAGATCACCAAGGGCACTGATCTTCCCAGCCCCCCTCCCCTGCGGCATCAGCCGCCAAGTTGCTTTAGTTTGCGCTTAGCAGTACACAACCATCCTATGGGAAGCAAGATTTGGTATTTTCTTTCCATCACATCGAAAAGATGGTTCTTCCAGATTGTCCAGCAGGGTCCCTCTGTTTCATTCTGACCCAACATAACTTCCGCCCCTATCAGATTGGCTCTCATCCTTCCATTTTATTGCAAGAGGTGCACATTTTCCTGTCCAAAAGTGCTATTGAGTGGGTGCTGGCCTCGGAAATAGGAACAGGTTGTTGCCCCGGCTGTTCCCTAGTGCTGAAAGAAGGATGGAGACTTTCTAACGATGACGCTGATGGCCATAGCACAGGCAATCTAATGAGTGGTATCTAGACCAGGTGACAAAATCTGCGTTTATCTGCATCTTGCCCATCCTGAGCAGCCAGAGCTAAGATCCTCCAGCATCGCAGGCAAACCCTTAAAGTCCTCCCAACATCACAGGCAAACCCTTATGTGCCATGTTCCAAAGGGTGTGCCAGTAGTAGGCTAAAAGGCAACAGGAGTGCAATCCATGCAGCACTAGACACCTGGTCTGATGGAGTGCACAGAAAAGAGTTTGTATTGACCCTGTCCCCTGTTGATGGCCTGTGTCTTTTAGCGATGGCAAGAATCACTGCTGTGGCTAAAAAGGGTTCCAACCAAGACACCAAAATGTGGCAAGTATCGCCTCCATGAATGGCAAAAAGGGGCTCAAAAGTGATATGTCTGGGTTGAGGAATCGCTGTAGGCAGGTTAACTTTGGTCTCTTCAGTTGGGAGAGGCAATCTGAAATCCTGGTCCTTACCGAACTGCTACCACACATGAGTGTTCTTCTCTTTTGGGCGGTACGAAGTCATCATGGTGCTGCACGGCACTACCAACCAGCACGGGAGCAATGCTGAGTTAAATCTTTTGGGTCCAGTCCACATTTCGTCTGGAGATATTCTAAATGTGAGGGATATGCATTTAGAGCTTTTCCAAAGGTAAGTAACTTGTTGGTGTGGAAGAATCAACATGTGTTAACTGTTGGCAAATGGTCCTCGCATAGAAGAATTTCACACTGATAATTTGAAATGGATTAAATAGAAGAACTGCTTACGGCTAGACTAGACCTGATAATAAGGCTATTGAAGAAATGAATTAGTGGAGAGAGTTGGTTAGAGAACTTTTGTTTTCCAGCCATGCACTTCATTCATAATTTAGTGACGGAAACAGTTTCTTCTGAAATATTTGTTAAATCTGTTTTTGTAATACATGTTGTATTGTATAAGTTACTAAAGCTAGGTTGGGGTACGAGTGCTTCACCGTTAATGAAGGAACGTCTGCTTGATTAGCAAGTATTTCTTTTTTGCATTGTACATGTATCAAACATACAAACTGTAGATATGAGAGTGCCAACTACCTTATTTTCTTATGCCAGGCATAAATGCAGTTAAACAGGCGTAAGATCCTAAGGTTTTGAGTTCTTGGTGCCTTGTTTTCTGTCCGATTGTAAAAAAAAGGTTATAATCCTATCTTGTGTGTGCCGCTTAAAGCATCCCTACATTGCGCTCTTGGCTCAGTGTGGTATTAATTTTCTGAGGAGTGGCTTTCAATTAGGAGAGGCATTTAACTTGTTATATACAGGGGTGTGTGTGTGTGTGTGGGTAAACATGTATGTTCCCTTAAAACAAATACTTAGTGTGGCGTTACTATTGCAATGCAAAATCTTTTTTTTTTTTTTTTATTACCTTAAATTCATCAGTTATGGTAATCTGTGCATACTATGACTCAAGCGCTCGTTATGCACTAGTCCTGAGCCCCCACAATATCGCGATGGCATCTCAATTATATCGATTTTATCGACCTCTGCAATGTCCTCCCTCCGTCCTAGCCGTAGAGCATGATTTTAAGATATCTGAAAGAATCACGTATTGAATACATGTGCATTGCTTTAGGTGTGAAGCGGGAGACATGCGCTTTGAGTGTTATCCTGAAAATCTGTCTGGTTTGTGGCTCTTGGGCACTGGGGCGGTGCTCCCGCTTTGCCGAAGGAATACTTAATTTGTTCTGTAACTCAAGATGTTTCATGCAACTTTACGCATGAGCCTCAATATATTTACACCCATCGGGGATATTCAGATAGCTATCATACATCTCTGTGATATTTCAACAACATAAATGTCAAGGCTTAGATAAATAAATGCCTGTGAGAGTATCTCTTGCTGTGGTTGCAGTGTGCCTGTCAAATTACTAAGAAACAGATAGTCTTAAGAAACATGATTTAATGCTGTTCCATGCATTTAAAGGATAAAAATGAATAGTGACCACGTGTCTCTGCACCATCTTCAGAGGAACATTGCAGGCATCTTTCTTTGACATACACTTCAAATGCTTGAGCATTCACTTTTTTATGCTTAATTTTTTGCACTGGGAAAAAGGAGAGATTCACACCGTACTACAAAATTGGTTCAAGAATAACTGCATGGAAATAAATCATGCAATGGAAAGCAGAATAACAAACAAAAATATGTGACTTCATAGACCAGGGCAGTGCACACATCATGACTCCACATAGATATCATATGTTATACAATTCAGGTCTAATCTACTATCTTTTATCTTGAAATCATATGCTTAATATTCGGATTAGCCTTATAACATTTAAGGTATTTTATTCAAATAAAATTTGCTAAAAAAAAGCTTAATGGATATTTTGATACAGCAGGGATTCGGTTAGGAATCCCTGTCTAATAGTTGTTGCCTAATTTTAGTGTTAGCTCTTCTGTTGTCGAAGGAACTTGAGAATTTTCTTTGAAACAGATGAACCTTGTTGTAGTTTCCTGAAGCCCTGCTAGTTTTTCATGTGTTGTGCTAAAGATGGGCATACAAAATATTAGGCCCTCTGATTTCAGAGGTTCTCCTTCATCACAATTGGATGTTTTTTCTGCTAAATAAGAGGTGAGCTAATGAAGAACCCTGAGAGCAAAAGTCATTTGGGCATTAGACGAGAAAAGGTTTCCCAAGAAAAAAGTCAAATCTCATTTATGCTCCCATACAGCTCTCCAAGGTACATGGGTAAAATTGTACTCGGGTCTGCTTTTGCTTAGTTTGTACACGAGGAGTAAATTTCAACCTTCCAAGATGCTGCAAAACTAAACCTATCCATCATGCCACTTTCCTCTTTCACATGATTCAGTGGGTGTATTTAATTCGTTTTTGTTATTACACCTCCATCGTTACTTCCTCGTTTCTCAGCCTACGCTCAAACTCGACCCACTTCCTATGCATCAAAGCCTCAAAATTCAACAAACCTGGTCCTTTCAAGAATGGACACTGCTTGCAGGCCTCCCTTTGTGATGTATACTTCTAACTGCCGATTCCTCACCTTTTGAGGCTTCGAAAGAGGGACACTGCAGAGTCCATGACAACCTTTGCTTACCCAGTAACAGTCTGGTGGTGGAGTTCGGGGATCTGGCCGACGAGCGTCCAGGCACCCAGGGGTAATAAATTAACCAATGTAACCACACCCCGCTTTTGCCTCTGCTGCTAAATCTCTTAAGATTGCCCGCAGCGGCACACTGTTGCCCAGTTCGAGGCCAGATAAGCTATTCCCTCCAAGGGTTGCAAAGCATCACATCAGACAGATGAGTGCTTCAAATTGTTCAATGCATCTAATGTGTGTAGCCAGGCAATTGCAACATGGAGTCTTGGTAATTGCAGTTCAAATTACTGACTCCACTGTAGTAGGGCTGTTTTTATACCGAGAACAGTTTCTACTTATTACCATCCGACCCGTAATGAGGATAACATTCTGGAATTTGTGTATATGCATCTTAAGATTTCAGTCCATAATGCACTTTTACAAAGGAATATTTAAACATCCATCCAGTGCCCAACTTCACCCTTCAATCCAGCACACATTTTAATGGCTACACAACCTTAAAAGTCGCCCATATTTAAAATGTCTTTTCCAAGTCATCTATAAAAGAGGATGCAGTGCAATAATCAGTTGCACATTTGTTTTTATGATCATGTTTATTAGTTGAGCATTCACGCTGCTGTGCGGCAGGTCTGTGAACCAAGATAGAGGAGAGAAGGGAATAAGATACATTGTCATTCCAGAACAGGTGCATTTTCTAAGTTCTTTTGAACCTAAGTTGATCTAATTTAAATGTGTAAGGCTGTAAGGAACTTGTTGTAGAGCGAGGAACTTTAAACGTGGAAGGATATATTTTCCCCGAGCCATAGGACTTTGTTTGAAAAACTACCAAAAAGCAAGTAAAGTGAGGGCTAGGGGTTGTACTGTTGCACTCTCAATTCACCTTTATGAATCTAAGTTAGAATGTTAATGATAAGGTTTGCTTGTTGATGTCTTCAGCAGCTAGTTCTTGCTTGTGATTGGCTAAACCTCATTTTGTTCTTTCAACAGGTCGTTCTTACAACGATATCAATCAGTACCCAGTGTTTCCATGGGTCATAACTAATTATGATTCCGAAGAGCTGGATCTTACTCTTCCAAGCAATTTCAGAGATTTGTCTAAGGTTTGAACTTTTACTTTTGTATTTTTGTATGACCATGTTACTTCTACACCTGCAAAGAGAATGGCCTTGTAGTACAATTCAATGAGCATTGTTTCGTGACATTCTAAAGACACTGAGAAGCACTTTATAAAATGGAATCTACCACACTACCAGTGCTTGTGCCATACATGCGTGGGCATAGGTAACTAGGTCTAAAAATCTTGAACACCCTAGGACCAAATAAACAATTTATGATAAATTCTTATTAGTCCCTCTGAATTATTCTGTCCACTGTTTATTCCAGCGGTTCTTATCCTTGGTACTTCTGGGGACCGTCACGGAATCACTACCGAAAGCCAGGGACCCCAGATTAAGCAATTTCTAGAATTTGAACCGCATAACAATATACAAAATGCAGAAACAAGTATAGATCAAACAAATACCCATAATATGAAATATTTTATTTAAATCACAAAGAGAAACATACAAAAATGTAAATTTTAATGGGAAGGTAGGAGCTTTTCAAAATTGTATTTTATTTTTCAAAACTTAAGCAAAATGCTGAACTCTAGCAGATCACTTTGTCTTTGTTGCACTTAATACATGCTCTTTTAGTCCTCGCATACTAGTGCTTCAGTTGAGGCCACCAGTGGCTCATAGCAGAATCCTTTTACTGTACAGCTCCCACAATTCATGCTAAGGATGCCATCTCATTTTTTTGCCTCCAGTTTCAAAGCCCTCCATAGATAAGGAGTGTTTTAATATTTTTAATTTAACAATGTGCTTTTCATCTATATATACTCTATTAAACTTATTTAATTTTGTAAGCAGTTGTGGACCCCCTGAATAGGCATCACGGACCTCAAGGGGTCCACAGACCACAGGTTAAGAAACACTGGTCTATGCCAAAAACTCCAAAAAGAATAATAACATTCACCCACATCCCTAAACAAAGCATTCTGCTGACCGGTTACTGAGATTCTTTAATAGGTCTGGCTGCAGGCAAACCTCTTAAGTGTGGTGTCTGTTTCCTCCTTCAGATACATTCTTCGAGGCTTGGGATAAGAAAATATCTGAATTTATTGCAGAATATGCTTTGTCTATTGACACTGAGTTCAGTCTCCCTCAGCTTGCCTTCGAACCTGCAATGCAATAGGTCTCGCAATTACGAGATTTTGACCTATTGGCATTGTAAATGACAGTGCCTTTTATTTATATGTTTAAAAAACCTGCAATAATAAAAGGCATTGTTATTTACAGTACCAATAGGTCAAAGTTTCTAAAATGCGAGACCTATTGCAACGCAAATGCTTGTTGTTTACAAGCGCCCCATGCTGGCTTTCACGTTAATAGTGGCCACGACCCTTTCTTTAGACGAGCTGTGTCTAAAGAAAGGTTCACGGCTGCTATTAAAGTGAAAGCGCTGTATGGGGCGCTTTTAATAAAAAAAGCATTTGTTTATCAAGTTAACAATTAAATGCTTTATTTTGTAAAAGCGCCTGTGAAAGCGCACATGGCGTGCTGAATGTTGCAGGAATTCATGTTGTGCCTGCAGTAAGAGAAACTCATTAAAGAAAATAGTGCTTACAGAGTAAATAAGACATACCATGTAACAACCGAAGTAGAATGGCCAGTCCTCATGGAAGGTTACAAATGAAGACAAGGCGGTACTAAGGAGGGACTAACCAGCATATTTACCAATCAGAAGCCAGCATTTACGAAGGACAATGACACAAGCCACTGACAAATATGGGCGAAGAGTCAGCAGGGCTTCAAGTCCAATACAGCATGCCTCGCAGAGTAGCGCATGCGCTGCCCAGGCTCGACCTAAAAAGGGAAATATGAAAAGAGTAAAGCAGTCTTCAGAGGCAGCATACCAGAATCAATACAGATTCCTTATTCATCCAAGACCGCTATTTTTCAGTGAGCTATCAGTATTCGCAAGTCAGAGAGCCATGTTTCCTGATGGCTAGTTTCTTAGGGAGTCATTGAAGTTACTTAACTCCCGAAGGGATATTGGAGAATCATGCAGATCATACTGTACCTTATTTATGGATTATATTTGTGTTTCTGGCATCAACTAATGCACCTCTAGATCTGTTAGATTCATATTCTGATTTTTTTAGTGTAAACTTTCTGCCCCAATTATTCTGTCACATATTGGTTACACAGAATGAAACAAGTGCTCTTTCGTTGCTGTTTATAGAGGACCATGATTGGAACTCCTCAAGCCAGCTATGCTTCTGAGACATCTTCCTCATCCTCTGTGGGTACAGCAGCCTCCATAAACATTTCTTCTCATATCTTCTAAAGATTCTCTGTTGAATAAGTGTGTGGACGGGCTTGTACCAGTTGCATGGCGGCTAACTTGTATAATGGCCATTTAAGGCTTTTTGTTTTGTGCGTGTTTTGACACGCATAATGTGATGATACTTCTAGGTGAATGTTGTTTTGTTAATTTGATACTGTACACACAAGTGATGGATTTTGCCTGATCACATTAACCCTTACAAACAACTGCATACACTTCATTGTAAATGGGCCGCTACTTTACTTTGGCAATGCTTTTAATACTTTCCGTTCTTAATACTTTTTTATTTTGTTGGTCATCTTTCTCTGTTATATCTTCAGGTTACAGTAATTCAAAGCAGTAGTATATATCTGAAAGAAACACGTTAGTTAGATTCCTCACCTTAGAATATCCCCTCGCGTCCGACTGGATCCGGAAGATTTTTGTAGCAATACCCATTGCGCGTCGCTAGGCGTCGTCTGCGGCTCCACGTCCGTCGTTGGCGTCGTGTACCGGAATGACGTCGTCGGAGTACTTAGACGCCGCCCTCGCGCGCTGACGTCAGTTCTTCTTTTTTCCGCGCCAGTAAGCGCCGATATGGGAGAGCTACCCCTTTAGTCAATTTTTGACTAACTTTTTCGACTCTTTTTGGTCACTTCTCGACTCTGGTGCCGGTAGGATGCCTGGTTTCAAGGCCTGCGACGACTGTCACCGACTGATGTCGGTGACCGATCATCACCGCCGGTGCCTGTACTGCTTGGGCCTCGACCAAGACGCGGAGTCGTGCTCCGATTATATGGCCCTGACCTCGAAAGCTAGGCGGGAGCGGTCTTGCAAGCTTCTCGAGCTTTGCCACTCGGCTCCGCGCCCCTCTCGATCCCGGTCCAGGAGGAGGTCCAAGGTTCGGTCGCGGAGCCGCATTCGACATCGTCGCTCGTCTGGCTCGAAGTCTTCGGGTAAGTCGAAGCACTCCAAGAATTCCAAGAGGCGACACCGCTCTTCGGACTCCCCTCGCCGGTCGCGCGACTCGGCCGAGGGTCCGGGTGGTTCCACCCCCATGGCTCCGCAGGCGCCGCGCAAGTCCCCATACCCGCCGGTCCCTGGGACTGACACGACGCCGGCGGAGGTCAGTGCCTTCCTCTCGGCCATGAGGAGCCTGGCCCCGCCGTCGACGCCCGCTGGCGCGCCTTCGGGCCCCGCGGACTCGACTGGGTGACCTCGCGTGCCGGCGGCTCCTGCCCCGGCGCCGTTGGAGGCTCCGGTCCCGACGCCGCAGGACCCCGAGGGGCCCGAGCCTGGGCCCCCGTCGACGCCGGTCGACCTCGTTACGCCTCCTCAGCCGGCACCGTCACCGGTACCACCCCCGACGCCGACTCCGGTCGACGTCGATCCCCGGTTCAGCCCCTGTCCGGACTCGACGCCGATGCGGCGCCGCCCGACGCCGCTAGAGACACATATTGTCTATCGACCGGCTCCGATCATTCCTCCTGTTTACCAGGAATCGGATGACGGGGGCAAATGGGAGGGGTCTGAGGACCCTATGGCCCTTCAGGGGCAACTTTCTCAGGACTGGGCAGATGAACTGGGGGAGGCCAGTGGATTGGATACCTCACCGGACACTGGATTCATCTCTCCTCCGACTGTGGCTTCGGAGGAGGGTGCAGCTTTTTCTATGGTGCTGCGCAAGGCGGCCGCGGCCCTTGGGCTTGAGCTGCCTGCCGTGGCTGTGAGGACTAACATCCTCACTGAGGTGCTTCAGTCTGCCGCATGCTCCATTGAGCCTCTGCTGCAATTCAATGAGACCCTCACTGACGTTCTGCAGGGCACCTGGTCCAAGCCCTCCACAGTCCCTCCTGTGGATAGGAACGTTGCCAGGCGCCACTGCCCTGCTCCGGGCGACCCCAGTTTTCTGTCCCAACACCCCACCCCCGAGGGTCTGGTTATCCAGGCCTCTACCTCCCAATCCTCCTTCCCGTCCGCTCCTCCGGACCGGGAATCCAAGAGACTGGAACAGTTCGGTAAGAAGCTGTTCTCCTCGCTCAGTTTGGGCCTGCGGTCTTTGAACACCACCTGTCTCTTGGACCGTTATTCCCACTCTCTGTGGGATACGGTGGAGGACGTGCTGCCACTGTGCCCGGAGGAGGCCCGGGCGCGGCTTTCCTCGGCTCTGGCCGATGGGAGAGATGTAGCGCGCCATGCAATCCGATGTGGACTCGACACTACGGACTCGCTGGGTAGGGCGATTTCTACCACGGTGGCGCTTCGACGTCACGCCTGGCTGCGGTCCCCTTCTTTTTCAGGGGATGTCCAGAGCACCCTCATGGACATGCCTTTTGATGGCGCTCGCCTTTTTGGTGAGAAAGCGGACAGTGCGCTGGCTCGCTTCAAGGACTCCCGGGCTACGGCCAAGTCCTTGGGCCTCTCGGCCCGCGGCCACGAACTTCCGCTTTTCGCTCCTTTCGTGGCCTAGGGAGGGGCACCTCCTCACGTCCGCCTAGCCACCGGCCGCAGAACCAGCCAGCACGCGGTCGCGGTTTCCGCCGAGGCGGTACTGGAGGACAACGCGGTCAGTCCACATCCACCCCGGCAGCATCCGCCTCAAAGCCTTCCTAGTCCGAGCTTTCAGGCCCATTCCTCGCCAGTGGGAGGCCGGGTTCGCCATCACCTGCTCCACTGGCGTACCATTACTTCGGACAGGTGGGTGCTGCAAATCGTCCGAAGGGGCTACTCCCTCCCCTTCGAGACGACCCCTCCAGCCATGCCACCGCAGCACCACCGTATCTCGGAGGATCATTTGAATCTTCTGCAAGAGGAAGTTTCGGCCCTCTTGGCCAAAGAGGCCGTCGAGCGCGCTCCGAGCCCAGAAGTAGGTCGTGGTTGTTATTCCCACTACTTTCTGGTTCCCAAGAAGGGCAAAGGAGGCCTACGCCCTATCTTGGACCTCAGGAACGTCAATGCCTTCCTCCGGAAGGAACGGTTCAAAATGTTGACTTTGGCTCAGGTTCTAGCTGCCCTAGACCCTGGAGACTGGATGGTAGCGTTGGATTTGCAGGACGCATATTTCCATATCCCCGTCCTGCCGGCCCACCGGCGTTACCTGCGGTTCACGGTGGGTCAGGAGCACTTTCAGTTCACCGTGCTCCCCTTCGGCCTTACCAGTGCCCCTCGGGTGTTCACGAAAGTGATGGCGGTGGTCGCAGCTCATCTGCGCAGATCAGGGGTTCCAGTCTTCCCCTATCTCGACGACTTGTTGTTGAAGGCGGGCTCGCCCCAGACAGTCGTCTCCCACCTCCAGACTACGGCGGATCTCCTGCATTTGCTAGGGTTTTCCATCAACGTGCCGAAGTCACACCAGAGCCCCTCTCAGAAGCTCCTCTTCATCGGAGCGGTTCTCGATTCGGCGCAGTTCCGGGTTCATCCGCCGGAACAGCGGGTCCGGGATATACAGGCCCTGATTCCCATCTTTCGGCCTCTATCCTGGGTTTCGGTCAGGCTAGTGTTGCGGCTTTTGGGGCTGATGGCCTCCTGCATCCTACTAGTGCATCACGCCAGGCGGCGCATGTGGGCTCTGCAGTTGGACCTGAAGTTTCAGTGGGCCCAGCATCACGGCAACCTGTCCGACCATGTCTTGATCTCGGAGGGCACTGCACAGCAGTTGCAGTGGTGGCTCACGGACCGCGATTGGGTCACGGGCAAGAGCCTCTCCCTTCCCCAACCGGAGCATGTCGTAGTGACGGATGCGTCCCTCCTGGGATGGGAGAGGCGGAGATCAGAGGCCTCTGGTCTCCGGCGGAGTCTCGCCTCCACATCAACTTGTTGGAGCTGAGAGCGATCCGACTTGCACTGAAAGCCTTCCTTCCCTCTGTCCGGGGAAGTGTCGTGCAGGTGTTCACGGACAACACCACCGCCATGTGGTATTGCAACAAACAGGGCGGGGTGGGGTCGTGGACCCTTTGTCAGGAGGCTCTGCGCCTCTGGACATGGCTGGAACACCAGGGCATCACCCTGGTGGTTCAACATCTGGCGGGCTCTCTGAACGCCAGAGCAGACGAACTCAGCCGCCGGTGCATGATGGATCACGAATGGCGTCTGAACTCCGAGGTGGCACAAGGTCTCTTTCAGCAGTGGGGAGAGCCTTGGTTAGATCTATTCGCCACCGACGAGAACGCGCAATGTCAGCAGTTCTGCACGTTGGAATTTCCAAGGCGGCACTCGCGAGTGGAGTTGCGATCTGTTGTACGCCTTTCCGCCTATACCACTTCTGCCCAGAGTGCTGAAGAAGATCAGGCGCGACCGGGCCCAAGTCATCTTGGTGGCTCCGGATTGGGCACGAAGGTACCGGTATCCCGAGCTACTCAGTATGTTGACCGATCCTCCGATACGTCTGCCCCTTCGGGAGGATCTTCTGTTGCAGCAGCAGGGGACGGTCTGCCACCCGAACCTGTCCAGCCTCCACCTCCATGCGTGGAGATTGAGCGGCGACAGTTGATGCCATTTGACTTGCCTCCTGAAGTTTGTGATGTCATTCTGGCAGCCAGGCGTCCTTCCACAAAAACGGTATACGCCTGCCGGTGGAACAAATTTGTGGCATGGCGCACAGCAAAGGCTGTGGATCCCCTTTCCGCCCCTCTTTCTGAGGTTCTCCTCTTTCTTCTTTCTTTAGCCCGGCAGGGCTCTGCCCTGTGCACCTTGAAAGGTTATCTTGCTGCCATCTCTGCCTTCTTACGGCTTCCTGATCAGCCCTCTCTTTTCAAGTCCCCTGTAGTGTCACGCTTTCTTAAAGGCATTACTCACACTTTCCCTCCTGTCCTTTTCGTAATGCCTCAGTGGGACTTGAATCTTGTCTTAACATTCCTGATGTGCGCTCCCTTTGAGCCTCTTCACACTTTTTCCTCTTCGTCTTCTAACTCCTAAGACTGTTTTCCTGGTAGCCATCACCTCGGCTAGACGGGTGAGTGAGCTCCAGGCTCTTTCGTCCAAGCCTCCTTTTCTATCTGTTCATCCGGACAAGGTTGTCCTTCGGCCTCGTCCTTCCTTTCTACTGAAAGTGGTGACCACCTTTCATCTTGGGCAATCTTTCACCTTGCCCACCTTCTTTCCGCCTCCGCATCCTTCCAAAGAGGAAGAGCGGCTCCACCGTCTGGACCCAAAACGTGCGCTCTCCTTTTATTTGGACCGCACAAAACAGTTCCGAGTGGACGACCAGCTTTTCGTTGGCTACGTGGGTACAAAGAAGGGAAAAGCTGTGCACAAACGGACCATCTCCCGGTGGGTCGTTTTGTGTATAAAAATCTGTTATTCCTTGGCAAAAAAGGACCCTCCTGTTGGGCTGCGAGCCCATTCTACTCGGGCCACGGCGGCTACTACTGCTTTGGGATGGGGAGTCCCTTTGCAGGACATCTGTCAGGCGGCGACTTGGGCTTCGCTGCACACGTTTGCCAGGCATTATTGCCTAGACAGCTAAGTCCGGAGGGATGGCTTCTTTGGCCGTTCTGTCCTCCAGGACTTTCTGGTGTGATCTTGGTTCGCAGACCCACCACCGGGGTTGGTATTGCTTGGGTATCTATTCTAAGGTGAGGAATCTAACTAACGTGTTTTCAGATGAACAAGTTACTTACCTTCGGTAACGATGTATCTGTAAGAAACATTAGTTAGTTAGATTCCTCACCGACCAGGGCCCTAGATTTTTTGGCACCAGTGTCGGTCTCTTGCATGGCTCTGCGTTCCTGGCGCGGAAAGCTATGTACAAGAACTGACGTCAGCGCGCGAAGGCGGCATCTAACTACGACGTCATTCCGGCGCACGACGCCAACGACGGACGCGGAGCCGCAGACGACGCCTAGCGACGCGCAAGGGGTATTGCTACAAAAATCTTACGGATCCAGTCTGACGCCTGGGGATATTCTAAGGTGAGGAATCTAACTAACTAATGTTTCTTACAGATACATCGTTACCGAAGGTAAGTAACTTGTTCTTTGTGACAATAATTATCATGTTTTCGTGTGTCGTGCAGTAAAGCTGAAAAGGATTTCTATACCTACTTTATGTACACTTCTGTGCTAGGAAGCACCTGTACTGTTATACAAGATGGGTATATATTTTTTTTATTTATTTACATTTTTAACATAAGAATGTCCCCCACCATTAGTCGCTTTATTTTCTTTTCCTTTTGAGACACATGCTTGCAGTAAAAAAAAAGTAACCATTGCCTTAGCTTGCCAAGGCAAGACTAGTTTGCTTTGCCAAAGCTTGTTTATTTTTACTTTGTCTACATTTTTCAGATGTCACAAGTTGGCGATGACACACCATCTGTTCTTTGCGTCTAGAGCATATTTAATATTACCTTCTCGCCTATAATTGTTTTACTCTTGCTCAAAACGTAGTCAAACTATTTCCTTGGTTTGCATCCGTTCCTATATATTTGCATATTGTGCTGTTTCCTTCTGCCATAGAAACACTCCAAAGGTTTAAGTCCTGACCCCTGAAAGAAACAATTACTGCAGCACAGATGACAAAAATCTGTATACTACTCAGGCCAAACGTAGAGCACAAGGAAAAATAGGATAATAAGCAGATACACACGATGGAGTTCACTGGATCCCCAAAATCGGGACCAAACGCTTATGGAAATGGCAAATTCATGGACCCCAATTCTTAGCATGTTTTCTCATGCTGCCTGCTCTTTCTTTGCAGAAGCCTTCAGGATATTGCATCTAGCTACCCTTTGTATTCACCTGCCCTCCACCAACACATCTCCTTCACTTTAGCAGTGTGAAATGCCCCTTTTGACCCATAGCAGCCTCAGGTTATTAGAAATCTTTGTATACAGAGTTGCTTTCACATTTTCAAGGGACCAAGCAGGGCCAGTTGGTGGTAAGGGCTAACCTCCAGCACATCATTTTAGCAAGAAGGCTTGAATTATACTAGAACCCTGAATGCAATGCTAAAAGTACTCCTCTGTGCGTCTTCTCGGACAATAATGTGTAATGTCCAGATACACAAATAAAGCCGTACCATGATGTAAACTATGCAGCTAATTAAACTGCATGGGCCAGTCACAGGCTTAGATCGCTATTTATGTAGCCTTATAGCCCACTGAAGAGAGCTATACGAGTTGTTAACCCTGAATCTTTGTTATGGCCATGAACCCTCATTATAAGCCTGACCTGCAGGAGAGGGCCTATGACGAGGGTGAGGTCCTTTAACAACAGTTATAGCGCAAGGCAGAAGGACTATAAGACTCTTAGAACATTCCACCCAGTAATGGTAGAATGTTCTAAATTAAAAAGGGAGAAACAGAAAGACAAACATTGGAATATTGGAGCAGAATGCTTATACTAGTATTTATAAGTCCACAGCCACTTGATTGTCTTAAATGGAGCGCTCAACATTCCAGTTTTTTTAAATAATTGATGCATCTAAATGCAGATTTCTCATCTTGTGAATATCCCCCGACACCGGACTGGATCTGGAGTTTTTTGTAGGAACTTCTCCTGCAGGTGGTACCATCAGACTCTACTATGACCCTGTATTGCTTCCGGAAGTGACGGTGCAGAGCTCTATATAGGTGCCACCCTATCACGGTGTTTCTCTGTCAGCGTATCGGGTGTTGATAACAAGTATTCTGTAGACCAGAGCAATCTTTTTGCTATGAAGTTTTTCTGTTGTGAGCTTGATCTCGAGTAGGTTAAAGTCTGGAAGTGATTGTTTCCCCGAGACAATGGGGGTGTATCATAATTAGAAGTATCTAAAAAGAATTGGCTTCTGTATAGCTAAAAATTAGTTGGGCCATGTGCTTCAAGATTTAGAGAAACTATTGTTGTCCTACCATGTAAAACCTTCCAAACTGGCTACATAAAATAGCTGCATTCCCACCAGTAGTGGAGCATTTCCCATCAGATGTCCATATTATCCATTCACCCCAACATATCATATCATGCCATGAATACTGTCCTGATGACCTTTCGAAGACACTTCTTTACCCGTTCTCATCGATGATATGGAGTAGGTGCATACCTCCAAGTATCCAGAGCTCAATTCTCACTGGATCAGAGTCTGAAGTAAGTTGCCAGTCATGTACAGCAGTTAAATTGAATACCCACTCATATAATAGCTTCAACCCTAATGCCTCCATACATTGACAGCATTTGTCCATTGAGACCAGCAGCATCCTACGACCGAGAGAAACTATTGAAGGTATATCAGCATCTTAGAGGTGTACCGTGTCCGTATTACAAACAGCGAGAGCACCCCAGTTGTTCATGTCTGTCTTGGTAGACTCAAATTAAGGAGTTAGCTTACTAAGTTTGCTGCCTCTTCCTCCGCAACATATACTCCATGGTGCTGAAAGCCACTGGTCCCCATCATAGGTTTAATCGGCGTGGTGACAACTTGCTCCTCTCTGGATTGGGTGCAGCACAAATTTGTTCCATTTAACTTGCAGGTCAGTTAATTGGTGAAAGAGATCCAGAATGTGGATTGCATGGTGGCCATGCAAAAAGTCCTGCACCAGCGCTTCCGTTACAATCCAGTCTGTGAGTGGTTCAGGTTGTCACTGCAAATAATTGGGATGGCAGAGGTCACTCCTGCTTGGTGGCCTTCCCACTCGCACTTTGTGGAGATATCACCCCATTCCCCTCGCCAAGGGTTTAATAGAGGTTGTATATACGTCAAGAACACCTGTTCAATGTTTATCTTGCAGAAGGCTGCAAATAAAAGAATTCTTATTGAGGGTATTAAAAGCTTTCTCTGGATTTACCAGGATGCATGGAGTGGCTGGACATAAAGCCACTCAGGTTTGGATGCATGAAGGTGCTCACAACTCTGAGCAGATGGTAGTCCTGCACCTACGCATTTCAGAGTGAGATAGGTCTTTTTGATTGCCCTGCAGGAAGACTGGCCTTTGGAATGACCAAAAACACTTTCTCATAGAGATCAAGGGAGTGTCTTGTTTAATAGCTCCTCCGGCTAACTGTTTGGCTCTGGGGTCTTCCCTCATTTGAGCTCTTTGTGCATAGAGACCATTCCTCTGCTTGAATTCATTCTCCAATACGTTTCTCTCTCTTTCGGGGAGAGCCTCATCTTCGGGTGATCTTGGGCAGATCCCAAATTAGATAGACCAGAACCTTGTGAGGCTCTTAAGAATGAGCTGCAGATACCCTCTCATAATATTTTTCAAATTCTTGGGCGACGTCCTCACCAGAAATAACTAGTATTCCCTTGGCGTTCAGAAACTCTTCCTTCCCATTTGATCAGTGTATCAATGTTGATCTCTTTTCTCTTGTGTATTTTGGTTCTTAATATTTTTTTAATTTAAAATGTAATCTGCCAGTGTTTAATATGTGACCACGTGTTCTTTTTAGATGAAAATTCACAGTTTTGGTAGGGTGTATGAAACTGAAATGCGTTTCTGTGTACCCGGTGTCCCAATTGCCACGCTTGTCTGGGCATTAACGCTTTGTTGTCCTTTCCTGCTTTGACTCTGTTCACTGCAACATCTACCAAAGGGTTTAACCCGGACATTAGCAGGTAAAAACGATTTGATGAATGTTTGTGTTTAGAAATCTAATCCTGGGATGAACACAAGGGAGGGATGTGTATGAAATGATGCCGCCTGAAGTGTTCTATTCAGGTCAGTTGACCACTGGTGGATTTCATTGAGGGGGCCGCTTTAGCTTGTTGCCTGATGAATGCCTTTTTTTGATCTTGTTTCGATTCTCGGACTCTTTTTGCAGACTGGCATCTTGTATTGTACTATATCGCTTGAGCCTAATGACTTTGAGTTCCTGCTTAACATCGAATCCAATTATTTATTATTGAACATTACTCAAGTTCTTCAAACATGGAACCCCACAATTAGGGGCTTTAGTGCAAGGCATTTATCAATAATTTTACAATGAGGTTTGATTTGTAAATATCGGAAAATTCTTAATCTTGATTTGCTAGTGCATGCAGAAGCTGCCTGTTTGCTTGCACGGGTGTTTGGGATGTCTCCGGGGCTGTCTCATTTAGAATCGAAATAGCTGGCACTAGCAACCCAACTTCCGGCTGATATTTCAAGTTGAGTGAACCTTCTTTGTGGTAGAAAAAAATATATACCCTCCCATAAACATTCGCTTTCTTGGCCCAGCCTCCTCGTGGGTTCCTTTCAGCCAGTCCTTCTCTCTTCCCTAACTAACTGGGCCTTGTTGCTCCACGGACCGTGTTTTTAAGCCTCCCTTTTGTTTTTAATTCCCCAGTGTATGCTTTCCTTTCGAGGAATTAAAATACATTGGAATATATCGTTTCGCTGAAGTTAAGACCACATATAACCTCCTTTAGAGGGTGTATAGTCACCGGTGCCGAGCACCCCTTGGAACTCTAAGGGCTTTATGTGCGTTTGCTCAGCTCTTTGCCATTTTTTCGGCCCTGTTAACATAGAAATAGAAAATGTGGAGATGAGAGCAGTGCCTGCTCAGCCATGGACAGCAGATGACAAACTGTACCCGAAAAGGCTAGGGCTTGCTATAAATGATGCTCAGCCTATCTGTTATACTTGTCAGGTAGATAAAGTAGCTGCTGCAGCTGCTGCCCCTCCAGTGAAATACAGCTCTGCACTCTGAACTACATACAGCCTTTTCAATGAGACAGCCAGTTTGAAAGTGAAATCGGAAACTATTGTGCGGTGCTATAAATGCCTGATTTTAATTTGTCAGCAACGCCATGTCATGCTCGTGGCTGCCAGGGGCTTAACAAGGCGTAGAAATCTACAGATATTTTGCGCCAGGTTGATAACTACTCTTTTTTCAAGAAACCCCTAAAAGTCATTACCACATGCTTCTTTGTGTAAGTGTGTTTAAAGATGTTTCTTTATTGAAGGATTTCGTACCACGCCGTATTCACGATTTCATGTTGTCATTTTGTCATTGTTCTGAATCTTAATGTTGAGCCACTTCAGGTGTACTTCTGCACTCGTCTCGTCCTAGGACATCTAGCCACAGAAACGCAAAATACGTCTCTACCGTTAAACTAGACCTCAAGCAGCAGAGAAAGGCAGAGCTTGAACATATTTAGTTCCTGCCAGATTCAAACAAAACTATCAATACTGCTCAGAAACAAAAAGCAGTGGGCTTTAATTTTTCCTCACAACAATATATATATATATATAATATTTATTTATAGGAATTGCGCACCCGTTGATGAGACGGGTGTGCAGTCATTTTATTCTAGTAGGACCGACTTAGCCTTGCAGGCTTTGTTATTAAGTTCCAATGAGGGGTGTCATATAACGCCTTTGACTTAAAACGGGAATGCAATCTGTATCTGTAGTATGGTCCATCTCATTGGCGAACTACAGATTATTTGGTTGGGTCTCATACAAATGAATCATCATTTCCCAAAATCCAGTTGGTCCCTTCTCTGTCGTCACAGCAATAGCACCGTTTTTTCACTGGTTTGTCAGAACCGTTTCAAGGAAATCCATCTGCTTCCTGAAAGCAAAGGAGGAGTCAACCACACCTCCAAAAAAATGCAGAATGCCTCAATTTTTCATGTTGGATCTGAAATAAAGAGCAACAGCCATGCTTCGATGACCGGAGAAACAACAACATACTTCACATGAAAAAGGTGATTCAAAACTGCAAACAAATGAAAAACATAAGTACCACCACCCCAAAATAATGAACCTAAATTGAAAGGCTGGAGTTCATAACACTTGAAATAAACCTCTGTCACGGTTTTGTACTGTGCTGTGTTCTGACTCCTGGGTCTTTAGGTTTCCATGCTTCTGCTCTAGAATGTTCTTTGTATAGTGTTCTGTTTGAGTCAGTTGAGATTGTCCGTTATGCCTGAGGGCTGACCAAGGAAGACACCAGTGCTTCTGGTAAGGCGTTTTATTAAAATGCAGAGGAAAAGGGCTTCATTGACGAGTTGCTAGGCACTGTTTGAAATAGAAAGTGCAGGTATTAGGTATTGCTACAAACATCTTTGCTTCTGGAAAGTGACCATTAAAAATAGTGCACTCTTGCTGAGAAGTGCTGCCTACCTTTCATAGCAAAGAAGTGTAGGTACTTTGTACCTGACAGCACCCGCCAAATTAAAGCATTGATGCTGTGGCAAAATGTTAACGCCCCATCTTTGCTTTTTATTACACGGCCAGCATACAGGGGGTTTAGGAACAGAAGTTCTGGGGCCAAGCTGCCCTTAAAACAGACAGATGGTGCTCTCTGGTAATTCATGTGTTGCAGCCCATAAAAACAAGAATTAGTAAAGCCAAATGGTCTCAGCGTTTGTTAGGTGCCAATATTAATTTTCCAGTGCAGCAAAAGCACTGGAAGATGCAATGACAATGGATCCACCAGGAATTGGTATTTTTTATTCTAAGTGTTATTATGTGTACTTCCAAGATGGCTGCCAAGCTGTGTCGGAGCACAGTATAGTGAGGATTGCAGAAGTATACAGAATACATTTTCAAGCTGGCCACTGTTGGCTTTGCCAGTGCTTGTTAAATTGTGCAGCAAGCATTGGCAAAGCCAATAGTGGCAAGCAGCCACGTTGGGATGGTATTTTCTATACTTACATTGCTGTAGCAAATGGCATTTAAAGATTATTTTCCCATAATCCCAGGGACAACGAAAAGCAAAGAAGGTAAGTCCAATATCAAATCCGTGATAGGGAGTGCTGTCATCTGCTCTTTTCCTTCTTTTTTCCTGCCACCGATGCTGACCGTGGAAGATTGAAAGATTCTACTCCTGTTTATAAGACTCTGTTTCTGCAATAATCCAGAGAGAAATTTTCAAACCATGTCAAATCTAGCAAAATCAAAACAGTACAACCAATAACATCACAGATTTAACATGCAAGCATAAACATAATGTTACCGCTGTAAATTCAAAAGAAAATCACTTACATCCATAACCAGATCCCAAAACTTTGGGTTGGCCATGATTTACCATCGGGCGGGCAAATCCTCTCCTCCGTGTCCTTAATAGAATTGAAACTTTCTGTTACGTTAACTAGGAAATTCTTCATTCTATGTCAGGACATGGAGGCAAATCTATTCTAGTTTAAAGCTTATCCACTGCCAGATCCGCAATGAAGGAGACTGGTTTGAAATAAAACCTCTTAAAGGTTTAATCCGATGACCAGTCAGCTGCGTTCAAAATATCCTCCAAGCGGGCTCCTAGAGCAAAGACTTTGAAAGCCATAGCACACAGGCAGAATGCGCCCTGAATACCTTGTTATCAGTGCCAGTTTCCTGCATGATCCTGTGAACCCATCTTGCGATGTTCGGGGAAGAGACTGCCTTAAATGGCTTCTGCAGAGCAATCCGCAATTGCCGCCCCCCATGGGGGCGATGCTCCTTGGTCATGGCCTCGTAGACCTTGATACATTGGAGCAGTAAAGATAATGGGTTAAACCCTGTGTCCCTCAGAACCTGGGTATGAGCAATATAATCTACATTTAGTTATATTGGGTGAATTAATTGCTTAGCAAACACAATTAATAATTAGCGGTATCTATCCTAAATTATTCTAAATGTCAAAGAATGATCTAATAATTATTTTAGACAGGAATAAAAGTCAAAACACACAGCAAACGAAAGATCAGTTTATTTAAAAAAAATGTTTTATCTCGAATAGTTAAATGTGTATATGGCTGTCACATACACAAATGGCTGAACAAACAAAATAAAGAATGTGACATTGGTGAAACATGTGACACAAAGTGCACGCTTGCTTTGGAAAATAATCAAAATATACACAAATTAGATAAACATAATTACAATGTAGGTGCGTCCCTTTTCAAGTACATAAAGTTCTATCAGCACCCTTTGGACTGCCTTCCTCTTAGTAAATGGTGAAAAAACTGATCTTACATCTGCGGGGTGTTTTTACTTTCATTGCTGTCTAAAATAATTCCTCACCGTGTGCGCTGGAGGAAGGGCCTTCACATTGGGATCCTTTACGGGAGCCTCTGTGCCTCTTGTCCTCTAGTTGGGTAGAAACCCCAAAGCGAGAGGAATCTTGACATTGGCCTCATTGAGAAGATTGGTACCTGTTGGAGGCGGAAGATTGGAAACGACTGGCCATGCTTCCCTGCCGCTGCGTCCCACGATGAAAGCACGCGCATTGAAGATGCGCTTGATTAATGACTGGGCCTTATCAAGTGAGTTAAAGGTTTAAACACATTTTCCTAGTTTGTTGCTGAATGGGTCACCAAAGAGTCTGCCATGGGCCTCTGGTCAGGCTTCAGACGTGGCTAGCTCCACCAGTTTGGGATCTATGTTGATCAACAATGACCTGCCCTTCTCCGTAGAGATGGTGCAGTTGGCGTTGCTGAGGAAAATGACAGCCTGTTGGGCCCAACTGGGGAGCACCTCTGGGGAAATGAGTGCCCCTGATGCCTTGGCGTCTTCCTCCATATCCAGTATCTTCATCAGCGGACCAGTAATGTCCAGGAGCTTATCCTGGCATGACTGCCAAGAGCTATCGAGGCCCTTCTTCAGGTCCCTGATGTACTTGGCTAAAAAGGTTTTCATCCGTGCGTCAATCCCAGATTTGGTGGCTACTTTCCCTTCTAAGGAAGGGCTGGGGCACTCTGCCTGAAGGTGGTTCAGTCCCTCTTTGTGGAGAGGTTTGTGTAGACTGCCTGCCACATACTTGGCTACCTTGTCCCCTGGGTACCAATTGCGCTCCGTGCGACCCTTCCGTGGCAGGGCCTGACCCTTGAGGGGGTTAGACATCAATCTCCAGGATCATTTATGATTGGGGTTGCTCTTATCCCATGTGGAATCCATCAGAGACAGAAGGGGGGAGGGAGGTGCTATAGCACCAGGAGCCGTGGGGTTCCCAGGGGTGTCCAGAAGAACACTTTTTTCAACCTAGAAAAAGCATCTTGGTCCACCCCCCTCCAGTTGTGGGTGCTTGCGCAGGATCTTGGTCAGGGGATCAGTGGGCTACCCTGGAGGTATGGCGTCAAAAGGCCCAGGGAGTTCTTCCCTCTGTGGGAGGCGTTGTAAGCATTATTGTACCATATCTATTCATTTCTTCTCCGGTGGGGCCACTGCATCCAAGACTGCCTTGATTATGGAGGCATCCAGTGGGCCACAGAATTAGTATGTGACCGGAAAGTAGGATTATTCCTCCTCTTCCTTGTAACACTCGTTCATTGGGGTTAGGTATGTATGCCCACCACGGCCCATGTACCTGGAGTAACATTGGTATTTGATGTGGTAAGAGGGAATTTAAGCTGGTGAAATATAGGTCAGGTAGCTGAGCTAAGCCCAAGCTCTGGCAATACTCCTAGGGGTAATGGGTCTATGGGTCCCGGCAGACACCACTCACCCTCAGTTATTTTGAGCACTGACTGAAAGAAAAACACCTGGGCTGTTTCTGCCAGCAAAACGGGAGCTTAGCTCGCAGTAAACGAATTCATATACCTCGGGGTGGCATGTTCCAGGCATTAAAGGGGCCAACCAACTTGCACCGCAGACAGAGGTGCTCGGCAAGCGAGGTGTTTTGAAATCCGACACACTGTCTACTCCGCAGGCAGGGAGCATCACCCAAGGCGTGTGATGTGGGGGGGGCGCACACCATCTAGTGGTCAGAGGACCTCCGTGCACCCCCACCCCTTAGCACTGCAAACTGACTGAAAAGCGGACATGAAAGGAGCGAAAAATTATTCTCGTGGCCGCTGTAAAGGAAAGGCCAAAAACGCTGCTGAACCTGAAATGCAACGCATATTAAACAATGAGGAAAACACCACAAGCGAGAACTGCAATCCCGACACTTAACTTGCACTCCGCTGCACGAAGCGAAGAAAGAGAATAGCGAAAAGAGCAGATGATGGCACTCCCTATCGCTGATTGGACTTACCCTCTTTGATCGTCATTTTCCCTTGGTTTATGGGAAATGAAGTTTTGTGTTTGATGTGGCTATTTGAAAAAAATGAAGAAAGAATAGCATAATCCTTGCCCTCCATAGTGGACATGACAGAATTAGAAATAATACTAATGCAACTGTAATGGACATGTATATGGGAGGCATACAATATAAATTGAGAATGTGAAGTGTCCACCTGTAAAGATGATGGAGCGGTGAAAGAGATATATGTAAAAGGCAATAAAGTTGTTAAAAAAATAATTATAATAATCCTAGCCTTTCATGTCCTGACATAGAATTGTGTATATATATATATATATATATATATATATATATATATATATATATATATATATTATCTACTGGCGGTCGCCAGTAGATAGTTATAGTTAGGACCCTGTTTCCATAGGAAATCCGCAACATTCTATTTGGAATAACTTTGGCGCCGGTCGATGAATCCTCGCGAAATTTTCAAAATAGGTGGGGCGCTACGCTCCGCTCCTACCCTGAAAGTCTCGGGGGGATTCGTCAAGCGGGGGCTGAGAAAAAAGGGGGGTCCCAAAACGCGTTTTTCCCATGCATTTTTCCATAGGACCTTTAGACACAGCTACAGCCCGAACGGCTGAACAGAGTTACTTGAAATTTGGCAGAGAGGTAGTCCTCAGGTCAAGGAAGTGCCTTTTGTAGGTCTGGTGTAAATCTGTTCAGTAGTTCCTGAGAAAATAGCATTTAAATCAATATATATATGTGGGCGGAGCCTAACCACACATCTCATCCTGAGATCTGATTGGCTGTCAGCACTTCATCCAAGAAGTGTTGGCAGCCATCTTGGGACCAATATACATGATAGCACCTCATTAAAAAGCATTGCAGTTAATAGAAGATTTTAAGACTTTAGTTACATTATAAATCATTTGTTGATGGTACCATACTCATTTTAGGAATTGTGGTATGTTCTAAGGTGATTTCACCATGTGAAAAAGCCTTCTGCTGGGATATCATGATTGAGAGAAAAATATTTTCTCATGCTTTTACCACAGAGGTTTGGAAGGTGATCTATAAGCTAAACTGAGAGCTTATTTTCTGTAAATTCACATTATCTTTCTCAGTCATGTGAGAATGAAGTCTGACATTCTCAGTAAAACATGTACATCCAACAAGGGCAGAGACTGTCAGTTGATTCCTTTGTGTTCTACTGCAGCTTTCCAGAGTGTTCCAAAGAACTACTAGAGCGCTAACCGTCCTACTTATGATAAATGTATGACACACCTGAAGCCATCTTGCTTGGATTAAAGTGGTAACTCTTAAAACATTTAATTTAAAAAGGAACAAAATGAGGTGGTTCATTTTTCCATAAAAAGTATGATTAGTGCTGCATAAAGAAAAATTAGGGCACATTTTGAGTGACTTCTCAAATCCTGGCATGCAGACTGAAACATGCACTTTCAATACCAGCAGCAGTTTTCCCTGGTGAGCAGTAGCTTTACTACAGTGATCTAATGAGCAAAAAGAGTGCTAACATTCTGATTTTATGGCAAATGTGTGACACATTTGAATGCCTTCTTGATGGAATCAAAGTAAAAAACTGAAAGTATTTCCTACTGAGGAGACTGCAGTAAATGAGGAAATTAGGAAACTTCATAACAAATAAGTCTCCCAAGATGGCCACCAGAGACAAAAGAGCCCAAATGTAGCCCAAATATCACCCAGATGTAGCCCAAGTATAGCCCAATGACAGAATGTCCAAGAATGTTCTTAAAAACAACTAGAGCACTTACTGTCTTCATTATGACAAAAGTATGGCACACCTGAAGCCATCTTGATTGGAATAAATTGGTAACACTTAAAACATTTAATTTAAAAAGGAACACAATGAGGGGGTTCATTTTGCCATAGAAATTATGATTAATGCTGAAGAAAGAAAATGAGGGCACATTTTGAGTGACTTCTCAAATCCTCTTCTATTTCATTAAAAAATTCTGACATGCAGACTGAAACATGCACTTTTAATACCAGGAGCAGACTTCCATGGTGAGCAGTAGTTTTACTACAGTGATCTAATGAGCAACTAGAGTGCTAACATTCAGAATTCATGGCAAATGTGTGACATATCTGAATACCTTCATGATGGAATCAAAGTAAAAAACTGAAAGCATTTCCGACTGAGGAGACTGCAGTACATGAGGAAATTAGGAAACTTCATAACAAATAAATCTCCCAAGATTGCCACCGGAGACAAAAGAGCCCAAATGTAGCCCAAAATCACCCAGATATAGCCCAAATATAGCCCAATGACAGAAGTGTGCAAAACACTTATTATTTTGTGTTTTTGCAGTGTTATATAGTGCAGACTTGTCAGGTATTGGAGTGCTTTACATGAGCATTGGTTACATCACACAAGAACAAATTCATTTTGGTTGTAGACATGGGGAGACTAAGTGATTTGACCAGAATCACGGAATGTCGAGCTGAAGCAGAAACTTCAACCTGGTTCCCCAGTTGCAAAGTCTGCAGTTCTGGAAGTAACACCACATCCTCTCCCCTAAGTGCAACATTTAATCAAGTTGTCAACTAGATAAAAAAACATAAAGATAACAAATAATTTAAAAGTGCTTTGTCGCTATTTGAAAACTCAGAAAATATGTCCTTATTTTAGTCTTTTAGAGCACTAACCATAATTTTGATGCCAATAAGACCCTCTCATATATGTAATTTCTAAAGGAATGCTCTAGGTATTACAGTTTTGATTACATCAAGATGATGTCAGGCGCTCCACACTTTTGTAATAAATATAGAATGTTAACAATCTAGTTGTTCATTAGGATACTGTTGAGAGGCAGAGGCCAGGGGCACGGACTCTGAAAATTGAAGGCAGGTAGGAGGGTGCAAAGGCAACAATTTAACCACACTGAGCAGGCAGGAAGGGCCGTGGAAGCACAACAGACTATGGAGGGCTGTGGAAAGGGGGGCAGGGGCAACAAACCAACAATACAGGACTTGCAAGAGAGGCTGTTGGAGGGAAGATCTATTACGGGTCAAGGAAGCTAGGGGCGGTCCCCAGAGCCCCGGGAGCCACCACAGAACTGAGCAGGAGAGTGAGTCAGGGACAAAAGGGGCACCTTAATTTGAGCCGGGGTGCCTAGGAACGCTTGCTCCAAAAATGAAGAAAACAGACATATGAGACATGGAATTGGAGGCAGAATACAATGGCAGTTTAATGAGAAGATGCAACTTCAAAGAAACCGCAGAATAGAGACCTAAAGTACAAAATACAGAATCCAGATAATCATACAGCTGTCATGATATTCTCTGTATCTCAATTAATGGACTGACAGAGAGAGAGAGAAAACACATCTATAAATGCATCATGAGAAACAAGTTACACCAAGGAAAATGTTACCTAGGGACACTCACATTTACTCTTAGAGCAAGCATTCCTGCAATTACAATACAACATCTTTTAAATGCAAAAGTAAAGAGAACAATGGTTAAACATAACATGACATTTCATATAGGTAAAATAGAATAAGATACTTCAAGCAAAGCCGAGCAAGACATTTTAAGCAAAGGAAGACAAGAGCTCCCAGTTCTTGGGGAAAACATGCACAGCCTGTTAACCTACATACAGACGGCGAGGTTGTCCGTCGATATCTGTGGGTGCTCCCTTTTTATATCATTTTGTGGGCTCCTTTGCACGCTACATCTACCTACGTATGCTACCCAAAAGCTTCGTCTGCAGATTTTACCAGACATTTCGTCATTTACCCACTTAATGCTGACAATGGACTGGGTGAAAAGGTCAGTCTCTCAGGCCAATCGCTTATCGTAAGTTCCATAGAGCAAGCAGAAAATAATGGGTATTGTACAGGAATTCAATATATTAATGTATAAAATCTCCTCAGTTCTCCTAACTTGACGCTCTGCGGTTGCCACTTCCTTAAAAGCGGGAAACCTGCCCAGGAAGCAAGTACCAGTCCAGGATGCAGCCTACTGTATGTCGACAGCTTCAGGGGATGTTGAACTTTGATACCGAGCACGGAGCACTCGGGTAGGGTGGGGGCTACTAGTTTGGAGCAGAAGGCCTCGCAGACCTGCCTTCAGACTGCTATACACTAAAATTGCAGAGCTATGGTCAATTTAACAAAGAGGCCTACATATTGAACAGAAGGGCCTACACAGGGGTTTTATGCTGGCTGAGTGGTAAGGATGTCTCAGGATAATTATATAGCAACACAGGACCCGCTGGTCAATTTAATACGGCCTACAAATGCGGCTGGCAGGGCAAGGACAAGGGTCTCATACTTCAGGTGTGGACAGAACGGGCCAGGGGCCCCCTGTGATACAAAATCTACCCTCCTTCAAGGCTGTGGCAATGTAATAGACCATTGTGGGCAGAAGGAAGAGGCAATGGTAGTACAACCATACATGCCAACAGACCCGATTCAGCCAGGAAACGTCCAATGTTTTTAAGCTCAAATGGGCTTTATTTGATCTGTCTCCTGTCTACAATATCCTCTTTTTCAATGTAACTCAAAGGGGAAAATCAATACCCCAGTTTTTTTTCAAAATCTCCCTCTTACCAAGTTCAAAATGTTCGCAAGTATGGTACATTGGATCATGGAAGGAAATGGGATAGGGACATGGACTTGGATAACAGAGGACAGGAGAGACATGGAGAGGTGCACCAAACTGATCCTGCAGGGCAGGCATCAGGGTTTGCAGCAGCACAATACACCACACAGGGCATGCAGGACGGGAGTGCAGCACAACAATCCATAGAAAGCAAGAGGGAGGGGACAGGACCATGCACATGGACAACAGAGAACAGAGGGGCAAGAGGCAATGGTAGCTAGCTGACCATAATGGACAGACAGGAGAGAAGGCTGCAGCATAACAGACCATAAAGGGCAGGAGGGACGGATCAGGGGCATTACAATGGAACAGACAAGCCAGGAGGGAGGGAGTAGGGGTCTGCACATGTAAACAGAGGGCTGGGGGCAAGGGGGCAGGGCAGGAGCAGCAAGATAGCCATGGAGGTCAGGCAGGATGGGCACTAGAAGCAAGACACAACATGAAGAGCAACAGTGAGACTGTGATGGCATACACACAGACCATGGAGGGAAGGTGGGAGGGGGTCAGGGGCAGCTAACTGACCACACAGGGAAGGTGGGAGGGGCCATGGCAGCACAGAAGACCATGCATGGCAAGTGGGAGGGTTAGTGGCAGCACAATGGCTATGATGGGCAAGAAGGAGGGTGCAGGGGCATGCACAAAGGACGATGGAGGATAGAAGGGAGGGTCAGGACCTGTGCACAGACAAGAAAGTTCAGGGGAAGGGGCCTCACAACAGACCACACGGGGCAGGCAGGAGGAGCAGTTGCAGCACAACAGACCAGGGAGGGCAGAAGGGTGTGGCTGTACAATGGACCATGTAGGACAGGAGGAAGAGGATAGAGGCATGGCATGTGGACAGGCAGGGTGGAGGTGGCAGGGACAGGTTACAGTCATCTGACAATGCTAGGCAGGTGGGAGGGGAGTGGCAGCTCAACAGAACACTCAGAGTAGATAGGAGTGGCAGGTCCATGGGACATGGTGGGCAAAAAGGATGGAGCAGGGGCATGCACAAAGACATCGGAGGGCAGGGGGAAGGAGAATAGGGGCAGCAAGCTAAGCACAGAGTTTAAGCAGGAGGTCAATGATGGGGCATAGAATTGGGCAATGGAGGGCAGGAGGAGTGGACTGGTACATCATACTAAATTGAGGGCAGTGGCAGCACATCAGACCATGCATGGCAGGAGGGAGGAGGCTAGTCCATGGATTCACACAACAGAGGATAGGGAGGAGGGGGATGGGGCAGCAAGCTAACTGTTCAGAGAAGGCGGGTATTAGAAACTTTATTGTTTTTAAAACATTTTGTCTGTGCAAACTACTTAAAATATGAACAAGTATGCAGCATAATCTCACTTTTATTCAGGAAGAAGAAGACGTTAGTGACTGTGACTCCGGGCTCACTTGGCAAAAACACCCCCTGACCCTCCACCCCCTATCGCAAAATGTAATGCCCGTGAAAAGGGTAGGTGAACACAGTGTTATATAGAACATAGTCCTGAGAGCACGATTGAAAATGAAAACTAGATATAGTGTATGGTATAAACTATGCACCAAAAAGTGTGATATAAGATGAACCAGGCGTGAAATATAATATGCAATACATTGTGCGCAATGACCGATTCATTGGAGAGCGCGAGATAGCACAGGCACTAGCGTGTGCTATGCGATATGCGCCTTGGAGTGTAATATGCACAGGGCAGTGTTGTGTAACCTAACTAGTCTCTAAAGTTGTAATATAAAATATGTGCTGGGGAGTGTAACGTTGCATATGCACTTTGAGAAAGATATGGATCCCAAATTGTAATATGTATGGCATAGCACTGTGCGTTATAACATAGGCATCGAGGAAGGCACGTTAGATGGGGCAATATAACCCGTGCGAAGACAAGTGTGGCATGACATTTTCACGGGGTGGTGTTACAGTGCACATGGGCTAGAGAGTGTCATAGCATATGCACTAGCTAGTGGAATACAATACAGAGGTGTGTGGCACTCGGCAGGCAATGGTGGGTGTAACACAGCATTGGGCTCTGTCAGGAGCGCGCTGTGACTCGCAAGTGATGTTCGTCCCCTTTCCAGAGAGTAAAATAAAAAGTATTACACATCCGGCAGTGGATGTGTGTTTTATTAACTGTGAGGGGGGTTTCTTGCATAGTTTTGGTCGAATTTTTGTCGAATCCCCTTTGAATGGCTTGGTGTGCATGTGTATTAAATGTGCCCGTCAATAGCTACCCATGTTTGTATAAATAAACGACAAGGGTGTCTACCGGGATTAGGCACGGTAGAGCATCAGACATGTCAGAGCTTCACTAGTGGTGTAAATACATTCCACGTGGATTAATTGCATGCATAGTCGCCTTTTAATGAATATCACGCAAATCGTCATGGTGATAGGTACGTACGGTTTGTCCAGCATGTCCTAGGTGTGTCTATAAATATATATTTTTTAAAAATAATAAAAAACAGTGGCCGGCCCTGGGGATTGGGGTCAAAAAAATATAATTAGGAGACAGGCCCTGGGGGATGGGGTCATCAGGGCCAATAAATTAGAATAAGAAGGGGAACCACACAGCCCCCCTTCTTAAAAAAATAAAATAAATAAAAGACTGGCATCGTGCCGGAGGCCATGCCCCCTCCATGCAGCACTCTGCAAACGCGCCCCCAACAGGCATCTCCAGTATGCGCCAGGGAGCTGCGCTGCAGACAGGTGTTCTGAGGCCAAGCCCCTTTTTACACCTCTCTGCAACGCAGCTCTGTGGCGCTTACTGGAGGTACCTAGTGGTCTAGTGTGACCCTAGGGACCCTTAGGATTCAAGGGGACTTAATCTCTCAACTTAGAACAGCCACAGGGCGCGTTTACACAGTGGTGAAGGGAGGGGACGGGGCCTGAGGTGACGTGTGCAAACACGCACCATGGCACGTTTTAAATTGGGGATATAATTTCCCTTCAATACTGAGGGCCCCTGGGGGCTAACTAGCCCACCAAGTGCTTCCAGTAAGCGCCACTGAGCTGCATTGCAGAGAGGTGGTCCAGGCCGTGCCACTTTTTACACCTCTCTGCAACGCAGCTCTGTGGCACTTACTGGAGGTACCTAGTGGGCTAGTTGGACCCTAGGGACCCTCAGGACTCAAATGAACTTAATCTCCCAACTAAAAACGGACACAGGGCGTGTTTACACAATGGTGAAAGGAGGGGACGGGGCCTGAGTTAACGTGTGCAAAAACGCCCTGTGGCCTGTTTTAAGAGGTAGTTTTAATCCCCATGCCCTATTATATACTAGGGGCTTATAGAGGAGGTAAGGCTAATCACAGGGGGACCCCAACGCATAATGTTCCCTAGTGTATGTAGGTGTTTTCACTGTATTCTAAGTGTCTTTTAACATAGCACTGGCTCTAGGACTGGTTAGTCAGACTCAGTTACCACCAGTATCCGTCTGAAAAAGTTGAGGGTACAGGATGATTTTGCAAAAAGGCTTCTTTCTGCTCTTCTTTTTGTTCTTTCTGCACGTTATCCTTCTTCCTGCACTTATCTTCGTATTTGAGGACTTCTGTTGCTTCTTTCTGCACTTCTTTTGTTTCTTTCTGTGCATTTTTTCTTCTTTCTTCACATGTCCTATCTCTGTAGGCATAGTTAGAAATTAGCATTTAAAAAACCTTTGAAATTAACAGAAAAAACCATAGGTTTCAGGCACGTTATAGTTAGGAATTAGCATTTAAAAAACCTCAGAAATTCACTGAAAAAACCATAGGTTTCAGGGGTGTTATAGTTAGCTGGACTTTTCACTTGTACAAAACCATTGAAATTCCCCCGTTATAGTTAGTTCAGCTAACTATAACTCGCGCGCCCGCAATGCACTGCTGATGACGTCACATATTACATCACTCATGACATGGTCAGTGACATCACTCATGACATCACTGATGACATCTCAAATGACATCACTGATGACATCACTGATGACATCATCCTTGTGATAGAGTGGCAGACCTCCTCTCACCCTAATATAACCTTTGATACACACATTCAAAAATAGAGACTAAAATTTTCAAAACAATGGACATACCAATACCAGTTACAACAACCTCTTCAGTAATTCTAAGATCCACATACACATCCACTCATTCACCAACAGTCCAATACAGTCACTCATACATGTACTCACTCATCATATGTACTCATACACCTATACATCCTGTTACACAATGCCACTCATCCATAGTTACTCACACACATAGTCACTCATGCTAATAAAGAATCAAACATACATTTACTTGCATATACAGTTATACACACACCACCACACTTACTTCTACGGAAACTTACACATACTTAGTCTTTTAAACAATCACTTATAGAAACACATACTTATTCATACAGGAACTCTTTCAATCTCTCACTCTCACATATACTCACATATATACACCAATAGTCACATATACTAGTTTAAAACATATGTAGTTACTCATAAAGACACTATTGAGACAGTCATTCACTCACTAACACACCCATACACACACTCATCCACCCATACAGTCCTGCACACATACTGTGTTCAACACATACAAACAGTGAGTCACTCATTCATGCACCTATGCACTACGTAATACCCCCACCGAACCATGCAGACACTCAGACTGATACTCAAAAAACCAACTAATAACCTATATAGACACCCATGTAGCTACTCACCAACCCATGCAGCCACTTATACACAAAGTGAGAGACTGATACAGATATTTACATATTTAAACATTACTCACTAAGCCATGTATTCACTATGATACACTTAATCAGTCAGTTACACAATCAATTTTTCAAAAACAAATCATCCATTTAGACACTTATATACCCATTTATTCTTCCATCGACCTTGAGATATACATATATAAAACATATTTAATTTTCAGAATAACACACATTCACTGGATGATGTCATCAGTGATGTCATCAGTGATGTCATTTGAGATGTCATCAGTGATGTCATGAGTGATGTCACTGACCATGTCATGAGTGATGTAATATGTGACGTCATCAGCAGTGCATTGCGGGCGCGCGAGTTATAGTTAGCTGAACTAACTATAACGGGGGAATTTCAATGGTTTTGTACAAGTGAAAAGTCCAGCTAACTATAACACCCCTGAAACCTATGGTTTTTTCAGTGAATATATATATATATATATATATATATATCTTCCTGACAAGGTGGCAAAGTGCTTTGCGGCGAGTAGCACGTTATTCTAGCAAGCAAGAATAGAGGTAAAAAGGCAGTAGGTAAGTGTAGTGTTTTTTTTTTTTTTGTTTCCTTGTGGACTAACTGTGGCAAGCGCTTGAGATTTCTAGCATTTACTGTATTAGTTTGAAAGGGCTGGATTGATTGAAGTGTATTAGTAAAGGGAAGATCTGATGTGTTATTATCTGTGGTGGACTTGTACGCCTGTGAGTAAGATGAATTGAAAAAAGGATTCAAAAGTTTGGAGATGATGTTTGGAAGCCCATAGTAGTCAGAAAGTTTTGGGATGAGTCAGAAAGAAGAAGTTGAGACAGAGGTTGAAAGGGAAAAATATAAAAAACTTTTTTTATTTTATTTTTATTTATTTTTCTCCCCAATAAGTGAAATGTAATATATAAATGTATAGCGATCTGTACATAAGCATATTACACTTTAATTGTATTTGTAATTAAAATTTTATGTACAAGGCACAAACCCCACTGTGTGTGTGTGTATATGTGTATATATATCTGTGAGCCCATCTGTACATACATATATAATATTTATATGGTCAGACATTTACTTATGTGTTGGTCATAAATATACATAGACTGTGTAATAACTATGAATTATATATATATATATATATATATATATATATATATATATATATATATTATATATATATATATATAACGGAAGGAATACTAATCCTATTTCTAGGTTCATGATTTCTGTGTGGGCTTTAAAAGTGGAGTGCAATATGGCGATTCATTGATTGAGAAAGGCTGGCAACAGCTGAAACGCGTCTCATTGTTTTGCTGCTGGGTCTGGAGTGACCAAAGAACCATTAAATCAGCCAATTTTAAATCCTTGTGTGCATGTTCTCTTTTTCTGTGAGGAGTTGGGACGTTGTTTGGATATATATATAGGTGGATAAACCGGTAATGCCCATCTTATATCTAATACCTAAAATTCACAAAGATAAAACGTCCCCTCCTGGCAGGCCAATCATTTCTGCAATTGGCAGCTTATTCGAAACATTATCAATATATTTGGACCACTTTTTACAAGACTTTGTGAAACAATTGCCATCAAATATCCAGGACACTGGGGATTTTCTAAAAAAAAAAAAGCTGCAAAATGTATGATGGGAGAATCGCAACTTGCTAATTACCCTTGACGTAGCCTCATACACGAGTATCGCCCAAAAAGATGGACTAGAAGCCCTCAGTCATTATTTGAGCAGCAGACCTTTACAGATGTATAAACATTCTGAGATGCTGTTGAAAATGGCTGAACTATGTTTGGACAATAATATCTTTCTTTTTGGGAATGAAACTTACAGGCAACTCAGGGGGACTGCAATGGGCACCTGCTTCGCCCCCCGCTATGCAAATCTACACATGGGCTGGTGGGAGGAGCAGGTGCTCAGAGAACAGTTTGGAAGAGAATGGGAAGAAAACATCAGGTTCTGGGTCAGATATATAGATGATCTTTTTATTATGTGGAACAGATCATCAGAAAGTGCCTCTTTTCCTTGAGTCTCCAGATGTCAACACCCTTAACCTCAAATTTACAAGTTCCATCAGTGAGTCAAATGTACACTTCCTAGTTTTGGAAGTTTGTGTTACAAATGGTAAAGTACATATTCGTACTTTCAGAAAGCCCACAGCTGGGAATTCTATTTTGCACTGTAACAGCTTTCATCCACAGAAGCTGAAGTACAGTATTCCCTATGCCGAACAATCACGTTTGAAAAGAAACTGCAGTGATACAGAGGAACCTAACGGATAGATTTAGTGAGAGGGGATACAGTCACGCAGTGCTAGACCAAGCAGTGAGTAAGGTTGACAAATTGTCTAAGGAGGAGATTCTCTTGGGCACTAGAAGGAAGAAGAAAAGTGCCAAAGACTCCATACAAGTTGTAAGGATGATAACTGGGTACAGTGCCTACCATGCTAGTGTGAGAGACTGCATGAATAAACATTGGTACTAGGTTAAAGGAGATCCTACACATGGGAATTCAAACTCCAGAAAACTCCTGATCTCTTTCAGGAGGGCAAACTCTATGAGAGAAGAGTTGGTCAGTAGCAGCCCTGAAATAATAGAGTCCAAAAACTGGCTTGCAAACAATCCAGGTTTCAACAAGTGCCCAAGTGCAAGGCCTGTAAGCATGGCGTAAACACAAAAGAAATACAGTTGCCTCTAATGCACAAACCGTGGAGGATTCCTCAGTTTTACAACTGCAGAAGTGATCATGTCGTATATGTGCTGCAATGCACATGCCCGTTGATATGTCGGCAGCACTATACACATGGCTCACGTTAGGATTCGCCAACACCTCAGAGCAATCAGCAACAAGGATCAAGCTTATCCGGTTGCTCGCCTTATTAATGAAATACATGGCGGCAGAAGTGAGGAACTAACCTATTTTGTAATTGATTCGGTTTCAAAGAGGAGGAGAGGGGGGAATCGGATAAGAAAATTAAGACAACTAGAGTCCCGATACATTTTAATGTTTGACTCCAAGACCCCAATGGCTTAAATTCTGAGAGCATAATCGTGACAAGATTAGAGAAAGGAGAGGGAGAACAAGAGAAACATAAAGAGAACTAAGGTCTGCACACCTTATGAGTCAGATTTAAAACCATAATGTAGATGCCGATTTGGAGAGATTTGCCTTTGGAGAGATATATCCTTTGATGACTAGAATACGTTTTTAAGTAGTAGTGTCATTAGACATTTATTTGTACCAATAATCATATGAATTTGTGCTGAGGTGGTCAACCTATCAGAGTGTTGTTCCATCATTGCTCCCACATCAGGGGAAGGGACATAAGGAGAGACTAATTGTGGCAAAAGATCAATTAGATGAGGAATCCACGTTTTAATCATGTATGTCTATTATGTTTTAGCCGGTCTTGGATCAATTCAAAAAATGTTTTTAATGGAAGTAACTGTTGTATTTTTGCACTAGCCCTGTGAGGATGATAAGAGCTGCTATTGTAATTTGCACATATTTGGACTGTTTGTGCAACTATGCACTTTTATATAGGCTGCTATTGTACATTTGCACAAGTTTAGGAAATCACTTATACTGTGTTGGCCATAATAGCCGCTACCACAACTTTGCACATACTTTGACTATGTGTGCAACTTTGCACTTCTACATAGGCTTCTATTGCACATTTTGCACATTTATAGGAAAGCACTTGCACCTGTAAATACCTATAAGCCATAAGAAACATCAAGCTGCTAATATAACAGATTTGCTGCTATTGCAAATTTCGCACAAATTCAAAAGCTGCTATTGCATATTTGCACACTTCCATTATGTATTTGTACGTTCATTTCCGTACGAAGAAATTGAATTACAATACATTGTTAAAACTGGCAGAACTAAGATGAGAAATAATTAATTGAAAAAATTGACACATACAAATTAAATCCACAATTATTCCTCCATTTTTTGCTAACTCTATGCCACACATAAGAGACAAAGTAGTTAACAACCACCACAGCAAATAACGCACCAAAAAACACATAGCTGGCACTCACGGGCTCGTGGATGTGTCAGTAAGCGGAATAATAAAGTTTAGCTCAAAGGAAATGATAAAATAACACACCATTGCACTAAGAAATACAAAAACAGAAAAACTAAATTAAACAAAGGAATAGTAGAAAAGAAAAAGATAAAATGATATGTAACAAATTCTGTGGAATTTAAAATTTATCTCGTGAATGGTGCAATTTTGAGAACCAGTGGAGTATGTTGTCTATGTCCATTGGGTCATGTGATGTTATGCACTTTTACTTTCAAAGCGTTTCTGAAAAAATAGCTCCTTATGTGATCAAGGCCAAAACACGTCATAACCCACGCAAAAGAGAATAAGGGTTTCTATACCTTAAGTTGGAGATTTTATATATATATATATATATATATATATATATATATATATATATATATATATATATATAATATACACACACACACACAACAGATGCTGAAAGTGCAACTGTCTGAATTAACGCAGCGAGTGCGTAAACTGGAAAACCGTGCTGAAGATGTAGATGGGAGCAACCGGTGCAATAATGTGCGCATAGTGGGCCTTCCTGAGCACTCTGAGGCAGGCGACATGGTGGCCTATTTGGAAAACTGGAATGTGCACGGAGGTAGCCCCGACCCAGCTCTCCCCCCTGCTTCCCGTTTGAATGAGCACACAATATCCCAGCCTGGGACCCACCCAGGCCAGTAGTGGCAAAGCCGTTGCACTATAGAGACAAGGACACCCTTCTACAACACGCAAGAGACGAAGGTCCGTTCAGAGTAGGCAATGACCAGGTATTCATGTTCCATGACTTTAAAGCAGTTGTGCAAGCTAGGCTGGCCTCCGTCTTTGAGGTCAAGAGGGCATTGCGCGAGGAGGGGCTCTGCTACTCGCTCATTTACCCTGTGAAGCTAAAGATTATGCTGGAAGGCCACACACACTTTTGTCTAGAACAGGATGATGCCTGGAGATGGCCAGAAAGTTATCGTGCAGAGGGTGGACGGGCAGAGCCTCCAACTTTAAACACAAATGCTGGGCTGGCCCTGACGCTGTTCCTGGGGCACCTCCCAGTGTGGAATCCTGAGGAAACCATCCAAGACACAACAGATCACCGTGGTCAAACCTTCTGATTCCGAGGGCAGCACTGAAAAGAAAAAGGCACTCCAAGGACACAGACTCAGATGACCAGGGAGCCGAGGAAGATCACCTCCCAAAGATTAAACCCACAAGATCGTAGACAAACTTCTATAGAGCACATGCTTCTCTTGGGGGAACTTGAACTGTAAGGAAATTGGAATTGCTTAGTGAAAAAACACTGACAACTACTCTTTTTCGATTCTGTGTGCTTTTATTATTCAGGAGTCTGTCTGGGGTTTAGGTTCTCCGACCTTAAACAGTCACTATTGCGATCGAGACTGATGTCATCGATGTTTGAAAAATTGCATGGTGCGCACATTGTCACCTACCCTTCAGCCCTTTGTAAATAATATTATCCGTGCAGCAGTTTGAAGGAGGTGGTAGAGTAGTGTTTCGAGGTGGCCTGCGTTTCACTGGTTCAAGCTTAGTACAACATTAAGGCCCCTGTATACACCTGATTTATGGAGCCACCATTAGAGGCTAATGGTTTCCCACAAATGCCCATGTGTTATAGAAGAGCGAACACCCAAATTGCAAACTCTCCTTTTGCCTACGCTTTCAGAAATCCTTAAACTGGGGCTGCTCTGAATTTACAAATGGCATATTCTTCTACTGGAGCAGGATGCAGCAAAGATGGCGGGCGCAAATCTTTGAGCTCTGCAGCCGGCCCGACAGCAGCTGACACTAAACGGCAAGTTGTGCCTTACAATTTGACATTGAGGTGTTGGAGAGCAGTCCCTGTTGTAGAATGTGCCGAGTCCAGGGCTTGATGTGGCATTGGCGGTAAAGTAGCGAGGGAGGTGTCGGCCTTGGGCAAAGTGGACGAAAGGCATGTGTGAGGTAGTGCAGTTGTGAGCGAGGCAGAGGCCCAGAGTGCAGCGCCACAGGCCAGCAGGGATCGCGACTATGTAGACAAGCGGCTGCTGGATTTGGGGCGGCCTCCCATGGATTGGAGCGGTGGAGGACGCCGCTGGCGGACCCGAGTGGCGTGGCTGGGCCCGCCTGAGGTGGGGAGGAGGTCTGGAGCAGCCGAATTGAAAGGTGCACCGGTGTGCCCCTATTTCTTTATTCTCCCCAACCTCATCGGACTCGGGCCAGGTGAGTGGGCAGGGGGCCGTGAAGCGCCACTGTAGATGTAGCAAGCGTGAAGGACATCTGGCCATCACCAGCTCTGGGATCGCTCTAGGGCCAAGATCACTGCCAGTGAGTGCAACAACACCCTGCCGGGCTGGAAACAAGAACCTCAGCAATGGCGAGAAGATCATGATGTGCAAATATAATATATTATATATATATCCTATTTGCACATCATGATATATATAAACCCGACCCGAATCGCTTCTACTTTTCTTAATATGTAATCTTGAGTGAATTTGCAACTTGTATATATGTAACTCTAACCACTAATATCTGTAGTAGACTTATGTACTTAGTACCACTCTTATGTGAGTTTAGAGTTTATCCGTTTGTATCTTTTATGTAATTCATTTACTCAAAAGTCCTTATGTAATGTAACTGGTTCTATTTTAAAACGCTCTGATACCTTCGGCTAAAGTTTGCACTGTATAAAAACGCATAAATAAATACTTTCAGAGACCAGCATCATAAAGGTCTCCGAATTGAGAACAAGCATAGGTGATATTCAGAAGAGAACGATCAAAATATGTATAAAGGAACAACGAGTGTTTAAAGGGTGAATCGGCTGACAAATACATTGCACTGTACTGTGAAAGAAAGCGTTGCAATAGTTATTTTGTTCTGGTGTTTGGAACTGAAACGCCCTGCATTAAAGCAACCAAGTGTCGAGGTTTTGGAATGCTGTGTGGTGAGATTGCTACTTGACCTCTAGCGTCAGATGTCTAGAAATGTCACAAATGCAGTTCTAGTACTGGACCTGGAGACAGGAGTGTTTACACGTGGGTGCTCTGCGGCCTGTCATTAACTAACTTCGCTTTGATCACTTCTGTGATATCTGTGACCTGAATATCTGTAATCAGTTAGTACTTGATCCAGCAGCACGGGGCTCCTGCCTTCCATCTTTGGCAAGTACGGGTTATCTTATCCATTCCTCTGCAGAAACCAGTCTTTTTCGCTTTCAAAAAAGATCCTCTGCAGAGAGCATCTTCCCCCTTGTGATTATCTGTAGACTGCTCACGTTGTGTGTCAATTTACAACATTGGCATGGTATTACAATGCCAGGGTGCAAAGTAGAGAAGACCTGTAAAGATCTCCAGACTAACAGTTATGAAATGGTACATCCCATCTTATCACAGTAAATGTTTCTATGAGAATAACCAAGTAAGGTTTTGCCTTTGTGGTTATTTTTTTAGTTTAATTCTGCAGATACTGACCACAGTCTCCCACAGAACACATTAGACAACTCCTGGTGTTATAATGGGTACAATCATGGCTCTTAGCCATCCATTCACATCTGTCATCCATTCACACCTATCCTCACCCACAAACATATTGAACGCCATGGAGGCAACATAATGGATGAAGAAACTCGAGACATAAAACTACCCCCGCACAACTAAACAAGGTGCACTGTCCGTCTGCACCTGCAACGATGCATGTGATGGTCCACAAAAAGCCCTCACTGAATCTAGTTGGCCACTCATCATTATATCCCTTGGCTAAAAACTCAACAGCCGATATCCAGTGTGACTCTGCTGAAAACGTCTGGATTCAGATTGTGACCCCACTCCGTCCAAATATATTTATCACAACATTTGGTTTTATCTTGTTTTGTATTATGTTGTGCATCTCCGTTTGGCAAGGTCGTGCACTTAGCCACAATCTAAAAGTAAATGAATAAACTACTTTCATCTGAGATCCGGAGAGTACCCAACAAATGTTTTTAAGATGCTGCCACGTGGCCACTGTATGGAGGAGTATAAGACCATAAAAAAGCTCTGAGCATTCGAAGGGGGACATGTGAAAGAGAGGGTGTTTTTTTTGTACCTTCTTGACAGCACTTCTTTTCCTACCTATCCATAACAGACTCGCTCCAGGCTTACTTAATAGACTGTCTCTGCCATCTCCTAAGGTATGACCACGTGCTACACCCGTTTACCAGGCGCGGTGCGTCCATTGGGGCGTGGGGGCGTAGCCCCCCCGCCCACGCACCCACCCGCGCTTAGTTTACTTTCAGAGATGCCGAGGGTGGGGACGGAGAACTCAACTGACAATGCATGTCAGTGAGTCATCATGACGTCGGACCGTGGGCGGTCCGGCGTCATGTTGACTGACATGCATTGCGGCAGCACAGCACAAGTGCGCATGAGTGGGCATGGTGAGCTAGTTTTTAGCCCGTGCCCAGTCATGCGCACTTGTGTTTTCACGGATTTGCGCATGCCCTTTAGGAGCCCCTCGGTCTCCTAATGGGCAGGCGGCGGGCGAGGAGTAGGCTGTGCCCTCAGCCAATCCTGGCACTGCAGCAGCGCCAGGATTGGCTGACAGGCTGAGGGGTTGCCACTGCAGCGCTGACGTGATGACGTCAGCTCCAGTTTGAAGAAGGCAGAGGCGGTCAGGTAAGGTGGGCTGTAGGCGCCAACGGACGGACCCGAGGCGGCGCGGATGTGCTGAGGACCTCAGGTAGGATTTTAATTTTTTTTATTTTAACACCCCCCGCGTGACTTCCCCCACCACGCGCGACTTCCCCCCCCCCTCCCCCCCTGCGAGCCGCGACTGGAGGGTAGCCGGGATCGATATTATTAGACGTGCGTAAGTCCGTGTGTTCACTACATGTAGGCTTAGTATTTTATGTTCGGGTGTGTTTCTTCCTGAAGATAGCGCAGTTCTGTAGTGCTACAGATAAGAGTTACGGTACCTTCGGGGACCCTGTCCCTGATCTAGTAGTCAGATACATTTTGAGAAAATTGATCGCAGTTTATTGCTGGCCATTAGGGTACCGGTGCAGTGTTAACCTGCTGTCGGTGCCTGAATTAAGTGCGGCATGAGGCACTGTATAGGCTGCAGGTCTCGCCATTCACCTACACATCGTGTTTGTTGCCTGTCTGTACCCAAAGGTCCCCCACCCTAGTGAGTCCCCTACAACGTTAAGGAATACGGTTTCATTGAGCACTTATGGATGCGTGGCTGGTTCGTGGTCTGAACTTTACGCCATCTTGCCCCCTTACTTGTTTTTCCTCCTTGAGGCAACACCCAGCAAGTGCAGGATTGGGTGCGTAGGCCGTCTTGATTATCTCCTAACCCGCTAATCTTACATTTAGGAAAAAAGTGTTTGTTTAATCTATCATAGTTTGTTTATTGCTGTGTAACTCATATTTATTACATTTTTCTGGTGTGTTTATTAACGCTGAAATAAATATGGCTGACTAATGGAAATGTGATGGCCATCCAGTATTTTTCTACAAATTACAAGTTTCTATCCATCCATCCATACATGTGAAAATCGCCTCGCATGCTGCATGTGCTTTTAAGGTGTGCATTGTAAATGACGTTCAGTGTTGCAACTGGAATGTGGAATGTATTAAGAGCACGGCAAAATATTTCAGTGTGCGGTGAAGAACGTCATTAGAGCAGTTCTAATTAACGCAACTTTTATTACACTTTGCATAGTTACAGCTGTTGTCCTACTATGGTTCTAATGATCTACATAAAGGCGCGTGGTGCTGTTGTTCCAGGCATGAAACATCACAGTAATATTTTTGCTGTTTGTCAGTTAATGTTTCTATTCTTTTGTGGCACACGGTAGATTACAAGATGTACCTGAAGAACATGTTAATAACAGTGTGGTGAAAATACTAAGCAATAACTGCGGGGCACATATTAGAGTAAAATTTGGAGACTGGGGTGAGGCACGGAATGGCTGAAATTAAAAAGTACGGTGTTTTTGGATGGACACCGGCTGACCTGGACTAGAGGGTTTCAGACGTAGGGGATTTTGTGCTCCACCACACATTTTACGCCTCACCACTTTCAAATGTCACCAGCCGCCCCTGCCGTTTACATGTCCCCGAACCCAGCCATTCATTTTTTCGTTCTTTCCTCATGTCTTCCTTCCCTCTTTGCCCTTAGCCTCTGTGTTGACAGTGAAACGCAGCTTTTATTTTTCTCGTACACCTACCTGCTATCAAGTGCTAAATTTTCTCAGGCTGCGTGCCCCTCTCCTCTGCTTAATTAAATTGTTGATCATTGCTCTGATCCTCAGTATATTGGACTTTTCTCCGAAGTATACTCCTGGCTCCCTAATCCTTATTTCCATACATAATACAAATCTTTGCCTTGTAGCTGTGTAGCTTGGTCTAGCATATTAAACTCCTATTACATCCCTTCCACTCATCACCGGCTTTAAGTCAGGCATCAGGTGGGACTGGCCGTGTTGGCTCACTATACACGGGCCTTTGCACAAGCTGCACACAAGTGTTCGTTCTGGTCTCCTAAGCCCCTCCCCACACTGACTGTCCACCAGTGCCTCTTCCTCCCCTTAAAAGAACCAACGCTGCTTTACCTGTGCGTGTGTGCCTCCTTACGGCTTGAATCGTTTCCCCTGACGTGTGCCATTTAAGGGGCACCTCTTGTACTTTGATTTAGGCGGTGAAACACAGTCCAATACAAGGACAAACAAAAAGGTGGGGACAAAGCTTGTGTCTTTATATTGGAAATTAAGAACATTGTTCCAACTTGTGTGACATGAAGCATGTTCACTTACTTTTAGAAAAACTGTCTTTTCCAGACTGGGATAGACAATTCTTAACTTGAATAGCACCACGTGGAGGGGGTCTCAAGGTGTGTGGTAAGTGAACCGCAACAGTCAGCCACTAAAGCACTTTTCTAGAAATTTTTATTTGAAACATAAGAAACATGTACTTGCACAAAAATATGCTGTTGAGCAGAACAAATCGGAGTTCACTCAGTTCTGTGTTTTGGCAACAGCTGTTTCTTGATTTTGTTTCTGTGTTCGAGTAACCATCACACATCTGCACTCACCCCCTTTATACATGTAGGAAGAACCTGGCTCTGCTCATTAGTCACTTGCAATTTGAATTGGGACAAAGCTGAAGACATACTACATTTGTTTAATAAGGATGGAGCCTTTCTATAAAGTGTAAGAGTTTTTTGTTATTGACGTGCATCTCGCATTTCCTGTCTTACTCTCTCTCTTGCTCCTGGTGCGTTAATTTCCATTCTGCTACTTTCTCCATAGTTTTCTGCTCCCTCCCGCCTGTTTTACCTCCACTGCCTTTTTGTCATGCCTGTCGATTTTTCTCTTTCTGAACATTTGCAACTTCACTTTCTGCATTTGGCTGTATGCTAAATTGCTTTTCTGTCTCTTTTCATTTTTTAATATTTCTTTCCACACTTCCTCTTTGCATCCATTCACTTTAGAATTAGTTCCTCATCCTCGCACACTCTCCTTTTACGTTTCCTCTCCCGACTCTCTCCCTACGTCTATCAATTCTCTTTCTCATTCTTTCTTTTCCCCAGCTCTGGTCTTGCTTGATCTTAAATTCTCCCTGTATTTTACACTTCTGCTTTTTTTTTCTTTGCTGTCGCTTAGCACCCATCACCACTCATCGTGCTTCTCTCAACATTTCTCTTCCACTTCTCAGCTAATTCTTACGCCCTAGGTCTTCACCCTTTTTCATCACACTAGGAACTGCTGTTTCCTTTTACACCATCTTACCGCAGATCACCGGCAGCACCCCCTACACTCGGGTTTCTGTTACTGAGCAGTGACAAAGGATGTTGTGTGTTTGTATTGTTTGAGGGAACCTTTGTAAGCACTTTGTGACCAACATACCCTACCAAATTAAGACAATTAAAATAACTTGTCTGTAAATGGGTCTGCGGTAGCAACATAAACAACACCTTCAGGTCCTTTTTAGGTCTCGCCTGACCCAGTGCATGCGCTGGTCTGGCGAGACTTATTGAGAGGGCTCCAAAAAGTGCTACCAGGCCAGCCTAGAGCGACAGTGCATGTGCGCGGGCGCGCGCGCCGCGCTTTACCGCAATTACTTTCACTTTCGCGGCCGCACGGCCGCTTTGATGTTTGATCGCGATCACAAAAAATATTATACACATAGCCAATAGGTCTCGCTTTTGGGACCTTATAAGTATTTAGTTATAATATTTTTGTTTGAGTCTTTTTTCAAGGGCTGCTTTCTTAGAGAGATAACTCTAAGGTACGAGTCTAAGGTTGTAGTCTGTAGCATCTATACAAACCAGAGATAAAAATGTTGCATTTTTGGCTTCGTCAACGCAATTATCCATCCCTGCGGAAGAAAAAGCATGAGGGCCAATTATCATGGCCTTAATAGTGACAGTATTAAAAAACTGTAGTGTCTCACAAAGCCGCTCTACTCTACACACACACCTTATGGGTATCTTTTGCAAAGGAAATTAAAGGTGCTGAAATAGCAATGCTGTAATGTGTGGTTTTGGAGAGTGGCATCCGTGCCCAGATCCTTGAAATGTGGGAATAAAGTTGATACCCTTGGTTTTTGCTGGCAAGTGAACACATCACGTTGCAGAGAGACTGTAAAGAAATTCTAGTCTCAGGAGACAGAAGCCCAATCACCGTTACTATTTAAGGTAAGGTGAAGTCCACAACTGGTTTGTTTGCAGGTGAAGGTATATGCTGTAGATGCAAATGCTGCATATTAAAGCCACCGCATAAGCGCACTGTGTAGAGTATTTTGATTATTATCTTCTTTGGCTCTAGTAGCATAGTACTGGATGAATACCTCCCCTAGTGTGCTGTGGCAGTGCCAGCTCCTGAACAGTTATGAGCTAGCAGGTCTTATGCAGAATAGACAATTTGCTGCCAGTGGCGAACACACTGTCAGAAGAGTGAGTGCTGCACACTTTGGCCACATTACACATTTATCTTTCAAAGAAAGGGAGAAGACAAGAAGTTGAGTTGTCCCTGGCATCAGTTTATGGGGCATTTACAACAAAGGCCCTGAGAGAAATTGCTGATCTGAATACCTAGTGGTTGTGTAGGTGTGCCACAGCAGTTAGTGAGTGAATCCCACTATGATACCTCCACACAAGTATGGTTGTGACTGCCATTGACAGGCATGCCACTGCATCCATTGGCTATGGGATTGTCACAGCACTCCATGCTACATTGCAAATTATTTTTGGAATCTTTGAACGATGATCGCTTTGCTCAACTCTGATTGGGCATTGTTACAAATAGTACATACAGAAGCCCTGAGCTGGTAAACCAGCCTCGTTAAGGCATTACATGATATTATACTATTTGTGGCTTTAATGAATGACACGTATAAGAGGATAATGCCAAAACAGTCTTATTAAAAACAGAGCAGCCCATGCCCAAGGAACACTTGTTTCATTGGCTTTGTTCTTCTCTGGTTTCCAAGGCATACACAAAGGTACATACGGGGAATAATGCCCCAAAAGCAGGGGGAATGTTGAGTAGAAGCAATGGGAGCAGGACAATCCTGGACGTGCAAAATGAAGTTCCGTAGAAACCGATATCCGTACAATACCCAATCCTACATCTGAACCCAAAAATTCAAACAAAACAATTGCTGCACAGACTCGAGTCACCAAAAAAACCAGATTCACTTAACCGTGATAATTGGTGCCCTACCTATACCGTTACGTTTTTTTAAACAAGACGTTTTCTGCTCATTCAGCCCGCAATATACTGAAGATCCAGGATCTTTAAAACCAAATGCAAACTAGCTCAGTATAAGGCCTGACAGAAATCGGTCCACAGAAAATGCAGTCACTTTTCTTGAGAAACCACTCTTCCCGCACACCAAATCATGCATACAAACAGGTAAGTAGGGAAAAGGATCAGAACGGTGGCGGTAATGGTCTGCCATGTTCCATAATCTCGGCTGCTTCATCCAGGATATGCATGAATACTCGCTACAGTGTCAACCAAAAAGTATCCTTTGTGACAGAAGTAATGTAGTCCACAACTCCACTTTTGCTGTAAAATATCCTTTCTCACAGTGTGCCTAGACCTAAGAGTGTAGCTAAAAAAATACCTTACTATTAGGGGAATTCAATCTGTCGGTGAACAACTCCAATAATAAGCATTGGCAAAAACATTTGATCTGACCTTGGCTAGCCGATGCAATGTTTTTTCCCATTGTCAGCATAAATCACAAAAATAAACAAAGAAAAACATTTCAGAAAATGAAGCCACCTAAACGAGGTGGTCGTGTACTTACAATGAAACATTTAAATAAAGACAAAAATAACCATTGCATATGATTTTAATAGCACAGTGCATGCGCTTCCAAGCAGGCAGCTATACTTAGTGAATGTAGAAACCTTTTTTTTTCTTTTAAGGACACTTTCCTAGAAAATATTCGTATTCTTTTTGGTGCAAAGAAAATGCTGTATTGGCTCTGGGATACTGTAACCAGAAGACTTAGTTTAAAAACACAAGTATGACTGGAAACAATAAAAAAAATAAGAATGGAAAGAAAAGAAAAGAAAAAAAGCATTCCCAAAGTAAAGTCTGGGCCAAAAAGCCCTAGCACTGAAGTGTACTTTTTACACTGAATTTGCAAAATACTGTTACTCACAGTGCAAAAGAGACAATAGATGAAGTGGGCTGACCCATTTCCTTCTGATGTATGCAGTGGCTGGTGGAAGCAAAATGTGAATGACACATGGACAAACCAAAGGCTTAAGTGTGTTGGCCCGAATCGAGTGTGTCTGTCTGTCTGTCTGTCCATCTATTTTCTTTCCATTTTTCAATCTATCTATATATAGTTTATTCATGCTTTTGTATTATCTATGACTGGCGAGACCACAAGCCACCCCAGGATTCATAACCTGTTTTAACTGAAGGAAGCAGATATCAGTCCAGGATCCGTACAGTTTCTTCCAGTCATGTCTAGAATCTAAGCATACATTAAAGTCCTCTGAAAAAATGCTCCCTGATGCACCTATAGGCTGTCAGAGCAGGAGGTGAAACTGTAAATCGCCTGGCACAAGAAGCTGGGTAGAACTTCTCCAATACGTGAAGTCACTTCTACTACAATTCGTGGGCTGCTCCTGTTCCTGGTATTAGTCCCAATCCAATTCAGCAGGTACGTGAAAAGCAAAGTCCTACCATAAACACAAGAAGTCCGAGCTGGACATTCCCAGTCTGGGGAAAAGCCCTGCAGTCTGCACTCGAAGAAACTGACTCAAGCTGCTCCCAGTGCATCCTGAGTTTTCGGGTCAGTTGTCAACTTTGCAGCAAGTACATTCCTTAAAGGGGGCATACTGCAGTTTTTCTGAACCAAGCCAGTTCCCTCTTAATCACCTTCAGAACCCAGGGGACTACAAGGGCTCCCAGTCAGGTTTCCAGCAATGGAGCCTGCCCTGGTGCCGCCTGACCTCTTTAGGCTTCGATCAAGTGTCCAGCTAGTGCCCACCCATGCCTCAGTATGTTCCACTGGCTTTGGTGCTGATCTCGACTTAATAGGTGCTTACGCTGGGCCCAAATAGGTGCTTACGCTGGGCCCAATCCCAGTGCCCGTTTCAGATCTAGAGCCCACGTAGGCCTAGGCATGGTCGATGGCCTGTTTTAAGATAAACTGTAGCACGTGACTTGTGAGTATTTCAAGGCAACTCCACTCCCCTCTAGGCCATTATTAGAATGTTCCAGAGACACTGTTTGGATCAGATTCAAATGCCGTTCAATGCTCTCAATACTTTATTTACTGCTTCCTTATTATGTGTTTGTCACAACTGAATACTTTCTTTTCATAATCTTTGAAGAAATGTATGAAAGTGCTTTACAGAAAACTGCGAACCTTACGCTTATTTATTTAATTGTATTTTTTTTACAATACCAGATGCCACGTTTAAAGGAGTATAGTGACACCAAGAGCCCTGGCACCTACAGTCACTGCGAAGGGTGTCACCGTGGAGGCGTTCAGGCCCTCTGCTTTCTTTCACTTAAGTGCACGACTCCCTCCTCTGACCTGTAACACCAGCTGTGCTCTTGCCCTCCCAGATACGCTGCAGATTGAGGGCCACAGAGGAACAGTTTGACTTCAAGGATTCGCAGTTTCACATCACAATTTTTAGGTTTTGCCTAGGAGACCGCTTGTAGTTGAATCCCAATGGTTTAAATGGAACTCTAAAAGGATGCGGCCTAAGTAATTAAGGGCGTGACTTGAAACATTTAAACTACTCTCCTGTAGTTTACACAGCATGCTGTCTCACCAGCATTTAGGTGCCACTTTGAGAGTTTTCTGCTATTGCATCCAGACATGTCACACAAAAACAAAAGTATGCGATTGTGAGTGCTTGTTGGCAGTTTGATATGAGTAACAACAATATCTGATAGAGACTACTAGCCGCAGATGCCTTCACATAGAATTATCCCCAGGCGTGAGACTGGATCTGGAAACTTTGCCACAGCATCCCTGCACGCCGGTGGCGAGGCGTTACAACGCGACTCCGCCTAGGCGTTGTCTGCACACGTGACATCAGTGAGGTCACTTAAGACCCGTTGCTTGCTGCAGGCCTGTTTAAGGCCCTCTTTCTTCCATTCTTTTTTGGTAGAAACAGTGTGCGAATGCCTTTGGGCTTTAAATCTTGCACGTTTTGTGGGCGTCTTATGTCGGCGACGGACCCTCACCTCATTTGCATGTGGTATTTGGGGGAGGATCACAGCTCCTCAGATTGTGCGGCGTGCCAGAAGTTGAAGCAGAAGTCGCGGCGGCAGCGCCAAATGAAACTTCTCTTGGCGCGTCTCTCCAGGTCGACGTCCTCCCCTCGGTCTGCTTTGGCGGACGGCTTCAGGTCCAGCCGTGGTCGTCGTCCTCGTCTTTCTCCGATGTCACGTGAGCGTTGCTCCCAGGTGGGTAAGTGTTGCAGTTCGTCCCCGGGGGCTGGGTTCCGGCCTACCGGGGGCGTGAACTCTCCGCGGGTGATGCGGCCCTGCGTGTTGTCCTATCCACCGTTTCCCGGTGCTGGGGCTTCGAGATTCCAGATGGAGACTTACACGGCGGCTTTGCAGGCCTCGCTGGCATCTCCTCCTCCTTCCCCTCCTGGGGCGTCGACGTATCCCTTGCCTTGCGCAGGGCCCTCCGCGGCGCCGCTGTATGCTCGGGCCCCGGGGCCGACTGGGTCAGATCCAGGCTTGGAGGATGAGGTGCTGTTGGGGTGCGGCTCCTCTGGGGCACCTCCTTCAGGCCACGGCATCTCTGCCTCGCTGCAACCCCCCGCGGGGTCCCTGTGGTGTCGCGGGAGGTCGCCGGGGCTCGGGTCGCATCCCCGAGCCCCCCTCGGTCCCTTGGCAGGGTGGTCCTGTCTAAGGCCGAGGTGACACCGCTACGGCGCCCGCAGCAGCTGGACCGTGTGGAGCCACCGGGGTCAGTGAACTCTTCTTGTCCCGCTCTGGGTCGAGGGCGAACCCCTCGTCCTCTCCGGGCCCCTCTTGTACCTCCTCGCAGGCGGCTGCCTCGTTGGAGGGCGAGTCGGAGGTTGCATCGTCCCTGGCACCGCCACAGGGGTTGCCGGGTGGCTTTCGCCGCCTTCTGGGCCGCGGCCGGTGGAGGGCTTCGGGCCGCTCCAAGGGCCCATCCCGTTCCCCCAAGCAGGTGGTTGCCTCGGCAGGGGTCGGGCCGGCGCCGCTCCGGGGCCGGTGCGGCTCCAACTCTACTCTGGTCCCCACTCCGGTCTCCGGTGCGGGGTGACTTGGAGGTCCCTTGCCCGGCGACGCCGGATGGCGCCAGTGATCTGCCTCAAGCAGCGGACTCTACGGCTCCGCGCAGGGGTCGTACCGTGGATTCGTCTTTGGACGCTCCTTCTCCAGAGGCAGGCTGCATATTGGTATCGTCCTCCCCGGAGACAGGTCGCCGTGTGGTGTCCTTTTCACTGGCGTCGAAGGGTGGCTCCCCGCCCTTCCTGGGACAGGGGTGTTCGTCGGAGGAGCGGCAGGTCCCTCATTCTTCGGCTCCTCCTGACTTCCAGGTCTGGCCCTTGCCCGCCCCGCTTGGCCTCGGGGACGGCCGCCTTAGTTTGCAGCTGTCGCCCACGGAGGAGCTGCTTTCTCCACCGCGGGGCCCTACGGATGCGGGTGCGGCCTTCGCTCACGTGGTGTCCACGGCTGTGGGCATCCTACGCATGGGTGACCTGGTGGCTCACTTTCCGGCAGACCAACTGTTGGAGGTCCTCCACCAGGGCTCTGGTGGGAGGGAAATCTTGCTTCCCTTTCAAGGTTCTCTCCTTTCTGCCTTGACGGGGGCTTGGAGGCGTCCTGCCTCCGGGGACCCGGTGCCACCGCATCTTCTGCATCGGCACCTTCCGACGCCGCGTGACCCGGCGTGCCTGACCATTCACCCCTCAGCCGCCAGTCCCCTTCTGCGGACTGCTTTCCCCTCCCTGCCACCCCTGTTGGCTCAGCTGTCCAGAGAGGCCCGCTGGCTGGACACTTGGGGACGCAACATTTTTGCCTCGACCAGCGCGGCCCTGCGGGCCCATAACACCTTGTGTGTGCTGGCTAGGGCCTCCTCCTGTTTGTGGGACTCGACTGAGTCTCTGGGGTCTGCCGCGTCCCAGGAGTCTGCTCAGGTGGATTTGTGGCACCATGCATTAGATGGCCGGGAGCTTGCGGCGTTTATTCTCCGCTCTACTCTGGACGTCTCTGAGGCGCTGTGCCGGGCCATGGCTTCCTCAGTCGCTCTCCGTCGCCATGCTTGGCTTCGGGACGGCGTCTTCCCCGAAAATATTCGGGAGGGGCTCATTGATCTCCCATTTGATGGCAGTCTGTTGTTTCATGCCCTGGCCGACTCCGCCTGGGGTTCTGGTCGCCTTCGGGTACCTGTTCTCCATGGTGTTTACTTAGGTTGCTTTTGCTTCTTGATGTCGTGTACGTGGCCACTCGTGGTGGTGGCCCGGGCCTCTCCTCCTCTCCCTGCTCCCGTTCTGCGGTCTGGGATGTCCCTGTGTTCTCCCTTGCCAGGCGTTGCCTACTTGGTCTTCCTAGGGCCTCGGGCTGTTCTTCTTGCTTCTGGCCTTGACTGCTGGCATTGTTCTGGCTAGCAGGCTGCTCTCCATCTGGAATGGGCTTGCCTTCTTCTCCTTGGGCCCTCTAGGCTTCTTCTTCTTCCGTCTTCCTATCTTGGCATTCGGCGGAAGCTATGTTGCCTGGGGGGGGGGGGAGTGGGATGCTTCGCCCCTCCGTCCTTGCCCTTGGTTCCTCTGCTGTGAGCGTACGAGCCTCTTCAACCTTCTTTCCCTCCTACATCCCCTTGGGGTCGGTGGAGTTCTGCTTGTGGGGTTCCCTTGGCCTGGCAGGGGCACGGTTCTACCTGGCCCTCTGTTCTGCTTTGGCCAGTGGGGTCCTCTCGCAGACCTTCCTTCCCAGGGGGTATTGCTAGGGTATTCTACGTGAAGTAATCTGCGGCTAGTAGTCTCTATCAGATGTACGAGTTACTTACCTTCGGCATCGATGTATCTGGTAGAGACGATTCTAGCTGCAGATTCCTTCACGGCCCGCCCTTCCTCCCCTATTCTGCGAGGACCCTTGGGTTGGTCTTCGGTACTCGCCTCCCGGTTGGGAGCTGTGTCTCCTGTGGGTGCCTTCCTTGTTATTGACGAGTGGCTCCATCTGGGGGCGGTTCATTCCTCCCTTTGTTCTTTGGAGGATGAGGTTTTGGTGCGCCGTTGCCCTGCTGCTCTGGCTACTCCAGTTTTGAGGGGATTGCTTCTATCCTTGTCCTCCCCCCCCCCCCCCCACCCTTCCTTCCATTGCTATCCTCTGGTTTGACGGTCCTCTGGCCATGTCTTGCCCTTGTCCTTGGGGGTGGTTGACCCCTAGGTTGGGGTGGCTTGGTGATTTGTTGTCCCTGTCTGTCTTGGGACTGGTCCCATTCCTTGCTCAGAATGCGGGGGTGGGCTTCCTCCGTGTGCCATGACTTTATGCCTATTCTTGCCTTCGGGGCACAGGGATGGGAGGTTGTCTATGTCTGGGCAGGGTGGCTGCGCAGGTTTCTGCTAGTTCTTTTTTCTTTCCCTGCCCTTGGGGTCTGCGGTGTTGGCACTACCCTGGTGGTGTTGTTAGTCACCGTTTCTTTCCAATTTTTCTGCTCTTTGCACACTGTTTCCATGCTCCCACAGTTTTTTATCTTGTGGTTCCACGTTGTGATGCGGAAAAGGTCTCCGAAGAAAACTGACGAGGGCGCGCCGGGGCGGGTATTATGTGACCTCGCTGACTTCACTTGTGCGGACGACGCCTGGGGGAAGTTGCTTGGTGTCGCCCCGCCCCCGGCTCGCAGGGATGCTGTGGCAAAAAGTTTCCAGATCCAGTCTCACGCCTGGGGATAATTCTACGTGAAGAAATCTGCGGCTAGAATCATCTCGAACCAGATACATCATTACCGAAGGTAAGTAACTCGTACGATTTTGTAGTGAATAATTAGAATTGGTAATTACAAATGGGGCATATGTGACCATCGCTATGTGCGCACTGGAGAAAGACCAATGATTGGATGAGCATGTAGTCTGAACACTGTTATGGCCCACTGACTGTCAATGCCGTCAGTCTCGGCTCCAGAGTGCTGTCATGACCCATTACGAATACCCTGTCACATATATTATTTTTAGGGCTGCAGGATGCACATGGCCTCAAAAGAAACATTCTCATTAGAAGTTGTCTCCGCAACTGGCACTTTCCCAAACACCTAAATGCGATTCAGCTCACATGTACGATACAAGCATTGGAAAACCCAATAGCTCAGCCTTTTAGAGGTGAGACCTCTCGGCTTTGCAAATACTTAGCAAATTCCAATTATAGTGCAAAGTTGAACCAAAGCAAAGAGAATTTACCGATGTTAATACGTTCAAAGTCTTTAATTATGTAAAATATGCACTGTATGTACAGGAACATATTGCTAAAACCATTGGCAAAGCCAATAGGTCCCATAGGGGTGACCTATTGGCTTTACCGATGCTTGTTTTTCAACTGAAACAGAGACGACTTCTAGTTAAAATATCTCTTTTGAAGCCATGTACATCTTGCAGCCCTACATATTAATTGTGACAGCTCTCATAATGAGTGTAATTATTGTTTTCATCCTGGCCATGTTAATTACAAAGTTACTATCAATGACCACATTAACAACAACAACCCAATCAGTTACCAAAATTATCCACCACCAGAAACTTCTCTTGGTCAGTGACAGCATCATCGTCAGTCACAAGAATGACAAGTGCATTGTCTTCCCAGAGTGGTCTGCCAATCACCAGCGTGGCAGAGTTGCCCATTCATTTATTGGACAAGGACCTTCATTGTGCTGAGAGCGTCAGATCTGTGACTTCACACCCTGTCCAGATGTACACTTATCTGACAATGATATAAGACTAGACATTTACTTCTTGTGGGATAACAAAGTCAATATATCAAAGGGAAGGTTGAAGGAAGAGTAGACTTCTAGCTGGTGTAATTCTCATAACTTTGGGAATTTAGAGTTCTGCTTGTTACAGTAAGTTCCCAAAATGACACCATCATGCCACTTTGCAAAATTAAGCATAATTCAGTGTAAAAATGTAACATCAACACGCCATTCATGGTAAAAATTGACTTAAAATGATCAGGAACAATTGCATGCTTGCGGCTGTTTGCTGTGCTTTTGTATTTTTTTTGCATTTTTTAGTGTGAAATTCGCCCTCTCTTAAGCAATTGCTGTGAGGATGTATTTTGCGCTAAAAGGTAGCACAAAATTATGGATTTACATTTTGAAATATTTATGTGCAATTTTTTGTTTTTAACTGAAATGGCCCCTCACTGCCTTTATCCCCTCCGTTGGCCTGCCGAACTGAACACCCCTCCTAATCCTTCCTCGTCGGTTAGAAATGTGGGCATTCTCTTTGATACCTCCCTCTCCTGTGAGGCGCAAATTAAACAAATTTCATCTGTCTGTTTTCCGAAAATCAAAACTTTTAAGAATTTTCTTGATCTAGTCCCCGAAGAGACAAAGAAGACCGTTGTTCTTTCATTGATTACATCTCGCCTGGACTACTCAAATAGCCTCTTCCTTGGTCTCCCTGTGTATTTGATACACAGACTTTAGTTGATTCAGAATGCAGCGGCAAGACTAATCAGGAGAGTTCTGAAGCATCATCATATTTCTCCACATTTGAGACAACTGCATTGGCTCCTGGTGGAACTACGTATTAGAATCAAAGCTCTGATGTTGGCTTTGAGCCTATTATGGCGAGGCCTCACACTACCAGTTGAATAGACTGTCTCCATTCACGCCAAAGAGGGCACTTAGATCCAACAATAGTTAGTCGCCTCCTGTAGATCCCAACATTCTTGAAGTCTCGTCGTGGTGGCAGTTTCTATACTATGCAGATGGCAAATCTATGGAATAATCTTCCTTCCAAACTACGGCAGGTTGAATCTCTCCCTGCCTTTAAAAGTCAACTCAAAACCTGGCTATTTGACCCCTTTTGGTCTCCCGTTACTTTGGCATGCCTTATATTGTCTGCTAGAGGGCCGGGACGCTCCTGTTGAAGCAGCTGTGTGCTTTAAGTAGCATTTGATTGACTGATTCTTTTCATTACGATGATTTGGATTTCCTTTAGTGCCACAGCACGTAGTTTCAGGGAAGCATTTTTTTCTTCTTTTTTTATGTTCAGGGTAAGCATTTAAGCTAGCTGTACTGGTATCGCTCCAAACTGTAGGTGGGTGTAATATCAAGGTCACAGGCACCAAAGGTTGGGTCTGCACTGTTAAAGGCTTGTCTCGGAGGGCTTCACACTTGTGTACAGGACTTTTACCGTGCTCCATGGCCAACAAACTCCAATGGCAAGCATCAGTGCGGCGGGAGCACAGTAGCTTTTCTTCAGTCGCTTCCTTTGATACCTCTGTGTTGGTCAGTAAGCATGAGGCCTATATTTACAGCTGCCAGTTCTGGACCTGTTGAAAAATGAATAATCCAATTTATCCAGGTGCTGCCTCTGAAGCAATGAAATACACGCCTGTGGCGATCTCCACTCGTCCCTCCCTTCGTATATCCACATTCACATCTTTTTATAGATCTTTGATTCACACAGGAATAGCCAATTTGTTGAAAGCCGTGCATGTAGGTAATTTGACCAGAATCGCGTAACTTATTTAGCTGAAGAAGCTAGAAAAAAACCCTGTTGTATTTATAGTTGTTCACCCTACCAGCACACCACATCTTTTCCCACATTTCGTAGCTGTGATTTAAAAAATGACTGAGGAAACAAATGACGTTTGACTGGTTTAGTATTTGATAACTTCTGCACGAATAAAACAACAACTTGGAGAGGGAGTCTGTGCTGCCAGTTTAGAGCCCACATAGTCTGCCAAACACCTCTGTTGTGTATCCTCAGAAAGATTGTGCTCTGCAATTAATTTTTTGTCATTGGCCTACCCTACTGCTGATGCGACATGGTTAGAAAAAGCTGCAAGGCCCTTATTATACTGCTCTATAGTAAAGTGAGTGTTTCATATTTTGTTGCTCGTGCGGCTCTAGGTAAGGACGTGTAAGGTACAGTGAAATGCCCTTCTGTCTGTATCAATCGTTGAGGCTTGCTCTACTTGTACTCCCTGTTTCCCCCCAAACCCCTTCTCATAACTGCGACCCTTTGGTAAGATCTTTAGAGCATCCTTCTAAATACTGTGTTCTATTACAGACACGACCCATCCTCTCTCTGTGATTGAGACTGACGAGAAAGTAATTTAGTTCGAGACCTTTAAAATATTATGAATTTCTAAATTGAACATAAAATTAATGGAGAGTTTTAAAAACCTTTAAATGCTGTTCTTTTGCTGTTTGTGTGATTTGAGCTCAGTAAACTGTTTTCACTGCACTCTGTAGCACGGTCGAATTGCCTCATCTGTTAAAGCAGTTGTCAGAAAAATATGGGCCAGCACAGTAGAATGTATTAGCCCAATACGTTGTCTCCATTTTATTATCGGCGGCAGAGGACGCGGTGATATACTGCTCTGTCGCTGCCGATCTATTGTGCGGAAGGGTTCCTCCGTTTTCTGTGCAGTGCCATTAATTTATAGCAGTAAACAATATGTAGCTCTTCAACTGCAGCAAAGCAGAATCTTTTAATGAGGTGGATGTTATTACCACAATAAATCAGTGCATTCGTGTAATGTATAATTCAAAGTGTGTATGCCCAGTGTAACTTCTCTGAGTAAGCTGATAGTGTATCATTGTCACCACACAGCTCCACTCTTCTGCGCGGTTTCTCAGCCTCTCTCATTTGAGAGAGACGCTGGTTTTATTCCTGTAATGTTTTTATTTGCTTCCAATTGAATCTTTGAGTGCTGCTGCAGATGTCCTGCAGCCTGCCTCAGAAGCCACTGTAACAATAACAGTAAAAATCAATACCGCAGATCCGAGCAGCGCGCATCCGGGCTTGATATCGTCTTTACAAAAGGCGCACAATCAATCCTAATTGGTTTTAGCTGTATATCCAAGGAAAGTAATTCTATAACTATCGACCTGAAGGCAAATAGTCATTTGGAGAGTAATAAAAATAGGAGAAGATAAAGGGAATTGTTAAGACGCTGCAGGATGGTATAAATGCATCATTGATTCTATTTTTAATTAATGTAATTTGTATAGCAAAGATGATCGGCTCCTCCATCTCCTCTTTGTTCTCCATCATAATGTGATCAGTGGGTACCACGTGAAGTATAGCCCAAGGAGGTTTTAGAGCTGCAGCAATGCGCAATCTATCTAGTCCAGGATTCTTATTTCTGATGGTGCTTGATGTGGCGAGCCCTGAAGTTTGACCCATTAGGTGTGTCTGCCCATCTCCGGCCCCCCCTGTTCCCACTTAGTCCTGCATCTAGTTTTTTAGAGTGGTTTTGCCCTGATCTGTTATACACAAAGCTGGTGTTTGCGTTTAGAACGACTTGTACAGAGGGTGCTGTATGTCTACTTTTTGTGAATGAAGAAAAACATCTAAAAAATTTTTAAAGGCTTGTGGTCTGGGATTTTGACAGTATCATCACCATGTACTTTTGTGCGTGATTTATGGGTCGCTGCATGTTGCCTTGATGTAACTACATAGCATTTGTCCATCAAGTGTATATTGTAACAATGGAAGTTAAAATGACTTGTTCATAAGATGAGATTTTCTGTTTGGCTGATGGTTGCATCACTCGGAACGTTTGGCATAATGCCTTCTGGTGGATGGAATCCAGCCCCTCGGTAAGAGGTGTAAGGTGGTCTCAGTCTGGTTTTAACAATTCCCTTACATCCAAATACTGTCTCCAACTTCCAGTAGGAAGGACTGTATTATAACTCAACATGTATAAACATATCCTTATATTCTGCTCCTTCACTACTCCTTGTTCATTGCAGTCCATGCAGTCTGAGTTACATCTCAGAGCCTTATCAAAGTACAACTTGCCTGCTCTGCCCGGTGTAAAGGGAAATATTGAGGCTCTGCCTAGGAGAGGGCAGTGTAAAACCTCTTCCCTTTGTCTGCTGCCCAAAAGCACATAAAAATGCCCTTTGTCTAAACCAGCTAACTGGGATGGGCCAAGAACACACTCAAAGCAAGTTTGGTCTCCCTCACTGGGAGGTCAGAACAATATGTCCTGAATCTAAATTTATATGTTTGCTTTAGATTCCTGATTGAAGCCTCTTGGGGATTGCTGTGGTGTTGTACCGCAGTGCTACGGCGAGCTGTTCTATTTTCATACATTCAGTGGAACCAGCCTATTTCTCCCTACTGTTCAAACCTCCTTTCTGGCCCGTTTCCCTACAACATCTGTCTTAGATAAACCCTTCTATAGAGTCTTTGCTACCTCTCCCATCCACATGAATTGAATCTCATTCGGTCTACCAGCCCTTCCTGATATAAGACCATAATGAAAACAAAAAGGCAGAACATTTTCAGGGATGGATGTATGTTTGTTGCTTCTATTACCATTTGAGCACGCTGGGCACACCAGTGATGGTGAGATAGTGTTTTGGGGGATTCCTGAATTCTGCCTTGGCTCTAAGACAAATCCAGTGTTGCAGTATGGATAGGGAAGGTTATTTATTCGATCGATGTGTGTGCCTTTCCATTTGTCATTGTATTTCTCTCTGGGCCCAAATTACAAGACCAAAGAATCAATTTCACAACCAGAATACGTTGCTATAAAATAGTTCTCTCCAAAACGGGATGAAGGAATGTGATAAATTCTTTGCAGGCACAAAGAACAGAGTCCAGCGAATCATCCTCACACCTCATTGTAACAGTAGGTCCATAAGACAGGCACTTTGCACTGCTCTGCAAGTCGGAGGGGAACAATGAATACAGTGGTTCTGAAAATTTGGAAGATTTTGCACCGAGAATAGCTGATAAATTGCTTTTTAGAAAGCTGATTAATTTTAGAGCCCATCCAAAATGCTGCGAACGCCTAATGAAACCGCTACCTCGTCATCTAAAAGTCTCCCTGAATAACGTTGGGTCCAGCTTTGTGCTGAAAAGGAATAAGTAAATAAGCAACAAGCTTAAGGGAATGCTCATAGAGCACATGGCATGTGAAGATCATTTCCATCATGCATTTTTGTTGTTTCCCCTTTTTCTGTTGATGTAGTGACTGGCACATTCTACCTATGTACATGAGCACTGTATTTGGAATATCACAGGACTGCTGTTCAGACACTTTTTGACTAGACATGTCAGATGAATGAACTGTGTATTTCTAATCTGACAACGGTAACCTGAAAGTCTGCCCTGGCACTAACATCTGTAACAGAATCAGATGAGAATTAAAGAGTCATTGAAGTCATAAACAACAATGTTTATAGGGTGTTCATGTAAATTCTGAAGTTTATTTTTACACCCACAGACTGCAAGAAGTTTATTCCCGAGCTAAGCACTGAGGCACATCTTTCATAAGTCAGAGACACATGCAGGATTCTTAATGGGTATTTAGGTTTCAGGAACATCTGGTCCAGCTCACCACAAAGTTTACCATCGTGACACTGCTTTCTGCCTGACCATTCTCTGTACCAAAGAATGATACGGGTTAAAGGTAGCCATATTAACCCTGCTAGCTAGTGTCACCAAAGATCAACTCTTAGATTTACAAAGGCCGTGGAATCCAGATCATGCACTCAGTTGGAAGCCATAAGCTACCGCATAAATACACTTGACCTAATATCTAAGTGCAGCTCCTCTCCACCAGAGACCTAGCACAGGCCTGGACCAATCACATACGGGGATTTGACAGCAGTATTAAACATCATTAACTACAACCTGTTGATCAATTTCTTTGAATCTTTTGGTGGGACTAAAGGAAATGTTATAGACTCATTTGTATCTTTAAATAAGTCTTTATTCCCTCAAAAGTATTTATGTTAACTGCTGCATTCTCCAATGGGCTGACCCTTCTTCCTGATGACCATATTGATCATCACCTTACACTAATGATACCCAGACCTACCTCAAGGCGGGTACTGTAACCCACTGTCAAGTGGCTAACGTCTTGAATGACACCCAGCACTTGATACAGGTCAGAAAACTGAGATCCTCCTTACATGCCGAGCATTTAATTTACCAATTCCATTCATCTTCCCTGAATACTAATGACCGCAACCAACACTAGTAAAAAAAGATGTGTAGCTTCCATGTAATGCATAAGTGTCCTATTTTCCTTACCTCAAATCAGTGCTACAACAAAAAAATGCATTGCACTTACACCATTTCTGTGGGATATTGACTTTGAATCCGACTCCTCACAGATTGGAATTGACTTTATCAGTTTAATTTCTGAGCTTTATTGCTTCAGTGCCATCTACACCTCCCTGACAGGGACCTCCTCAACCTTCAAAGAGTGCAGAACCTGTCTTCAGTCTCATAACTGGACTGAACCACAAGCCCATTTCACTCTGGTTCTGAATAGCGATCGCAGTTGAAGACCTTGTGCCTTACCATGAGAGAGTGTTGGCTGCACTCCGGATACATTTTGAAGTTATTTCAGCCCTACCAATCATGCAGACTGCAAAGGCTGCCACTTAAATAAATTAGCTATCCAACCAGCAGACTTTTATTTGGAGGCACCCTGCTCATGCATCTTAGGCTTGAAGGGGGATATCTGCAGTTCTGCAGAGGACTGAAGACCGGCTTCTTCAGACTGGTCTACGATTTACAATCATTCCTTAACCTTAGATCTTCTGGTACACTGTCATTTTAATACCTTACCTCTCTGATACACTGCAGCTAGTCAAGTACCTATGGCCTGTCATACAACCCAGAAAATCTTTTGGACTGGACTTTAATGTTTTTCATCTTCAATCAAGCCTTTACCATCTTACTTCCATCAGCTGACTTCAAGGAACCTATCACATCTCATCTGCGGCAAACTTTGGCAAAGTTATCCGCTGAACCTCTCATTGGAATCTGAGATGGCCATCAACTGTAACTACTTCAAAATAACTAAATGGCTACAACAGCATTGTATAATAAGACTGTCCAAAAGCGAGGCTACACCACTAACAGTAAGCAAATTGGCTCAGTATTTCCCAAGCTGTGGTCGGCAGCAGAACTAGCTTGCTGTTAGATCCTGAAAAGCTGGTACAGAGAATACAGGGGGGCACCCTAGGAGAGCCCCCAGTACATGGGTTCCTTCATCCAACACTGGAATCGGCATTGGGGTAGGATTCCAACATGTTTGGTACCAAACAAGACTGGTTTCTGTGCAGCCAATATATAGTTAACCATCTCGTATTTGACTTGATGTCCACTATATGTATTTAATAGCTGACCACACTTACAAAGCCTGGAGAATAGACTCTGGGCTTTGTAGAGAGGCCCTGCTCATGCAGGGGCTCCCTTACACTTGTAACCAAGCACCCTGCCCTCTGGACTGTAGAGCTGCCGTAGGGACAATTTATAGGTTTTAAGTGTAGTGACCTTAGATATAAGGAAACTTAAATCTGTTGTAAGTGATGCTACCACTAACCTATACAGGCTGCAATGGCAGGCCTGTAGTCACAGTTTGTCGTCTCTCGTGGGTGGCGTAATACATGCTACATCCCATAGGAGACCCGTAGGTACCTTAGTACCATATACTAGAGACTTACAGGGGTACACCAGTAGCCAATTGGGGAGGTTCCAAAGTACTTGCCATTGTCAAATTTAGGGAGGAAACACAGTGACTGGGGTCCTGATTAGCAGGTTCCCAGTCAGACTATTCAGAAAACAGAATAACGCCAGCAAAAAGTGGGGCTAACAATGAAAGCAGACCCTACTTTCCTACAGGCATAATCACTAGGGCATAATCACTAGCATCCCTCAAGGCAGCATGAAAGGAGGACATCACACGTCCATTACACAACTCCAAATGGGCCACAGCCTTCAAGCCCCCACACAGTTTGTCCTGCAGTACACGATTTAAAAACTATGCAGTATGCTATTCTCCACAGAGCATATATAACTGCCACTAAATTGAACTGGATGTTCCCGGACACCCATCTTATGTGCTTCAGATGCCATTCTCTGGCCGTGCCCTAACACACTACTGGCAGACGATACATGACACCTTCGCAATAGTCACTGAACTCTCTAACCTAAATACATGGGCAGCAACAGCCCTGGGCATCTATAAAAAGAGGAAGAACCATAAGATGTGTCCCCGATTCCCAAACCTGGCCCTGCTGCTGGCCAAAAAAAACCTCACACTATGCTGGAGAGCTGACCAGTCCCCCCGCTCAATGGCATAACATAAGACTCTCAACCTCTTCCAATGGGGAGAGCCTGATAGCGCTAACCTACACCAGGAGGAAGCTCAACACCTCCGAAAGAAATCCATAGCAACAGCCTGGGACACCATACTCACAGTTCCAAGACCTGGTATGTGGGAAACCAAACCCGAAGAACAATGATCATAGAGATCATAGGCACCAAGTCAGTAACACTGAGTGTGCACTACCTTCGGAATTACTTGATTTCCCCCTCTATGTCCCCCCACCAGTCCCTCCCCCCAAGCTTGGGCACTGCCCACCCAAGACCACAGACAAGGCTCTTGCTGTTTTTCAGTTGTCTTCCTCCCTCAATTCTCTAAGGTAAACACGAGCCTCACTGATGCAACTTGTTCCCATCCTGAAACCGTCTCTTTACCAAACCATATAGGTCACATACATACAAACAATACCCAGGCACCCCGAATCGACACATTGAGCTGCCTCACCCTGACAGACTCCTGAATATACCTCTTTTAATGTGTTCGACAAAAAGCGATAAAAATGTTTTCCCACAAATGTTGATGTTCATTGTAAATGAAACTTTGATGCTATAACAAAACAAACCTCAATATAAAGAGTTTACAAAAAAAAGAAATAGGTGAGGATCTGTTTAAAAAGTCTAGAAACTGGCCTATCTGCTGAGAGAGTAAGGGAGTGCTCCTGGCCGTACAGACCAAAACAGACCAGTCCTGAAGGAAGGCATCGGTTGTACCTAGTAAACAGTTACCAATTCCGCCGTTTCTCTTTCTTTCTCCTTTTCCAGAGCCACGAATCAGGCGCTCTGGAAGCAAAGGGCAATAACAAGTGCTCTTGTGCTTGTAACCAGGTGCTCTCACTATACTTGTTAGACTTGGCATCTTTTGGCGTGTTTCCCCATAGTTTTTTGCTTTCTGCCCTGCCGGTTTTGACTCTGTTTTTGCTGGCATAGTGTTTCTGCGCACTTTTCTCACTGCTGATCAGTGGTAAAGTACAAGTGCTCCTGTGCTAAATTGTGTTATGGATTGGTGTTTCCATGATTGGATATTTGATTTACTTGTTAGTCCCTAGTAAAGTGCACTCTGTGTGCAAGGGCCTGTAAATCAAATGCTACTAGTGGGCCTGCAGCACTTATTGTGCCACCCATGTGAGTAGCCCTAAAAAGGCAACTCAGACCTGCCATTGCACAGTCTGAGCGCAGTTTGTAACTGTCATGTTGACTTGGCAAGTGCACCCACTTGCCGAGCCCTAAACCTTCCCTTTTCTACATGTTAGTCACCCCTAAGGTAGGCCCAAGGTACCCCTGTGGGCAGGGTGCAGTGTATGTGAAAGGTAGGACATGCCCTGGTGTGGGTGGCATGTCCTGATAGTGAATTACAACCCATTTCGTTTTTCACTATTGCAAGGCTACCTGTTCCCCATAGGACAGAATGTGAAGTTTGTGTGAGAAGTTGGCCTGATATAGGATGTCACTAGTTCTAGTGTACACCTTTTATCAGTTCAAACAACCCTTATGGTGATTGGTTGTAAAGTCAACCTTATAGACCAGCTATCCTAGTGGTAGCATGGACAAGAACAGTCTTAGTCTAAACTCTTTATGGCATATGAAGCCAGCTGTTCTACCATTACAATCCCTTGAATACCAAATGAAAGGACACCACACCAGATATATATAAAATTAGAATGTATTTATTCTAACATATACCCTCAGCGCTCTTTATGAGTTCAGAGGTCTAAGCACAACAATTTCTTAAGTAGCATACAGTAAGTTACACAGGAAAATACAGTTAGGCCCAGGGGCCACGCAAACCATATACTAAGAAAGTGGTATAAGTACCACGTCACGAACAGGGAGTAGGCCTAGGGCAAATTAGAATGTATTTATTCTAACATATACCCTCAGCGCTCTTTATGAGTTCAGAGGTCTAAGCACAACAATTTCTTAAGTAGCATACAGTAAGTTACACAGGAAAATACAGTTAGGCCCAGGGGCCACGCAAACCATATACTAAGAAAGTGGTATAAGTACCACGTCACGAACAGGGAGTAGGCCTAGGGCCTAGGGAATCGCAGGGGCTACACTACCCTACCAATAGTTAGGAAGTGGGAGGCCCACGGGAAGCGTGTGCAGTGTGGAAACACATACACGGGTTGCATTAAAGTCAATGGGAATGTAACAGTTAGAAATTGGAAGAATAAGGACACTTCCAAAGTAACTAGGAGGAAGCAACTAGAGACTTAGACACTTGGATAGTCAATATCCACTGGAGCACCGGAGTACTCGCGTTACCTCACCCACAGGAGACGGGTGCATAGGTGTGAAGATGTGTCGGGTGTCGTCTCTGGATCCTATGGATGCCTGAAGAACAGATGCTGGCAGGCGGCCAGGAGGAAGATGTCCGGTGGATCCAAGGATGGATCTTGAAAGAAGAACAACTGCAAGCAGAGGGGACAAAGTCTGGGTCACTAGCCAGTGACCGTGTGGAACCAGGAAGGAACCAGGCGATGTCGTGCAGAACACAGGTGATGTCTTGAAGCTTGTCTCTGCAGCTGCGTGGACCAGGAGGCGTCGAGGATGACCAGAACCAGGGTACGAGCTGTCCCACGAAGGATCTTGCTGATGGCGGAGTTGACGTCCAGATTGGAGTCGTCAAGCCTTGGCAAAGGTAACCCACGCGGAATGGGAAATTCGCTTCAGGTGCAGAGCAGGAAGGTCTGAGGTGCTTCTCTTTCACAGGGAAGCAAGGGCCAGGCTGGAGGAGCCAAACCAGCGGTGAAAAGTCAAGGGTTCGTCGTCACTGAGGATACTAGCCAACGGGCAAGCAACCGGACAGACGCGTCGAGCAGGAAAATGCAGAAGGGCCCCACGCAGAACTCGTGGAGTGTGGAGGGCTGATCTTCGATGCAGATGGTGCTCGGGGTTGGGGCTTCTCAATCCCCAGAGCACAACTTCGAGGATGCCTCAGAAGCTGCGCTGGAAGCTACTCGCCAATTTTCCCAGGTAGCCGGTCCCACGTCTCTTGTCGCCTCCACGGATCTCAGCTTGGCTGTGGATCAGGGTCAGAGAAGTCTGGAGGTCAAGGCGCTGGTCGGGCTCTGCAGTCGGTTCCTCGTAGAACTTGGGCAAAGCAAACGGCAGATCGCTTGTTGGTGCCTGTTTGCACAGGGTGGCCACTCCTTGGCCACAAGGGAGATTCTTCAGTCTTCTTGTCGTCGAAGGTCCAGAGTTTCGTGTCTAGTTTCAGTTCAGGATAATCCAAAGTCCTAGGGACTCAGCTCCCACTCTTATACTAATCTGGGGGGCTGGGTTATCTGCTAGGTCCCTCCTATGGGTGGGACCAGGGAGGGGGGTGGTTACACCCCCTTCCCTTTGTCCGGTTTCGCGCCAGGACTGGACTGGAGTGCCCCAGCACCGGTTTGAACCGGACTATGCATGGGACACCTTGTGTGCCCCAGGCAGTGTCTCGTTTCATTCATCCCTCCCTGCCCCAATACACTAAGCCCGGTCTGGGATGGTGCTAGCACCTCCCAAGGCAGGAAACCTATTGTCCAAGCCTCCCTCGCTGGAAGGACTCCCAGCAGTAGGAGGTCAGACTTGTGTCAGTGGCAGCAGCATCCATTTTGTGATGCTGGGGCTCTGGTTAACTCTAACAGGGTAGTAGGACTTCAACATGTCTTCTCCCTCTAGAAGGGGGGAATACTATCCTCATCGCCAGAAATGGTGTGGGGGTAGTATTCCAAAGTGTTAGACACCTTACACGACATGTTTTGATAAAGCCAAACCATAGTTACCATAACCGCGAGGATTATAAGGTACTTCAAGAGTATATGGTAGGCGATATCATAGAACAGCTATGTGGACATGGTTCCGAAAGCTGCAGACAGGCTCAGCTCATGCTAGAGCACCATCTCACATGTTACCAAGCACTCTGCCTTCAGGATTGTTAAGGCCTGCCATAGGAGTGGCTGAAAGGTTACCCATGTGTCTATATATAAGGTAGGTATAGGAATACTATACCTAAGCAAGGGGTGATTACACGACCTTGCCCCAGCTAAGTGATCAGCCAGTTGTGTCATGATGGGAGGCCAGCCAGGGGTGGCATAATACATGCTGCAGCCCCTGGTAGGCCTAGGGTACACCCATGCCCTGGGTACCTAAGGTACACTGTACAGGGCCCTATAAGGTGATCCTTACCAATTGGGTAATGTACCTAAAGCACATAGTATGAATTTAGAGAGACAACAGCAGGGCTATGGGTCTGATTAGCAGGCCCACAGCCACATCTAAGTCGAAAACCAGTGAAGCAAAATCAAAAAGTGGGGGTGAACATAGAAAGCAGACCCTACTCTCCTACACAAGGTAAGGAATCCACAGCTACATATGTCTCTTACAGATACATCGTTACCGAAGGTAAGTAACTTGTTCTTCACTGCTCCATTGAAAGACTAATTTCTAATTATTTGTTATCAGTGATCTTTGTATAAGTAGAAACATTCTGTGGGAATATATGAAAACATGTATGCAACTATTATTTATTATAAAAAACATGTTCATGGCAAGGTTAAGAAATAAACATTTTATGCACATTTCAATCAATCAGATAATTTGTGAGGCGCACTACATACCAGCAAGGGTTTCAAGACGCTGAGGCAGGGGAGGGGGGGTGCTGTTGCTACTGGTCGAACAGCCAGGTCTTGAGTTGTCTTCTGAAGGTTAGAAGGTCTTCGGTTTGTCGTAGGATGAGGGGGAGGGTGTTCCAGGTCTTGGCGGCGCGGAGGGAGAAGGATTTGCCTCCGGCTGTGGTTCTACGGATGCGTGGGACGGTAGCCAGGGAGAGGTCTGCGGAGCGGAGTTTTCTGTTGGGTACGTAGAAGGAGAGTCGACTGTTGAGATAGGCTGGGCCGGACTTGTGGCGTGCCTTGTGTGCGTGGATCAGGAGCTTGAAGGAGATTCTTTTGTCGACAGGGAGCCACTGCAGGTTTCTCAGGTGGGGAGTGATGTGGTCGCGGTGCGGGACGTCGAGGATCAGGCGTGCAGAGGCATTCTGGATTCTTTGCAGTCTGTTGATGAGCTTGGTCGGGGCTCCGGCGTAGAGGGCATTTCTGTAGTCGAGTCTGCTGCGGACTAAGGCCTGGGTGACTGTTTTCCTAGTGTCTGTCTGGATCCATCTGTAGATCTTGCGGAGCATATGGAGGGTGTTAAAGCAGGTGGAGAAGACAGCGTTGACTTGTTTGGTCATGGTCAGTTTCGAGTCAAGGATGACTCCCAGGTTACGTGCGTGGTTGGTGGGTGCGGGGGGAGTCCCCAGCGACGCGGGCCACCAGGAGTCGTCCCATGCTGTGGGGTTGGGCCCGAGGATGAGGATCTCCGTCTTGTCTGTGTTCAGCTTAAGGTGGCTATCCTACATCCAGTCGGCGACGTCCTTCATTCCCTGGTGGTGGTTGGATTTGGCGGTGAGGGCGTCCTTGGTGAGGGAGAGGATCAGTTGCGTGTCGTCGGTGTAGGAGTTTATGTTGAGGTCGTCATGTCGGGTGATGCGTGCGAGAGGCGCCATGTAGACGTTGACCAGCGTCGGGCTGCGGAAGGATCCCTGCGGGACGCCGCAGATGATTTCGGAGGCTTCGGATCAGAACAGGGGGAGGCGGACTCTCTGGGTTCTGCCGGAGAGGAAGAAGGAGGTCCAGTCCAGGGCCTTGTCTCGGATCCCTGCGTCGTGGAGTCGTGTGTGTGTAGTGTGCGGTGGCAGACAGTGTCGAAAGCGGCGGAGAGGTACAGTAGCATTCTGATGTCGTCTGTGGCAGCGATGAGGGCGGTCTCAGTGCTGTGTTTGCTGCGGAATCGTGACTGGGAGGGATCCAGGATGCTGTTGTCTCCGAGGTAGAGGGTGAGCTAGATGATGACTATCTTCTCGATGACCTTAGCTGGGAACGGAAGCAGGGAGATGGGCCGGACTTTTTTGAGATCGCTCGGGTCCGCCTTGGGTTTCTGCAGTAGGGTATTGATCTCGGCGTGTTTTCAGCTTTCAGGGAAGGTCGCGGTCTCGAAGGAGAGGTTGATGATGTTGCGCAGGTGGGGTGCGATGGAGCTGCGGCTTTGTTGAAGATGTGATGTGGAAAGGGGTCAGCCGGCGAGCCGGAGTGGATTGTGCCCATGGTGTTGATGGTGTCTTCGATGCTCACGTTGGCCCAGGTTGTCAGGGGGTCGTGGTCAGTGGGGTGTGGTGGTTCCGGCGTGTTTTCGGCCTGTTAGGGTCATCCGGGGGTTGAAGCTATCGTGGATGTCGGAGATCTTGCGGTGGAAGAAGGTGGCGAGGGAGTCGCACAGGGCTTGGGATGGCGTTGGCGTTGGAGCTGGGGTTGGTTTGTAGTCAAGTCAGCTTGTCAGGCAATGTTTCTCTAGCCATTTGAGGCCTAATACGAGTAAATATGGTTGCCTACTAAATTTTTTAAATGCATTAAAGCGCATTGTTTTTCATTAAAGCGCATACGTTAATTTCTGCACATCATTAAAACTATATACAAGCCTGGCTGAAGACGGCTGAAATGCCAGAAACCGGTCCGCTCTCTCCTGACCTGGTGCCACACTTGAGACGTACGTGTCTGCCGTGAGGGGAACGGCCATCGTTGGGGGGCATTATTTTATCCCAGCACAGCGCTTTCCACCACTGCCGTGAGGGGAACGGCCATCTGAAAACTGCATATCCCAACATCCTCGGCCCCTGGCGCTTGCCACTGACGTCATCAGGTAGCGCCGGGGAGGAACTTAAGCCCAGCAGTAGCCCCGCAGCGCGGGACGCGCGTGGGCTGCGCGCGGGCTAAGCCCGGGCCAAGGGCGGGCCCGTCCTTGCCCGTCATCGCCAGACATAGCCAGGGCAGGGCTACCCCCCTAATCCTTGGGTTCTGGTGCTGTTCCATAGACTTCTGAAAAAAGGTATTGTGATTATCCTTGCTGTTTGTATGTGGGAGTGTCCATATATTGATCAGCACCTAAGGACTGTCTGTTGAGATTGTAGCACAGTTTGTGAGGACTTCTATCATCTCACACGGATCCCCATAACACCAGCATTGATAACAGGATGATATCTTGTGGAAAAGCTATTTGATTGGGGTGACTGTTGAGATGCGCAGCTGGGGATCTAAGGCTGTATCATCGAGGTCCTGTGTTCCCTGTGTTGGGGGCCGATAACATTGACGTTTTTTACCTGAAGGAGGCCCGTGTAGGTCTCACAGTCCCAGGAGTCCTGTGATTGCCACACCTGACATTAACCGAAATTGGGACTCTCAAACGTCCACTGACTTTTTGTTAAGAGGTCTTTTAGTCGGTGTCTTGGAGTGAAAACCAGGGACCAAGGGCGGGACTATTTAATTGTTAGTTTGCGCCCCGGTGTCAGGATTGTCAGGGGTTGTGTGCATCAGTACTATTACCAATAGTATCTCGTATATTTGTATTCTTTATTAGATCAATCACACATTATTTGATAATGGCAGCCAGCCGCGAAATAACTGGGAGAGGTTCCATCATTGGTGTTCTTGGGACTTTAGACAATTTTATTATAAGAGCTACTTCGGTCTTGGACAAAGAGATCACATTAGCGGAACGCCGTGTGTCTCTTGAATTGGAGCATACTAAACGTTCCTCACTGGGGAGATTGGCTAGAGTTCCCTCCCCGGTTCAATCCCCACCTGTTGGCCTAATACAGTCCCATTTGGTTGATTTAGCTCTGCCCTTATCTGATCAGACTGTTCATTCAGTAACTGCGGGATTACCACAGAGCTCTGTTTCAAATCCTGTGATATCACGGGTGTCTACGAGATCCACACTGCACTCATTACCAAATACATCTGTGTCCTCTCCCCTAGGTGCACATGTTGGCAAACGTAAACGGGGTGGAGGCTTATTGAGACAAACAAATGCCAAAGCTGGTAAATTAAATAATGGTACAAAAAAAGGGAAAGGGAAGTTTAGCGACCCTCCTGATCCCCCTATAAATAATCCCACTCCGGGTTTGGTACAGACACCTCCACCCATCGAAACAAGGGATGCTTTAACCCCAAATTTGGGTGCAAGATTCTGGGACAAAATGGAAAATTTGGTTTCTTCAATTGTCTCTCCTTTAAAAGAACGGTTATTGTATATTGAAGAAAAACTCCGAGCCATTGATATGAGGGTGGGCTCGTACGGAGATGCGGTGAATATATTAACAACAAAGGTGGAGAGTTTATCCGCACCAATGTCGGTGCCATTTCAGCAATCCTCTTTAAATAACCCAGGGCTACCAGTTGTGCAAGCAGGTGTTTTACCATCTCCTAATAATAATATTTCTATTATGGGGTTGGTTGATGCACCTGTTAATACTGATGCAGCGGAAAATATTATATCCCATGAGAACAGGGGGTCCCTTCCTTCTACCCCTAGAGTTGCTAGTACTGGAAGTCATATGAGCAGTGCTCGAAATGTACCAAAGCCTAACGGGGTCCTTTTGGACTTACCTCCAGATTGTGCACCCTATGTAGTGGTTTTATCTGGGGTTCCAGGGCTTAGTAGTAATACCCAGGAATCCTATGATGAACTTAAGAACAAATCTCTACATTGGTTGAACAAACATAGACCCTTACCGTTACATGTGTTTAGTGAGATCATTCATGTGCGTAGAGTAGGCTGGGTGGGATCTCGAAAGAAGGATTCCACAGGTGACTGTATTGTCCTTAACTTTAGAGACAAACGAGCTGTGAAATTTATCTGTGAACAGGGAAATGAGGGTATGGTATCATGCATTAAGTCCCATCCTCTCTCCTATTTCTACCCTCATGGAAACTATATGGGAAGGCAGAAATGGTCGGCCCCAGTGTACGATAACAGGGAGCAAAATAGGGGGTGGTTAGATGACTGTTTATATAATATTCCCATAAACAACAGTTTTGGACCAGGTGGATTGACTTTCCATCTCTATAGGGAGCCCTGAACCCAATGTTGGGATGGCTTTTTGTGAAGATGGGGGTGGTAATAGGCCGGAAAATATTGATGGTGAGACCCTTGGTGGTATCATAGTGGCTTTAGGGTGGTATCATAGTGGCTTTAGGTGACTTAGAAAGGTCGGACATTGTGATCCCCATGTGTGAGGGCTTAGGTTTGGGAAGGGAAACACCACAGGGTGAAGTGGTGCTGGAAGCCTCCATACAGTCTGTGGATGTTCACCTTCCGCCAGGCCAGAGTAGTTATCCTTCTTTGTTTGTTTGCTTCCTGGAATATTGCAGGTTTACAACGCAGACTCCCGGTAACTGAGTGGTCAGACTTTGTGGAGGAGTAAGATATTTGGGCTTTTCAGGAGACATGGTCCGTTGAACCCGTCCACCGTTTAGGTTTTTTAAATTTTTTCAAAGCAGCTGTGAGAAGAAAACTAGGTAGGCCCTCGGGGGGCCTTATACTTTGGGTTAGGCAATCATCCAACTATAGTTTGGAGGAGATCCCCACAAATAGCCCTGATATTCTCGCCGTTAAATTACATCCCCCAGCTTTAAAAGATATTCTTATTGTAAATGTATATATGCGAGGGATGCCAGGGGGGCAGAGTTCGAAAACTTTTGCTGACTTTGATTCCCTCTTTGACTCAGTGGGGCATGATTGTATTACGATCATAGCGGGGGATTTTAATTGCACATTTGAACCCCTAAATTATGAAGGGGAAAATATTATGGAGGAGGAGGATGTTGAGTGGAATATTCCCCCGCTCGATCTACTACCTATTAAAAAATGGTCCGAATCGGCCGTACAATTGCTGGGCTTTTGTTTGGAACGTGATTTTAGGGCAACCAATGGACGATCAACGTCAGATAAAATGGGTAGGGCCACTTTTGATAATGGTCTGCACAAAAGCAGAATTGATTATATTCTAATCAAGATTGAGTATTGGTCCATCTTAGATGACCTGATGATCTCTGATTGTCCTGAAAGTGATCACAATCCTTTGCTTCTTAGTCTCAATCTTTCTGTAAAGTCGGCTGGTAACGAACCAACAGTGGTGGCTACTGCTGATGCCCTACTAACAAATGATTTACGTAGGGTTCGATGGGCAAGAGTGTTTGATGATTTGGAAGCCCTAGAAAACATAAGATCAGAGGTTGTACGGTCTTTGACCTTACTGCGATTTTTTTAACTCACAAGCTGAAATTAATGACAGCATCCTCAATATTCACGAAGACCTATTTCTAAGTCTAAAATCCAATTTTTCTAACCCCACTAGATCTCAGAAAACAAAGAGCCAGTGTAGAGATAAATCATGGTACAACAAGTCGTGCCGTGAATCTTATAAACTTCTGTCCATGGCAATTAGGTCTAAACAAATGCCTAATATCAAGATGGCCAGGCAAAATTATAGAAAAACCTTGCACTGTGCCAAAAAAGAATGGGACGACCAGCATTGGAAAGAACTTCTTGATGCTAGTAGATTGACAAATTTGGCCAAGTTTTGGCATATTGTAAAATGGGGTAAGGGTACTCAATCACAATCCCCTGCAAATTATGTTTCCCCAGATGACTGGGTTAATCATTTTGGTGCACAGTTTTCGGTGTTCGGGGCCGGGACTGATCCCTTGCTGTCAGACTTATTATTGGAGTTTAATGCTTTTTCTCCAACCAATGAGCAAATTATACCATTTGACAGTAAGGAGGCAGAGGATGCCCTAAATAAGGCCCCCAGTGGTAGGCCTCGGGTATGGATTGTGTTCCTGTCGATCTTTATAAATATGATACCGTCAATTGGGTGCCCTATATAGTATTTATTGCGAATGCAATGGCTACTGGGGCACACATTCCAGATTCATGGCGGGGGGCCGAGATCTTGCCAATTTACAAGAAGGGAGACCGCTCCAAACCAGGAAATTACCGCCCGATCAGTTTGATCGATTGCATACAAAAAATAGTTGCAAGGATGGTTCTCGTAAGAATACAGAGTTGGATGGAGCTTGACGATATATTGTCCCCACTACAGGCTGGGTTTCGACCATGTGTAGGCACCATCGAACAAGTTTTTAGGTTTTTATTGATTTATTGGCGTGTGGTGAGTTTGGGTGGTGGTACCATCTATGCTGCCTTTATTGACCCTAAGTCTGCGTTCGATTTGGTGCCTAGGAGCAAGTTATGGAGGGCATTGAGTGAAATGGGGATGCCTCTAGATTTATTGGCTCTAGTCATCAAGCTACATGAGGAAAATTTTGCACGTGTTCGCTGGGGTTTACAAGGGCAGGTTACAAATAAATTCACTGTGTCACGTGGGGTTAGACAGGGATGTGTCTTAGCGCCCACACTTTTTTTGTTGTTTATCAACAGGGTAATGGAGTATTTTTCTACTTTTCCAACGGATGCTCCATCCCTGGATGGCACTAAAGTGCCGCTACTTATGTTTGCGGATGACACTCTCTTATTATCTAAAACCCAGATAGGATTACAACGGGCTCTGAATAAATTTGAAGAGTTTTGTTTAGACAATGATTTACAGGTTAATGTCGACAAAACCAAATGTATGATCCCCACCAAGAAAAAGCAAGTGGATGGTTTTGTAACTATGAACAATATTAAGCTAGCCCAGACTAATGTGATGACCTATTTAGGAATCACATTAGAGTCCAAACTAAAATGCAAACCCCAGATTGATGTTTTTTCCCTCAAGTTTGCCCAGCTGACAGGGTGTTTAATTAAAGAACAGCGATCGTCCTTGACCAAAAGGATAGGTCCTGCCCTTAAAATTTATAATTCTAGGATTAGCGCCGCGATCCTGTATGGGGCAGAACTATGGGGCTTCTCTGATCTATCGATGCTGGTTAAGATTCAAAATAAATTCTGATAGGTCTCCCCGGTTCCACCCCCCTAAAGCCTCTTTTAATGGATCTGGGATGTTATTCCATTGAGGATGTTGCACGCTATAGGCCGCTGGCCTTTTGGCAGCGGATATGGACTACTCCAGAACTTGATCTTTTTGCCAGGGCTATCCTGGATGTCAGATCAATTGCAGGTTCAGGAAACATCCCATGGTTTAAGGAAGTTAGAATGCTCTTGGTGGATATGGGGATGAGTAACTTGTGGGTTGATCCTGTTAATAGCCAATTTCCTACAAAAAAGATTTTCAAAGAAACATACTGGGCATTAGTGTGTCACAATTATATAACGAAGATTGAGGCTACCTCCCTGATGGAATTATTTTTTGATCACAAGATCGTCCCCCTTATGGAGGACTACTGGGATATTATCACTAGGTCTTGTGATCGTAAATTGTATCACCAATTCAGGGTTGGTTGCCTTCCAATCAAAACCTTTACCAAATCCTGGAATGACATGCAGGATGATGTTTGCAAATGGTGTATGGGCCAAAAGGAATCTATTGCCCATATACTTTTTGTATGTCCAGCTTACACTGCCCCACGCAACAAGTGGCTGATACCTATTTGCCGGAATCTAGGTACACGTGTTGGTTCTGATGCATTGAGAATCCTGAGAACTAACACTCAGGAATCCTTGGTTATAGCGGTTGCTAAATTTCTCGGTTGGATGTGGATTAATAGGGCTGGGAACATACCAACAATAAAAATTTAGTTTGGGGTCTCTAGGATTGCTGCTAATAGAGTTGTTCCTCTGGTTTTACTTTGAAAATTGATGTCATAGAATTGATAATAATTGTGTGGTTTTTATTTACTTAGAATTATTATTAATAATTCTTATTTTTATATTTGTTTTTAAATAAATCTGGATTTTATTGTATGGTAATATGTTCTATGAACAAATTGGTTTATATTGTATGGCATTTTTAATTATGACCGATTGTCATTTTATTTGTTTTTTGTTATTATGTCTTTTATGATGAAATATCGAAATAAAGACTAATATAATGAAATGAAAACTATATATCTGAAAGAGACACGTTAGTGATAGATTCCTTACCTTAGAATATCCCCAGGCGTCAGACTGGATCCGGAAAGCTTTCTGTAGCAGTACCCCTGCACGTCAGTAGGTGGCGTCGTGCGGCTCCGCGTCCGTCACTGGCGTCATAAGCGCCGAAATGACATCATGGAGACTACTTAGGCGCCATCCATGCGCGATGACGTCAGTTCTTTCTTTTTCCGTGCCAGCAAGCGCAGATCCGGATTGAGCACGTACCTTAGTCACTTTTTGACTACTCTTTTGAGACGTTTTGTCTCCCCCCTTTTTTCTCCTGGTGCACGTAGGGATGCCTGGCTTTAAGTCTTGTGGGGCCTGCCATCGCAACATGTCGGTGGCGGACCCCCATGATGTTTGCCTCTACTACCTGGAGACCGACCATGACTCTCTGTCCTGCAGGGACTGTCGAGCCATGGCCCCGAAGGCCTTGAGGGAGCGGCGCCGGAAGCTGCTGGAGGTCTGGCACTTGTCCCAACTCTGCTCCAGGTCCAGGGACTGATCCCGGGACCGCTCGCGGGGCCGCAGTCGTCGCTCCTCGGGCTCCAAGTCTTCGCCCTCGGATTCCGGCAAGCGACATCATTAAAAGAAGTTGAAGAAGCGTGTTCGCTCTCTGACGTTCCCCCGTCGGTCCTCGGATGCGGACAAGGGGGACAGGGGTTCTGCTCCTGCGGCTCCTTTGGAACCTGGGAGTCCTGCTTCCTATCTGCCTTCCCCGGGTCTGTCGGCGACTCCCAAACAGGTGCAAGAGTTTCATGCCACCATGGACCGCCTTTTTAGGCCTCGGGCTCCCGCTGGCGCGCCTTTGGGCTCTGCGGTCCCGTATCCAGATCCTGTTGGACCGTCGGTGCCGCCGGCGGATGCAGCTTCAGCGCCCCGGCGCCACGAGGTCCGGCGCTGCCGGCTCCGGCCCCAGCGCCGCCCTCGGCTCTGCCACCTCAGTGGGTGCCGTTCGTCCCACCCTTGCCCCGGTTCCAGGACCATTTCGTTCCTACCTGGCATCCGCATTGGGAGACAGCGCCGTATGTCCCTGCAAACCGCAACCGGTTCCTTAGCCAACGGAGGTGGAGGAGGACTGGGAGGGGTCAGAGGACCCCCTTGCCCGTCAATGTGGCTCCGAGCAGGACTGGGTGGACGGTGGCCATCAAAACTAACCTCACCGAGGTGCTCCAGGCGGCGTCTACTTCGTCGGAGCCACTGCTTCCCTTCAATGACGCCCTCACCGACGTCCTGTTGGGCACTTGGTTGCGACCGGCCACGGGGGCCCCTGTTGATAAGAATGTCGCCAGGCGTCCGCGCGTGGTGACCCCACGTTTCTGACCACTCATCCCACGCCTGAGAGTCTGGTCATCCAGGCCTCGACGTCGCAGAGTGCTTTTCCTACGGCTCCGCCGAATAAGGACTCTAAGAAGCTGGAACAGTTTGGTAAGCGGTTGTTCTCTTCGGCCAGCTTGGGGCTGCGGTCGGTGAACACCGCCTGCTTGTTGGGCCGCTATTCCCACGCGGTGTGGGATACCGTTGCTCAGGTGTGGCCTCAGTGTCCTGAGGAGGTCCAGGCTGTCCTTGCACAGGCAGTTGCTGAGGGTAAGGATGCGGCTAAGTTCGCCATTCGGTGTGGTTTGGACACCGCCGACTCGTTGGGCAAGGCGATTTCGACGACTGTGGTGCTGCGTCCCCACGCCTGGTTGCGATCTACTGGGTTCTCGCCCGATGTCCAGAGTTCGCTCATGGATATTGAAGAACCAAGACCTTATGGGCCTGGCGGCGCAGGGTACACCTTAATCTCCTGAGTTCACCTGCTTTCTCGAACAGAGACACGGGACACTCGGTTAGGCGTAGAAGATAAGGTTTATTAGCTGCAGCTAAGTACAGTTGTCCCAGAAGTACACTCGGTATGTTCTTAGGAGACTGCCACTTTACTTCGTGGCGCACAATCTTTTATTCACAAGGAACACTCCCAATGCATACAGGGTTAACCAATGAGAATAATGTGAAAACAAGATATTAAGTAACTCAAATAAGCCTCTCTTCCAACTGTGTTTGTCACCCTTCCCCACAAGTTAATCAGTGGTAGTGTTTATAAGTCGACTTGCAGGTGGCAGGACACATTTGCATGCCCCGGAGGACAGTTGTGAAATGAGAGAATACGAGTAAAGAATAGCGAAGGCCAGAGGATAAGATAAAGTCAGGAAAGAATGGTGCGAACCAACAGATAGTCGAGACAGGGATCAGTCAAACCCGACGAGGATTAGTGGAGTCGGCCGGACCCTGACACCAGCTTTAAACAGAGGCAGAAGGTTATTTGACACTTTGCAGTAGGAAGAGGAAAAACAACACCTCGTTCACCGTGCTGCCTGAGTGAGGGCAACACAAAATGGCGGAAGGACACAAAATGGTGGCTAAATACGAACGGGATCGGAAAACTGAATTACCTCAGACCCTCCTTTTGCCATTACTCAGGCAAGACACACAGACTCATTTCAATCTGAGTCGACGTCAATGGCCATGAGGTCATCAAGCTGTTGCTGCAACATCATTTTAATGCTCTCCGTCTTCCGTGGCACAGGCCTTGGAACACACATAGTGGCACAAAGACCACAGATGGCGGGGCCACACTGCATACAGAGACAACAGGAAAAAATGATGGCCAAAACCACTCCAAGGAATGTTAATACCTTCCATCCCCATTTGGACAGTAATCCCCAAAACCATTCCAATAAAGACCAATCTCCTTCGTTCTGATGAATCGACTCGGAGATCACATGTAATTTGGAGATGGCTTGGTATACCGTAGGGGCGTCGTCAGGTATATAAATGCAACAGCTAGATCCGATCAATTTACTAACTCCACCACGATCTGCAAGAATAACATCCAGAGCAATCTGGTTTTGCAATGTCATGAGACGATCCGCCTGAAGTTCAGCCGTGAGATTACTCAAGGCTCCCACAGTGACATCTACGGTAGTCTCAACAACACAAACCAATTGTCTCATGTTTCTACTGTTGGCCATTGGGCCCCAAAAAGGGAGAAATCCTTTAAGGAAATCACCTCCCTCTTGTCCTGCATTGTCTTTAGAATCAATAATCCCTCTGCCATATCTGTTTCTGTGATGTCCCGAAGGAGCAGTGTATGTAGGAGGGAGAAGAAAGGCTATATAGCACGTTCCTGAAAAATCCGTCGGTAGCCACGTGTAGGCTCTATCGTGGCAGACAAAATACGTGCCCTGGGATGGCACGAACAGTGGTGAATTCTGAGATGTGTGAATGTATGTATGGGAACAAAAACTCTTTCCTTGTCCAGTGTCAGTAGTCTGGCCATTCATTTGTAAACAAAAGTTACCTCGATGAGACACAGTCCAAATTGGTGGAGGTTTCCCTGTTTAACTCTATCTGTAAGGCTAGTAACGTAACGAGTCACGTTCCAACCATCGTATGCCCGTTTCTCATCAACAGGAACCCTACTATTCTCCACAATTCTAGCCATAGCCACTATTACTTTCATCAGAGAACTATGACTAAAATCTTGCCCACTACCATATAAACCAACTGGACGTCTAAATCGGTTCTGATATGCATTTGAAAACATCACAAAATAAGCCCAAGCGGAACCTTCATAAGAAAATGGAAGGGCTAAATATGGCATCCCTTTGTCTGTGGTATGAGCCATAAGTCCACACACCCAACAGTCGGTTGTGTTGACTACCAATTGGTGTTGATGCAACAACTGGACAAATGAATTGTTAAAATATTCTGTTCTCCTGATTAGTTCATGTTGGGGAAGCGTATGTAATTGATGTGGGGAGATTAGTAGAATGAAGAGGCAAGGAAATAGAAGTAGGGACAGATTTGTGCTGCATAGCATGAACAATCCAACCTACACAAGCCAATAGGGTAATAAAAAACATAAGAGCACACAATGTTATGCCACATTGACTGTACACTAATTTACAATATTTCTTTCTCATCTCTTCCTTCTTCTTATTCTTTCCCACTTTGACATCCATCCTCTAAAATGGTTGCTCACGGCAATCTTCCTTACTCACTTGGCTGTGATTATTAGCCGTCCTATGACACTGCAAGTCCTGGGGGCCTAGCCACTATACAGGTCACGAACCAAGACTCCTACCGTGACCCTGCAACCTGGACAGATGATACATGTCACGAAAGAGATGAATATCTCAGGTGTCCTTGACCAGTCTAGGCCTTAAATTATATCGACAGTACAGTTTGGTCCTGAAATAGTGTCTGTGGATCTGTAGTGTTCAATCGGAGATGTGGCGGTACGGCTTCTTGTAAAACGTCGTCATCTTCTTTCTCTGACCGAGTACCATCTAGGTGTGCACTACTGAAAGGTACAAACCGAGGGACCCTTTCAACTTCAAAATCACCTACACCCTTAGGGACCCACTGGTCAAAAGGCAAGGGCAAGGGCACCTTTTTGCAGTGCACGCCATGGATCCAGTTCTTTTTCCCTTAGACTTTCACTGCTGTACGTGTCACCAGAAGAACTTGTCGAGGCGCCTTCCAACGAGGTTCCAAATTCCATGTCCTCTGAAAAATTTTCACACAGACCCAGTCTCCCGGTTGGATAGAATGACCTGGGTCTGTGGAGGCCTCTGGTAAAGCGTTTTGAACCTGTTGGTGGAGAACACGTAATTTAGTGGTGAGGTCATGTAAGTAGTCAATCAGCATTGGATACTGTATGTCAGAATACTTTTTAGGGCGAGGGACTCCCCAAACAATAGCCGGGCCCCCAAAAACAACCTCGTATGGGCTGAGTCCCAAACAAGAATGTACATCTGTTCTAGTGGATAGGAGAGCCAAAGGTAAAGCATCGGGCCAGGCAAGTCCCGTGCTAGCCTGTACCTTTGCAAGCTTAAGTTTGAGAGTGCCGTTATAGCACTCTACCAAACCCGCTGATTGGGGATGGTTCGCTGCATGGAATTTCTGCCTGATACCAAGACTGGCACACACCTTTTTCATAATTTGGCCCACAAATTCACTTCCATTGTCACTCCAGACAATGCGTGGCAAACCAAACCTAGGGAAGAACTCTTTCAGAAGAACTTTGGCAGTGGACAAAGCAGTGTTGTCTTTCAGGGGGTAGGCCTCTATCCATCTGGAGAAGGCACACACCACCACCAAAACATATTTGAGATTGTTGCATCGTTCCATGTGAATATAATCAATTTGAAACACCTCAAAAGGATATGTTGGGGGAGCAAAATGACCTGCTGGAGTTGGGGTTCCCTTTCCTGGATTATGCATCAAGCAAACGATACAATGCTCCACTAAATTATCTGCACATTTTTGAATCCCTTCGTTCAGCCACACTGGAGCCAGAAGCTTACATATTCCTTTCGCACTGATGTGGGCTGGACCATGTGCCATAGCAACTACAGGCAGTACATAGGCATCTGGTAACAGCCAACGCTGATGTTCTGACAATTCTATCCAACATCCCATCGCGTCTAACATTCCTGTACTCTCTTTCCACTTACTCAACTCTTTCTCTGTAGCCTCTCCTTGAATCGATCTCACACTTTCTATTGTATCCTCACACATCCCTTTTTCCTTGACCCAATTTGCAGGGCCCGCAACATACATGCGACTCATAGCATCTCTGGCTGTTTCTTTCGCTACCTCATCCGCAAAAGCATTCCCGCGACCAACATCATCAGTAATCCTCTTATGCGCACTACACTTTATGATTGCTATCTGGGTAGGCAAAGCAAGTGACTCAAGAAGATCAGTTACCAACTGGCCATGCTGTATTTTAGTACCGTGGGAGGTAAAGAATCCTCTTTCCTTCCACAAACGACCAAAACTATGTGCCACACCAAACGCATACTGGCTGTCGGTATATACATTCACTCTCTTCCCCTTAGATAACACACACGCTCTGGTCAAAGCTATCAGTTCAGCTGCCTGAGCTGAATTATGTCTGATGCGTGCTGTCTCCACGATTGTATGCAAGGTGGTAACAGCATAAGCTGAAGTTGTTTCACCATTAGGGAGTTTAAAACAAGAACCATCCACCCATAGGATCCCATCCGGGTCCATTAGTGGTGTAGCTTTCAAATCAATCCTACCTTTTGACTCCTCCTCAGTACGGAGAAAACAATCATGTTGTTCCTGAATACCTTTCTCCTCTGGAAGAGGTAACAATGTGGCTGGATTTAAAGTGTTACATCGTTTGATGTGCACATGACTAGCCAAGAGCGTCGGCTCATACCCAGACAAGCGAGCGCTTGTAAGATGCTGCGTTTTTGTCCTATTTAGCAAGGTATCCACTGCATGTGGCACCATAACAATCTAGAGTGTTATCTAGCACCACTCCAGCAGACTGACAAATAGAAATTGCTGCTGCTGCTGTAGCTTTAAGACAACTAGGCAATGCCTTGGCTACTGGATCTAATGTAGCCGAAAAGTAGGCACATGGCCGCTGCTTGTCTCCAAATCGTTGTGTTAAGACTGACAACGCACAACCCTCTCTTTCATGGACATAGAGCGTGAAGGGCTTACTGTAATCCGGAGTACCCAACACAGGAGCAGACCACAGAGCAGCACGTAAATCAGAAAAACTCTTCTGACATTTGTCAGCCCAAAGAAGGGGTTGTGGTGTGTCTTTCAAAGTGAGTGCCAACAAAGGTTTAGCCAACAAAGAAAAATTTGGAATCCACTGTCTACAATAAGAGGTAATGCCCAGAAAGGCACGCACTTCTCTTTGTGTGGATGGCACAGACATTTGTGCAATTGCTTGAATACGTTCTGGGGTCAGTCGCCTTCCCTCCTTCGACAAGAGATGACCTAAATAGGTAACCTCTTGGCGGGCATATTGTAATTTAGAAGGTGAAACCTTATGGTGAAGGTCAGACAAGTGACGCAATAGTGCAATAGTCACATTCTTGCAAATATCCTCTGAATCAGCAGCAATCAATAAATCATCCACATACTGAATAAGGGTAGCACCTGGCGGCAAAGGAAAAGCATCAAGCTGGCATTTCAGAGCTTGGCTATAGATGGAGGGACTTTCACAATAGCCTTGGTGTGCGCGCTTGAACCGGAAACTTCGGCCTCCTAAAGAGAAGCCAAAAATATCCCTACTCTCTTCAGCAATGGGGACGCTGAAGAAAGCATTTTTCAGATCAATAACAGAAAACCAAGCTGCCGAGACAGGTATCATAGTTAACAGGGCAGTGATATCTGGAACAACAGGAAACTGCGGTACAACAATTTTATTAACCTCCCGGAGATCAACAACAAAGCGATAAACAGGAGGCTGAGAAGGATCGTGCGTTTAAGAACCGGGAGAACAGGACTATTGCATACATTTCCCCTCGACCACACCCTTCTGAACCAAATCATAAATAATAGCAAAAAGCGCTCTTTCACCATCATTGGGAATTTTGTATTGAGGGATGCGTGGCAATTTAGCATTGGGCTTGAGGGTAACGACATAGGGTGGGATCTCAAGACAACCAACATCATTTGGACCCGTAGCCCAGAGTGTTGCAGGGAGAGAGAGCAATTCAGGTGGAAATTTATCTTTGGACAAATACATTGGAGAAGTCAGTTTCTGCCCCAAAACGAGATGTACACCAGAAGGAGAACAATATATCGTTGCATGCAATCTTTTCAATAAATCCAAACCCAACAGATTTTCGCCGCAACCAGTAGTTAAAAGAAGCGAAGCTTCCAAATCATAAGAACCAATTGAAATAGGCAGAGGACAAGAGACCGGGCTATGAACTGGGGCGCCAGAAAATCCTACGGATACGTTTGTTAAGCTAGACAAAGGTGCCCCAGGGAGTTTGGAGTGAATAATAGATCACACCAATATCTAAAAGAAATGGCTCTGAAACACCCATTGTAGTGACATTAACATAAGGCCCATTCTGATCGACTGGATTCGATACAACTCCCTCACTTTGTCTATGGCTGTCCTAGTTAGCGTGAAGACCGTCATTCTCACCTTCAACATAGTAATCATCATTGTAATACTGTGTAGACTGAGTATTTTGCTGATCAAAGTAGTTCATAGAATGTGGAGGTGTAAGGGAACGCTGTATCTGGGGCGACATACCTCGACCTCTACCCCTGGGCGCTAACTGGGAACCACCACGACCTTGTGGAGTAGATAGTCCTCCATTACGCTGTAATAAAACCGGGCAGCCATTCTCAAAATGACCTTCCTCCCTACAATAGGTGCATTGGTTAGGACCTAACAAAGGCCGCGGAATATAGGGCTCAGGCTTTTGAAACAACCTCTGAAACTGGGGAGGCTGTTGAAACTGGCGCTGAGCAGAGCGAGGAGGATAAGCTTGTTGCAGAAGAACCTTTGTTTTTAATTCTTTAGTCTTCTTCTCTTGCTTCTCTTTTTCCTCTTTGTCCCTGTTTTCGTAATATTGAGCAGTAGCCAATATCTGAGCAGAAGAAGAAACAGCCCATGAACTTTCAGAGTCTTTTAACTTATGTGACAACTCGGGGAGCAAATTAAATACGAATTTATCTACAAATAATCGCTGTCCACCCTCCGTAGTCATATCCTGACCACTGTGATCAATAAACTTCTCCTCAAAACGAGTGAAGAAATCGGAGACACTCATCTTTCTTCTGTCTACACGCAGCTAATTTATCCCAATTAACTCGTAAGGCGGGCATCATTGTTTTCATTAAAGTAATAATCCTACCAGGGAGTTCTGTGATCAAAACATCAGGCTTAGCATCACCCACTTGTGCTCTATCCGAGGCAGTTATAGCATTCCATGTACCACCCAATTCTTGAACGTGATCCTCTCTACGAATCCGAGCCCATAATGCTTGTGGGACTACATTTCCCATCAACATGTCAATATCGGCTAAATTCATAATACAGGCATCAACAGTCTGGGACAATTCTTTATAGTAACCAGCAGGGTTTTTACGGGGATCCAGTAAAGATTGTTTGAGGGCCAAAACATCAGATCTCTTCCAGGGCACATGTACCCATATACGCTGGAAGTGAGCGGGAATAGCTGGATTATTACCTGCTTGCGCAACCTCTTCCCTCCATATCGGAGGAACCTCTCTCATTGGGTAATGTTTCAATGTCTGCCGAACAGCAGGATCAGAATCAAGAAAAGTTTGTGAAGAAAATAAGGACCTAAAACTAACAAGTGTCCTTACGGCGTCCTCAACCTTAGAACCCACAATGAGTCCTTTATCGAAATTAGCCTGAACGTCCAACAGACCCTGGGGAAGTAAACCCAAATCCATATCCTCCCATCCTTTAGCGAGAGTGTCACACATAACATTAAATACATATCTCTGCGTGGGCGCATCCCACTGATGAAAGGTGATCATGATATCTTTCACACTATACTGGGGACCCTTCTCGATCCATTTGCGAGCGAGAGAGTCCAACACCACCCGTTCGTCGGAACCTGGAAGTTGACTACGAGACTGTCTTCGAGAAAAAGCCGGAGACATGTTCAGAGTCCCAAAGAAAGGGGACAAAAAACCAGAGACAGTATCTGGTATTCGTTTGCGCACAGTAGGAGAATTAGACATAAGGACAGGGGACAAGGTATTAGGCGATACAGGAGAGGAACTGGCAGTTATAAGGGGAGCCGAAGGCAAAGAAGATTGATGTTCAGGAGATGGAGACAAAGGAATCGGTGGCACGAGAGGTGGGAGTGGCAATACCGGAAGGGGCAAATGTGGAAGAACCGGAACAGGTGGGAGGACAACGGGCAACTGAACAGGTTGTAACAACAGGGGTGCATTAGCACCTTGTACATAGGGTGGAGGCAATCTCAATAGGTGAGACATCAAAGGGTCTTCCTTTATCAGAAGGGGAATTCGGCAACACCGGATAGCATCTATCTATTGCCATACGATGCTGTCTCTCTGAAATTTCCATTGCATTATCAATCTCATTATCTTTAAACTGCTGGGCAGCCTGTATAATCGTCATATTTTGTGCTTTCTTATCTCGTTTTGCCTGCTTAATTTCTTTCTGTTTGACTTCATTACGCCAGAGGCGGAAAGAGTCAAACATTGCCGGCCGGGCTTGTCTTTTGAACAATATCGCTTCCAAATTGTCTAACATGTCAGGCTCAAAATTACCATTTTGTGGCCACTGTAGAACGCCATCGTTCTTCGTGTATCGGATCCATGCTTTATTAAAGGCAATGGGGCCGACACCATGTTTTGAATAAAGCTCATAGGTGGGAGTTCCAACCGGAGGAATCGGACAAGAGTCCTCCAGCCGGGAATCCCTATTACAACCAAGGCAACAGAACTTCCTAAACTTACTCAGACCAGGCATCGTTATTTCACTGGACTGTTCACAAACATCAAGGGGTTATATCAAATAATACAGTACAAACGTACTCACCCCTCGGCTTCGGCTTTTGCAATAGCCGAATCAAAGACCCAAATAAAAACAAAATAGTGGGAGCTACCCACCAATACTTAACTAAGTGTCTTCTTACGCCAACAGAGGCCCGTCTAATGTCTCGCGATACCAAACATCATCAAAGGGACCAAAGCAGGGCGGCAGTCAGGGCAGCAGTCGTCAGCAGCCGTCAGAAAGGAGAAACCGCGCTGCAAAAGACCTTCGGACCACTTCGACATACAGGGGTCGCTTGACGTGGTTCACGATTCCTCCAGAATTTTCTTGCGGGGCTCCTCACGATCCTCGGGCAGAACTGCTACCTCTGAAGCCGCCCAACGTTGGGCGCCAATTTGAAGAACCAAGACCTTATGGGCCTGGCGGCGCAGGGTATGCCTTAGTCTCCTGAGTTCACCTGCTTTGTCGAACAGAGACATGGGACACTCCGTTAGGCGTAGAAGATAAGGTTTATTAGCTGCAGCTAAGTACAGTTGTCCTAGAAGTACACTTGGTATGTTCTTAGGAGACTGCCACTTTACTTCGTGGCGCACAATCTTTTATTCACAAAGAACACTCCCAATGCATACAGGGTTAACCAATGAGAAGAGTGTGAAAACAAGATATTAAGTAACTCAAATAAGCCTCTCTTCCAACTGTGTTTGTCACCCTTCCCCACAAGTTAATCAGTGGTAGTGTTTATAAGTCGACTTGCAGGTGGCAGGACACATTTGCATGCCCCGGAGGACAGTTGTGAAATGAGAGAATACGAGTAAAGAATAGTGAAGGCCAGAGGATAAGATAAAGTCAGGAAAGAATGGTGCGAACCAACAGATAGTCGAGACAGGGATCAGTCAAACCATACGAGGATTAGTGGAGTCAGCCGTACCCTGACACCAGCTTTAAACAGAGGCAGGAGGTTATTTGACACTTTGCAGTAGGAAGAGGAAAAACAACACCTCGTTCACCGTGCTGCCAGAGTGAGGGCAACACAAAATGGCGGAAGCACACAAAATGGTGGCTAAATACGAACGGGATCAGAAAAACTGAATTACCTCAATATGCCCTTTGATGGCACTCGCCTGTTTGGCGATAAGGCTGACCGTGCACTGGAGTCCCGAGCCACGGCAAAGTCCTTGGGTCTTTCCACGAAAAGCCCAGCCACTCCTGGTTTTCGTTCCTTTCGTGGCCAAGGCAGGGGTGCCCAGGCACGTTCCTTCAGTAAGACTGTGCAGACCCAGCCTCAGCGCGGCTGCGGTTTCCGCAGGGCAGCTCTAGGAATCAGCGTGGGGGTCAGTCCACCTCCGCCCCCGCTGCTTCTACCTCCAAACCTTCCGAATCCGAGCTTTGTGGAGCACCCCACGCCTGTGGGTGGCAGAATCCGCCACCACCTCCCCCACTGGTGCGATATCACATCGGACAAGTGGGTGTTGCAAATCATCCGCAGGGGATACTCCCTTCCCTTTCAGTACTCCCCTCCCCTCCAGCCATGCCACCTCGGTGCCACCGCATGTCGGGGGATCACTTGGTACTTCTCCTGCAGGAAGTCACGGCCCTCTTGGCCAAGGGGGCCATCGAGTGCGTTCCTCGGCCGGAAGTAGGGAGTGGTTGTTATTCCCACTACTTTCTGGTCCCCAAAAAGGACAAAGGGGGCCTGCGCCCCATCTTGGACCTCCAAACGGCAATCGCTTCCTCCGGAAGGAGAAGTTCAAAATGCTGACTCTAGCTCAGGTCCTGGCTGCCCTCGACCCTGGAGACTGGATGGTAGCGTTGGACTTGCAGGACGCATATTTTCACATCCCCGTCGTGCCGGCCCACCGGCGTTACCTGCGGTTCACGGTAGGCCCGGAGCATTTTCAGGTTGCTGTGCTCCCCTTCAGCCTTACCAGTGCCCCTCGGGTGTTTACGAAAGTGATGGTGGTGGACGTAGCTCCTCTGCGCAGGTCAGGGGTGTCAATCTTCTTCTACCTCGATGACTGGTTGTTGAAGGCGGGCTCGCCCCAGGCAGTAGTCAACCACCTCTAGACAATGGCTGACCTCCTGCATTTGCTGGGGTTCTCAGTCAATGTGCCGAAGTCGCACCTGAATCCCTCTAGAGGCTCCCCTTCATTGGAGCAGTTCTGGATTCAACGCTGTTTCTGGTCTATCCTCTCGAGCAGCGAGTCCGGGATATTCAGGCTATGATTCCGATCTTTCAGCCTCTGTCCCGGGTTTCAGTCAGGATGACCCTCGAGCTTCTGGGCCTGATGGCCTCCTGCATCCTGCTGGTGACACATGCCAGATGGCATATGCGGGGTCTGCAGTGGGACCTGAAGCTCCGGTGGGCGCAACATCATGGCGACCTGTCCGATCATGTCCAGATCTCGGAGGGCACTGCACGACACTTGAAGTGGTGGCTCACGAATCGCGATTGGGTCAATGGCAGATCCCTCTCCCTTCCCCAACCGGAGCACACAGTGGTGACGGATACGTCCCTCCTGAGATGGGGAGGCCACTAGGGAGAGGCGGAGATCAGAGGCTTCTGGTCTCCGGCAGAGTCCCGGCTCCATATCAATCTGTTGGAGCTTCGGGCGATCCTACTTGCACTGAAGGCATTCCTTCCCTCTGTCCGGGGAAGTGTGGTGCAGGTATTCACCGCCATGTGGTATTGCAACAAACAGGGCGGGGTGGGGTCCTGGACCCTATGTCAGGAGGTTCTGCTCCTCTGGACATGGCTGGAACATCAAGGCATCACCTTGGTGGTTCAACACCTGGCAGGTTCTCTGAACGCCATGGCGGACAAACTCAGCCGCTGGTGCTTGAATGATCACGAAGGGCATCTGAACTCGGACGTGGTGCAAGGTCAATTTCTGCAGTGAGGAGAGCCTTGGTTAGATCTATTCACCACCGAAGAGAACGTGCTATGTCATCAGTTCTGCACGTTGGAATCTCCAAGGTGGCACTCGCTCGGCGACGCTTTTCGTCACGAGTGGAGTTGCGGTCTATTGTACGCCTTTCCGCCTATACCACTTCTGCCCAGAGTGTTGAAGAAGATCCGGCGCGACCGGGCCCAAGTCATCTTTGTCGTTCCCGATTGGGCATGAAGATACTGGTATCCCGAGCTACTCAGCATGTCGATCGATCCCCCGCTCCGTCTGCCTCTTCGGGAGGATCTTCTGTCGCAGCAGCAGGTGACGGTCCTCCACCCGAACCTGTCAAGCCTCCACCTCCATGCGTGGAGATTGAGCGGCGAGAGTTGACAGCCTTCGATCTTCCTCCCGAAGTCTGTGATGTCATTCTGGCAGCCAGGCGTCCCTCCACTAAAATGGTATACGCCTGCAGGTGGAACAAGTTTGTGGCATGGTGCACAGCAAAGGCTGTGGATCCCCTTTCTGTCCCTCTTTCTGAAGTTCTTCTGTTTCTTCTTTCTTTGGCCCAGCAGGGGTCTGCTCTGGGCACTATCAAAGGTTATCTTTCGGCCATCTCCGCCTTTTTGAGGCTTCCAGATCATCCTTCTCTTTTTAAGTCCCCGGTTGTTAACCGTTTTCTTAAAGTCATTACGCACACGTTTCCTCCCGTGCCGTTTATCATGCCTCAATGGCACTTGAATCTCGTTTTGACCTATCTGATGTACGCTCCTTTCGAGCCCCTTCATACCTGTCCTTTGCGTCTTATTACTCTTAAGACGGCTTTCCTTGTCGCTATCTCCTCTGCCAGAAGAGTGAGTGAGCTCTAGGCTCTTTCTTCCAAACATCCTTTCCTTTCTGTTCATCCGGACAAGGTGGTGTTAAGGACCCGTCCTTCTTTTTGGCCAAAGGTGGTCACCCCCTTCCACATCAGGCAGACCATCACTTTTCCTACCTTCTTTCCGCGTCCGCATGCTTCGAGGGAGGAAGAGAGGCTCCAACGTCTAGACGTATAACGTGTGCTTGCATTCTATCTAAATCGTACACAGCAGTTCTGTGTGTGTGACGAGCTTTTTGTTGGCTATGTGGGCCCCAAAAAAGGTTGGGCTGTGCACAAACGGACCATCTCTCGGTGGGTCGTTCTGTGCATCAAAGGATGTTACTCCTTGGCTAAGAAGGAGCCTCCTATGGGGCTGCGTGCCCATTCTCCCAGGGCAACTGCAGTCACTACTGCCTTGGGACGTGGCGTCCCCTTGCAGGACATTTGTCAGGCAGCTACGTGGACCTCGCTGCACACGTTTACCAACCATTACTGCCTTGACAGTCCGGTCCGGAGAGACTGCTTCTTTGGCCATGCTGTTCTCCGTGACTTTCTGGTGTAATCTATTCGCAGACCCACCACCGGGGTTGGTATTGCTGGGGTTTCTATTCTAAGGTAAGGAATCTATCACTAACGTGTCTCTTTCAGATGCACAAGTTACTATTTGTGTAACAATATATCTGTAAGAGACATTAGTTAGTGATAGATTCCTTACCGCCCGCCCTGTTCAGCGAACTGATTCTAGGGTTAAGGTAATTCCCCTTTCAGGGCCCTAGTTTCATGGCACCAGTGGTCAGTTTCTTGCATGGCTCTGCGTTCCTGGCGCAGAAAGTAGTGTACAGAACTGACGTCCGCGCCCATGGGTGGCACCCAAGTAGTCTCCGTGACGTCATCTCGGCGCTTACGATGCCCGTGACAGACGCGGAGCCGCACGACGCCTGGGGATATTCTAAGGTAAGGAATCTATCACTAATGTCTCTTAAAGATATATAGTTATACAAGTAGTAACTTGTGCTACTTTCTCATTATTTTTAAAAAGCCCCTACAGGTGTGAAAGGCTAGGTTTGGAGCTGTGGAAGAAAGAGAAGCACCAGAAAGAGAAAACTCCAGATGGGCGCTAGCGTCTCCTGGGCTTTGTCAAAGATGACTAGATATGAGTGCTAGAGTCCTTAATGGGTTATTTGAACTGCCTATGAGTAATTGGGAGAATGGGGTATCTATATTCATTGAAGGTTGCCTCAGGCATTATAAAAGAAGTTCTTTAGAGGGTTGAGGATTTGTGAGCAAGCTGTGCCTACTTGCTTCTTAACAAAAAAGGGACTTGGGATGCCTGATAGATTTTCAACCAAGAAGTCCCTCTCCTTCACATTCACGAATTTATCTCCCTTATATTTTGTTGATAGATTGCTCCTTTTTTTTTTTTTAAAGTAACCTACCTACATCAAATCCCTTCACTTTTTTAGTCACCTTACCTACATCAAGTCCCTTCACTTTTTTAGTAACCTACCTTCATCAAGTCCGTTCACTTACTAGAATAAAATGACTAGGTTGAGCACTCATGTTTTCTGATATTGTGCTAGAAAGCACCAAAAAAATTAGGTTTTGCAGCGTGAATCTTTTCTGGATTCACTATGCTGTGCATTATTCCGCCATCTAGTGGTTGGTGCGGAATTGTAGTATTTCTTCTTTTTTTTCTGTTGGTGGGCGTCGATGACGTAGTACCATTTAGTGTCTCTCTGTGATATCGACTGACTTCCTCCGGAATCCCCACCTTTGGTAGCCATCTTCAGATTCTTTTTTCCGCCGTTGGATCTGGATCGATACAGAGAAAGCTTCCGAGTTGGAGAAGAGAAATGGTGGAAAAACTGAGAAAATCGTAGGAGAACAGAAAATCAGGGTCTTACATCTCCACCGGTAACTCGACAAAAACCGCAGTTCGACGAAAAGAGGAGAATCTAGAACTTTGTCGACCGGAGAATGCGCATGCAGGGGGCTCCCTGGGTGTGATAATGGACACAAAAAGAGAAACCAAAGCAGACCTCGACGACCGCCCCGGCTTAGTCAGTCGAGAAACGAAAGGCGGACAATCTCTGTGCCGAAACACACGAGGCCCAGATTGAGAAGAAGGCTCAAAGCCGAAATGGCGAATATCATCGTCTAACTCGGAGACTCAAGAGCTCCAATGGCAAGACCTCGATGCAGAGTCGCCCGAAGAGTCAGTAGAGTCGTTCCCTTCGAGGCCATCACCCCCTGATGACATTGACATGTACAATCGGGTAATAAAGAAGGCTGCATAAGCTTTTGGGGTTCAGCTAGAAGAAGAGACACCTCAAGCCTGTTTTTTATTGGAAACACTGATGCCTACTCAATCTAGGAACCAATTCCTACCAATGCTGCCTAGTGTCCTAGACCAGGGGAAAGGGGCATTAAAGGAGCCTGCTGTTTACAAGGCAATAACACCAAGAGCTGAGAAACAAATATAAACACTCCTCAAAAGACCCGTTATACTTTAGGGGATCAGTACCAGCGGACTCTATTATTGCCTCAACAGCAAGAAAAAGGGCCAATGTGCCCAACACAGTGGGGCCACCGCAAGACAAAGAAAGTAAAAGGATGGACGTCGTAGGAAGGAAAATGGAGAGAGCTGCAGCAAATCAATGGCATATTGCAAGCTCTGAATGCTCTGCTCAACAGGCATGCGTACCAACACTGGGAGGAGATAGGGGAACTGTTACAAAACCTACCAGAGCAGTTCCAGAACAGGGCAAGCCACCAGGTGGAAGAGGGCAAAAACATTGCCAACACATGTTTGAAGTCCCGAAACGTCAAGCAGGCAAATGATGATTGGCATAACAAAAAGAAGAAACGCATGGCATAGAATATCAGGCTTCAAGCCAGAAGTGCAGAGCAACATAATTAATTCTCCATTTAATGGCGAACAATTGCTTGGAACAGTGGTTGATGACAAACTAAAAAAGGACAACGAAACAGCAAGGTCCATGGGAGCACTGCAGTTCAGAGGTATGCATAGAGGCACACCATTAAGAAGACCAGCGGTGAGAGGTACACAACAACCTACTACCTCACACCAAGGTTATCAGCAAACATACCAGAGCACACAACAGGGACAGCAACAAGGCTGGCAATTTCAAGGAAGAGGGTCCTTTCGAGGGCGACCCCGTGGCAGAAGTCCGCCACAAAGGGATGGACAACAAACATCTAGCAGCTGACTGCATACACAGAGGGGTACTACCACAAAAACCAGCAGTGACAGTACAAACAAACAAAAAGACAAACTTACAGTTCCTCCAACATACAACTCCAGTAGGAGGCAGACTAAAACTTTTTCAACAAATATTGAAAGAAATAACCACGGACAAGTGGATTCTGAACACAATACAGTATGAATACTGTATAGAGCTAACAAGACCGCCTCCGCACAAACGGCCAAGGCAACGGACACATTCAAAAGAACTATCTCACCTGGTCAAAGAGGTGAAAGAACTTCAGGAAAAACATGCAATAGAGCGCGTGCAGCACTGGGAAAAGAACAGCGGAGTATATTCAACATACTTCCTAATTCAAAAGGTGGACGGATCATTACAGCCAATATTAGACCTAAGATTTCTAAACAAGTTTGTCAAAACGCAAAGATTAAAAATGACTACACTGCCAGAAGTGTTCTCAGTTGCAGAAGGGGAGATTACCTGGCACCAATAGACTTACAAGATGCGCATTTACACATCCCAATAAATAGAAAACACAAGCATTTCCTAAGATTTCTCATAAACAAACAACACTACCAGTTCAAAGTGCTAGCTTTCGGGCTAAAATCAGCACCAAGAGTGTTCACAAAGTGCCTGGCAGCAGTCGCAGCACATCTGAGAAGACAAGGAATTCATGTTTACCCCTACTTAGACGACTGGCTGGTTAGAGCAAACTTGTACAACCTATGCAAACAGCATATACAACAGGTGATGGAGACGCTAGTTCAACTGGGATTTTCCATACACGAGGAAAAATCATCAGTAGAACCAAGACAAAAGAAGTTATTCTTGGGCGCAGAAATAAAACACCGTGGTAGGGAAAGCATTCCCCAACGACAAGAGGATAACCGCTCTAATAAAGGAGTCTCATCTATACCAGAAGGGCCGTCGTCTGACAGTGAGGACTGTGGGGAAACTACTAGAAATGATGGCATCATGCATTCATTTAGTTCCCAACATCCGTCTGCACATGAGACCATTTCAAGAATGGCTCCAAACACATTGGTCACAAGCTACAGGGAGTGTGGAGGATCTAGTGGTTGTCACAAACAAAGTTTATCAGGAGATGGCATGGTGGAACAAGGCAAATATAGCACAAGGGAGACCTTTCACACCTCCAAAACCAACAGTGACCATAACAACAGATGCCTCCCTGATAGGATGGGGAGCACACATGGGCAATGTAAAGATAAGAGAATTGTGGACACCACAAGATGTGGTGAAACACATCAATATCTTGGAACTAAAGACAGTGTTCTTAGCCTTAAAAGCCTTTCAAAAGGAGCTATATGGGAAAAAGTTGTTGATACAAACAGACACCACCACGACTATGTTTTACATCAACCAACAAAGAGGGACTCACTCTGTCGCACTCTCGAATGTAGCACAGCAGATGTGGAGATGGGCGGCCCCAAACGGAATAGATATGTTAGCAATACACCTACCAGGGAAGGACAATCTAGAAGCAGACCGACTGAGCAGACAAAAACAGCAGCACCCCACGAGTGGGAGCTGAACCAAACAGAAGTCCATAAGATTTTCAAAAAGTGGGAGACACCACAGGTAGACCTATTTGCAACACCCCAGAATGCAAAATGTGATAACTTCGCATCCAGGTGACCCTGCAGCCGGTCCCTAGGGAATATGCTATGGATAGACTGGTCAGGGATATTTGCGTACGCTTTTCCCCCAATACCATTGCTGAACAAAGTGATCAGCAAGTGCCGAATCAGCAAGATAACAATGATTCCCGTAGCACCACAGTGGGGCAGACAGACCTGGTGCTCGGAACTAATGGAAGTTTCACAAGGGAAAATGCACACAATTCCAAGAAGAAAAGATTACTGACAATGCAAAACGGGAGAGTACTTCACCCAGAACCAGAGAGATTACGCCTAGCAGCATGGCTCCTGAAGACCTAGAGTTTGCACATCTAAAACTACCCGAAAGCACTATGGCTGTTCTAAGAGAAGCTAGAAAACCGACAACAAGAAAATGTTACACAGCAAAATAGAAAAGATGCACACAATGGTGTATCACAAAAGGACTGTCAAAGAAGATCACAAGAGAAAGAAATGTGCTCAAATACCCCACACATTTACTACAAAGTAATTTGTGCTTTACATCACTAAAGGTACACTTAGCAGCAATTGTCGCGTACACAAGAGGGGAAACAGGAAAGCGCTTCTTCACCTCACATGTGGTCAAACGATTCATGGAAGGGGCAAAGGGAATTGCACCACCAAAAAGGGTACCAGCACCAACATGGAATCTGAACATTGTTCTAGCACAATTAATGAAGGCACCTTTCGAACCACTACACAAAGCAATGCTGCAAATGCTTACAATAAAAACAGCATTTCTAGTGGCAATAACATCACTACGTCGAGTTAGCAAACTGCAGGAACTAACTCTAAAGGAGCCCTACTTTCAGATACATGGTAACAGAATTGTAATGAGGACAGACCCACAATTCATGCCAAAGGTGGTATCAAAATTCCACATAAATCAAAGTATACAGATACCAAGTTTCTTTCAAAATCAAAAGGACAAAGCATAAAGGGCTTTACACACACTTGACGCAAGAAGAGCGGTCATGTATTACGTGGAAAGAACTAAAGAATACAGGAAAACAAAGCAGTTATTTGTATCCTTTGCAAACAGTTTTCTGGGAAGACCAGTAACCAAAAACACAATTGCAAGATGGATACCACAAGCTATACAACTGTGTCACAAGCATGCAGGACAGACGTTACAAGAAGTGCCTTGGGCGCACTTAACAAGAAAGAAAGGAGCAACAATTGCCTTTCTGGCTAACACTCCAATACAAGACATTTGCATGGCTGCAACATGGTCTTCAGTACACACATTCACAAAACATTAGTGTTTGGACATCCAAATGAACAAGAAAGCACAAGTAGGAAAAAAGGTCTTACAGCATCTATTTACAAACCGGGGTTCATCTTAAACCCAGCCACCACAAGACTAGCAAACCGCTACTAAGTCTATGCACAGCATAGTGAATCCAGTAAAGATTTTCTCTGCAAAACAAATAGTTTCTTACCTGTCGGTGTAGTTTTGCAGCTTGAAGAACTTTTCTGGATTCACTAGCGAACCCCCCCCCCCTCCTCCACCAAGGAAGATAACCATAAAGAGTACAAATGGAAACAAAACACAGAGAAAAAAGAATCCAAAGATGGCTACCAAAGGTGGGGCTTCCGGAGGAAGTCAGTCGATGTTGTAGAGAGACACCAAAAGGTACTACGTCATCGATACCCACCAACAACAGAAGAAAAATAAAGAAGAAATACTACAATTCCGGACCCAACCACTAGATGGCGGAATAATGCACAGCATAGTGAATCCAGAAAAGTTGCAAAACTACACCGACAGGTAAGAAACTATTCGTTATGTAGAATGGGGCCCCTGAAGGAAACAATCTGAGTCTGGCTTGGAGAAGGAAAGAAGGTCTCAACACTGCTCCACCAGAACACCCTCACCACTCTCGCAAGTTACTGGCTTTTTATGGTGATATTGAATCATGTGAATAATGTGAAGCACTCTGCCAAAGGAGATAAGACAAAAAAGGGGGCAAAGAGAAATTTTTTTAAATACAAAGGTGCACTGAGAGGAAGAAGGTTTAACATAAAAAGTATAAATGGAAAGGTCTAGGTAAAAGGATGCAAGGAAAGATCTTGAAGAAAACAGGTAGAATAATGGAAAAGAAGAGATTGAACAAGCCTGCACAAGTAAGTTTCTGTTGCCAGGAGCAGTAATAAGAAAGGGCATTTGCTGTTGGTTGGGGTGTTTTGTGTTAGCAGTGACGACATACCGTTATGTCAGTATTTCTTGTTGCTGCTGTCAAGATCAGCTTAAAGCGATAGTGCATATTGTACCGCCTCGTTGTCTTGTGATAAAGCTGGTCAGTTGCTAAACAGCAAAGACCTTGTTGACCATTTTTTCCAAGTGAATGTTTACTGGTCAGTTTGTTGGTGGAAAAGCGGATGTCCGGAGAGCTATACACCAGTCCAGCAGGAGCTAGTATAGATAGTGCAGTGCTTAATTAATGGTGCATGCTGACATGCACAGAATTTAAGTTAATTTAGTGTTTGTTTTAAATGGAAATCTAGAAGTGATACAGCTTAATTGATCAAAAAGGATCCTTTACTCAATTGTCTGCCATAGTTTCTGGAGCCTTTAGGTTGATGTTTTCTTGGACGTCAAATTGATTTCAGTGGACTGCAACCAAGTGTGACCTTATCAACCTAGACGTAGGCCTCTGATTCGGATGTCTATCATGTTATATTGTATTCCAGTGTGTTTCATTGCAGAAAATGGCATGAACACTTAATATATGTTTCATGCAGTGTTTGTCATATTTTTCCTCAGCCTGTTGGAGCTTTAAACCCAAAGAGAGCAGCCTTCTTCGCAGAGCGCTACGAAACATGGGAGGACGACCAAGTGCCAAAGTTTCATTACGGCACTCATTACTCAACAGCAAGTTTTGTGCTTGCTTGGCTGTTAAGACTTGTAAGTACACATTCATTGTGAACATGTTTTTGCATAAATATAATAATTTTTAATTGTGTCTCTATAAAATGTTTACGTTTTTTCAGAAATGCAGTAGTATTTTTTTTTAATTCCTTTTTATTGAACAATAGAGTTGACATTTGTTTAAATACAAGTTGAAGAGATGATGCCAAAATCAAATATCCATATACAGACAGTTTCATCATATACTATATACCATGAGTATTGATTTACCACATCTAAGGCATCACAGGATCTTCAAGAGAGTGGGTACATGGTGGGATACAAATATTACCACAATATGCATTCCATTTGCTCCATACAGAACGCCATTTTTGAGGGCACCCACGTGCTACGGATACCGTTTTTTCTCTAGTCGTACATCAGTCCATTTTGTCCCTCCAGGCCTCCACCCTGGGCGATACCCTGGAACCCTACAATTGAGCTATGTTTCGTTTGGACACCATCAGACCCAGAGTGACCCATATTTTGTCCTTACTGTTTAAGTCGGTGGGTTCCCAGACATTCAGGAGACATTATTTGGCTTTGAGTCCAATACGTAACCCATGGACCTCACCAATGCAATCATGGACTCCGTTCCAGTAACTCTGAATATGTACACATTCCCACACAATATGCATGAATGAACCTACAAGGCCGCACTGTCTTTTGCACAGTCCCTCCTCTGCTTTACCCATTCTGACGAGCTGAGGCCCCGTGATATATTCTGTGAATGATCTTGAGTTGTACCAGCCGCAATCTGTAAGAGACTGCGACCTCACGGGGAGAGGTCACTGCTCCCTGCCATTCCTCATCATCGAGCTCCAGTCCGTCACTCTCCCAGCATTCTTGAACCAGTTTGAGGGATCCGGGGTGTTATTAACCAACTTTTCATAAGTCAGAAATATTGCTTTTGTTGGTAAATAGCCATCAAGCAGTCTGTCCTCCAACGACAAGGACTCTGGGGGGGGAGTCACCCTTTGGCAGACATGATGTTAGCGCATGCCTCACCTGTAAGTGCCGAAAATGTTCTGTAACGGCCAGCTTGTGTTCATGTTGCAAATATGTAAACGTGACGGCCTCACCCTTTTTAGGTCTCGCTGAGTCAGCGCGCATGCGCTGCTCGGAGGGATTTTAGTATGTGAGTTTTCAAAGTGCTGCTGGCTGGCGACAAGCTTGCGTTCACACGAGCGTGCACGCGCAAACCGCCAGCCTTCAGCAGCACTTCGAAAACTCACCTACTAAAGTCTCTCCGAGCAGCGTATGCGCGCTGACTCAGCGAGACCTAAAAAATGACAATCTCATCAAGCCCTCATTTTCCATTTGCGTCGGTTTGCTCTCACCCTTCTTTGTTTGTGTGCATCAGCGGTTGGTGGCCGTAGAGCCCAATAGTGCAATAATTGTCCCATACATTTTCAAAAACATGCTTTGTGAAAGGAAACCACAAATACGTTCTGTCTCCCCAAGGGAGAGAAGTGATATGCTGTCATGTCTTCAGCACGCAGGGGATCAGAGATAGGGTTGAAACCGCATTTATTAAACCATATTCAGACGATCAGCTGGGGGCACACAGGTAAAAACTCACCTGTCAGATTTCAAGTGCGCACTCCACGTGGACACTTGGCATGGCATTACTGGAAGTACTGACCTATTTAATGGCGGACGTTTCCTTTCCGACGTCGCCGCCGCTAGTTTTCCTAACCTTCGAGTGTAGATTAGTTGCCTGCTTCTTGTATCACATTTGCGGGCTTTGCCAACAGATTACCGGCGACCATTTGCTGCTCCATCGGGCTCCTGAACTGCGCCTCAGGTTCGCCCCCTCCCCCCCCACAAACTTACTGCACAGATAAGTGCATCTGCACGCTGTGCACGGTTTGTGTTTAAAGGCATGCACCGCATTGTATGTTAACATGCAAATCGCATTAGCAATGCCTGCAATGAATTTATGGTGTGGTTTCTAGCTAGCGCCGTGCAACTGCTCGCTAGTCTCTCCGCTTCCTCGCGCTTTAGGGCTCTGGTTCGATAGTGAGGCTTTCCACCATCTCCTGATGGAGCAGACCTGCACGCCCGCTCATCCCGTCTTACGCATGGCCTCCCCCAGGACCTTGACCATCATGGCCCTGTCCCGTGCCTCTCGGGCTCTTGAGAGCAGGATACATTCAAAGCACAACTTGCTTAAAAAGCACTCAACAATCCATCTTAAAGAACGTTTAACCAGATCTCTCTAATTCTAATATCACTGAAGTGGCTTCTCATAGAAGCATGGAATATTTTTAAACTAAAAGAAGGTATTTCACTCTGGTACCCTCCACTATCTTGCATGTAAACTGGACATCTCAGGCTGCCAATGTCACCTTTTCAGCTCTGCTGCCCTTCTTTTTAAACTGTCAATCTTTAGGAATAAAACACTATAGCAATCCTTTTCTGGCCCAGGTTATAGAATTCTATTTTACTGGCCATCTATACAACACAGTGCTATGAAACATTTAAAAGAATAGAAGAGGCTGTTGTTTCAGCGTCAGTTCTACCTATGAATAGGTTACATTTCAATCAGTTAATGCCTCAATTCAGTCTCTGTACTGGATTTTTACTGCTAGTATTTCTGTAAATATTGTTCAATTTACTCAATACTGATACTTGTCGTGCTCCTTATTTTCAACATAATTTGATGCTGTGTGCCTGCCATATCTGTTCCCCTATTTACATTTCTATATTATGTCTTTGATTCATTCACTCTATCTCTGCCCAGGTCAGGTTATGCTCATTGACATATTTCCTCAGGTTCGGGCCCTACTCACTACGCCCAGGAGACACATGCAAATCCTAGTACATATTTGGGCAGCTTATGGGCTTTGACATGTATTCAGACTGCAACACCAGCATCTTATACTCTTGTGAGAGAGACAACCATCTTGGGTAAGGCTTGATATATAAGCTGCCCCTAAGGCAGTGCAGAATTGATTTCAGATATCTGGAAGAAAGATGAATAAACAGAGGATTCATTGATTGACCTTAAAGAAAGAGGTACGGTTCAAGTGCTATATCACAGAGACTCACTACAGATTTTGAATATAGGCATTGTTTCAAATATAAGCCTGGAAAATCATTTCTTTTGTAAACATTTATAGAAGACAAGAGACAGTTGTTGTGAGCACTTTAGCCATATACTTTGATTTAAGAACATTATATGATTTGCTAATGTTGTTTTACTTTAGTTTTTGGAAAATGCAAGAGAATTCATTGTGTTCATCAACATGTACGGAACATTAGAAAAGACTGTAGTTTACATAGAAATAGTAAACAAGCATTGGCATAGCCAATAGGTCTCGCTTTTGGGACCTTATAAGTATTTAGTTATGCAGCACAATATCCTTGGTGCAACAACATCAACTGTTGCATGGCTAAACACTTATAAGGTCCCAAAGGCAAGACCTATTGGCTATGCCAATGCTTGTTCCACAGGTCCCCAATCTTTGTGATCCCGATCAGATCTCCCTCGTCAAACCCCTTCGCGGTCCTCAGGGTACCCAATTGTTCTGAGTCCCACAGAGGAGTAGCCAGAGTGAGTTTCCAGTCCCACACCAAGCTTCGATTGGCAGCATTGCATACCTGTACAGAGTGTTTGGTTGGTCCCGTTAGAGGAAATTTCTGGGGCCTGGCATACAGGGCCATATTATAAGTACCATCTGGCAGTAGCCATTTGTCCATCCTATAACCTGGGTCATCCCAGCTGTGGTATGTACAATGATTAATTGCAGTCAGATGGGTCGCCCAATAGTATTTTTTAACATCCGGCAGCGCGATCCCTCCGTCATACCAACTCAGAGTTAGTTTTTGCAAAGCTATGCGGGGTCGTTGATCCCAGAGCAACTCCCTCTGGAGGCCTTCAATATCTTTAAAATAGCGCGCCGGGACCTGATCTTGGAAATTTTGGAGCGCGTAGAGGAACCGTGGTAGAGACATCGTTTTGAAGAGCGCTGCTCTGCCCAACAAGGAGAGTGGGAGCGCTGTCCAGCTGGCCACATCCCGCTTCAGTCTATGCAGGGGCGGAAGTAGGTTACGTTCGTAACAAATCTTTGGATCGGACGCAATATAAATACCCAGGTATTTGAAGCCCTCCCTTACCACTTGAACAGGACATCCCTGAGGCAGAGGGGGGTGCTCTCCACTGATGACATAGAGCAGGGACTTGCTCCAGTTGATTGTGTACCCTGAATATTTCCCGAAATGTGTGAATATGTTGAGCACTCTGTGCAGCGACGCCTATGGGAACACAAGGTACAACAAGATATCACCCTCATAGAGAGATATGCGGTCTTCCCATGTGTGCGACCACTTCAGTCCGCGGATTATTGGATCTCTGCGGATCTACGCTGCCTGCGGCTCCAGAGTGAGAGCAAAGGGGACAATGGACAGCCCTGGCGAGTACCATGGCCCAAATCAAACACCACCGACTTTTTGTTGTTGATTACAACTTGTACCAAGGGCACTGTGTACAGGAGACGTATCCAACCAATAAAGTTGGGACCAAAACCTATCTTTGCCAAAACTGCAAACAAGTATGGCCACTTGATGGTGTCGAATGCCATTGTGGCGTCTAACGGGACCACCACTGCGGCTTCCTGGATCGTGCCCTGTCATCCCAGAATCCCATGCAATCTCCTCAAGTTTAGCGCGGTGTTTCGGTGAGGCATAAAGCCTGATTGGTCAGGATGTACCAAAGCACTTATCACTTGGGTTAGGCCAGTAGTTTAGCTAGTATTTTAGGCTCTGCGTTTAGTAAAGATATAGGTCTATATGATGCACATCTGTGTCTTAGTTTACCCACTTTGTGGATTGTAACCAATATAGCTACTCTTTGGTCGTGCGGAAGCATTCCAATCTCTCTGCTCTCCTTAAGCATGGCCCGCAGGTATGGGCAATTGCATCTGGCTTCAACTTATACAACTCAATTGGTAGGCCGTTAGGCCCGAGGGCCTTTCCCGACTGCAGGTTTCTAATTGCCTGGGCAATTTCGTCATTTGTGAAGTCACTATCAAGCTTATCGTTTTCGCCTGTGGATAGTGTGGGGAACTGAATATCGGCAAGGAGAGCCAGGGAGTCCTCCTCCGTTAGCGTGGAGTTCGTCTGGTAGATAGAGCGATAGTGCTCAGCATACTTATTGGCTATTTCTAGAGGATCCGTTATTGTCCCACCCAACTCATCTGATAATTCAGGTACCATTCTGCTCACCATCTCTTTATTATCTAACCAGGCGAGCAGCTTACCAGCTTTGTCTCCCAAGCCATACAGTCACCCATCCTTGTCGCTCATCATTGTCTTGGCCATGTCTGTGGCTATAGATTTGTACTCTTCTCTTTTAAGTTTCAGAGCATGTAGTCTCTCGTGCGTCCCCTCTCCCTCTTTCTCCTCCTCCAGCAGGAGGATCTCATTCTCCAAACGAACTAAATATTTTGAGTTTTCTTTTTACACACCTGCAAAGAGCGAAAGCGCCTGCCCCTTAATACTGTTTTGAAGGCTTCCCACAAGATCTTGGCTGATCGCACTGAGTCTTTATTTTCCAGGAAATAATTATCGATAGCTTCTAAGAGTGCATTTTTGACCACGGGGTTTCGAATGTACAAGGGATTGATTGGTGCTATTCTTCCCACCCTTGGCTCCCCAAGGACTAGCACCACCCATAAGGGGGAATGGTCAGAGATACCCCTCGCCATGTGTTTAATTTCCTGAATGTTACCTATTTGGGCTGCTGGAACAAGGAGATAATCGATACGGGATAGACTATTATTTGCGCTTGAGTGGAAGGTGCGTTGGATGCTTTCAGGGTGGTACACTCTCCAAGCGTCAGCAAGAACCAGTGCCTCTAGGAAGTCCGGGAGCCATCTGTGTGATGGGCCTATTTCACGCGGGGGATAGCGGTCAAGAAGGCCCAATACAACTGCGTTAAGGTCTCCACCCAGAACTAGGTAGCCTTCCGGGAGGGACAGCATAACGTTACCTAGGTCTTTAAAGAACTGGTCCTGTAGTCCCGGTGGGACATATACAGCCAGTAGTGTGAATGGTTTCCCCTCCTACTGCCCAGAGACCTCTACGTATCTGCCCATCTCGTTAGCCCAGGAGTGTTGTATGGATAATGGAAAAAACTTGTTAATCATGATGCCCCCCCCCCTAGAACCCGTGGTGAAACCCGAGTGTGCGACTAGTCTGTATCCCCATCTGTTCATTGCTTTGCCCATCAGGTGTGATTCCTGAAGGAGTACGATATCCGGTGCATGCCGTTTGATATATTGCAAAACAATGCTACGTTTCACCTTGTCCCCCAGCACGTCGACATTCCAACTTAGGAGCCTAAAGCTTTTGTCCCCGTGTGTGTTCATTAGTGTGGCTGTAGACATCGCATCCCCTCTCTTGTCTGCCTATCGCCCTAACTTTGAACTACAAGAAGTAAATGGGGGGTGTAAAGCCCCGCCACCCTGACCCTCCCCTGATCGGTGTTGCTCTGTAGATTCCCTAGGTGGGCCAAGCAATAACAAACTGGAAACGCATGAATAGTACCACTTCTAACCAAACTATTAATTGCCCTTTGGGTTCAGTAGATCGCTGCGAGTTCTTGTAGTCTATGCAATTGGGTGCACAGAGCGAGTCCATTTTGCCTTACGTCTCTAGGACAGTTCTGACTGTTGACGAGCTCGAAACCACCCCTCAGCGAGCATTGTGTTCTCTTGCCCCTCTCTAGCCAGTCTACCGGCGCTTCATGGTGATCAAAGAACCGGGCCTTGCCCTCCGTCTCTACACGAAGCCGGCCTGGAAATAGTATTGCATACTTGATCCCTTTGTCCCGGAGTGTTTTCTTTACCTCAAGGAATGATCGATGCTGTTTCTGAACATTTAGGGTAAAGTCAGGAAAGAATGAGATCTGAGTTTTCAAATCTGAGTGGGGGGGCCACTCTAGCGGTCTGCAATATAACCTTTCTGTCTCTGAAGTTTAAAAACAGCCAACAGCGGACACGGAGATGCCCCAAGTTTCGGCTGACCTCCGGAGAGACTATGCGCTCTTTCCACCACCAAGAACTTTGACAACCCCTTAGGTTGAAGGTGATTGTGTATGAGGTCCTCTACAAATAGATCAGCCGCAGGACCCTCCGCTTTCTCAGGTACCCCAATAATGTGCTTATTATTCCATCTGGTGCCGTCTTCGTAATCATCTAGTTTGTCCTCAGCAAATTTACGAAAGGCCTGCAGGTCCTTGATGTCTTGCTGTATTTGTGAGGTGTCTCTAATGAGACAGGTGGTAACAATCTCCATTTGCTTCTCCTTCTCCCCAATTTTCGTCAGGTCTGCCCTAATGAGCATCACCTCAAAAGTGATTGTGTCCATCCTTTGTTCTAGAGATGAGCGAATCCCTGAGATGGCGTCCATTACGTCCTTTAGTGTGAGTTCAGGGAGCTCCCCCTCCGGGTTGGTCACCGATTTCCCTTTAGTGTGATGGTCGGGTTTGGTAGGCTTTGGCGGAGCATATTTGTCGAGTTTTGTCTGCTGTGTCACTTTCAAACCTTTTGCGCCCGACATGGTCTCTCTGGTTTGTTGGGCCAGACTTTACTGTTCAGATCAGTCTGCACCGCCCGCGGGGTAGTGTTGCAAAAGTTGGCTGATGTGCACAGGTGTGCCTTGTTGACCAAGGGGGCTTGCGCTTACACCTCCACTGCCTGTATGGTGGAGAAAGTCACTCCGGGCCTATGTGGCGCAGGTGGAAACTGCCTGAATGAGCCCAAGCTCTATCCACCGCTGCGCAATCCGCAGCGCTAGATATATGCACCACTGATGCCGATATAGGGTGGCGCCCCCCTAAAATCCATGCGGCCGCTGGATATTATAATCAAGAGGCAGGATCTGGTAGTTTTCCTTGGCAGGCGAACCGGACTAGGTGCGCAAGTTCATACACTTTGTCAGGGCAGTTAGGGACAGTCCTGTTGACCCCCACTCACCCACCGGTCTAATACTATAGCTCTTGCAGCTGTTGCAGGTCGTTCTTTTTGAAAAGCAGCGGCGGGTGACGAGGGCAGAAGCAGCTGGTTCTTTGAGTCTGAGTGTCCCAATATGGGGTATGATGCAGTTATATCTGGGATGCCGCAATGGCGAGACTCACTGCCCCTCTCCGCCACGCTGGTCTCGCTGGCACTCCGATATCGCCTGCAGCGATGCGCATTTGTTCCGCAGACTCCGCTGAGAGGCCCCGACCACTGTCTCACGTTGTGGAAGGGCCGAAGCAGCAGCTGCACCACGCCCTGTACGCCATATGGCATCTCCCGGCCTCGGTGTTCAGGAGGCCGCCTGGGGTGACGTCTCTGTCTCTCTTATTCCGGGGGCCATAGTGTCAGTTTGGGCTCCAGCAGCGTCCATAGCAGTTCCGAAGGCCCACTCGCCTTAGGGGTGCCGGATCAGTGTATCGGATATCAGGGGAGGGATCGGGTGTGCATGGAGCTAAGCGATCAAGCCGCCATTACGCTTTGCGGCGAAGCCACGTCCTGCAGTAGTATTTTTGAAGTTAACATTATTAGCAGCTCAGTGGCCCAATATGTTTGCAATAACAAACAGTGTGACTTTCATTCGCAGTTTCTAGAACTCTATTTACTGTAAGTAATTAATTCTAGGCTGTATTGTTTCTCGCTTCATATATTGATCCTGCAGTGAAGACAACCTTTAATTGCAAAAAGTCCGTTGGACAGCAGAAGATGCTTCTCTGTGGACTACTTTGTGAAATTTAATATGTGGTATAAACGATCTAGGTCGATGACATAGCCGTTTGATGATCAAACCACCCTAGAATCGTATTTTTTTTATCCTTGCATTATCTTAAACATCTGATAAATAGCTGAGGAAACAAGGTTGCATACATGAAATCAAACAGTAAAAATATTGCATATCACTTTTTTGTAGTTCTCCAACAACCTGAAGCTTCGACCTCTGTTCTGTGCTGCTTATGATTTTGTCATTCTGGTTCACCCGAATATAGACCATTCATGCAATATCCCATCGCAAGTAAATATGAATTCAAAGTGTCTTCACTTTTGTGCAGGAACATGTCTTTCTTTGTACCATGGCACAGTCTCACCCTATATCCTGTCAAACGCTGGAGCAGCTTTTCCACCATTGCTTAATTTGTAAAAGAATAAGTGCTGGTGCCCAAAGTTTTGTACGGAAGCCGTTCGTCTGGCACTATCAGATTGGAGTGCAGAATACCAAGGCTACGTGGTATTGATTCCAACTCATGCCTCTTTAATCCACTACCAGACACTCCGTGCCTCTTTATTTCACTCTTGCAGGTTCTTTTTCATCCCCGCTTTGTCTCTGTGTCCGTGGATTGTCCCGGTTTGCCACCTTTCCTCTTCCTCCTTTCCCTTTTTTGTATTTTTTTCTCTCTTGCTCTGGATCAAAGTGTGTTGAAGAAACATAAGTGCCAACTCCCACAACTGGGTGCCAGTGAGGCGCACCTGCAACACCATTTTAAATTAAGCACTGTTTTCAACTCTCTTGCACACACCTGGGTGAGTACAACTACCTCCCAATAATCTCACCAACCTTTGACACAATCCGTCTGTAATGCTACTGGCTCCCACCCGTGTGATCTTCAAGCTTTCGCAGTTCCATTGTTGCATCACTTAGTGATGCTGTACATGCAGATCTGGATGGTAAAAGCATATTAGAATTAAAAAAGGTAGCAACTTCTCTTGTTGCTTGGGTGGCTTGATGTTTCGCTTTCCCTGTGGATGGAGGATCACTAACTTTCCTGTTAGAGACTTACATCAGAGAAACAGGCCAACTTTCTGACATACCATCTTAGACAAGATGTTCCTTCTTCTGATTACAGGACACAAGCAAAACGGTTTGAATATGTTTGTTATCCGGGATGAGTTGTTCCACCTTTGCGTATGGCTGGTGGATACTCCAATTCAGCTTGTAAGCAGTGTTTTACCACCTTTCAATTGGGGCAGCGCACTGATGATTTTGGCAGCTCTCACTTGGCACACGTTTCTTGCTGTCTGCTTCGAATTCACCTGGCAGTTGAGTTAAAGCTAGATCCTTTTGCTGTTACTAGGTGGGAATTCCTCCTTATCGTCAACGTGCCATCGATCACTTGCAATTTGTTGTCTACCAGTCCCTTTCCATATGTTGCGAGTCATAATTGTGAATGGTACTTGTTTCTATTCTTACTTGTATATTCCGCAGTGAGACGCCAGTTCCTGAATAATGTTAACAGCATTTTGCTTCCTGACGCCTTCTCTTGCCTCTCCCTGTCCTTGTAAAGTGGAAGGAATGTGTAATGCTTTTACTGAGCATTTGTGTATCATTCCAGTTTCAAAAGATTAGAAAATAAAGGAGTTCATTACCAGTAGAGGTGAGGGATGAAAGTTAACTAAAGCAATCAGGAGAGATGGGGTAGTCCAAAATAGTAAAGTCTTTTGCTCACAGGAAGGAATGCACAAGCTTCGGTGTGATGCAAGTGAGGGGTACCGTGAGTCAAGACCAATATAATGTTTCATATTCTCCATGTTTTCAAAGTCTCCCTTTCACATTTGAGGGTGCATTAATTTGTTTTCCCTTGAGTGATTTTTAGCGGAGTGTTGCTGACTTTTGGTGCATCTGAAAGAAACACGTTAGTTAGATTCCTCACCTTAGAATATCCCCAGGCGTCAGACTGGATCCGGAAGATTTTTCGTCAGCAATACCCCTTGCGTGTCGCTAGGCGTCGTCTGCGGCTCCGCGTCCGTCGTCGGCGTCGTGCGCCGGAATGACGTCGTCGGAGTACTTAGACGCCGCCCTCGCGTGCTGACGTCAGTTCTTCTTTTTTCCGCGCCAGTAAGCGCAGATCCGGGAGAGCTACCCCTTTAGTCACTTTTTGAGTAACTTTTTTCGATCCTTTTTGATCTTGTCTCGACTCCGGTGCCGGTAGGATGCCTGGTTTTAAAGCCTGTGCTGACTGCAACCGCTTGATGTCGGTTACGGACCATCACCGCCGGTTCCTTTACTGCTTGGGCCTCGACCACGACGCGGCGTCGTGTGCGGACTGCAAGGCCCTGACCTCGAAGGCTAGACGGGAGCGGTCCCGTAAGCTTCTCGAGCTTCGCCACTCGGCTCCGCGCCCCTCTCGATCCCGGTCCAGGAGGAGGTCCAAGGATCGGTCGCGGAGCCGCAGCCGACGTCATCATCGATCGTCTGGCTCCAAGTCTTCGGGTAAGTCGAAGCACTCCAAGAAGTCCAAGAGGCGACACCGCTCTTCGGACTCCCCTCACCGGTCGCGCGACTCTGCCGAGGGTCAGGGTGGTTCCGCGCAAGTCCCCATACCCGCCGGTCCCTTGGACTGACGCGACGCCGGCGGAAGTCAGTGCCTTCCTCTCGGCCATGAGGAACCTGGCTCCGCCGTCGACGCCCGCTGGCGCGCCTTCGGGCCCCGCGGACCCGACTGGGCAACCTTGCCTGCCGGCGGCCCCGGCGCCGTCGACGGCTCCGGCCTCGACGCCGCAAGCGCCCGAGGGACCCGTTCCCGAGTCCCCGCCGACGCCGGTCGACCTCGTCACGCCTCCTCCGCCGGCGTCGACACCGGTACCACCTCCGACTCCGCTCGACGTCGAGCCCCGGTTCAGCCCCGCTCCGGGCCCGGCGCCGTTGCGGCGTCGATGGACGCCGCGTTCGGCGCCGCTGGAGACACATTTTGTCTATCGCCCAGCTCCGATCCTTCCTCCTGCATACCAGGAATCGGATGATGGGGGCGAATGGGAGGGATCCGAGGATCCTATGGCCGCTATCCGAGGATCCTATGGCCGCTCAGGCTCAACTGTCACAGGACTGGGCAGATGAACTGGGGGAGGCCAGTGGTCTGGATACCTCTCCAGACACTGGATTCATCTCTCCTCCGACTGTGGCTTCGGAGGAGGGTGCTGCTTTCTCTGTGGTGCGTCGCAAGGCGGTCGCAGCCCTTGGGCTCGAGCTACCTGCTGTGGCCGTGAGGACTAACGTCCTCACTGAGGTGCTTCAGTCTGCAGCAAGCTCCACTGAGCCTCTGCTGCCATTCAATGAGGCCCTCACTGACGTTCTGCAGGGCACCTGGTCCAAGCCCTCCACAGTTCCTCCTGTGGACAGGAACGTCGCCAGGCGCCACCGCCCTGCTCCGGGCGACCCTAGTTTTCTGTCCCAACACCCTACCATCGAGAGCCTGGTTATCCAGGCCTCTACCTCCCAATCCTCCTTCCCGACCGCTCCACCGGACCGGGATTCCAAGAGACTGGAACAGTTCGGCAAAAAGCTGTTCTCCTCCCTTAGTTTGGGTCTGCGGTCTTTGAACACCACCTGTCTCTTGGACCGTTATTCCCACTCTCTGTGGGATACGGTGGAGGACGTGCTGCCCCTGGGTCCGGAGGATGTCCAGACATGACTTACCCAGGCTCTGGCCGATGGGAGGGATGCAGCGCGACATGCTATCCGATGTGGGCTTGACACTACGGACTCGCTGGGTAGGGCGATTTCTACCTCAGTGGCGCTTAGACGTCACGCCTGGCTGCAGTCCACGTCCTTTTCGGGCGATGTCCAGAGCACCCTCATGGACATGCCCTTTGATGGCACTCGCCTTTTCGGCGAGAAAGCGGACAGTGCGCTGAATCGCTTTAAGGACTCCCGGGCTACGGCCAAGTCCTTGGGCCTCTCGGCCCCGCGGTCGCAAACTTCCGGCTTTCGCCCCTTTCGTGGCCAAGGAAGGGGTGCCTCCTCACGTGCGCCTAGCCACCAGCCGCAGAACCAACCTGCGCGCGGTCGCGGACATGGTTTCCGCCGAGGCGGTTCTGGAGGACGACGCGGTCATCCCACATCCACCCCGGCAGCATCCGCCTCAAAGCCTTCCTAGTCCGAGCTTTCAGGCCCATTCCACGCCAGTGGGCGGCAGAGTTCGCCATCACCTGCTCCACTGGCGGTCCATCACATCGGACAGGTGGGTGCTGCAAATCGTCCGAAGGGGCTACTCCCTCCCCTTCGAGACGACCCCTCCAGCCATGCCACCGCAGCACCACCGTATCTCGGGGGATCATTTGAATCTTCTCCACGAGGAAGTTTCGGCCCTCTTGGCCAAGGGGGCCGTCGAGCGCGTTCCGAGCCCAGAAGTAGGTCGTGGTTGTTATTCCCACTACTTTCTGGTTCCCAAGAAGGGCAAAGGGGGCCTACGCCCTATCTTGGACCTCCGGAACGTCAATGCCTTCCTCCGGAAGGAGAGGTTCAAGATGTTAACTTTGGCTCAGGTTCTAGCTGCCCTAGACCCTGGAGACTGGATGGTGGCGTTGGACTTGCAGGACGCCTATTTCCACATCCCCGTCCTGCAGGCCCACCGGCGTTACCTGCGGTTCACGGTGGGTCAAGAGCCCTTTCAGTTTACCGTGCTCCCCTTCGGCCTCACCAGTGCCCCTCGGGTGTTCACGAAAGGGATGGCGGTGGTCGCAGCTCATCTGCGCAGATCAGGGGTTCCAGTCTTCTCCTATCTCGACGACTGGCTGTTGAAGGCGGGCTCGCCCCAGGCAGTCGTCTCCCACCTCCAGACTACGGCGGATCTCCTGCATTTGCTGGGATTTTCCATCAACGTCCCGAAGTCACACCTGAGTCCCTCTCAGAAGCTCCTCTTCATCGGAGCGGTTCTCGATTCGGCGCAGTTCCGGGTCTATCCACCGGAACAGCGGGTCCGGGATATTCAGGCCGTGATTCCCATCTTTCGGCCTCTATCCTGGGTTTCGGTCAGGCTAGTGTTGCGGCTTCTGGGGCTGATGGCCTCCTGCATCCTACTAGTGCATCACGCCAGGCGGCGCATGCGGGCTCTGCAGTGGGACCTGAAGTTTCAGTGGGCCCAGCATCACTGCAACCTGTCCGACCATGTCTTGATCTCGGAGGGCACTGCACAGCAGTTGCAGTGGTGGCTCACGGACCGCGATTGGGTCAAGGGCAAGAGCCTCTCTCTTCCCCAACCGGAGCATGTCGTAGTGACGGATGCGTCCCTCCTGGGATGGGGTGGCCATATGGGAGAGGCGGAGATCAGAGGCCTCTGGTCTCCGGCGGAGTCTCGTCTCCACATCAACCTGTTGGAGTTGAGAGCGATCCGGCTTGCACTGAAAGCCTTCCTTCCCTCTGTCCGGGGAAGTGTCGTGCAGGTGTTCACGGACAACACCACCGCCATGTGGTATTGCAACAAACAGGGCGGGGTGGGGTCGTGGACCCTTTGTCAGGAGGCTCTGCGCCTCTGGACATGGCTGGAACACCAGGGCGTCACCCTGGTGGTTCAACATCTGGCGGGCTCTCTGAACGCCAGAGCAGACGAACTCAGCCGCCGGTGCATGATGGATCACGAATGGCGTCTGAACTCCGAAGTGGCGCAAGGTCTCTTTCAGCAGTGGGGAGAGCCTTGGTTAGATCTATTCGCCACCGAAGAGAACGCGCAATGTCAGCAGTTCTGCGCGTTGGAATTTCCAAGGCGGCACTCGCTCGGCGACGCTTTTCGTCACGAGTGGAGTTGCGGTCTGTTGTACGCCTTTCCGCCTATACCACTTCTGCCCAGAGTGCTGAAGAAGATCAGGCACGACTGGGCCCAAGTCATCTTGGTGGCTCCGGATTGGGCACGAAGGTACTGGTATCCCGAGCTACTCGGTATGTTGACCGATCCTCCGATACGTCTGCCCCTTCGGGAGGGTCTTCTGTCGCAGCAGCAGGGGACGGTCCTACACCCGAACCTGTCCAGCCTCCACCTCCATGCGTGGAGATTGAGCAGCGGCAGTTGATGCCATTTGACTTGCCTCCTGAAGTCTGTGATATCATTCTGGCAGCCAGGCGTCCCTCCACAAAGACGGTATACGCCTGCCGGTGGAACAAATTTGTGGCATGGTGCACAGCAAAGGCTGTGGGTCCCCTTTCCGCCCCTCTTTCTGAGGTTCTCCTCTTTCTTCTTTCTTTGGCCCGGCAGGGCTCTGCCCTGGTCACCTTGAAAGATTATCTTGCTGCCATCTCTGCCTTCTTGCGGCTTCCTGATCAGCCTTCTCTTTTCAAGTCCCCTGTAGTTACACTCTTTCTAAAAGGCATTACTCACACGTTCCCTCCTGTCCCTTTTGTAATGCCTCAGTGGGACTTGAATCTTGTCTTGACATTCCTGATGTGCGCTCCCTTTGAGCCTCTTCACAATTGTCCTCTTCGTCTTCTAACTCCTAAGACTGCTTTCCTGGTAGCCATCACCTCGGCTAGACGGGTGAGTGAGCTCCAGGCTTTATCATCAAAGCCTCCTTTTCTCTCTGTTCATCCGGACAAGGTTGTCCTTCGGCCTCGTCCCTCCTTTCTTCCGAAAGTGGTGACCCCCTTTCATCTTGGGCAGTCTGTCACCTTGCCCACCTTCTTTCCGCCTCCGCATCCTTCCAAAGAGGAAGAGAGGCTCCACCGTCTGGACCCAAAACGTGCGCTCTCCTTTTATCTGGACCACACAAAGCAGTTACGGGTGGACGACCAACTTTTCGTTGGATACGTGGGTGCTAAGAAGGGGAAAGCTGTGCACAAACGGACCATCTCTCGGTGGGTCGTTTTGTGCATCAAAATTTGTTACTCCTTGGCAAAAAAGCACCCTCCTGTTGGGCTGCGCGCCCATTCTACTCGGGCCACGGCGGCTACTATTGCTTTGGGACGGGGAGTCCCTTTGCAGGACATCTGTCAGGCGGCAACGTGGGCTTCGCTACACACGTTTGCCAGGCATTATTGCCTTGACAGCCAAGTCCGGAGGGATGGCTTCTTTGGCTGTTCTGTCCTCCAGGACTTTCTGGTGTGATCTTGGTTCGCAGACCCACCACCGGGGATGGTATTGCTTGGGTATCTATTCTAAGGTGAGGAATCTAACTAACGTGTTTCTTTCAGATGAACAAGTTACTTACCTTCGGTAACGATGTATCTGTAAGAAACATTAGTTAGTTAGATTCCTCACCGACCCACCCATCCTCCCCGTTCTGCAAACTGACATCTAGGGTTAAGGTTATCCTTTTCAGGCCCCTAGATTTTCTTTTTGGCACCAGTGTCGGTCTTTGCGTGGCTCTGCGTTCCTGGCGCGGAAAGCTATGTACAAGAATTGACGTCAGCGCGCGAGGGTAGCGTCTGAGTACTCCGACGTCATTCCGGCGCACGACGCCGACGACGGACGTGGAGCCGCAGACGACGCCTAGCGACGCACAAGGGGTATTGCTGACGAAAAATCTTCCGGATCCAGTCTGACGCCTGGGGATATTCTAAGGTGAGGAATCTAACTAACTAATGTTTCTTACAGATACATCGTTACCGAAGGTAAGTAACTTGTTCTTCTTGTCTATCCGGACGTTTTTCGCTGGTGCCATTGATCTTTTTTTCAGTAAGGTCATCAAGTCTTGGCTCCTAATTTTTGCTCCAGAACATGACATGACATTGGCAGCCAGGCTTCCCTCCACCAAAACTGTATACTCCTGTAGAGGGAACACATTTGTGGCATGGTGCACAGCAAAGGCTGTGGATCTCCTTTCTGCCCCTCTTTCTGAGGTTCTCCTCTTCATTCTTTCCTTGACCCAGCAGGGCTCTGCTCTGGGTGCACTCAAGGGCTATATTTCAGCCATTTCGGCCTTTCTTCGCCTTCCAGATCAACCTTGTCTTTTCAAGTCCCCTATTGTAAATCGTTTCCTTAAGGGCATTACTCACATGTTTACTCCTATTCCTTTCGTAATGACCTAGTGGGACTTGAATCTTGTTCTGGTCTACCTTATGTGTGCTTCTTTCGAGCCACTACATAACTGTCCTCTCAGACATTTGACACTCAAAACTGCCTTTTTGGTTGCCATCACCTCTGCTTGCAGAGTGAGTGAGCTTCAGGCTCTTTCTTCAAAACCTCCTTTTCTGGCTGTTCATCCGGACAAGGTTGTCCTTCGCACTATGCCTTCCTTTCTCCCAAAAGTGGTTACCTCTTTCCATATAGGACAGACCATCACTTTGCCGACCTTCTTTCTGCCCTGCATCCTTCTAAAGAGGAGGAGAGGCTCCACCGTCTGGATCCAAAACGTGCACTTTCATTCTATCTGGATCGCACAAAACCATTCCGGGTGGATGATGAGCTCTTTATTGGCTATGTGGGCGCCAAGAAAGGTCCTAGCGAAAAAGGAACCTCCAGTAGGGCTGCGTGCCCATTCCACCAGGGCAACGGCAGCCACTACTGCTTTGGGACATGGAGTCCCCCTTCATGCATCTGCCAGGCAGCCACGTGGGCTTCATTGCACATGTTCACCAACCATTACTGCCTGGACAGTCAAGTCCGGAGAGACTGCGTCTTTGGCCGTTCAGTTCTCCAGGACGTTCTGGTGTGAGCTTTGTTCGCAGACTCACCCCCGGGGTTGGTATTGCTGGGATATCTATTCTAAGGTAAGGTATCCATAACTAATAGTCTCTTTCAGATGAGCAAGTTACTTACCTTTGGTAACGATACATCTGTAAGAGACATATATTAGTTATGGATTCCTTACCGCCCCACCCATCCTCCCCGTTTTGCAAACTGACTTCTAGTGTAAGGGACTTCCTTTCAGGGCCCTAGTTTTGTGCACCAGTGGCTAGTGTCTTGCATGGCTCTGCGCTTCTGGCGTGGAGTGTCGTGTAAATAAGTGACGTCAGCACGCAAGGGCGGCGTTCAAGTAGATACTGCAATGTCATTCCGGCGATCACAACGCCAACAACGAACGCGGAGTCCAGTGGTGGCTCCTCCATGGGGGCGTGGGGGCATTGCCCCCCTGCTTTCTCGCAGTACGAGAAGGCAGAAATAAACGGTAAAACTACCATTTTATGATTCTGCCTTCTCGCACTGCGAGAAAGCAGAAGTGCCTCTGTGCCTGGTTGTGGGCGGGCGGGTGGGCGGTCCTGCTAGAGGGCAGGGGGGAGTGGCTTACCCACTGCTGTGCGTACTGACTGTTTGGTCGGCCCCAGGGCCGAACAAAGCAGTCATGCGCACTCCCCCTTTTTCTCTATGTAGGCTGCTGCATGCAGCCTACATAGAGAAAATGGCCCGGCTGGGGTGCGCTCTGCTACGCCTTACCAATCACAACGCTGCCATTGCAGCGTTGTGATTGGCGTGGGTAGGGGAGGGAAGCTGGCTGCTTCCTGTTCCAGCAGAATTAGTGGGACCCGGCTGCACCTTTACCCCCGTGACCGGCCAGGAGCGGAGGCGGCTTGGTAACTGGCAGAAAGGTACTTTTTATTTTTATTATGCCCCCTCAAAGTCTGTCCTCGTGCACTGCGATAATGCCAAGTTTCTGTACAATGTAATGGGCGTGAGTGTAGACAGTAAACTGCGTAGGCCCTCTATGAATACATGGAACCACAGGCGGCTGGTGGAAGGGGGCTTCACGACCAGAGACTCTTACCTCGAAAGGACAGGGACAACTGCCTGTCATGTCGCTCGGGCAGGTTAGCGACCTTCTTCAGACTACGCTCAGTGCCATGGAGCCAAGGACACCAGGACCGTCGTGCGACTGCCCCTCTGTGCCGTACTCTTGTAGCTCCTGTCGGCAGGCAGCAACGTAGTTGCTCCTCCGTACTTCCTATGGGTGGGAAAGTACTGCGGTTTACGTGCTGCGCTGTATTTTATGTGCACTGCTTGAGCAGCGTACGTGCTTGTTTGAGCGATTGCCTGCTCGCTCCCTTGTGCACCAGGTATTGGACTCCTCAGTGCCTTACGTCCCCAGCCATGCCCGTTTCCTTCCCAGTTTGCCGGCCACACCAGCTTAGCAGTCGCAGTTAATTACCATTTTCATATGTGGTTTTCAATCTTGGATATTTAGGCATCCGTTTGCACAAGATTTTCCGAACTGCCGCCTTCTGCTACTTTGCCCGCATTTGGTGTTTGTTATTGCCAGTACCAGCCCATGGGCGCCCCTCTCCACTTAACATCTAGATTGGACCTGGAATGTTCAAATTGTTAAACAAAGCTGATCCTTTTTACAATGCAAGTGTAAAGGAATGTATTCTTATCACTACCAATATGATCGCAATTCGTTAATTATTTGACACGTCTAGGTTAGCTGTGACAGCCCATTGTTATATACAGCTACTCACAGCATAATGATTCAAGGAGGCACTTTCATTAGCATTCACTAATTACTCGGCTCGCCAGCACACTCTAGTTAATCAAAACCAACAATGAACCTAAAAAGTAGCTCAATATTTATTATATTTTATGGCATTTTGCTGTTGAGTGAGTCACAAACAGAAATATACTTGGTGACACGTTCAAATTAAAAATGAATTTATATGAAAAAACAGCTGTGATGTAATATTGTGTTCCGAGTTAGAAAAAGCAAGTGATATGACAATTCTCGCAATATAAATCGGCAATCCAAGTTATTTGGTGTGTTGATTTATATAGCCAAGATTGTAAGATCACTTGTTTTTTCCGCTTACTCCTCGTCATTATGGGATCATTTTCGGTTGTTTATGGATGAACTTTCAGCTCCTGGAGCATTTATAAAATTCCTCGCTTCATCATCCAGAAAAGAATAAAAAAAAGCGCTGCGAGTGGAGCTTTAAGAAGGGAGGAAGTCGGTAAATATGCCAATACTTGAAAGCTTATCTTTAAACAGCAGAGAAATGGGCTCCTGCGGTGAGGCCAGGGTATGAGGCAGGTTTCAGTGACCGGGAAGGGTGTTCTGCCTGCATGGTGTTGTGCTGCGTGCAGGCATGCATTGTGCTTGTGTTCTGTAAATCTTTAATGTAGCCTGGCAGCCTCTCCTAATTTGTCAGGCAGGCGCAAAAATGTGGTTATTACTCACTTCCTCCTTTACTTTATGCCCCCAGGCAGTCGGCAGAGTGGGCAGAGACTCCTAATGGGGTTACAGGCAATGGCACTGCGCAAGCACAGTCCTGTAATGTGAAGTCCCTTTATGATTTTTGTGTGCACGTCTTGCAGCATGAACCAGCAACATGTGTGTCGCAGTGTCAAATGGCTTGTGGCCTGGATAAAACTGTTGTTTGCAGAAGGCTGGTACTGTTCTGAGTTCTGCTTCTGATTGCAGCTTTTTTCACCTCTTTCAAAATGCAAGCAGTTTCAATTCAAACCATTTGTCAGGACAAAGCCATGCAACTGATGGCTGCATTTGATGGGGTGGGTGATGGTAATGATGACATAACATATAGGCTCCCCTCCGGTAGTAAACTTTGGAGATCCCAGCCTTGACTTCGTGCATATGGCTCTTGTGTCCATGGGGTTAGCAAGTGTGCAGCTTCCATTCTGGCCTGTTGAACACATACAGAAAGATATGGGGCAGTTTTGAATGTATTTAAAAATGTAATGACTACATGTGGACAATAGCTTTATAAACCGTCGTGCTTTTTCAAATTTGTTTTAAAATACACCATTTGCCCGCTCTTCTTGGGGGGAAAAACCCCCCTCAAACTACTCTTATGTCAGTCAGGATTGCTCGCTGGTAAGGTAACACCTTCTCAACTTTTACGCCTCACCACTTTGAAATGTCACCAGCCACCACTGGCGGTGTCGACCAACGCCACCTAACGACGTGCAAGTGTACTGCTGAAGAAAAAATCTCCAGATCCAGTCTGACGCCTGGGGGTAATTCTAAGGTAAGGAATCCATAACTAATAAATGTCTCTTACAGATATATTGTTACCGAAGGTAAGTAACTTGTTCGATTTGCAGCCAGATGTTTGGCATAGAGACTATTTCTGATGTTGAAGTCAGAATTCTTGGTTGCCGCCAAGGTGGGATCTCTGATCACCCATTGACAAAGATCAGTGGCACTGTGTGTATGTCTCTCGGCTGTGTAGTCCTGCAGCCCCTTCAGTCCAAGAGGTGCATTAGCATGGCTACTGCCCATGCCTGTTCTGTCCCACCAGAACTACAATTATGGAGCTAACACTTAGACTATGAGTGGAATGAAAGTCTGAGAAATCGGACCGTTCTGTAAACACTCTAGAATTTTACTGAATGAACTTGAAGAAGTTAAAATGAACTAAACTGATGTGCGCTTTGGGAGTATTTTGAGTGAACAACATATGTGCTTAAACAGTGCCTTCCCCCGAGTTACTCACCAGGGATTGTAGACACTAGGAAACTCAGTTAGCTGTTTGATGGTAACGAAAGGATGTAGTACATCATTACACATCACAAATGGGATAACAGCCCTTTGTCTGAATTCCCTTATTGTGCTGTGTAGTATTACATTCAGCTGTGCTATTTAAGTAGTTTCTTTTATTCTAAAAGTTGAACGCTGGGCAATACATTATTATGTCTAATGGTTGACCTTTGAATTCTGAGCTCTTGCTCCTCACACTAACTCTGAGAATCTTTTGGCTGCGCGATCTCGCTACGCTGAGAGTCAAGTGAGGAAAGGGTCTACCCAGCTCAATAAGACAGACCTCCGGACAACACTGCCAAATGATCTCAGCCACCAGGGTTGGGGTCCATTGGCCCCTTTACTGCCCTCTGCTTCCCTAAGCAAAATGCATCTGATTCTCCGGCCTACCGCTGTCCCTTGTAAAGAATAATTGGTGTATCATTTTACAATGCCTTCTCTAATACATTATAAGCAATAAGAGCACACAGAAACCAGAGCTACCCTAAGCAATATGTACTAGAACTCCAGTACATACCCAGTATTTTACCACCTAATCAGACCTGCAGCAATGTCCTGTTTTAGCTCTCAAAGGCAACTATGCACATAGCATTGTTCTTGGATGTAAATTTTGAGGTAATCGAAGATAACTCCTGTGGCTGAATTAAAGACACTGCGATGGAAAAACTAGGCAGAAATCCCAGATTAGTTTGCGATTATTGGCAAAAATATACAAATCTATGTACCTCATTGTTTCAAAGAGCAACATTTGGAAGTATCAATATAAATATGGACGAACATTTGCCCTGCGTTGCACTATAGTAAGGGACACCTACCTGCGCCACCTTCGGACTCGGTCTAAGGCAGATCGGTGTCCCCTCTGAATTTAGTTGGGGACTCATTCTACCCATCTGTACCTCTGGCTTGTGCGTTCTTTGTAAAATTGTACAATGTTGTGTAGTTGAGTTTTAATGTTGACATAGTTCCAATGCTAATTCAATATTAGTTTTTGCTGTTTACCCAAAAACCTTTTCTTGTGATACTTTCTTGTTCATATTTAGTAACTATCTGTGGAATCAAAGTCTACAACAAAACAGCAGCAGTAATCCGTTCTAAGGGATGACTTCAGGAACAATATTTACAAAATAAATGTTGATTTTTATTGAAACTGCTGAAAATATACAATTTTGTTTTGTTTTCTACTCCAATGATAGGTACTGAGTGGAAAGTTAGAAATACTCATGTTGAGGCTTGAATTGCTAATTGAGTAAATAGCAATCTTTTACCATTACTTTTCCAAATCAGATGCATAATGATTGACTTGTTATTTTATACATGCAATCTCAGTAATACCTTTATTGCATATATGTTGTTTTTGTAGGAACCATTTACTACATTCTTCCTGAACCTACAAGGTGGGAAGTTTGACCATGCAGATAGAACTTTCTCATCTATTTCAAGGGCATGGCGAAACTGCCAGCGGGACACTTCTGATGTCAAGGTAAAGGAAGAAAAACCTAGTTTAACATGAACAGTGTTCCTTTGAAAACTAATCTGCCTGGTAGTTTTAAGATAATTGAAAATTACCTCATTTGTTGAAGACATTACTTTGATCTGTGTTCATTAATACAGCAACTGTATTATAGTATATAGAGGATGTTATTTGTTGAAAATAGTTCTTTCCATTTTAGTTTTCTACAGAAATGAAGACAACAAAGTTGTTGGTTGAATAAATCCAGATTGACTTATTTTTTCATAATTGTGCCTTCATTGTAAGTCAACCACAACGATTTGCGGATCTCATGAAAAGAAAAAGCACTGTAGACGATGTGCCCTAAAGTTTGAGTGCTTAGTGTTTAGAATTCCTCACTAAATAAGAGCTTTGAGGGATCCCTGAGCAGATATGGGGGATACATTTACCTGTGATGCCTCCTTTTCGAATCAAAATATGGTACAGAATGTTGTTGAACCATTTTATACACTAATGGAATGGCTGATCTTGATGTCTTCAATGCTACAATGTATATTGGACCAATTGATGTTCTCTTCTGAAGAATGTGCTAAGCAGACAAAACCTCAGCATATGGAAAAATTGTCCATGCTTTAATCATGCTTCAGTAATAAGGAGCATGACTTCATGGCACCCTTGCCACCAGAGGTCAGCTGGCTACTCAGCCCTTTCATAGATGGGGTTGCAGATTCCAAAAAGGAGGTGCCGTCCAGTCCCCCCCGCCCCTCCGACTGCCACAGCCTCCAATCCACTTTAGCGAGCCCTCCACCCAGCACAGTTATCCTGTTGGTGGCAGGATACGGCACCACCTGCCCCAATGGAACAATATAACCTCCGATAAGTGGGTGCTCCAAATTATGCAGAAGGGTTATGCCCTTCCAATAGGATTCCCTCTACTTTCTGTTGCCGAAAAAGGATGGAGGACTTAGACCTATACAGGATCAGCGCCCTCTCAATGCCTTTCTACAGAAAGAGAAATTCAAGATGCTCATCTTGGCTCAGATCTTGTCTGCCCTGGACGCTGGAGACTGGATGGTAGCGTTGGATTTGCAGGAACCTTATTTTCACATCCTCATTCTGCAAGCCCACAGGCATTGCCTATGGTTCGCGGTGGGCCACAAGCATTTCCAGTTCACTGTACTCCCCTTCGTCCTTACCAGTGGCCCTCGGGTGTTCATAAAAGTGATTGCAGTGGTTGCCACACATCTTCAGATGTCAGGGGTTCTAGTCTTCCCCTACCTCTAGAACAGGCTGCTGCAGGCGGGCTCACCCCCAGGAAGGCGTCACCCACCTTCACACTACAGCAACCTCCTGCATTCTCTAGGATTCAATATCAAAATGCCAAAGTCGCACCAGTCTCCATCCCAGACACTCAATTTCATTAGAACCAGTGCAGTAACACGCATTCCCTCGGGAGCTGTGATTCCAGTACATTCAGGCTATGATTTGATGTTTCAACCTCTGTCCTGAATTTCAGTGAGACTGTCTCTGAGGATGCTGAGTCTGATAGTCTCTTGCATCCTGCTGGTGAAGTATGCCTGATCACATATGCGGGCTCTGCAGTGAGACCTCAAGTCCCAGTGGGTGCGTTATCAGGGGAATCTCTCCAGCCTAGTCAAGATTTCGATGGAGACTGCAAGAACCTGCAGTGTTGGCTAACAACCCGTGACTGGCCCTAGGGCAGACCTCTCTCTGTTACCCACCCAGAGCTGACAGTGTTGACTGACACATCACTTCTGGGTTGGGGGCCATCAGTGAGAGGTGGCGATCACAGAACTCTGGTCTCCGGCAGAGTCCCAGCTCCACATAAACCTTCTGGAGCTGAAGACAAGATGCTTGCCATTGAAATCCTTCCTTCCATCCATCACAGGAAGGTTGGTTCAGACAGCACTGCCTCCATATAGTTTTGCAACAAACAGGACGGTGTGGGTTCGTGAGCCTGTGCCAGGAGGTTCTTCATCTCTGGTACTGACTGTTGCAACAGGACATCTTCCTGGTCATCCCGAACCCTGGAAATCTATTGACGCCAAGGCGGACGTACTCCGCCACTTACGGTTTGTGGACCACGAATGACATCTACATCCAGAGATAGCGCATGGTGTCTTCCGAGAATGTCGAGAACCTTGGCTCGATCTCTTCACCACCGAGAACGCAGAATGTCAGCACTTCTGTGCATTAAAGTTTACAAAGCAGTTCTCGCTCTGAGACTCCATTCCGTTTAGACTGGAAGATGTGACTTCTGTACACCTTCCCGTTGATACTGCTCACGCCCAGAGTTCTTATGAAGATCAGGAGCGAATAGGTCCAAGTCATCCTAATAGCTACAGACTGGGCAATGGGAGTTTGGTATCCCGAACTCCTGAACATAAACATTTGTCCTCTGATTAGGCTGCCCTTTTGGGAGGGACCTCTGTTGCAGCAGCAGGGCAGGGTTCTATACCCAAGTTTACACACATTTCCCCTTCAGGAGATTGAGCTGCAACAGTTAAAGGCCTTTGATCTGCCTCCCGAGATCTGCAACGTCATCTTGGCAGCCAGGCACCCCGCCACAAAGATTGTATATGCCTTCTGTTTAGACAGATTTGTGGCTTGGTACTCCTCTTGCTATTTTGACCTTCTTTCAGCCACCTTGTCAGAGGTGTTACAATTTGATTTGTCTTTAGCCTGGGGAGGCCTTACCCTGGCATGGTTAAAGGTTACGTTTCCGCCATATCAGCTTTTTGGCAGTTGCTGGATCAGCCTTCACTGTTAAAGTTGCCTGTTGTGACTCATTTTCTGAAGGGTTTGCAGCACTTGTTTCGTCCTACCCCTTCCATAGTGCCCCAATGGGACCTTAATGTGGACCTAATGCTCCTCATGGGCTCACCATTCGAGCCCTTAATAATAGTCAACTCAGGACTGCCTTTTTGGTGACTGTAACATCGGCTAAAAGGATCAGCGAGCTTCAAGATCTTTCAGTTACCCTCTGTATTCCAGCCTTTACCCAGGCAAACTGGTTCTTCAGATATGTGCCTCTTTTCTGCCAAAGGTGGTCATTCCCTTTTATATCAGCCCAAACATCGCACTACCATCATTTTTTGCTCTGCCTCAACTTCTGAGGGGAGATACTCCATCTCCTGGCACCATACACGAGCGTCCTGCATTCAGATTACAAAAGATTTTCTGTTTTTTGGTTTTGTGATGCTTAGATCTTAATTCTTTCTACATCGATCACACCAAAGATCATCGGGTGGACGATCATCTCTTCATTATGTTCACTGAAGCGAAAGGGGGCGGGGGGCAGAACTGAACAATCTCTCACTGGTTTATACTCTGTTTCAAGATCTGCTACAGATTTGTTAAAAATCAACCTCCTGAAGGCGTGAGGTCCCATTCCACCAGGGTCAAAGCTGCTGCTACTGCATTAGCATGCGGGGTACTTGTCCTGGACATCTGGCAAGCAGCCACATGGACGTCCATCATACGGTCATGACACTACTCTTTGGATAGTCAGGTCTGTTAAGAAAGGCATTTTGCCCACTCGGTCCTCCAGGACATTTTGGTTTAGCCAATCTGCAGCCGCACCTCTGAGGAGGTACTGCTTGGGTATCTTTCGTAAGGTGAGAGCAATCTATGATTAAAAGTCTCTATCAGAAGAGCAAGTTACTTATCTTCATAATGCTTTTGCTGGTGAAGACTCCATCTAACTGCAGATTCCTCACCGACCCTCCCATCCTCCCTGTTCTGAAAACTGGGCTTTTCACCCTAAAGATCCTGTTAGACACTGTACACTGGTCAGACATTGTTTAATTATACAAACTGACGTCAACGCACTGGGGTGGCACCTATATGGGCACCACAACCTCACTTCTTACGTGGACGATGCCAACGTGGAGCCGATCGACACCACCTACTGGTGTGCGGAGGTATTGCTCAAGGTTTTCTGGATCCAGTCTCATGTCTGGGAGGCTCTACCAGAAAATGTGTTACAAAAGGTAAGTAACTTATTCAACTTAGCCACATTTAAATGTTACTGCGAATGGTTGACACAAAATTGCCAAGCACTTGGATAAGTTCCACATACTGTGTTCTGCTATAGCAGTCACTCTCTTAGATAAACCATAATCCTTTTTTGTGGTTTCATTGAAATGCAGAGTAAATTGTACTTTTCTCCACAAGTTGTTGTGAAACATTCTATACTCAAATGACAACATTAGGCAGTGGCAGCATAAAAAGCATGTCTTTAAATATAAGTCACTTATCAGAAAAATAAAATACTTTCTGTGACTCCGTATGGGCGGAGATGAAAGCAACTATTAGAGATGGAGACTCCCAGTCATTTTGTGCATTTGTAGCCACTGGGTCAGTATATAATCAATCATCTAGTTTTACTTATAAATGAAGTCCCTTGGAGAGCACATGAGGATATTGTATTGTATTGTAATTTATATGGCACTTACTACCCCTGGTGAGGCCTTGAAGCGCTTTTCGGTAAGTCGCTCGCTACTCCGGAACCCAAAAGGGATTAGTGGTGGATTAGCATAGTGAATTTTGAGTTGATGTGAGCGGTAGACATGTGAATCTGTTAGTTTGATTGAAAGTGATAATGGGGGATGGAAGAGGGAAGAGTGTAGAAAGTGTTTTTTGTGAGATCATTGTAGCAAGATGAGGTTTGGGATGGAAATAAGGAGAGCTGAGGAGGGATGAATCTCTAGAAATGGATTAGGGAGATCATAGTAGTAAAATGAGATTTGGGATGAGTCAAAGGAGGGGACAGGTGAGGGAAGAAATTTGTAGGGTTGTTTGGGAGATCAAAGTATTAAAATTAGGTTTGGAGTGATCCAAGGAGGGAAGTGTAGAAAGGGTTATTTTGGAGATTATAGTAGGAGAATGAGGGTTGGGATGAGTCAGAGAGTGGAGTTAGAGGGTGTATTGAGAGAGGTATAGGGTGAAATATTTGTTTGCGGTGGGAGTAATGTAATAAAAATATAGATACATAAGTACATATTTATATCAAGAAATACACATCTAGATACCTACATATAATCAAATTAAATGTTTATATGCACAGGGATATGCTATACATTTGTGTTTGAGTATGATGGTTATGTAGGAAAGAGCCAACTCTTGAGTAGGCGTTTGAAGATAAGATAGTTATCTGTGGTTCTTACGTTTGGGGATAAAGAGTTCCATTGTTTGGCTGCTTGAACAGAAAAAGATGTGCCACCTACGTTTTTTTTCTTGTTTGGATGGGATTTTGATTTGAGGTGCGGTGGTTCCTTTGTTGAATGTATGTGGATATTTTATTACTGATAAAAAGTGGTCCTGTTCCATGTATTGCTTTGTGGGTGACACAAGCTTGAATGTGTATCTTCTGCAACAGGTAACCAATGTAGGGCCCTCAAAGCAGGGGTGAGGTCGGTTTGTGGCTTTCCATGCAGGAGTAGTGTGGCAGCAGAGTTCTGAATCCGTTGTAGTCTTTTTATAGTTGATAAAGATAATCCGTGGTAGAGGCCATTGGCCTAATCAAGTTTAGACAGTACAAGAGAGATAGTGGCTTGGATATTGTTTAAAAATCCCATGTGGGGGAAGATGTGTCATATAGTTTTCATAGTAATGACGCTGATTTATGAATGGGTCATATTGGGTTTGTCAAACCGAATGTTGAGGTCACCCAGAATGCATAGAATGGAGGGTAGTGTTATCAGGCTTGAACCTGTGTGCAGAAATGTGTCTGGGAATGTTGCTTTGCTAAGTGGAGGTAGGTAAGTTACAGGAGGAAGTTGGTGTAGGGTTGCATCTGGTGAAGAAGGCCTCACAATCTGGTATGGAAATGTTGTCCGCTTTAGTGAGATGTATTGTTAGCTTGAATATGACAGCTAGTCCACTTCCTCTTTTGCCTATACAATTTTGTGTGCTAGTTTGATAGCATAGAGAAACGACTTCATGCAACACTGGAGCCATCTCATCTCCAGACAATGATTCAGGTATGTAGAATAAGTCAGGTTGTGTGTCAGTGAGTAGGTCTTAAATGGGATGCTTGTTTTTAGAAAGTGATCAAGCATTTAATAGTAAGCAGTTTAGAGATTGTGTTTTGGTGATGGAGTGACTTTGTTTTGTAGGAGTGTGAGGAGTATTTTTGAAATTTTAGCAGATGTGTAGTTAATGCTGATATTAGCTGCAGGAGGATATAAATTGTGTTGCTTTTCTATATCATATTTCTTGCCCCGCATTCTTAAAAGGCATTTTGATGGGTCTGCATGTGTAGGTGGTAGAGATGGTGTTCGAAAGTGAGTTGGTGAGCTGTGTTATTTTGTAGAGTAGCCTTGTTGTGTAATAGACATGGAAATACAAAGTTGTGAAGAGTGGCATGTTGTCTATTTTGTTTGCGTTTTTTTAGGGTAGAAGGTGTATGAGTTAGGGGTGATGGTGCAGCATGTGGTTCATGTTGTAAGGCTCTGAATGATGCAATGGACGAGAGTCATTTGAATGAAAATTGTTGTGTTGGTGTTTTTGTGTTGGTTGTGGGGGAAGAGAGAAAGTTTGACAGTAAAGATGGTTTAGGATGTGTATTATTTGTGCAATCAGGAGGGTGGGACTGGGTGTATGTTTCTAGTTTGTGATGAAAAGTTTTATGCCATAGTGTGTGTGTGTGTGTTATTTTGTTGTGCTGACGTGTGTGTTTTGTATTGATTTTGTGGATTAGTGAGTGGAGATGATTATGTATTGGTTTTCTGAGAAGAATTTGTATGTGAAGTATTGTTGGTGAGTAGAAGTTGAATGATAAAGCTGGTGGTGATGTGTTTTGGAAAAGAGTGTGTTATGAGTATCTGATAGAGACATCTAGCCGCAGATTCCTTAACTTAGAATATCCCCAGGCGTCAGACTGGATCAGGAAACCTTTTTCCCCAGCAGTATCTCTGCGCGCCAGGGGACGGCGCCGTCCGGCTCCGTCATCACATCGTCCACGGAAGTGACGTCAATGGAGCCATATAAGTCGTGCAGGTCCCGGAGTCGTTCCCTCAGGTAAGCACCGGAAAAAGTCGTGGAGGTCGTCGGCCTCGCGCAAGCACGGCTGCTCCCAGTCTTCACTAGACACGGGCCCTCAGGAGTCGGCCCCACCTAACCACCGTTTCCTGGTGATGGCGCGACTCGGACCCAGATGGAGCCCTATTCCAGAGCTCTGCAGGCCATCTTAGGGTCACCCCCTTTCCCCAGCATTATCTCTGCGCGCCAGGGGACGGCATCGTCCGGCTCCGTCATGACATCGTCCACGGAAGTGACATCAATGGAGCCATATAAGTTGTGAAGGTCCCGTTGTCGTTCCCTCAGGTAAGCACCGGAAAAAGTCGTGGAGGTCGTCGGCCTCGCGCAAGCACATCAGGGACGGCTGCTCCCGGTCTTCACTAGACACGGGCCCTCAGGAGTCGGCCCCACCTAACCACCGTTTCCTGGTGATGGGGCGACTCGGACCCAGATGGAGCCCTATTCCAGGGCTCTGCAGGCCATCTTAGGGTCACCCCCTCTCCCTGGCGCGACTTCGGGCCCTTTAGTGGGGGTAGGGACTCAGGTCAGAGGTTTGCCGGCGGGTTCACCGACGGCGCCCACCGAGTGTCTTGACTCTGGTTTCCGGGTTGCTGCGACGTCGGGACACGGCCTGGAGGGGCATCCCACTCAGACGTATAGCCCTCCTGCAGCATCTTCACACAGCCCTGTGGGGCTCGCTGCTTCGTCGCAGGATAAGGCTTCAGCGGGGAGCTCGACTCCGAGTCGACATCATTCCTTCCCGCAGGTTCCTACCTTGGTGGAGGTCGAGTCGACGCTGATCCGACGCCGGTCTGACGAGTCCTCTTCGGGGGTCGTCGACGTCAATCCGACGCCATGTCGACGTCAGTCGATGCCAGTTCCATCCCCGGCTGTTTCTCTGCTGGTAGAGGACGTGACCCCAGTGGGTTTTCCACCCCCAGGGATTTTTTCACTGCTCCACGGAGCAGGGGCACATGGGCCATTAGCCGGCTCGTCATTCTACAGGGCCTCTGTCAGGTGGGCGGATTAGCCTGAAGCCATCCCAAATGGATGACTTGCTGTTTCGGCCTCGGATGGCAACGGGGGCTAGCGCTGTGTTTGTGAGGGTGGTTCGCGGGGCTGCGCCCATCTTGCAGATGCAGCCGCCATCTGTCTCCCTGCCTTCGGATCCTTTGTTGGATGTTCTCCACCAGGGCACGGTGGACGTGGAGCCCTTGTTGCCTTTTGGCAGGTCATTGCATGATGTCCTTCTAGGGACTTGGGCCAGGCCCTCATCGGGGGAGCCCATGGGTCATGCTATTGCACAACGCCATCGGCCGGCTCCGGATGACCCTGCCGGTTTTTCCCTCCATCCTTGGGCTCAAGGACTTGTGGTCCTGGCAGCGCTCCCTTCCTCTCGTCTGTTGCTTCCTTCCATTCTGGAGTCTAGGTGGTTGGAGTCGTGTGGCCGCAATGTCTTTTGCCCTTTGGGACTCAGTTGAGCAACTCCTTCCTTCTTTGCTGGAGGGCCCTCGTGCTGACCTGGTCTGGCTTATTCAGGATGGCCACGACATGGTGCAGTTTTCTACCTGGTAGTCCATGGACACACCTGACTCTGCGTCGCCATGCGTTGCTACGCGATGGCAGTTTCCCCGAGAATGTTCGAGAGTGACTCTAGGATCTGCACTTTGATGGGGTCAATCTGTTTGACGAGCATGCTGACCTGGCAGACCAGCGCCTCCTATCTGGATTTCCATGACTGCCAGATTTTGAATCCTCTTGGTGGACTTGTGTTTTCGTATGCAGTATTGTCACTGCTTTTATGATTTCCATCTCTGGGTTCAAGACGTTATTTCCCAGATGGCCTGTATGGCTGTTCAGCCGTATTTTTCTTTCCATTGGTACAGCTGGGCCAGCTGTTTATGCGGTTCTTTTTGACCTCTGACTATGAGCTTGTCTCAAAGGGATGTCCCTTGCTTTTTATAGGGATGTGACATACACTATGTGGGGTATACGTTCGCTATTATATAGCCGCTCTTCCTTGCTAGGAAATTTTGGAGGCTCATGTGGAGTTTTCTTCGTTTATTTTCTGTCCCTCTGGGGACTTTTCCTATGGGTTATGCTGTGGGCCTCGCCCTTCGTTCCATCCTTCCTGCTGGGGTGTAACGCCTCCTCTGTTGAAAACCAATGGACTGGCGTGGCCCTCTCCTGGAACTTCAGGGTTGCTGCCTACAGTTATTCCATTGCGCTCTCATGCGTCTGTGGATGCAGCCTGCTCCTGTGTATTGTTGGGGTTCGGCCGGGGTTTCACGTTCTCCTGCCTTGCATGTTGGCTATCTTGGGCGTGAGTACGCGTCCATGTGGGCGCTTGTTCTGTCCCGCTCCAGATCAGTTCTTTGTGGCATAAGGGCCAGAGCTTCAGAACCAGCCAGGTTCGAGTCTCACCTTTGGCTCAACTTCCTTGTGTGTTCTAGGTGGGCACCACATATGGGTCCCCACTGGGTGTATGCGCAATTACGGGGAACCCGTAGTATTCCTTGAGCCACTATCCTGCCTGCGTTCTTTCCCTGTGGTGTTGTCCCTGTGGTATTGTCTTCTTCCCTGGTGTTGGGAAAGGCTTGGGCACACCCTGTCTGGGGTTTGCCTAAGCACAGTGGAGTTTTCGCCAGGGCGGATCTTTGCTGCATATTAACTTGAGCCCCTTGCTTCCCTCTGCCCTTTCCCGGCCGTAGCTCACGTTCTTCTGTTCATTGCCGCACACGGCTCAGGTGTTTCTCCTCCTGGCCTCTGCTGCGATTTTATGTGGCCGTATTCTGTCTCGGGATGATCTCTGGCATCATCCTGTTTCTATATATATACTTTTTCAGACATTCTATGTCTGGGTGTTCTTGACTCCTTCGTTAATGTGGTGGTCAGTGTCACTGCCTGTATTGCACTGGCTCGGTCTTTCCTTTTCCGGTTGTGGGGTTGGTGTTGCCCTCCTTTAGTGGACAGACTTGTATGTCCCGCTACATTTCATATTGGTGCCGTTGCTTTAACCCCTTAGTACTCACTTTCTTGACTTTCATGTCTTTCTATGTGCTGTGTACGCACAAGAGAGGGCAAGCATGCGGGGTTTCCCTACTGTGGTTTCTGGGTATTGCCTCAAATTTCCTCTCTGTCTCTCTCTCACTCTCTCGTTCTCTCTCTCCATCATGGGGGATAGCTCTGTGTGTCCGGCTTCCGGTGACCCTTGGCCATTGAACCTGTGGGTACAGTTAGCTGGTTGATGTGCCAGTCTTCTCTGATGATGCGCACATGCTGTTACTGTTATGTTTCATTAAGTTTGTGCATTGTGTGGTGTGGTTCGCACGGTACACAATGCTTGCTCCGTGTACTCTTGTACTCCAAATCTATGTATCTCCTGGTAGTCGTAGTTTGTATGTCTCGACATGTTGACCTCTGCCCTGATCTCGTTTTTTGGCACCTGCTGTTGTACCACTCAACTTGTGTGTTCTGACTCGGTCATACTGTTTAAGTCCCTTCGCTGGTGTTTTGTCTATTGTGGATCCTGGGATCCTATACTCAGCTGTCCTTGTTTTTGTAAAAGTTTATGGCATTCTGCCTTTTGCACTGAACTTTCTGGTTCGGTGATTTCGTTTCGTCCCTGTCTGGACGAAAGTTAGCTTGTACCGTCCCGTGAAAGAATGTGGTACCTTGCTTCCCTTGCTCATGCTCCACCCTGAGCATCGGAGTCTGGTGTCAGCTACGCTGGCATTGGTGCCCCCACCTTGTTTCAGTCCGTGTTCTTGATGGACTACTTCCCTTGGGAACTTGGTGGGTTTCGGTCGCAAACCCTCCTTCAATGGGGTATAGCTTTGGTATCTATTCTAAGTTTAAGGAATCTACGGCTAGAGGTCTCTATCAGATGAACGTGTTACTTACCTTCGGTTACGATGTATCTGGTAGAGACGAGGTCTAGCCGCAGATTCCTTAATACCTGCCCATCCTCCCTGTTCTGCGAGGACCTTTCCAGGTTGGGCTCCATCCTCTTGCCTCCTTACAGGTGGCCTTGGTCTTCCTGAGGGGTGCTCTTGTTCACCTACCTCTGGGGCAGAATGTGTCATTCTGTTTTAGCACATTGGCTCTCCACCCATTCCAGTTCTGGGGTGGCTAGGTTATGTGTCCTTCAGTGCTCCTCCACCCTGGTTTTTCCAGCGTGGAAATTCTCATATTCTTCTACCCTCCCTCCGCCCTCGTCTGTTTCTCTCCATTAATTTGTCTATACTGCAGTTGATTGGGTTGAGGTTCTATTTGACTTTGCTACAGTTCATGTGTCATTGTGGGAGGGGTGCACATTCTCTGTTGTTGCACACTGGTGGTCACTTGCCTTGAGTCATGTGGATCTGAAAGAAACACGTTAGTTAGATTCCTCACTTTAGAATATCCCCAGCCTGACGCCTGGGGATATTCTAAGGTGAGGAATCTCACTAATGTTTCTTACAGATACATCGTTACCGAAGGTAAGTAACTTGTTCTTCTAGTATTATTATCCTTTACAGTCACATCCTTTGGTTGCAAACTGTCTTTCATACAGTGCACACTGTCCTTCTGGGTCAGGCCAGTCATTACGTCAATGTGGTGATGTTTTCTCGTCAGTCTATGATTTCTTGTCATCGTTGTTTCCAAGATTTTTGTTCTTTTTTGGCTCACTGTTCCCATACTCTCACAGTTTTTGTAATGGCTCCGCGTTGTGGCGTGGAAAAGTTTCACAGTAGAAAACTGACGTCTGCGCGCCGGGGGGTCTTGTATGGCTCCATTGACGTCACTTCTGTGGCCGACTTCATGACGGAGCCGGACGCCGACGCCCCATTGGCGCGCAGAGGTACTGCTGGGGAAAAAGTTTTCCGGATGCAGTCGGATGCCTGGGGATAGTCTAAGTTAAGGAATCTGCGGCTAGACCGTGTCTCTAGCAGATACATCATTACCAAAGGTAAGTAACTTGTTCGTTTGTGTAAGAATTTATAGCTGTAAGAGGTTGTGTGGTGGGGTGCGAGGATTGTTTTGTTGTGTGAGGGACTCTTGGCATATGCAAAACTATAGCTTACATGCTATAGAATACGGCACCTACTTCTTATCTTGTACTACACTTAGGTACACTGGGGTAGAACTATTTAGAAGCATCAACCGAGTATCCACTTTTTAGCCTATGTTATTTATGTATGTGTATATGAATATATGTCGTAGCTAGAAGACAATGCTGTTGCAGTATTATTTCTTCTTACTGCTTACGCTGTACGTATTATATCTCGTCTTGCGAATGTAACAGCTCATATCTCTTACACGAGAAACAAGACTGTTCAATAAATCCTTTTATTGAAACGCCCGTCTATATATTTCTGTGTAACTCTGAAGAAACTAAGCATGCACGATTGACTGAGTGAAACTGTTATCTGTTGTTTCCACGATTCTGAGACATGTTTTGATTCTAAGGGAAACAAAGTTGTCATGTTTATGCGGTTGCCAGAAACTACTCCCTTCTTGATTATTCAAGGAGTTTCTAGTGGCCTTTGAGTTAGCTGACACACAAAGTAATTAAGTTTAATGTACTCGATAGAGGCATACTGACCTCAGTCCTGTACCACAACTATAGTGTATATTATTCCAATGCGCAGAGCCTATAAGGGAAATAGGAACTACACTACAGAGGAGTATGGTGGTGTTGGATGAAATGATGTAGAGCTTGTGAGAAGTTGGCCTGATATATGATGTCACTAATTCTAGTGTACACCTTGTATCAGTCCAAACAACCCTTATGGTGATTGGTTGTAAAGTCAACCTTATAGACCAGCTATCCTAGTGGTAGCATGGACAAGAGCAGTCTTAGGCTAAACTCTGAATGGCATGTGAAGCCAGCTGTTTTACCATATGTAATCCCTTGAATACCAAATGAAAGGACACCACAACAGATATATATATAAAATAAAGTGTATTTATTCTAGTCAAACCCTCAGCACTCTTTATGAGATTCGAGGTAAGTACAACACAGTCTTATTCAAGCATACATTAAGTCACACAGGTAAGTAACACAGTTAGGCCCTAGGGGCCACGCAAACCATATACTAAGTAAGTGGTATAAGGACCACTGTCACGGAAATAGGATAGGCCTCGGCCTAGGGAATCGCTGGGGCTACACTATACTACCCAAGGTTAGGAAGTGGGAGGCCACGGGATTCAGGTGCAGAGTGGAAACACTCACGCGTAATGCGTATAATCGATAGAAATAGTACAGTTTAGAATTAATAAGATTTAGGACACTTCTGGAGTAGCTAGGAAGTCGAGACTTCAGAACTAGACACTAGGATAGTCAATACCCTGATGAGCACCGGAGTACCCAAGTTACCTAGCCCACGGGCTGCGGGTGCATAGGTGTGAACTTGCGTCGGGTTTCGTCGTCGACTCCTATGGATGCCTGAAGGAAAGATGCTGACAGGCAGTCAGTGAAGAGTGTCCGGTGGATCCCAAGGCCGGGATCAAGAAGGAAGGATACCTGCAAGCAGAAGGGACAGAGTCTGGGTCACTAGCCAGTGACCACGTGGAACCAGGAAGGAACCAGGCGATGTCGGGAGGTTGCAGGTGAAGAGGTGAAGCTTGTCGTAGCAGCTACGGGTACCAGGAGACGTCGAGGACGACCAGGAGGCGAGCTGTCCCACGAAGGCTCGTGCTGTCGGCGGCGTCAAAGTCGAACTAGGACTCCCCAAGCCTTGGCAAGCGGAACCCACGAAGAATGGAGGACTTGCTTCTGGTGCAGACCAGGAAGGTCTGGGGTGCTTCTCTTTTACAGAGGAGCAGGAGACAGTCTGGAGGAGCCAAACCAGCAGTGGAAAATTGAAGGTGTGTCGTCGCAAAGGTTACTAGCCAACGGGCAAGCAACCGGACAGACGCGGCAAGCAGGAAAATGCAGAAGGGCCCCACGCAGGACTCGTGGAGTGTGGGGGGCTGATCTTCGGTGCAGATGGTGCTTGGGGTTGGGGCTTCTCAATCCCCGGTGCACAACCTCGAGGGTGCCTCAGAAGCTGCGCTGGAAGATACTCGCCACTTTTCCCAGGTAGCTGGTCCCACGTCTCTCGTCGCCTCCACGTATCTCAGCTCGGCTGTGGATGTGGATCAGGGTCGGAGAAGTCTAGAAGTCAAGACTCTGGTCAGGCTCTGCAGTCGGTCCCTCGTAGAACTTTAGCAAAGCATAGGGTAAGTCTCTTGATGGTGCCTGTTCGCACAGGGTGACCACTCCTTGGCCACAAGGGAGATTCTTCAGTCTTCTTCTTTCGTCGAATGTCGAAGGTCAAGAGTTTCTGTTCAAGTTGCAGGTTCAGGATAATCTAATTTAGCAGGGCCCAACTAGCTACTAATATACTGGGCTAGTGGGCTGGGCTACCTGCAAGGTTTGAACTGGACTATGCATGGAGCACCTTGTGTGCCCCAGGCATGTCTCATTCCTTTCAGCCCTCCCTGCCCCAATACACTAAAGTCTGTCTGGGGAGGTGCTAGCACCTCCCCAAGCAGGAAACCTATTGTCCAGGCCTCCCTGGCTGGGAGGGCTCCCAGCAGCAGGAGGTAAGACTCGTGTCTGTGGCAGCAGCATCCATTTTGTGATGCTGAGGCTTTTGTGAGAGTTAAACAGCAAAGTAGGATTTTAACAGGTCTCTCCCTCTAGAAGGGAGGAATAATATCCTCATCACCAGAAATGGTATGGGGGGTATTATTCCAAAGTGTAAGACACCTTACACGACATGTTTTGATAAAGCCAAACCATAGTTACCATAACCGTTTAATATTATAAGGTACTTTAAGAGAATATGGTAGGCTATATCATAGAACAGCTATAAGGACATGGTTCCGAAAGCTGCAGACCGGCTCAGCTCATGCTGGAGCACCATCTCACATGTTACCAAGCACTCTGCCTCCAGGATTGTTAAGGCCTGCCATAGGAGTGGCTGATAGGTACACATGTGTCTATATATAAGGTAGGTATAGGAATACTACACCTAAGCAAGGGGTGATTACACGACCTTGCCCCAGCTGAGTGATCAGCCAGTTGTGTCTGATTGGAAGGCCAGACCAGGGGTGGCATAATACATGCTGCAGCCCCTGGGAGGCCTAGGGTACACCTATGCCCTGGGTACCTAGGGTACACTGTACAGGGTCCAATAAGGTGATCCTTACCAATTGGGTATGTACCTAGGGTACATGGAGTCCATTTTAAAGAGAGAGCAGACAGCCTGAGACCCTGAATGGCAGGATCTCAGGCCAACTAAGTCGAAAAACCAGCTAGACACTAGGCAAAAAGTTGGGGGTAACCATAGTCAGATATCCACCTTCCTACAGAGCTACGTAAAGGTTTGGTTGTGACAGAAAGGGGTCTGTTAGGAGCAAGTAGATAGTAGAGCTGGTGCTTTGTATGAGCAGGGAATGTGTGTCTGGATGGATTAAAGTTATGTATAATGTGGTGTTGTGTTGGTGATGTGTGGATTTGTATAGGACAGGGTGGTGTTTTGTGGGAGAGTGAAGGTGGCATTGTGTGGCAGGTGGGGTAGAGGGGTGTATATGTGTGGGTTGTGGTCTTTTGAGACAATGCAGTATGGCTACGGTTTGTTTGTAGTACTTAAGTCGAGTGAATTTACTGTGAGTCTGTTAATATATTTGGGGATGGGTTAAGGTTGGTGCTGGTGAATGGAAAAAAGGGCAGCATTTCTGGCCCTAGGCCTGACCTGGCCCAAACAGACAACTGCTCTTGTCCTCTCTTCCCTCCGCTTCGATGCACAGACTGAGAAGCCTTGAGCCCTAAGCTTAAATAGCCCTAGTGGTCAGGTGACACCTTCGACCAATGGGAAGCCTAGCCCTAACCAATCAGAACACTAGCCTTAAGCTCTAGGACTAATATGAGACCAGGTCCTTACGACCAATCACAGCCCTAGTACTAGCAACCAATCAGAACCCCAAGCCCAATAGAAAACCTAGCCTTAGGAACCAATCAGAATCCCAAACCTATCAGCAAATCAGAACCCTAAGTCCAATAGAAAACTTAGCCTCGGAAGCTAATCAGAATCCTAAGTCGAATAGGAACCCTTGGATTTAGGAACCAGTTAGTGCACAGATTTAACAACAAATAGGAAACTTATATAAGGGGCATGTGACCTTAAGCACAGGCTTATGGCCCGGGGGCAGGAAAGTTGCACAAGAAGACCAGAATCTCCTTTGAGAGTGCAGGCTCAATCCACACTTTGTATGTCCAGGTTTTAACCCTGAAGGTAAGGCCCAAATCTAAGCCACTTAATATACTGCTACCTGATAGAGACATCTAGCTGCAGATTCCTTACCTTAGAATATCCGAGGTGTCAGGCTGAATTCGGAAGACTTTTGCTTAAGCAATACCCTTATGCGCCGGTAGGTGGCATCTTTTGGCTCTGCGTGAAGTCACCCGCGTCACCTATATAGGCACCACCTCAGGCACTAACATCTGTTCTTTTCTTTCCATGCCAGCTAGCGCAAATCCGTGAAGAGAGCTACCCTCTGTCACTTTTTTACAGGGTTTTTTCAACGTTTTGTCCATGCTTTTTGGTATGTAGGTTTTTTCTCAATGTCGAAGAGGACTTCTGGATTTAAACTGTGTGGTGCCTGCCATCGTGCCATGTCAGTGACGGATCCACTTAATTTGTCTCTGGTGCCTGGGGCGTGACCAAGACTCAAAATAATACTCTGACTGCCAGGCCATGGCTCTGAAGGCTTTGAGGGAGCGGTCCCTAAAGCTGATTGCAGCCCGGCGTTTAGCTCCACTCTGTTTGCCCTGTAGGTCTTGTTCCCAGTCGAGAGGAAGGTCAGGGCATCACTCTGGAGTCCTCGCCCTCCCACTCAAAGGTGCCAGGTCAGTCAGGTAAGAGGCATAAGAAGCCCAAGAAGTCGAAGTGATCTTCGACTTTTCCATGTCTGTGCTGTGAGATGATGGAGGAGTCCATACACCCTCGTTCTGCAGAACCTACACCTGGGTCGGCTCCACGTTTTCCTGTCTTTCCAGGAGCCGGAGCGACCCCTGCCCAGCTTAAAGAATTCTATGACGCCATGTGCCTTATATTTGTGCGACCTGGTCCTCCCCTGCACGCATTCGGGCTCCGAAGGCTCAGAGGGGGATCCATTGGGTTTGGCGCAGGCAGCTCCGGCGCAGATGACCCCCCAATAGATCCAGTAGCAGATCCGTTCCAGCACAAGTCATGCCTCTTTGACCTTACCCGGCCTATGTGCGGAAACTTCCGATGCCGCCGCCAGCCCCATTCATATCCCCGATCACCCAGAGCTGGATCTGCACCTATCGATGCAGATTCTGGCGTCTATGGCAGCCTTGGGTCCAAAGTCTGTTCTTGGTCCTTATTTTGACGGACTAGGAATGGAGGAAGATCAGGCGGGTTGCTGGACCCTTTTTCAAGACGAGCTTGAGCGCAAGATGGACTACTATGAGGAATTGGGCGAGGCCAGTGGACTGGATACCTCTCCAGATTCTGGCCTGCTTTCTCCCCCTACTGTGGCTATGGAGGATGGAAGTTCTTGTGCTGTGGTGGTGAGAAGGCAAAAGACACACAATTGATGGACGGAATGCAGAACAAATCAAAACATTCACCCCCAGTCAAGAGATCTGGGTTAAATCCATCATTCTTTTGCTCACCACGCCACCCCAGTTTAGACCTGGCCATATGCAAATAAGTCTTGACCCTGTGCCTCATGGGAACAGTCCAGCCCGAATTGCCAAGCCAGGTCCTCCCTGGACCGGAAACAAGCATCCTAGGACCGGTTTCGGGGTTTCACCCCTCTTCAGCCAGGATAGCTTGATTCCAGTCGCACAGTGAGCATGGGACCCACGTCTCTCCATGCCACTGGAATCAAGCTATCCTGGCTGAAGAGGGGTGAAACCCCTAAACCGGTCCTAGGATGCTTGTTTCCAGTCCAGGGAGGACCTGGCCTGGCAGTTCGGGCTGGACTGTTACCATGAGGCACAGGGTAAAGACTGATATGCATATGGCTGGGTTCAAACTGGAATGGCATGGTGAGCAAAAAAACGATGGATTTAGGCCCAGATCTCTGTACTCGGGTGAATGTATGACATTTTTCTGCATTCTGTCCATCAACTGTTGTTTTTGCATTTGTCACCCCGAGTGGGACGGGTATGCCCCGACGTGGGTCCCTTGCTCTCCATGCCACTGGAATTAAGCTATCCTGGCTGAAGAAGGGTGAAACCCCGAAACCGGTCCTAGGATGCTTGTTTCCAGTCCACGTAGGACCTGGCTTGGCAATTCGGGCTGGACTGTTCCCATGAGGCACAGGGTCAAGACTGATTTGCATATGACTGGGTTCAATCTGGAATGGCATGGTGAGGAAAAAAACGATGGATTTAGGCCCAGATCTCTGTACTGGGGTGAATGTATGACATTGTTCTCCATTCTGTCCATCAACTGTTGTTTTTGCAATGGTGGTGAGAAGGGCAGCTTAGGTTCCTGGTCTTTCAGCTCCCTTCGGGTGAAGTCATGACTAACATCCTGAGAAACGTCCTGCAGCAGAATGTCTTCTGCCCTGACCCTCTCCTGCCTTTCAACGAGGCCCTAACTGATGTCCCTCTGGGAACCTGGTCCAAGCCCAGCACAGGGGCTTCTGTGAATAGGAAAGCCGCCCGTCGCTAGAGCCCTGCACCGGGCGACCCAAATTTCCTCACCAACCCCCCTACTCCACAAGGTGCGTTCCCTTCCGCAAGAGGCGGGATAGTTGGGGTAGGAATATTTATTTCTTCCTCCAGCCTTTTCATGCAGTCAGTGAACACTACATGCCTATTGGGCCACTATGCCCACGCCTTGTGGGAAACGGTTGTGCAAGTTTTGCCACCGGTTCCGGAGGAAGCCCGGGCCATTCTCTCCCAAGCAGTATCAGGCGGGAGAGGTGAAGGAAGCTTCACCATTCATTGTGGGCTTGACTCCACTGACTTGCTGGACAGGGCAATTGTATCGACTGTGGCTGTTCGAAGCCATGCCTGGCTGAGAACTTCTAGCTTTTCTGGGGATGTCCTGGCTTCCCTTATGGACGCACCATTTGATGGAACCCATCTCTTGGAGGACCAGGTTGACATGCCTATGAGATTTAAGGGCTCGCAGGCCATGGGCAAGTCCTTTGGCCTTTCGGTGACCACCCTTCTGCTTTTCGCCCCTATCATAGCCACTCATGAGGCTGTTCAGAGATGGGTTTGACAGGTTAAAAGGTCGGTTTGTCAGATTAAAATAGAAGGAAAAGCAATAGAAGAATCATTGGAAGAGAGAGCGCAGGCTTTCACAGTATACCTTGAGTAACAATACCAGCCCAGGTCTGGATGCTCCATCGGAGAGATGATAACATTTGTGGGAGACGTCCCAACTCCTAGTCTATCCCAAGAATACAGAGTATTATAATCCAAAAATTAATGTGGAAGATGTCCCATCTCCTGCTCTATCCCAAGAAGATAGAGTACTATAATCCAAAAATTGAAAAGTAGAAGAATGCACAGAGGGGATTAAGCATCTTAAAAGCAGAAGAACCCCAGTGCCCAGCAGTTTACCGCTCGCGTTCAAGTTCCTGGTTGGACCACTCAAACATATGCTGTATGAGGCCTGGAGATAGGGAAGCTTACGAGGGGACCGCAGAACAGTTACTATCCTACTCTTTCATAAAGGTAAACAACCAGAGGAGTGTGCCTGTACAGACCAATGTCATTGCTCAGTGGCAGAAGTATTGGCCAATCGCCTCTGCCATGTGTTTGATAAATTCATAGCAGTGGAACAGTTGTGATTTATGCCACACAGGTTCCCATGCCATATCTCCAGATTCCTATATGTACCCCTGGCAAAGCTGAACGGAATACAAGAGCAGGAGGTACTGCTGGCCTTAAATGCCAAAAGGGTATTTGACTCACTGGAGTGGCTGTAAATAATGGCTGTCTTAAGAAAATTGGGCTTTGGCTCTGAACACATGTCCTGGATAAAGCTGTTGTATAATATACTGATAGTCTGGATCAACAGACTCACACTCAGGAGAATTTGTTCTTTGCTTTGGAGCCTCAGGTGAACTGGGTGAGAGGGGACGCTTTGATCCGGGACCTAGACTGGGAGAATATCATCTCCCTCTATGCTGATGATCTGCTTGTATATTGGCGGCCCCTGAATGTTCTACTCCCCGAATTCTTGGGATGTTAGACTGATTTGGGGAGCACTCAGTGTGCACAAAACTGCGTTTTCCTTAACACCCTAGCAGCCTCTGACAACTGGGAAAGTCCACTGCAATGGACTCAAAAAAGAGTTCAGCCATCTGTGGGGGTACATAACAAAAGACCCTAATGAATTTATGTGACACAACCTAGGGAGAATTTCGGACATTAGGCGCACCTCCCATTTTTTTTAATGGGAAGGGCTGCCATCAGCAAAATGCTGTCACTACCTACATCATGTATATGCTGCAGAACGCACTGTACGCAGCCCCAGATGACTTCTTTTTAAAAGTGGACAGTGTCACACAGTCCCTGCTGTGGGATGGGGTGCCCCCAGGATTGCACTGGCAGATTTGTCAAGGAGCCCATAAGAGGATGGCATCTCACTGCCAGACCTAAAATCCTTGCCACACAGCAAGAGCCTTCAGAACAGGCAGATAAGGAAAGTCATGGAGTCAAGAGGATATTTAAGGAAGGTATATAGTAGGGGCCTTACATGCAAGCAACTCACTCCAACAGTAAGCACCGAGAGCTACTCAGAAGACTGGGTGGAGGGGTAGGCTAACTCTGGAAACTCCTTGGTGGGATTCCGGCATCCTCGCTGACCTGAAAAACCCTAAGACCCTTATGAAATGGGGTCTTTTGGTGAATATCCAAATTGGGGACATATAGGGAGCACAGGGAATGCTATCATGTGAGGAGCTCGAAAAACAATTTGAAATGGCAGATAGCAAGTATTTTAGATATCTGCAGGTAGAACATGTGCTGACTAAATGCAGTGAACAACTCCGGATATTGCAGACAAGTCACCTTTGGTATACAGAGTGCTGGTGGCACGATTACACAAATGCGCCATCTCGCAAGTATATAAGACACTCTTAAATAATAGAACCCTCTGGATAGCCTCAAAAACAGATGGAATTTGGATCTTGGCATCCTAGAGGCGGTAGGCTGGGGGAAGGTGAATAAAAACCCAGGGGAAGGTGCAGTCAGAGCAGGATCTAGACTAATACAACTCTAAATATTACCCTGTGCGTATTCTACATTGTTCAAATTGAGGACAGACAAATGATAGATGCCTAACTAGAACTATGTTGTAACTAGACAGGTACACTAGTTTGCACACTGTGGAACTAGCCACAGGGCCAGCAATTTTGAGCAGAAGTGGGCAGGCAGGTTTTAACGGTTAGGTGGGAAAAATAGACCTTAACCCGCACCTAGAAATTATGGGGAGCTGGGGAGACCCAGTGTTATCCAGATATACACCAATATTCTGTAACGTTGTGTTGATGGTGGCAAGAAGAGACACAGTCGTACTTTGGGGGAGTAGCTCCTCTCCTCTGATGGAGCAATGAATCACAAGCAGAGGTTAATGTATGAAAGTGAAAGAAACGGTGTACTAGGCACGAGGTTCCCTCCAGAAATGTTGTTTGGATCAGAAACAGCTCATTCACAATAAGGAGCTTTAGAGGGAAAAATTAAAGCCAGATCACCCTCCACCCATAAATCAATTAAACAGAAATCTGGCCTTTTTGTGCAACATCCACTTTTTCACATAGGACTGGTGTTGGGGGGGTGTCCACCTCAACCCAGCAGCTGGTCTCGACACTTTCACGGTCTATTCCAGTCCTAATTACCCAATGTCTAAATTTTGCTTAAAAAATGAGTCAGATCACTCAGCACATACATATCCTAAACCAAGGCCGGTATATGTAACTCATGAAAAAATGTGTAAAGAGGTGAGAAAGTACCTCCCGTGCGCTACACCAGAGGAGCTACTGGCAGGTTCTCACCAGATTGCCCACGTTTTTCATCATTGGTAGCTTTCTCACCTATAGAAAAGAAATTGTGTCCAGTAAAAAATATAGAAAATAGAAATAAAGAGGTGAAAGTAGTGATAAATATATCTGAGGGAAGAACCTTTGATATATAGGAGACCGTGTATCCTGAAGTTAAAATTGAGTTAAGACTCAAATGTATGGCTTGACCCTCTTTAATCAGAATAGTGAGCTTACTCAATAATAAAAAAAACTCAGCATATTGCGGACCATTTCAAAGTGGGCCAACATGTTTCATGGCCTGTACTTCGTTGTGGCAATTTCGTCAGGGCTCGAGGTCGGCAATCACCTCACTGGACATTTGACTTTATGCATGGAGTGACTGACAAACAAATCAAATGTGTTTTAATTTAAAAACCACCAACCAGTTGCGACATCCTTCAATGCAGGTGCTGATATGTACCAAGTCACAGACTGAGTCCATGACCCAGATACTGTTAATTTTTTTAAAAAGGTATATTTACCAGGTGGCAGCCATGGGTCCACGTCCCAGCTCCCACCATGCCAATGGGGTGTACTTTATACACTCAAACCCTCATTTTACAGCACCTCCGATGCTTTGAATGTACCTGTGGAGATATACGTGCCATCTTATTATGTCAAAAAAAAAGGGGGGGGAGAAAACATCGTCCCAACATTGTTCATAGGTCTATGTAACATGCTCCCACCACTAATACACCATATTCATTTAGTAATCTCAGAATCCGGGCACCATTCGTCTCTCTACTCAACTCCTCGGTCTATGTGCAAAGTCCTCCGTTTTAGCACAACCTGTTTCTCCGTCAAGGAATGAGACGAACATTATCACTCATATCCTATTAGAATTGTAGAGTATCACAAATGTCTCTCCTCTGCCACATTTACTTCTTTTTAAAGAAATCCAATTCCACTGGGAACCACTAATGTCACACGACACACAGTGTGTGAAATGCCGTATCAATCTGTATTTCAGTTACACGCACTCATACCCTTACCGCATCCGCGCGTCTCTCAAGCGTTGTCTAATTCTGGCGTGTGGACGCGGGAAGGATTCTGTTATTTAAAACGCCTCTACCGGAAGGGGACACATCACGTGACTGCCCTTCGGTCCATTCGAATATTCAGAGAAACACGGGCGCCATCTTTACATGTGGGCTTGTTGCAGTGCTTTAGATGCTTCAGTAACAGAACAAGAAAGGAAGCTGAACAAGTAGGGTGGAGTACTGGAGGCGAGGGTAGGTAAGGGTATACTGTGATAAATGCTGGTAGTGGTTGCTGAAAATATTGTTCCTGTACCTGTTATCGCAATATATTATTGATGCTGATAGAAAGATATTATTGGCCTTGAAAGTGTGCGTATTGCCGATTTGTATTTTTCATTTTGTCAACTCAAAAAAAAACCAATGAAAACATTAAAAAACAATATATGCAGAAAAGGGAATGCTGATATGAAAGTGACTCAGGCATGGGATATCAGTCATTTGGGATTTATAAAGCGCATGGCTACTTGGAGAGTGTCCCGGCGCTAAGAACATAATCGACAAATGAAGCCCAACCAAATTAATGGAAGACCAATTGGAATAGCCATGTTCTAAGATTACGCCTGAAGCAGTGGTATATGATGGTACAAGAATTGGCAAGCAGGAATAATAACAGACCTCCATGATGTATGTAAGAAGATGCGCTATACTATGAAAACTTCCAGAGCTACAGTATCACAAAGGAATTAGGATAGCCTGGTGGTATACTAATATACTATAAACAAAACAGGGTACAAAGTTCCTCTGGTACATAGAAGAGATTATTCAAGAAAGTGAGTGTGAGAACGTCAATCCTTTATTCAGACCCGGGAGTGGCCGGGGAGTGAATTGGGAAATTCCCTTGGTTGAACTAGAGCTCTCACACACCCAGCAAGCTGGGTGTCATGCTTCATCATATGAGCTCTGCCCCTCGTCAAGACGGCGCTGCAATCCTTGACGGGCACCCGAACCGGGGCTCTTTATCGGGGATCTTCTGTTCCTGCCGGTTGGTGCTTGGGGGTGAGGGGCCTAGTGTGTGTAGATGTGTGACGGAGTGAGTTTAAAACGGGTCAGTTAGTCCTTATCAGTATTTATTCAGAAGGTAAACTACCCGATTAAAATGGTGTAGAGTGGCTGTGTACTAGAGAAGGTGTCTAGTCATGAAGCTCTACTCTAAAGATCAACATGTTTCATGCCTCATGTGTCAGGGGGATCTAGGCACTTCTTCAGGATCAAAGCAACTATCTACACTACGTGGTAAGGTGCATTCTAACTACCACGTCTTCAGGTTCGTTACCTGCGGAAAGAGGCGAGGATAAGTGAAAACACCAGATATAAAAATTATCTAATGATATCTCTTCTTAATATTAACAAGGGTTATAGTGGAGAAGTGAAAAGAACACGCTATTAGAGTAACAAGTGCTCGTAGGTAAGTCCACTCTTAATTATTGTAGCGTACGGTACCTATTTGGACCAAGTGTGCAGTCTAAAGAATATAAAATTGTGAAGTTAAAAACTAACTGGTGAGTAATATTTCAACACTCATGGTCAAAGGGAATAGCGACAGCGAACTCACCTAGTGGGTTGCTAGAGATTGCTAGCCACAGTCCTGGCGGTGGCTAGAGGACACCAGTAGGGTCCTGTAAGAATAAAAACGTCAGAGAAAAAGAGGGGGGGGGGGGGGGGGGTTAGAAGGACCTGGTAGGTAACGCGGGTAAAATAGGCAAATGGCCAAACCAAAACTATTAATAGTAATAGTAAGGTGATGAGAAGCGCCACTGGGGTACTAGGTAGAGACTCAACAGTGGTATATGATGGTACAAGAATTGGCAAGCAGGAATAATAACAGACCTCCATGATGTATGGAAGAAGATGCGCTATACTATGAAAACTTCCAGAGCTACAGTATCACAAAGGAATTAGGATAGCCTGGTGGTATACTAATATACTATAAACAAAACAGGGTACAAAGTTCCTCTGGTACATAGAAGAGATTATTCAAGAAAGTGAGTGTGGAGGAGGAGCCTAGCGCGCACCCAAGATGGCCGCGTAGGTGCGAGGCTCCCGAGGACCTCCGCGACCTCCTGCATAAATCCTGACCGAATCCTGTCCTAGATGAGGGGACTGTGTTTCTGAACCCGAGCTGAGGTGACGCCCGTTTTCCGTTTTCAATTCGGACCTCGGACACCGGCGGGAGCACCGATTAAGGTTTGCGGCCTTCTCCACGCCGGCCCCCCGTACTGGAGTTGTGGGGCGATCCGACGACAAAGTGAATAACAGCGGCGGGCAAGGCTGGGCGGCTCGCGCACCCCGCACTTTCACTTTCGCTTTTGCGCCCTCCTTGCTGCCAGGCGAGGTTGGGTTGCGAAGCGGTGTGCGGTGGTGTGGCCTCGTTGGGGTGCCCTGCCGGCCCGCCGGCTGCGGTCCGTCCTGCGGAGCGGTTGTCGCCCCCCCCCCGGAGCCCTTGAACGGGATTGTCTACCCCCTTTTTGAGGAGATTGGCTCGATTTGGGACCGCGACCATGGCCACAAAACAAGATGGCGACCGGGCTAAGGTGAAGTCGACCCGTCGTGGCGCGGCCCATCAATCCAACAATATGGACCGCTATACCCTCCAGAAGGGATCTCCAGAGGTGCTGCGTAGATCCCCTACGGGCCCGACTGACGCTCCTGCTCTGCCCACGGACCTGACCCTCCGAGATGTCATGGGCGCCATCGCCGAGATGAAGGCCTCGGTGGACCAGCGCTTTGACACTCTGGCGCAGAAGATCGACTCGGTCCTCCTGGACGTGGGCCTCGTGAGAGCCGATCTTTCAAAAACAAATGACCGGGTCGATTCTTTGGCCCACTCTACTTCGGGCCTCACATCCGACGTGGCGGCCCTCCAACAGGAGGTGCGCAGGCTTGGCCAGGCGAGCGCCCTGATGCATCGTCGACTGGAGGATTCCGAGGGTCGGGCCCGGAGGAATAATGTCCGCATTATCGGGGTGCCGGAGGGACGCGAGGCAGAGGCAGCGGATCTGTTCGTGGAGGAATTGGTCCTCACCCATCTCCAGCCTCGGGGGCTGAGTAAATTTTTTGCAGTGGAACGTGCCCACAGGGTCCCCGGGGGTAGGCCTAAGGTCGGAGCCCCTCCGAGGCCTCTCATCGCCCGGATTTTCAATTTTCGGGACAGGGACGCTATCCTGCAGACCTCCAGGCTACAAGGGCCGGTCAGACTTGACAATATGGATATCAATTTCTATCCTGACTTTACTCCGGCGGTCCAAAAGCAGCGCCTGAGTTTTCTCGGTGTCAAACGTCGCCTACGGGACCTGAATATCAAATATGCGATGCTTTTTCCGGCTAAGCTGAGGGTGGAGGTGGATGGCCGCACGCACTTTTTTGATCGTCCCGAGGCGGCCGGGGACTGGCTGGACACTCTGCCCGGAGATCGGGGCCGGGGAGGTGGGGGGGAGCGGTTGGTGGGGAGGGCCCGCCGGATCAGGACTGAGGGACTAATGGTAGGCCTTGCTCTGGACTGTGTTATTGTCACCATTGACTGTTAGGGTAAGTTCCCCTCCTGCGGAGGTCGTGTGGGGTCTCTTGGGGGATCTCCCTCCTCCTCTGGGGGACTAGTTAGTTTTCTTTCCATGGGGCGACAGGCACACTGCACTTTGGGGGGGCTATTTGGGCTCATGCAGGGGTGCAGGGTGGGGGGAGTTCTGTTGGGATGGGTGGGTTGGGGTGGGGTGTGGTTCGTTTCTACCGCAAGGCAAACCCTTTATTGTATTGGATTTTTTGAGATGCTCTCGGGGGGACAAATGATGGCTTCTGTATGTGATGGGGGGTAGGGACCTGACTTTGTTGTCCTGGAATGTTAACGGACTGGGTGATAGGATTAAGCGGGGTGTGGTCCTGCAATATCTGAAACGGATTTCGCCTGATGTGGTCTTTTTGCAGGAGACACACCTCATTGGTAACTCCTATTGTGCCATGAATAGACGTGGTTATCGTTTGGTGGCCCACTCGGGCTTCACATCGGGCTCGTGAGGGGTGGGCATTATGGTCAAGACCTCGCTCCCGCTAGAAATAGACGAGGTGCGCCATGATGAGAGGGGACGCTACACTGTCTTGGTGGGGAGAATGGAGGGCAAGGTAGTCGTCTTTGTCTCAGTGTACGTCCCACCGGGGTTACAGTCCACCACCTTTGCGGACCTGGGACGCCTCCTGCTTGACCTTCCGGGGGGGCTTCTGGTGGTTGGGGGGACTTCAACGCGGTGGCTTCAGGGACTCTGGATCGCTATCCCCCTAGGGACCTCCCCCGGGCACAAGCGTGGCTGTCGGGCCTTTTGGACACGCTGGGATTGGTGGACTGCTGGCGTCTAAAGCATCCCACTCAGCTGCAGTACACCTTCCATTCGGGGGCCCATGGTAGCCTTTCGCGGCTTGATTATGTCCTTGTCCCAGCGGCCTATGCCGGGAGAGTGGGGGAGGTGCGCCACCTGGCGCGGGGTATTTCAGATCATTCCCCACTCCTGTTGCACTTTGATGTCATCCCGAGGGGGGAGGGCAGGGTAGCTCCAATCAATGCCTGGTATCTGCGCGACCCCACTATTCGTGCTGACTTGATTAAATCCTTGCAACGGTACTTTGAGGAGAATGTGGGGTCTGTCCCGTCTGCCATTTCCCTGTGGGAGGCTTTCAAGACTGTGCTTAGAGGGGAGGCCCTCTCCCTTATTTCCCATGCCCGGAGGCGCGCACAGGAGGAGGTGACCCGAGTGGAGGCCGAAATCACTGAACTGGAGGGTGGTCTGGGGAGTGGGGTGACTGACGCTGCGCTGCACGTTCTACACCTTAAGCAGGCGGCCTATAGGTCCCTCGTCACAGAGGCGGCCAGGGGCCTCAGCAGAGAGCAACAGGGGCGATTGTATGATGTGGGTGATAAGGCTGGTAAGTTGATTGCGTGGTTGGATAAGAAGGAGAGAGCTAGTCGTGTGGTCCCGCTGATTGGAAGAATGGATGGTGTACGTGTCACTGAGCCGGAAGGCATTGTCTCCTGCTTCGCGGATTATTTCCGCGAGGTATATTCCCCGGTTTCTCCCTGCCCGGAGGAGGACTCCCATGCCCTGCTGCGTGACATCGCGCTGCCCTCCCTCTCAATGGAGGACAGGGAATTGATGGATGCCGCCCCCACCTCGGACGAAATTGCCCTTGCCATCCGCTCGGTCGCTTCTGGCAAGGCCATGGGCCCGAACGGCATTCCTATCGAGCTGTATAAATTGCGACCGGACGTACTGGCACCCCACCTCCGCGCTATGTTCCTTGCGGCTCACTCGCGGGGCTCCCTCCCGCCGGACCAGCGTCTGGCTACCATCGTGGTTATCCACAAGGAGGGCAGACCGCGGGACCGGGTTACATCCTACCGGCCTATCTCGCTCTTAAACGCGGAGCCTAAAATCCTCGCCAAGGTGCTCGCTAACCGGCTGGTCGGCGTGGTGGGCGACTTGGTCCACCAAGACCAGTCCGGCTTCATTCCCCATCGCAATACGGCCCTTAATCTGCGGCGCTTGCACGGGGTGCTCGCGCGTGTTCCGTTCGTGCGGGAGCCGGCCATCTTGGCGTCCCTGGACGCCACCATGGCGTTCGACACGCTCGAGTGGCCCTACATCTGGGCGATGTTGGCGAAATTCGGATTTGGCCCGGGATTCATCAGTTGGGTCAAATTGTTGTACTCGGACCCATTGGCACAGGTGGTGGTGAATGGTCGAGTCTCGGCCCCATTCGTGCTGGGACGGGGCACGCGACAGGGTTGTCCCCTGTCGCCGCTCCTTTTTGCATTGGCCCTGGAACCCCTGGCGGAGTGGCTGCGGTGGCACCCTTCTATCCGAGGTCTCCGTTGGACCCCCGAGTATGAGGACCGCGTGTCCCTCTACGCTGACGATATCCTTTTGTACCTAGCCTCCCCGCGCAAATCACTGATTGTCCTGGTCGATGTTCTGCGCTCCTTTGGCCGTAATTCTGGCCTTGTCATCAACTGGGCTAAATCCTGTGTCTATGTGCTTTCCGGGGAGGCTCCTGTCCTCCCTCGGGGCTGTCCGATCTAGATTGCCTCGCAGGGATTTCGATACCTGGGGGTCTATATCACGCTGGACCCGGTGGCCCGCTACGAGCGAAACTTGCTTCCCCCCCTCCAGCGCTTGAAGGAGGACGTCGCGCGCTGGCGGCGCTTGCCGCTTTCGCCGCTCGGCCGGGCGGCATTGTTCAAGATGATGTCATTGCCGCGCTTTTTGTACGCTCTCCAGAACACTATGGACTTGGTCCCGGCGCGCTACTTCCGTGAGGTGGAAAGCTTACAGCGCCGTCTGTTTTGGGACGGGAGGCCGCGTATAGCCCTGGCAAAATTGACGCTTCCTTGGTATGACGGAGGGATTGCCCTCCCGGATATTAAGCGGTATTACTGGGCCTCCCAGTTAGCTGCAATTAATCACGGCCTCTATGGGCCCGCCCTAAACCCGGCATTTGAAATGGACAAAATGCTCCTGCCCGGTGGCGACTACAATCGAGCGCTCTACACTAGCGTGCCCGATTCCCGCTTGACGGGACCCACGCGTGTCATGGTGCGAGTATGGCACGCGGCTAATGCAGCTATGGGATGGAAGGACCGTTTGACCCGGGCGTCACCGTTGTATGCGTCGGAGAGGCTTGGCTCTTTGTGGACCTCGAAGGGCTTCGAGAGGTGGGACATGATAGGCATCAGTACAGTGGGAGATCTCTGGACGAGGGGAGGATTCAAGACATTCGAGACGCTGCAGGCGGAGTTTCAGCTGCAGGGCAGTGAATACTTTCGCTACCTGCAGGTCCGTCACGCACTGGGTTCCGTCTTCCCAGACGTGGCCTCCATCCCGGAGTCCTCCCCCCTGGAGGATAGAGTGCTAGATGGTCACGTTCCGGACAGCACGATCTCCCTCATTTATAAGAAATTGATAAATGACCGCTCGGGCTTACTGACTGGCCTCCGCGAGGCTTGGGTTGCCGATGGGCTGGAGTTGGACGACGAGGACTGGATTTCCGCGGTGGCCTCTCCGAAGGAGGTGGCCATCCCGGCTCGCCTTCGCTTCGTCCAGCTTAAGATACTCCACCGGGTGTATATGACGGGGCCAAGGCTTCAACGTATGGGCTATGCTGAGGATGGATTGTGTAAGCATGGGTGTGGTGCTTTGGCGACTTTTTTACACATTCTGTGGGAATGTCCGAGGGTGGAGCGATTCTGGCGTGGTGTGCATGAGGTCCTGCGAGCGGTTACACATGTCGCGCTGTTGCCTGAAGCGAGGAGATGCCTGCTGAATGTGTGGGAACCGACTGATTACTCGGTTCCGCAGACGCGATGGGTGACTCTGGGATATATGATAGCTAAACGTGACATTGCTCAGCTGTGGGGATCTCAGAGACCCCCGGCGGTGTCGGCTTGGAAAGAACATATGGATTGGTGCATGTTCCGAGAAAAGGTGGTATACGTGGCGCGGGGTAAGCCTGGGGCATGGGTGAAGATATGGGGCCCCTGGAACGCTTACCGCGGGGGTATTTGCGAGCCACCGTTGTTGCCTCCCGCTTCACCAGCTCCATCCCCATAGTTGACCCCCTCCCTCAGCCCTGGGCACATTGTTCTCCCAGTCCTGGATCAGTTTCCCTCCCCCCCTCTGGATTTCTTTAGATGGTTGGGGTTCCCCACTTGAGGGGCACATGTCGTCATTTTTGATCGTGGGTTGCCTTGCGGGTGTGGTTTTATGTTGTTGTGTTGTAGAAAACGAAACCGTATTGTGGGTTCAGAGTTATGTGGCCCACGTTGTTGATACCTCCTCCTTTATCGTCTATGCAAAGCCAAGTGCCTTATCGTATGTATGTCATGTGCTTTTGTCACTTTAGCGGCCGGCCGGAAGGTTGTAGGCCCATACTTGTATATATTTGAGATTGCAATAAACGGTTTCAAAAAAAAAAAAAAAAAAAAAAGAAAGTGAGTGTGAGAACGTCAATCCTTTATTCAGACCCGGGAGTGGCCGGGGAGTGAATTGGGAAATTCCCTTGGTTGAACTAGAGCTCTCACACACCCAGCAAGCTGGGTGTCATGCTTCATCATATGAGCTCTGCCCCTCGTCAAGACGGCGCTGCAATCCTTGACGGGCACCCGAACCGGGGCTCTTTATCGGGGATCTTCTGTTCCTGCCGGTTGGTGCTTGGGGGTGAGGGGCCTAGTGTGTGTAGATGTGTGACGGAGTGAGTTTAAAACGGGTCAGTTAGTCCTTATCAGTATTTATTCAGAAGGTAAACTACCCGATTAAAATGGTGTAGAGTGGCTGTGTACTAGAGAAGGTGTCTAGTCATGAAGCTCTACTCTAAAGATCATCATGTTTCATGCCTCATGTGTCAGGGGGATCTAGGCACTTCTTCAGGATCAAAGCAACTATCTACACTACGTGGTAAGGTGCATTCTAACTACCACGTCTTCAGGTTCGTTACCTGCGGAAAGAGGCGAGGATAAGTGAAAACACCAGATATAAAAATTATCTAATGATATCTCTTCTTAATATTAACAAGGGTTATAGTGGAGAAGTGAAAAGAACACGCTATTAGAGTAACAAGTGCTCGTAGGTAAGTCCACTCTTAATTATTGTAGCGTACGGTACCTATTTGGACCAAGTGTGCAGTCTAAAGAATATAAAATTGTGAAGTTAAAAACTAACTGGTGAGTAATATTTCAACACTCATGGTCAAAGGGAATAGCGACAGCGAACTCACCTAGTGGGTTGCTAGAGATTGCTAGCCACAGTCCTGGCGGTGGCTAGAGGACACCAGTAGGGTCCTGTAAGAATAAAAACGTCAGAGAAAAAGAGGGGGGGGGGGGGGTTAGAAGGACCTGGTAGGTAACGCGGGTAAAATAGGCAAATGGCCAAACCAAAACTATTAATAGTAAGGTGATGAGAAGCGCCACTGGGGTACTAGGTAGAGACTCAACCGTGTAAGGCGAGACCCACTCACACCGAACAGTGACCGGAGCCTAGAGGGTGTCAGGCGGTCTGGTCGGGGCGGAGGGTACGGCAATTTACAGGCGGAGGAGAAACTCACCAAGGGATGCCCAAGAAATGCTCTCAGGAGCGGCACAAGTAGACCGGAATCAAGAGATTGAAGATGTACTCACCCGCGTGGATTCACGCTAAGCCGCAGCACCTACCCAACACCGCCAGGAACCGGGGTGGTGACTGGGTGTGGACATCGCGGGAAGATAAACCCCATGTCTCTTGATTCGCAACGTCGAAGAACGTGTGGTGCGAGCGTAGCGCGTCACCACCGTGCTCACGTATGACGTGTCACGTGATGTCGAAAACAACTCTGGCGGACATGTTGGTAAGGGGATTTGTTGATCTCACATCGCGTTCGGTACTCTGGTCACGTGAGTACATTGTATAAGAGACTAACAGCGAAGGACACATGGATTCTTATGGTGTGGATACAGAAAGGTCAAACATCAAGGGATAGATGTATGTAATGTTCCCTATCGAACCCAGTATCGTTAGTCTTGTAAGTAGGTCTGTGTATCAGAAAAGGTCCAGGGCAAGTGATGTGGTAACAGAGAGAGGGCCAACACAAGGGGATGGCCCATTGTCCCTAAGGGTCGATAAATCATGCCAACACTAGCTAGGTCGAGGTTCGACTAGGAGTTGGGTGCTAAAGAAATTGAACTCCATGGGATATCATCATTGAGACCCTCAGTATGGCTTGATAATCTGTGTACCCATCTCTGTTCGATCCTGAACAGTGATTGTTTGGAAATATGTAGATGAGATTCCAATTCAATCCAGTGTATAGAATCAGGGGAATGCTGAGTCTCGGTGAAGTGTCTATACAGTCTAGTAGTGGCTCGTTGGCACCGTATGTTACTTCTATGTTCGGTGATGCGAATTTTAACCGGTCGCATGGTCATCCCTATATATTGTAAACCACAAGGACAGGTAATCAGATAGATACAATGTCTGGTGTTACAGTTGGTGTGTGTTTGGATGCACCACTTGAAGGTGGATCGTAATGTCACTTCCTTTGTAGTTGTCGTGTATTTGCAGGCTGTGCAGGTACCGCAGGGGTAATGTCCCTTAACAGGTGGTAGGCCCCATAGAGTGGTTTGTGCCAAATCAACATGGGTCCTAGGTCTCGTGTGGATCAGAATGTCTCGCAGACTGCAGGTTCTGGTGTATGCAAATCTAGATTTAGGTATCTGTAAGTCTCCTGTATTCAAAATGTTCCAATGTTTCAAAATGATCTTTTTGGTTGGGGCCGAGGTGGCTGTGTAGGAGGTGACACATGTAATTAAGTCTACTGGTGGTTTAGAGTGAACTTCTAGTAATGATTCCCTAGGGTTTTTTCTAGCTCTATTCATAGAATCATTGATCACTTTGGTAGGATAGCCTCTAGTCTTTAGATTGGTAGCTAGAGTAGCAGATTCTTTTCTATAGTCAGTGGTGGATGTACAATTGCGTCTAATGCGCAAGAACTGTCCAAAAGGCAGGTTATCTTTGAGAGCCTTAGGATGATGGCTCTGGTATAGGAGTAAGCTGTTACGATCAGTAGGTTTCCTATACAGACTAGTGGAGAGCTTCCCCTCAGATAGCCTAATGTTCAGATCAAGAAATGCAACATTGGTGTCTGAAACAGTGTGTGAAAATTTCAGAAAGGTGTTTTGTTGATTAATCCATCCTACAAAGGCCATACATGTATCGATGGTACCATGCCAGAAGATCAGGATGTCATCAATAAACCGTTTCCAAAGTTTCAGGTGGTGGCCGTATGGATTGTCCTAGACAAACCGAACTGCATAAGGACTATCTAAGACTTCTCCCACTATTGCCCTCGCCTGATGGGTGCCTCTCCCTGGGGGACATTCATCAGACCCTGTGCAACAATCTCGCCGAGGTATTGAACCCTGTGGCCCGGGACAGGAAAGTGAGGAGAGAAAGAGCCTCATGGTTCAATGCCAGCTGTAGGAAAGCCAAGGGAGACCTTCTCCGGGCATTTAAAAATAAGGAGGCCTCCTCGGTAATCAGGGAAAAGCGGGTTGCTTACAAGCTCCTCCTTGAAAATGCTAAAATTGACTGGGACTGGGAGAATTGGGCAGAAATGACAACTGCACTTAAAACTAGAGACCCAAGGAAATTCTGGCATATAGTCAAACATGGCTCAGTTGAGCCTGTTATGGCTATAGAGGGAAACATCGCACCTGAAGTGTGGGAGGAACATTTTTCACTGCTCTACAGTGCGGCTGGACTGGACCATCTAGGAACTCAGGCTGGGGCATTAGCTGCCCTAACCACTGACAATTATCCTGAGATGGGAGACTTTAATTTGGAGGAATTGGAAACGGCAATTACTCGCCTTTCCTCAGGAAAAGCGCCAGGTCTTGATAAGCTTCCAGGCGACCTCCTAAAGCATGAGGTTAGAATTTGGGCACCCTACCTCTTGGTATTGTTTAATGCCATCGCCCACGGTATGGCGGTCCCTCCCACTTGGCTGGGGGCGGAGATCGTGCCTATTTTTAAAAGGGGCTCACCTCTACTCCCGGCTAACTACAGACCGATCAGTCTGATAGACGTCCCTCAGAAGCTTTTTGCAAGGCTTCTGTTAGATCGTCTCTTGGACTGGATCGAAGACAGGGACATTTTGAGCCCCCTCCAGGCTGGGTTTCGGCAAAAGACTTCCACCATAGACCAGGTCTTTAGGCTGTCCCTTTTATACTGGAAAACAATACAGCTGGAGGGTGGCAGTCTCTATACTGTATTTGTGGACCTAAGGGCAGCCTTCGACCTGGTTCCACGCGGTAAGCTCTGGGAAGTGCTGGCGAAAGCCGGGGTGCCAGGTGATCTTTTGTCAATAATCATCCGCCTCCAAACCAATACCTATGCTCGAGTGAGGTGTGGTAGGCATGGCGCCCTATCAAATAAGTTTCCCGTTGACAGAGGGGTAAGACAGGGGTGTGTACTCGCACCAACCCTGTTCTGCCTCTTCGTCAACGAGGTTATTGATCACCTCAACAAGGTCCCCAATTCCGACGTCCCAAAGCTGGCGGGAAGGAGGGTCCCGGCAATTATGTTTGCGGATGACACCCTCCTTCTCTCCAAGTCGCCGATGGGAATCCAGCGTGTGTTAGATGGATTTGGGGACTTCTGTAGAGAGCACGGCTTGGAGATTAACACTCTAAAGACCAAATTTATGGCCTTCAATCCGCCACCCAGGTTCCACCGTATCCCACGCATAGGGAATAACACGCTAGAACGAGTCAGCACTTTTGAATATCTTGCTGTAACCCTAAATGAGGAATTGGGGTGGGGTCCGCATCAGGAGAAAGCAAGGCTGAAACTAGCGCAACATGTGGGTGGGATACTAAGGATGGTGGGGAAGAATAGGTCGACCCTTAAACCTATAGGTCCTCCGCTCCACATCTACAGGGTGCAAGCCAGAGGAGCCGTCATATATGGTAGCGAATTATGGGGTCATAAAGTCTTGGCTAGTCTGCCAAAAGAGGAGAACAGGTTTCTTAGGTGTCTAGTAGCCCTTCCTCCTAGTACACCCTTAGTGCCATTAAGACTTGACCTAGGCATTAGACCCCTGGAAGAAGAATTGGCACTTCGCCCTCTGATCTACTGGCGTAGATTGTGGGCTGTGCCTGAATTGATTCATTACAGACAGGGCTTGCAGGAAGTCCTTAGCCTTCCAAGATCGGGGAATATTCCCTGGTTTAAATTTGTTAGGAACAGTCTGGTGGGCCCAGGCCTTGATGCACTTTGGAACGACCCCTTGGATGCTTGCCCCAGGCTTCCCAAAAAGGTCCTAACCAAACTGTATTATAATTCTAAGGCTCCCGCATTCCAACCTTCAAAAACCCTAGGGTCTTTAACGCACCAATTCCTCTGTATTAAAAATGTCTACAGTTTTGAATTAATCCTGGACAATATTTATCCTGTATTAATTAGGAAGCTTTATCTACAATGGAGGCACGGGTCTTTGCCAATTCGTGCACTCACTAGCCATTGGTCTGTGCCGACACCCAGTACTTGCCCGGCATGCAGAGTAAGCGATGAAACTGAGCTGCACATCCTATTTTTTTGCCAGGGCTATAGTGAGGCGCGCAGAAAATGGATTATTCCCGTTTGTAGGAATTTGGGTTTTACTAGGTGTCACGAAGCCTTCAGAATTCTTAAGAGTGAAATGGCTGTTCACATTGTGTTTGCTGTGGCCAAATTTCTGGGGGCTTTCTGGCATAAGAGAAAACGGTACCTGAAAATGCTAACCTGATTAATCTTGCACTGGGTAAATTGTACATAATTCTATGCAATTAGCAGACATATCGCTGTTTTGGTGTTTTAATGTCGCAATCCTTTTAACTATTTTTTAACTACCCAATGTATGGTTTTAAATGTTTTTATATTCTCATTTTATGTACCTTTTATGGAGATTTTCTCCGAAATAAAGTTTGACTTGACTTGACTTGAAATTCTGTTAGTGAAACTGCGAATTCTACAATGATGTACAACTGTTTTGTTTTAATGTTTGAAAATTCGAAAAAGCAGATTAAAAAAAGTTTTCCATGATAAGGCAACCCAGAAGGTCTCCAACAGAATCTTAAAGCTCCCAGCTGATCTGCATCTCAAAGTTTAGCACACAAATGAACCAGACTTAGATGTCATCCATTAGTAGTTTTCTTATTCCATGCAACAAACCTCTGGCTAAGTGGGCTTTAAGGTTAGAAATTCGGTGTTTGGACACATCCGGAACCCAAGTCCAGCTTAATGTTCATCCACTGTAGCAAGCTAAGCTCTCCAAGTTGTAAGGAAATGCCTAATTTAGTTGAAGATTGGCAGTGTAGGCTGCTCCTAAGCACTCATAGATTTTAAAGAAAGGAGAACCGAGACACAGCCATCACACCCTGTCGACCATACTGAGAACACTCTTGTGTTCCCTGTAGGAGACTGCACCCCAACAATTGGAGAACACATCGCTGTGAGGCTGGGGGTACTGCTGGTCCGTTGAAGGCGCTGTGGTTCAGTTAAAGAGCCAGGTCTTGAGGTCCTTCCTGAATTGAGGCAGTGACGGTGATTGAGTTGGAGAGGGAGGATGTTCCAGGTCTTTGCTGTGAGGTAGGAGAAGCATCTTTCTCCGACCCTGTTCTTGCAGATATGTGGGACAGTAGCCTGGGCCAGTTGGGCGGAGCGGAGGTCTCTGGTGGGTGCGTAAAAGGCGGTGTGGTGCTTAAGGTACACAGGTCCTGCGTTGTGTAGGGCTTTGTAGGCGTGTGTGAGGAGTTTGAAGGTGATACTTTTATTGACTGGGAGCCAGTTGAGGTCTCTCTTTTGGCAGGTGATATGGCTGCAGCGGGGGTTGTTGAGGATAAGTCTGGCTGAATGTTCTGCAGTTTCTAGAGGAGTTTCTGGGTGATGCCGACATAGAGTGCATTGTCGTAGTCGAATCTGCTGCTGATGAGTGTGTGGGTGACAGTCTTTCTGGACTCAGTGGGGATCTACTTAAAGATCTTACAGGGCAGGCATCGTGTGGAAATACGATGATAATACAGGGTTAATCTGGCAGCTCAGCTCATGACATCTTTCTTTTTTTGGTTGCCTCTTTTCCTGGTGTCATCTTTTTCCCTTTTGATCCTTCTTGTTGGTGCTGTGGACCAAGCCGTTATCACGTGCACAACTTTATCCTCCAGTAGAACCGAAGATAACAATTTCCCCTTTCTCACATTCTAAAAAATGTGTAGGGCATCACTTTTTACAAAACACTTGGGCCGAGGATAATTTCTTAGTCCATCTGGATTGATCAGCACTATATTGCCATGCTGCTATGATCCCCAGACCAGAATCCCACATGTGCTCTTTTGCTACAAGCATTTCCTATCATGAAACTTCTCAAGGGCGTCTGAAAACTGATCTTCTTGTGTTGGTATGGATATTGACAACAGAGGTCACACCGTTTTTCGAGGAACGAGATTTGGTCCTCTCTTTTTTGTCATTTATCCTGTGGATTGGTTTTAAACTGCAGGTATCCTGATTATAAAGTTTATTGGGCTGTACTAAAGAATAGACCAATGCCACAAGAGCCCTTTATTTTTAATGTTATATTGGCAGTGGTGTAACATTAGCCCCTTAAGCCCCTGCGGTGCAGGGGGCCCGAACTCCAAGGGCCCCCCACGGCACTGTGCATGGATGGCGGGCCCCTGGCCTGGGAGCTCCTGACTGGGTCTGGTGAGAGGGAGGGCCCCTCCATGTACTTTTCAGACCGGCGTTTTATGGTGCGGGCGCCGCTTGGAATCGGTCTGTACTTCTTCGAAAACTCGTGCATGTACTGCACTGTTTCCAATGAGCACTCGTGCATGTACGGCATCCACCTTGCGGGAACGATCAGCGGTGCCATCTGTTTCCAATTATCGCGCCCGCGCTTGTTTACATTTGCCTGTCTCGCGGTCGCGTTAATTGGAAACAGATGGCGGTCGCGTTCACTTTTGCGGCCGCCAGTACACAGTTCACTGGCTGAGCCTGCGCTAACCCTCTACTTGCTGTTAAACTTGCAGCTGTCCTTCAGGGTAACGCGGGTGGCGTAAATTGATAAGTGGTGAATGCATGATGGGGCTGGGAAGTGGTAAGGCACTGCAGTAAATAGCTGAGGTGTGGCGCAGCGATAGGGAGGAGTACTCAACTGTTGGTAGCTAGGTGTGGTGCTGAGGTATTTGCGGCTGGGTCGATTTGCAGCGGGGTGAACTGCAATGGGATGCAAGGTACTTGTTAGTGAGGCTTGAGTGCATGGTTTCAGGACTGTGGTGCAGGTGTGCATTGTCCGCCTATGGTTTCTTGCTGAGACCCCCACACCCACCCCTCCCTAGATTCCTCTGCAGCTGTCACTGTCCTGCCCGCCCTTGTTTAAAGCCCCGGAGCAGAGCTGCATTGCTCTGCACTTAAGTGCCTGTCACATAATGCACGGACAACTCTCACTTCCTCCTCCCTACTTGTATGTAAGATCGGTCGTTTCCTAACCCTCTCGTCTCCGGCTCTGTCTGCTTGCTTTGTGCTACCAGGGAGACAGTGCATGGCTGTTTATGTAGCGCTGCCTCCCAGACTAAATTGCATCTAAGCGCTTACAGCTGGAACAGTTCCCTGAGACTTCTATAAAACATGCACTTTCGGGGGCGTGGCCAAGATGGCGGAGCGTTGAGACGTGTTTTCGTCGGCTCCCGCTCGCCACCCGCCCGGAGCAGCACAGCGCGGCCCGTGCTGGGCGATAACGACTTGACGGGACCTGGGATCCCTGCCTGGGGTGTCCCGGTCTCGCGGGGAGCCTTCGGCCGCGACTGACTGGCGAGGGCCGGAGCTCAGGCGGAGCCGAGGAGAACCAGCGCCGGCCTCCCCGGTGTGATGAGGCCTCGACATTGCGGTGGGCCCCGGAAGGGTCCATCGAGGCTGGCTTCATTGTTCTTCGAGGGCTCCAAAGCAACGCCCCCAACAGACAGCGCCCTCAAGGAGCCTGGGCTACATGCGCGCCGAGGGCGGACAGTCCGGGTGGAGATTTCGCCGGAGACGCGGCCCCCACGAGTCACGAAGCTCCGACGCGGCCTGTGAGGCCTGGGCAGCAATGACGGGGCTCAAGTTGCGGACCCAGCAGCCCTGAAGGGTAGCCGCGGCAGCGGTGCCGGTGCCGGCCGGTGCGGATCCCCGGTCCTCTGAGAGTGGCGGTGTTAACGCGACGGTGGCAGCAGGTACGGAGGTGCGGATGGGACCGAGAGCTGGGGCAGAGACTAGGAGGTGATACCAGCGGTGCGGGGCTGCCTTGGTACCTCGGCCCCCCCCCCCCCCCTCCCCCCTCAGACACTTGGCCCCCATAGATGTACCCCCTAGAGTGGAGCCGAACAGACACGCAGTAGCGCTCCCTTGATCGGAGGCCTTGGGGCGCAGGCGGAGCGGACGGCTCGGGCGGTGGCCCCGGGACTCCAGGTGAGCGTGGCGCAGGCCTAACATTGTGACACAGCAGTGGCCAGTTGCGGAGGGAGGGGTTTCACCAGTACCGGACTTTGGGCAGCAGGGGTGACTGGAGGCGGGCTGTGTGGGTGTATTGCGCCCCAGCACTTCACCGAACTGTGGTTGTTGGCGCTCTTCCGGAGATTGTAGCCTAGGGGTTCGGCCGTGGGAGTCGCGCGGCAGGACGGTGAGGCCTATCTGGCGGGGACGGTTGGGGCCTCCTTCCTGTGGTCGTTTGGGGCTCTGGCCTGGCCTCTGGAGTTCCTGGAGTAGCGGGGGCTTGATTGGCTGTGTCCTAGGCCGCACTTTGGGCTCAGTTAACGCGGTGCTCTGACGCTGGAGCATTGGACGGGGGTCCCCGAGGCTTGGAGCTATCGGGGCCCGCAGCGGCTCAGTGGTGTTGGCAGGGGACCCACACTCATCTAGGAGAACCCGCTTGTGCTCTCACAAACTCTCTTGCGAACTCTTCCCCCAGAAAGCATCAGCCCCCGGAGGGGCTCTGTCCTCTCTGGTTGAGCACCGAGGAGCGACCAGTAGGGGAGGGAGAGCCATGTCCAAGACCAGGCACACCAAGGTGAAACCCCTGAAGGATATTTTCGGTCGTCCCCGGGCGCCTGACACTGCGCCCCCCAAACTTCCTCCGAGCATCGGGGAGGAGCCTCTCACGAAGGCCTTCTTGGAGTCTCTGTTCCTTACTCTACGTGAAGACATCCAATCGTTAAAAACCCGATTTTGCTGCGGAAATCAAGGACTTGCGTAGGGATGTTGATGGTGTCGGAGATCGTGTAGCTACCCTTGAGGAGAAAAGCGATACGGCGGTAAACGATACAGCAATGCTTCAACAAGAGGTGATCCTCCTGCGGGACCAGAATATGGATATCCAAACACATCTGGAGGATCTGGAAAACCGGTCCCGAAGACACAACATCCAGATCCGGGGAGTCAAGCTGACCGAGGACACTAGGGACCTGTTTGTTTTCACCACGGCCCTTTTCCAGCACATCTTGGGGGACACTCCTGACACTGTCATTCTCTTGGACAGAGCCCATAGACTGGGCCCCCCCCCAGGGGTCTCAGTGCCCCTCCGGCGGACACCCTGGTGTGTGTGCAAGACATTAAAGTCAAGGAAGCCATCCTCCCAAAGGCACGAGCCCTCCATCCAATCTCCTTCCAGGGTCACACTCCTGTCCTATACCAAGACTTGGCTCTGATTAACCTACAGCGAAGGCGGCAGTTCCGTCCCGTGACGGAGCATCTTCGGCAGCAATGGATCACCTATTCGTGGGGGCATCCGTTTCGCCTCATATTTCGCCACGATAAAAGGCCGCTTACTTACTTATCAGTCCCTAGTGGCTGGGGTGTCTCTCATAGTGGGCTCTGTTTATGCCCCGAACGAGGGTCAGGACAAATTTTTCCACACCGTCCTTACTGAAGCCACAGTCAACACGGAGCGCCGCCTGTTGCTGGGAGGGGGTTTGAGTTTAGTCTTCGACAATCTGTGTGACCGCTCGGCCCAGCGGACGACTCAGGTGGGTGCTCTCTCTCAAGCAGGGTTGGCTCCCCTTGGTGATCTTGGGCTCGTTGACCTGTGGCGCTACTTTCATCCCCGTAGCCGCACTTACATGCACTTCTCAGGGGCACATAAAACGTACGCCAGGCTTGACTATTTCATTAGCTCTCTCCCACTGCAGTCGCTCGCAACGGGCTCCGAGATCCTTACTGCATCTCTTTCAGATCACTCCCCAGTTGTTGCCACCTTCCAATTCCCCCGAGCCCAGCAGCCATTGCGGCATTGGCGACTGCGCGACACGCTATTGCACTTTGCAGCTACGGTCGATCAAATCAAGGTAGCAATTGCCAACTATCTCACCCTTAACGTGAACTCCGACACGCCTCTAGCGACACCATGGACGGCCCTTAAAGCCGTCCTGCGAGGGGACTTTATAGCCATCTCGACGGCCGGTAACTTGGAGCGCAGCCGCAAACGGGCTGAGCTCACCCAGAGGGTGGCTGAATTGGAGCAAATGCACCAACGCACAGAAGCAGCTAGAGCATGGCGACGGTTGTGCGTGGAGCGGAAGCAGCTTGCGGCACTAGACCAAGATAGGGCCGAGTATGCAGCTTCTCCGATTGCGCCAGACCTTTTATGCTGGGAGCGATAAATGTGGCCGTCTGCTGGCCCATAAGCTGCGGGCGACCCGGCAACGCCAAGGGGTGCATGCTATTCGCTGGGGCCCCAGGGGTGATCTCACGTCGGACGATTGGGCGATAGCGGAAGCCTTTCGTGATTTCTATGCGACTCTTTACTCGAGCGACTCCCTGGATTCACTCCACTGCTCCGCCTATCTAGAGCCTGCTCAGACACCGTCTCTTACCCCAGCACAAGCTGACTATCTCGATAGGGATATAGGGACGGAGGAGGTCATTGCAGCAACCTCGCGCTTAAAGTTGGGCAAATCGTCGGGGCCGGATGGATACTCGACAGCCTTTTACAAACCTTTTGTGCGCAGCTGGCTCCCTTACTGAGAGACTTGTTTAATACCTTCTCCCAAGATAGCGCAATCCCTGCAGAAATGTTAGAGGCGTCCGTCGTGGTCATCCCCAAGCCTGGGAAGGACGCAACACTTTGTAGCGCGTACAGGCCGATTTCTCTACTCATGTCGATCTTAAATTATACACGACCATCCTCGCAACCCGACTTGGGCCCTACATGCCCCAACTCGTGGAGCTGGACCAGGCGGGATTCATACCACAGAGGCAGACGAGTGATAACACCAAGAGAGTCCTCCACCTCATTGAAAAGGCATCGCGTAGCGCCGGGGAATATATGTTACTGGCCGTAGACGCGGAGAAGGCCTTTGACAGGTTGGATTGGCCATATCTAGAGCACGTATTGCGGCGGTTTGACTTGGGGGAGAGGCTGCGCACACGGATCCTGAATTGTTACCATCTGCCCATGGCCACAGTCAGGGTGAATGGACAGACCTCTACCCGGTTTCCCATTAGCAGAGGTACGAGGCAGGGGTGCCCCCTCTCACCCCTCCTCTTTGCGCTATATATGGAACCGCTAGCACTTCGGATCAGGTGTCATCCCCTTATAACTGGCATCAAATTTGGCGGAGATGTCCACGCCATTAGCCTATATGCGGATGATGTTCTATTGTCTCTCACTAACCCGGTCCAGTCACTCGGAGCGCTTTTTATCGAACTTCATAGTTTTGGGCAGACCTCTAGTTTTAAAATTAATATGGAAAAGTCGACGGCACTTAATATCTCCATTACCCAGCACACGATGGCTAGTCTCCAAGAGGAACACTCGATACAGTGGGAGACCTCTACGATCCCCTACTTGGGAGTGCAATTAGGCCCCACCATTCAAGCTACAGTCACTGCTAACTACGGCCGGCTCCGCACCCACATTCGCAGTGAATTGGGTCAGTGGAAACATCACACCCTCTCTTGGCTAGGTAGAATCGCTGCCACCAAAATGACCATCCTTCCTCAAATTCTGTATCTTTTTCAGACGCTCCCTCTCCGTCCTCCTACGGGCTGGATTCAGCAAACTCAAACGGACCTGGCGCAGTTTATTTGGCAGGGCCGCAAGCCCAGATTTAAGCATGCCATAGCAATCTTGCCGCCCGAGCGGGGAGGTGTGGGAGTTCCTGACTTGCAGCTTTATTTCTACGCTACACAACTCCGCTACCTTGTGGAGTGGAGCCGCTTGGAGTCCGAGAAGCATTGGTTATTCCAGGACCAAGCGGTAGCGGCAATGACCCTGCACGGTGTCCCCTTTCTGCGTAAGGCCCACAGGCCACCGTATCTCTATGCTTCCTACATCACGGGTCCGATTTTGGAGGCGTGGGACCGTACTGCTATCACACATGCCCTGACTTCCTTTCCCTCTCCCTTAACGCCACTCTTTATCAATCCAGAATTCCAACCAGGCATGGCGCCTAAGGCCTTTACACTCTGGCGGCCCTCTCCGTGTAGATGCCTCGGGCATCTATTTGACACAGATGGCATTCTTCCCTTTCCACAGCTTCGTACAGAATATGGCCTTCCAGAGACGGAGAGGCTCCCATACGTACAGCTCAGATACTGGGTCCTGCAACCCCAAGTGAAACCTGGGGCCCAGCGTCCCCTCACTACCTTTGAGAAATGGCTTATTACTAGATCTTCAGATAAAAAGCTTATTTCCGATCTTTACAAGCACCTCCTTGCCACTAACGCACATACGTACAATGCGGGCCGGACACACTGGGAACGGGAGATCGGGAGACCACTCACTCATAAGGAATGGGATAACATCTACTATAGGGCCCGACACTCAGCACACCACGCAGGCCTTACTGAGACAATGACTAAGGTGGTTACCTACTGGTACTACATGCCGGAGTGTCTCCACCGCTTTGATCCCCGCCAGAGTGCTCTCTGTTGGAGGGGCTGTGGGGAGGTGGGCACCCTAGAACATCTACTGTGGAGTTGTGAGCACATTCAGCATTATTGGTCCCAAATACTGGACGAAATAGATACACACCTGGACACACAGCTCCCGCGTTTCCCTGCCTACATACTTCTGGGCCTGCCAAACCCGTTGATGTACCCTCTAAAATCCCGAAGGGGGCGCCTGATCGCCATTGCCCTGGGAGCGGCCACACAGAATATACTGGCGCTCCCCCTCGCCCCCACCTCACTTGGGATGGTTGCAGAGATTGTGGTTGGTGTTGGGGATGGAAAAGCTCACTCTCACTCTGGCAGGCAGAGGGTCTGAATTCCCGGAGCTCTGGTGCCGCTTCCTCACCCTCCTCATAGCTGACTTCAGGGAACTAACGTCCCCCGCTATCTTAGATTATTGCGTCTGGCAGATACGCAGATCCCACAGAAGGCCCTCCCGCGCAGATCTGCTAAACTGAGATGATCCGCTGTCGATCTCTGGTCCTCCTTCCCTATCCCGTGGGGTTTTTAGTTGATGGACGAGAGGGGGTGGGTGGGGGGCGGAGGGCGGACAGGTTTGGGAATCTTTTGGGTTTATGCTTTTGGAGGGTCTCCCTCTGTTATTTTCTTCCTATGTTCCTTCTCTTATTCTGCTCTTTCTAGTAGCTTCGCTCCATGCTTCTTACCCTGGTAATACTATTAGTTGCGACACTTGTTTCTGTTATACATTGTATTAAGGAGTCGGGTCTGGTTTCTTCTTCTCTGTTGATATGAAAATCAATAAAAGATTTAAACCATAAAACATGCACTTTCGATTGTGTGCGCCTGAATTTAGCACTCAATACCACACAATTACTATCAACATATACTGCATACTATGCCACATAATTCCACTACACAAATCCACTTCACACCACAAAATTCTACACCACACAATTGCCCAACTAATAATTCCTATCCAACCCACATAATTCCATTACACACCACATACATAACACATAGGTAAAAGAATTGTCATTTACAGCGCCAATAGCTGTAACTCGAGCAAATGCAAAACCTATTGCATTTCTAATGCTTGTTTAATTGGGTGGTTCAGTTGTACATAATGCCTTCCTAGTTATATATAAGGTAACAAAAATGCTTATAACGCTTTTCTATTAGAACTTTCCAACATGCTGCACAGCAGGCACACTGCTCTACACCATGGCTTAAAGACATTGGCAAAGCCAATAACTCCGGCTAAACACTTACAAGGTCCCAAAGGCGAGACCTATTGGCTCTGCCAATGCTTGTTAAGGATATTGTTGTTCCCGTGCGGAGTGTGGAAGTGAGCGACTTCTCTGACCACTTGGTGCCTGTAATCTGTGTTCCATGGACTGCTTGTATGACTCGATTTTTTTTTTTTTTTTTTTTTTGAAAACCTTTATTTCGAAATTCAGGACACAGCTATTCAGCCGACAGCCCGAGGGTTCGGCAGCATTGCAAGTTAGATACAGTAATGTGTCCCAGATACAGTACGATGAGTAATGCAAAGGTCCAATTTTAAATAAACACAGAAAAAACACACAACAAACCCCAGCAAGGCAGAAACATTGAAATCCCATGGCGAAAGCCCCCAGGGGAGGCAGGACCCCACTCATCTACTAAGTATAAGACTGTGTGCGGAGGAAGAAGGGGAACAGCAGAGGCCCAGAACGGTTACCAAAACCAAACTGTGCTGGAAGGCAGGTCAGGGGGAAAGCTGTTCCTCGGGAGGTTCCAGGTCCGGGGCAAGACATATTCCCCCCCTGTATTGGTTCCACCGCCCCCAGATGGCATGCCACTTCCGGGGGCGACCTCTAGAGCAGTAGACCGTCTTCTCCCTAAACATGCTCCAATCCATGTTCTCCTTCCACGCGGTCAGTGTAGGGGTTCCTGAGGAGCCCCATAATCGCGCGATATCCCTTTTAGCTACCATGTTACCCAGAGTCACCCATTGGGTCTGCGCTTCATCGAGATCAGTGGGGCCCCAGACGTTCAGGAGGCAGCACCGCGCCTCCGGCTGTACCACAATGCCCGTCACCTCCCCCATAACTGCATGGACTCTCCTCCAGAACTCCACAATGACACCACATTCCCAGATGATGTGCAGGAAAGTACCCACCATACCACATCCCCTTCTGCACAGGCCGTCCTCCGAGAATCCCATGTGGACCAGCCTTGGCCCCGTAACATACACCCGGTGCAGTATTTTAAGCTGCACCAGCCTCAGACGCGACGGGATCGCAACCTCCTTAGGCGAAGAGACCGCTGACTGCCAGTCCTCATTATCCAACTCGAGGCCATCCCTGGTCCACTGTTCTCTCAGCCCCAATAGCAAGTCTGCCCGGACGTTTATCAACTTCTTATATATGAGCGAAATCGTGCTCTCGGGCATATGACCATCAAGGACTCGGTCCTCAAGGGGAGAGGACTCCGGCACCTTCTCACCCTCCACAAGGACTGATCGGAGGGCGTGACGCAGCTGGATATACCTAAAATACTCTGAAGGCCCTAGCTCAAACTCAGTCTGCAACTCCTCGAAGGACTTTACCCTCCCCTTATTGTATGACTCGATTTAATTATTTCAAGACTGTTCAGGCTGCACTAAAAATCCTGTGTTGCACAGCTGCCTCTCACTCCATGTAAGGGGAGTTTCTCCTTTCCTCAGGTCTCCCTTACTCTCTTCTCCTTCCAAAGGTTTCCTACCATCACCCCATAAATACAGCTCCCCTTTCTCTCTCCTAAAGTGGGAAAAATGCAGCAAGGGTTTGTTTATGTAAGGCCATATTCAAGGCCAGCAAAAGTCAGAAACTGTGGTTATAGTCCCGAGTTTGGATCAGACTTCTGACATTTTGGGGATTTACAAAGAATCATTGGCTACTCTAGAAAATGCACCATTTTATTGATGTCAAGAGTGCTTCTACCAGGTAAAACTTACTCAAGTTGAATATGTGATAAATCATGCGGAAATGTACCTTTTTTCCTTCTTCCCATTTAAACTCTATACTTTGTTGCTCCTCACACCTAACCCTTCGACTGTGTACAACCTGCCACACTGGCAGATTGTTTTTCTATCAAAAGGACACTTCACCAGTTACACTAACTCCTAGCCTATAAATTCTGAAGTTTTGATACGTAAACATATTCGTATACATTTTAAGATAAACCGATGTGTGCAGAAATATTAGTCAGTCGAAAGGAAGCGTTTCAGCATCTCATAATTGGATGTGGGTCAATTTTACAAAGTACTTGGAGGTCTGTTTAAGCATATAAATGCATTTCTCGCACCCCTGGGGATCACAGTGTGCTAACATTAATCAACACAGGGAATGCGAGATATAGTAAAAGAAAAATGCTGCTTAATACTTTCACCACAAAACCTTTCTTCTAAGGGAATCGCTTGCCTTTTATTCTGTTGATTGATTTTTTTTTTTCCTGCATGCCCAAGAGGAGAAAATCTATTTATCCTTTCTCAGTTCATGCGATATTGATTAGATATATTAAATGAATGTTTGATGAGAATGTATTGGGCTTTGATTTGCAGAGCCATCCGTCTCTGCTGCATAGATCATGCTTAAAACTTCCGAAGGGCTTGCTTTTGTGAGGATTTATTTCGGACCTTACATGTTTATTTGGATGAACTATACTTTGATAGACTACTTGCTCATTTATACCTGTCTAGTTCTAGGGCATATCTACTTTCAGCGAGTATGTTTTTTTTTCTTTTTGTACAACCTCAATAAATCTGGGGGAAACCGAACCTGGAGCATATAAAATGTAATCCCCTTCTCTTTGTAGTTGCACGTTGAATAATTCTTAGTTTAGTTTGCCACTGAAATAAGGAGGTAGATTTGGGGAACATTTGATGCTCTAGTAGACTTATTACATTGGCTTCCTTTACGTGTGATTTGTGTCAGAGTTTGTAGTTCTTCATATTAAGAAAGCCAAAGCATATTTGTGGAGGGAGGGATCCTCGTCATGTCATGAAGGCATGTCGTTTTGGAACCAAGTTGGCTTGATGCTAACACCAAGCAAATGTTGAATATTTGATAATATAATTTATTGAAATATTGTTTTAAGAATTTATTTTTTTTCTAACTGGAGCTGGTTGAATGTTTCTTAAAAAAATGGTGTTGATCAAGCATCTCATTTAATGGGTATTTCTGGTCCGTCGATTAATTCAGTGTAAACATGTTTTCTATGGATAGTTTGTCTTTTATTATTTGTGGGCTAAAAGTTTAAACATGATTACATTGGCTGAACGACTTAAAATATAGAGTTTGTTAAATTTGAAAAATATATCAAATACTTCAAGTAAGTACAAGCTTGCTAATAACACAGCAGATACATGGAATTTTAGCTCTCCCTCTGGCCCTAATTCTTCACCTTCAGCAGTTGATTGAAAATTGGAGCCACAATATAATTATCCTGAGGTCCATTACACCATGTTGGTTAGTTGTCAAAATAACTTGTGCAAAGGTGAATATATACCACCCAAAGTTACTATACCATGCATATGGTCTTACTAATGCTGTATCTGACATGCTATCAGCTATCCTCTCACAAGCTTGCCAAATGTTATAAATGAGATGATAGAGACATTTACCCGCAGATTCCTTATTTTAGAATCCTCCCCAGGCGCCAGACTGGATCCGAAGATTTTTGTACAGCTGTACCTCTGCGCGTCGGTAGAGAGTGTCGAGCAACTCCTTAGAGCATCATCCTCCGGATGTGAGGTAGATTGAGTTCATGTTAGCTCTCCCCTGACACGCTGATACCAGTTTTTTCTTTTCCGCACTTACAACGTGGCTCATCAGATAAGCAGTTCCTCAGCCGTTTTTTGGCCTTCCTTGACGGTTTCATTGAACGGAACAGTGTGCCTTTAAACAAACTTCTCATGTGCTCAGGGTTCAACCTTTGTGGGTCCTGTGGACGACAAATGTCTGCCACGGACCCTCACTCTGTATGTGGTGCCTGGGGGAGCACCATGACTCAGAGGAATGTGACTCCTGTTGCCAACTTTGCCCAAAGGTACTAAGGGAGCATCGAATGTAACTCCTAGTGGCGTGGATGTCACAGTCTTCCAAGACTTCCTGTCAACGTCAGTCCCCTTTGCAATCCACGGACCGCACACAGGCCTCATCTTGCAGCAGTTCTCATGGAGGTCATTCTCCATCGATGTCCCGCAGTAAGTCACGAAGCAGGCGGTCGAAGTCGCAGCACTCCTGACTTCACCATATAAAGCCTGTTCTTGATCTTCAGTTGAAGAGTTGGTGCACGAGTTTACCCCGTGCCTCCCAATCTACCCTGCACCCAGATGAGAGAATATTACAATTCTCTTTATACTATCTTAGGGTCTTCACCTTCCCCTGGAGTGCCCTCGGGGCCCAAGGAGGTGCACGAAGCTGTGACTGAGTCCGCGCCAGCTGGTTCACCCTTGGCTTCAGTTTGGCCTTCAGATTTTAAATCAGTTTTGATGCCGGTGCACAGCCCTTCAGGTTACCACTTAACCACCTTCGCGCCTGGGTTTGGTAAACCAACTCTGGTGATAGCGCCATCGACGCTGCTCAATGCCCCACCACTTCTTCTCTCAGACGTCGCCTCTACGGCCTTGGATGTGCCGTCTGTGGAGCTGCCTTGCCTCAGCTCTGTATAGCCCCATCTCCTGTTTTTCCTTCTGAGGAACACGATGATGGAGGTGATAGAGAGGATTTGAAGTTTCACAACCTCACCTCTGGCATTGCCCAATCTTCTATGGAGATTAGCTGGTTGACTCAGTTGGGTGAAACTAGTGGCTTGAAGTCTTCCCCAGCCTCTGCCCTGCTGTCCCCTCCTAGTTTGGCAACAGAGGCGAACTCCTGTCTGATGGATACACTCAGACGAGTTTCTGTCATTTTAGATATAACACTTCCTTCTGTGGAAATGACAACAGATCCCTTCATCAAGGCCAATCAGGGGTCAATCTGGTGCTTCCTTATAGTGAGACTCTATTGCATATTTTGTTGGGGACTTGGGCTAAACCCACTACAGGGACCCCTGTGGATGGCTCTATTTCTCACATACACTATCCGGCCCCTGGACAGAAAGTCTCTTCAGACATCCTACTCACCATAGTTTTATGGTACAGGCCCCTTTGGCCATCCAAAACATAGACTCTTTTCCAACTGTCCCTCCAGACTGAGAGGCCAGAAGACTAAGACACTTGTAGCAGGCATACTTTCTCTTCCACCAGTTTGGCTTTGCAATCCCTTAATACTTCTCGCGTCCTCGGACGCAGCTACCATACATTGTGGGACTCGTTGGCACTCCTGCTTCCCTTCCTTCTGGATGACACTCGGAACGATCTTGTTCCATTAATACGGGATCAGCAACAAACAGCTAGACTAATCATTCGCTGTGGTATGGATACCATTGACTCCGTAGGCTGGGTCATGGTCTCTTCAGTGGCACTACGTCGACGTGCCTGGTTGCGCACCTCTGGGTTTTCAGAGGCTAATCAGGCCACCTTGATTGACATGCCCTTTGACCGTCTTTCTGGTGGCCATGCCGACTCTGCCTTACAGCGGTTTTGGGACAGTCGGGAAAGCAGACTCTTAGCTCTGTCTGCCTCTCTAGGTCTCCCGTACTAGGTTTGTTTGGGGAAAGTCCCTTTTTCATTCACATATGAGCTATTTTAGGGCAGAGCCTATTGGCTTTTCCTTTCAAATCCTCTTTCCATCTGTGGGTGACACTTGGTGAGGTGTTCCTTCCGCCGGTACTTTTATTCTTTTTATACAGTCAGTGTCCGGTTACGGTTCCCGTTACCTGGGATATATATTATTTTCTGACTCTATGTGCACCTGTTTTTTCAGGTCTCTTTCTGAAGCTAGTTTTTCTATCCAAGTTCTTAGTCTATAGAGAGTATTTCACCTGCATTGTGCAGATTCACTTTTGTCTTGTTCTCTGTTCTACAGGGGACTATTATATGTATGCCTTATAATCACTTAGTATCCCTTATAGGGACTTCAGTTTATTTGCCTCTGAAAACACAGTGCTTGTGAGTTCTGACTTCTGTCCTTATTGGAAGCAGTGGAACGAGTGGCATGATCCATGGCCAGGGTAGATTTTCAGCTCTGGTCTAAGACAGTGTTCCCTCTTAGGTCCTTTATTAGTGTGTTGGCTCTTCTTATTGTTGTGCTATCGCTCTGCACTGGCAAGAAGGTGTCCTGCCACTGATCTTTCAGGTCCTGGTTAGATTACAGCTCTGTGGTGCCTTGGGAATCAAAGGCCCCTCTAATGCAATGGTTCAAATTCCACCACTGCCGCAAGGTTACCTTGATCCTATGCCACCGACCTTGCTTCCTTTTCTCTGCTTAATCCCTTGAAAGGATGTTATTACTGTCACATTCTGGAATGCTTGTACCCTTTTTTTCCCCTATAGACATTATTTGTTTGCCAATTCAGATCACAGACACAGCATTTGCTTACTGTATTGTTTGTTCACTTGATATCAAGATCTCCTTATCACACCCTATGCGGAGGAAGAAAAACCTTCGGGAAAGGATGCTAAGGGAGACCACAGCCTCCTTGGAAACCAATCCTCAAAGAGGTGGAACCAAAATGTCGAAGGGACACATGTTCCAGAAGTAAAACTGAAGCTGAAACTAGCCATGACACCTACAAAAAAGGTGATTCTGTCCCTCAAAGGTCTGTTATACCCTTCTGCTTGAAGGATTTGTCGATCTCTCTTCCTTTGAAAGATGCGGGTCTTTTCCTCTTTTTTAGTCGTGGTATATTGGAGGTTTTGCTTTGTATACATCCTGTCTCGTGTTGAGGCATTTCTCACTGACCTTAATCCTTGTTGTGCTTCTATGTACTGCCATCCGTTATTTTCGGCTTTTCCATTTCGTGGGGCTTGATCCCTTCACAACTATGTACTCCATCTTTTATCAGATGCTTCAGTCAGGTCTTGCTGCCTGACATCTTGTCTGTTGGATGCAAATTGGTTATATGGGGAGGCCTTTTGTGTGTTGGCTTTTATTTCAACATTACCTTTTGATGGACCCCGGGGATGTTCTTCAATTCCTTCATAGAGTTTTCACATGTGCTGTTTTCTTTTGATTTCCTCTTAACCAACTGATTGTAACCTAGTCAGTCAGTAGTGTTTGCTCATAGGCGGATGACATTATTTTTCTAGTGTGGGTGGTGTCCTCCTCTCCCCTCTTATGGTATTATATTGCTGGTTATCCAACTTGGGGCTTATATCTCTCTATATATAATTTTCACTCCGTTACTGTCGCAACTTTGGTCTATTACCAATGTATGTTTGAATTTGTATCCATCTTTCGATTGATACCTCTATTCTGTGTGTCCCTCATTCCTACACTGGTAAGTTTCCTACTTGTACGGAAGGCCGTGGTTTGCTTTCCCGAGGGGGAGGATAATACTTTTGGTGTATTCTGATAGACGTGTGTATGTATGTATATATCTATATGTGTAAATATGTGATCTGAAAGAGACACGTTAGTGATAGATTCCTTACCTTAGAATATCCCCAGGCGCCAGACTGGATCCAGAAAGTTTTAGTCAGCGGTACCCCTGCACGTCGGTAGGCGTTGTTGTGCGGCTCCGAATATGTCGCTGGCATCGTATTCGCCAAGATGACATCATCGGAGCTACTTAGACGCGCAGTTCTTTCTTTTTCCCCACCAGCAAGCGCAGATCCGAGAGAGAGCGGTAGTCCTAGTTAATATTTTTACTTTATTTCTGAGACTTGTTTCTCTTGCTTGTTGAGTACTCGACCTCTGGTGCAGTGGAGATGTCTGGGTTTAAGTCCTGTAGGGACTGCTGTCGGAACATGTCGGTGGCGGACCCGCATGACTTGTGTCTCTTCTGCTTGGGACACGCCCATGACCCCGAGTAATGCCCCAATTGTCGGGCCATGGCGCCTAAAGCTTTGCGGTAGCGTTCCCGAAAGTCGTTGGAGGCCCGGCAATCGGTTCTGCAACGCTCGAAGTCCCGCTCCCGTAGGAGGTCGAGGGACAGGTCACGGGCCGACAACACCGTTCGTCGGAATCGGGGACAGGTAAGTCAAAGCACCATAAGAAGTCGAAGAAGCGACGTCGCTCTTTGTCTTCCCCTCACCGGTCGCGGGACGCGGTGGAGGGGGTCGGTGGTCACTCCCCCGCGGCTCCGGTGGAGCCTCTGTTGTTGCCTGCTGCCTACCCACCTTTCCAGGGCCGTACCCGACTCTGGAAGAAATACAGGTATTCCTGTCGGCCATGGGCTGTATATTTGCCCCATCGGGCCTCTCCGGCGTACCTTTGGGCCCCATGGACCCGTTGGGTGGTTCTGGCCCCATGCTGCCGCCTTTGGCCCCGGCTAAGCGAGCAAGATTCCCTGCGGCGCTGTTGGCTCCGGCCTCGGAGCCGCCTCCGGTGCCGGTCCCGACGCCGCCTCCGGCATTGGGGCCGACACCGGACACGACGCCGTTGCCTACAGGGCTGGACTACGTCGAGCCAGGATTGGTCTATTATCCTCAGATTCCTATTCCAGGTGGGGAGTTCATTCCCTTTCCCTGGGCCCCTCGTCCTTACCGGCCTCTTAAACTGCCGGTGAATGAAGGGGAGTACTGGGAGGGGTCTGAGGACCCTCTCGCATCTCAATGTGAGGATGAGCCGGAGTGGGAGGGTGAAATGGAAGGTCCTGGCGATCTGGATTTCTCTCCGCACCCTGGTACACTGTCCCCTTCTTCTGTAGCTACGGCGGAGGTTGGGACTTTTTCTGTGGTGTTGCTTAGGGCGGCTGAGGCTCTTAACCTCGAGCTCCCATCCGTGCCTATCATGACCAATCTCCTGACTGAGGTGCTGCAGCCGGCAACCTCGGCGGAGCCGCTACTGCCCTTTAATGACGCGCTTACAGACATTCTGTTAAGCACCTGGACCAAGCCGAACACAGGGGTTCCTGTGGATATGAGTGTGGTATGACGCCATCGCCGTGCCCCGGGAACCCCAGTTTTCTCACGCATCACCCAACGCCTGAGAATCTGGTTGTCCAGGCCTCTGCCTCTCTGAGCGCATTACCTTCCGCAGCTCCGGACAAAGAATCTAAAAAAACTTGAGCAGTTTGGGATAAAGATTTTCACCTCTGCCAGTTCCGGGTTGCGAGCCGTGAATTCTGCATGCCTGTTGGGCCGCTAGTCCCACTCTGTGTCGGACACTGTAGCACAGGTTGATGCCTCAGTGCCCAGTGGAAGCTCGAGCAGTGCTCTCCCAAGCCATTACCGAGGGGAGAGATGCTGCAAAATTCACTATCCGTTGTGGCCTTGACACAGCAGACTTCCTCGGCAGGGCAATTTCCACAACAGTGGCGCTACACCGTTATGCCTGGCTCAGCACAACTGGCTTCTCCGGGGATGTCCAGAACACTTTGTTTGACATGCCCTTAGATGGCACACACCTCTTTGGTGACAAAGCGGATAGCACTTTGGAACGCTTTAAAGACTCCCAGGCTATAGCCCAGTCCTTGGGTCTTGCCTCCACGTGCGCTCCCTTGGGGGTCTGCCTTTCGTTCCTTTCAAGGTCAGGGATGAGGCACCCAAACGCGTTCCTTTCAGAGCCGCAGGCCTGCGCAGCTACAATCTCAGCACAGCCGCGGTCGGGGGGGCCTGTCGAAGTGGGGCACGGGGCCAGCGGACGGGTCAGTCCACCACCGCCCCTGCTACCACTGCCTCAAAACCTTTCTAGTCCGGTGTTTCAGGCCCACCAAACACCAGTGGGCGGCAGGATTCGCCTTCACCTCCCCTACTGGCGCACCATCACTTCGGACAGGTGGGTTCTACAGATAGTCCGAAGGGGCTACTCCCTCCCTTTCGAGACTTCCCCTCCAGCCATGCCGCCTCCGTTCTACCGCATGTCGGGGGATCACTTGGCGCTTCTCCAGCAGGAAGTTACGGCTCTCTTGGCCAAGGGGGCCATCGAGCACGTTCCGATGCCAGAAATAGGTCGTGGGTGTTACTCCCACTACTTCCTGGTTCCAAAGAAGGACATGGACCTGTGTCCTATCTTAGACCTCCGGAACGTCAGTCGCTTCCTCCCAAAGGAGAAGTTAAAGATGCTCCTGCTTGCTCAGGTCTTGTCTGCCCTAGACCCGCAAGACTGGATGGTAGCGTCGGACTTGCAGGATGCTTATTTTCATATCCCCATCCTGCCGGCCCACCGGTGTTACCTGCGGTTCACGGTAGGCCACGAGCACTTTTAGTTCACTGTGCTTCCTTTCGGCCTTACCAGCGTCCCTCGGGTGTTCACGAAAGTGATGGTGGTGGGCGCAGCTCATCTGCGCAGATCAGGGGTTTCAGTCTTCACCTATCTGGACGACTGGCTGTTAAAGGGGGGCTCGCCCCAGGCAGTCGTCTCCCACCTCCAGACTACAGCCAACCTCCTGCATTTGCTGGGGTTCTCCATCAATGTGCCGAAGTCGCAGCTGATTCCCTCTCAGAAGCTCCTCTTCATCGGAGCGGTTCTGGACACGGCACAGTTACAGGTTTATCCTCCCGAACAGCGAGTCCAGGACATTTGGTCTATGATTCCGATCTTTCAGCGCTTGTTCTGGGTTTCGGTCAGGATGACCTTGAGGCTGCTGGTACTCATGGCCTCCTGCTAACCAACCATGCCAGATGGCATATGCAGGCTCTGCAGTGGGACCTGAAGTTCTAGTGGGCGCAGCATCCGGGGAATCTGTCCGACTATGTCCAGCTCTCGGAGGGCACTGCAGAAGACTTGCAGTGGTGGCTCACGGACCAGCGTTGGGTCAGTGGCAGATCCCTCTCCCCAACCGGAGCACACAGTGGTGACTGATGCGTCCCTCCTGGGATGGAGCGGCCACATGGGAGAGGCCGAAATCAGAGGCGTCTTGTCCCTGGCGAAGTCCAAGCTCCATATCAATCTTTTGGAGCTCAGGGCGATCCTACTTGCACTGAAAGCATTCCTTCCCTCTGTCAAGGGGAGGGTGGTGCAGGTTCTCACAGACAACACCACCGCCATGTGGTATTGCAACAAACAAGGCGGGGTGGGGTCGTGGACCCTATGTCAGGAGGCTCAGCGCCTCTGGACATGGCCGGAACATCAAGGCATCTCCTTGACGGTTCTTTGAACGCCAGGGCGGACGAACTCAGCCGCCGGTGCCTGATGGATCACGAATGGCATCTTCACTCGGATGTGGCACAAGGTCTCTTTCTGCAGTGGGGAGAACCTTGGTTAGATCTATTCGCCCCCAAAAAGAATGCGCAATGTCAGCAGTTCTGCACTTTGGAGTTTCCAAGACGGCACTCGGTCGGAGACACTTTCCGTCGCGAATGGAGTTGCGGTCTGTTGTACGCTTTTCCGCCTATACCACTTCTACCCAGAGTGCTGAAGAAAATCCGATGCGACCGGGCCAAAGTCATTCTTGTGGCACCGGACTGGGCTCGAAGAGTTTGGTATCCCGAGCTACTCAGTATGAGCGTGAATCCCCCGATCCGACTGGCTCTTCGGGAGGATCTTCTGTCGCAGCAACAGGGGACGGTCCTCCACCCGAACCTGTCCAGCCTCCACCTTCTTGCCTGGAGATTGAGCGGCGATAGGAGATTCCATTTGACTTGCCTCCTGAGGTCTGTAATGTGATTCTGGCAGCCAGGTGTCATTCAGCTAAATCTGTGTACGCCTGTCGGTGGAACAAGTTTGTGGCATGGTGCAAAGCGAAAGCTGTAGATCACCTTTCTGCCCCTCTTTCTAAGGTCCTTTTGTTCCTTCTCTCTTTGGCCCAGCAGGGCTCTGCTCTGGGCACTATCAAGGGCTACCTTTCTGTTCTTTCAGCCTTTCTCAGGCACCCTGGTCAGCCCTCTTTTCAAGTCCCCTGTTGTCAATAGATTTCTCAAAGGCATTACTTACCTTTTCCCTCCTATTCCTTTTGTGATGCCTCAGTGGGACTTGAACCTGGTTGTCACATACTTTATGTGCGCTCCCTTTGAGCCTCTTCATAACTGTCCTTTGCGGTTATTAACTTTGTAAACTGTCTTCCTGGTGGCCATCACCTCCGCTAGGCGTGTGAGTGAGCTCCAGGCTCTTTCATGTAAACCTCCTTTCCTGGCGGACAAGGTTGTGCCGAAAGTAGTCACTGCCTTTCATCTCGGGCAAACTGTAACTCTGCCCACTTTCTTTCTGCCCCCTTCCAGAGAGGATGAGAGGCTCCACCGTCTGGACCCAAAACGTGCTCTTTCATTCTATCTCAACCGCACACAACAGTTCCGGGTGGATGACCAGCTCTTTGTTGGCTATGTGGGCGCCAAGAAAGGCCGAGCTGGTCACAAGCGGACTTTCTCCCGATGGGTTGTCTTGTGCATTAAAGCCTGTTACTCTCTGGCTAAAAAGGAACCTCCGGTAGGGCTGCGCGCCCATTCTACCATGGCCACAGCAGCTACTACAGCATTGGGACGCAGTGTCCCCCTGCAAGATATCTGTCAGGCAGCCACGTGGGCCTCGCTGCATACTTTCACTAAGCACTATTGCCTTGTCAGTCAAGTCCGGAGAGACGGCTTCTTTGGCCAGTCGGTTCTCTGTGACTTTCTGGTGTGATTTCACTTCGCAGACCCTCTACCGGGGTTGGTATTGCTTGGGTACGTATTCTAAGGTAAGGAATCTATCACTAACGGGTCTCTTTCAGATGCACAAGTTATTTGTGTAACTATATATCTCTAAGAGACATTAGTTAGTGATAGATTCATTACCGCCCGCCCATCCTCCCTGTTCTGTGAACTGTTCTCTACGGTTCAGGTCATCCCTTTTAGGGCCCTAGTTCTATTGCACCAGTAGTCGGTCTCTGGCATGGCTCTGCTTTCCTGGCACGGAAAGTCGTGTAGAGAACTGACGTCAGAGCGCGTTGGCGCGTCTAAGTAGCTCCGATGACGTCATCACGGCAAATACGACGCCAGCGAGGTATACGGAGCCGCACGACGACGCCTACCGACGCGCAGGGGTACTGCTGGCGAAAACTTTCCGGAACCAGTCTGACGCCTGGGGATATTCTAAGGTAAAGAAAATCTATCGCTAACTAATGTCTCTTACAGATATATCGTTACACAAGTAAGTAACTTGTGCTTCACATATATATGGGTATATATTGCAAGTATGGTGTGCTGAACCTCTTCAATAAGCCGTAATAGTATACTCAGCCGTCCAACCTGAGTGCGCCGAAGGCCTCCTTTTGCAGCGCCCGTTGCAGAAGAACAACAATCATAGTAAGAAAGAGTGTTTTGCAAAATCCAGGCTGATTGGGTTTCAGTGGAGAGCGTGATTTGTCACGGTCCCTTTCCTGAGTAAGAGAAGCCACCGCTTTGAGTGCCATGCCATTACCATCCTGGAATCGGGCCCACCGGTCCAGCTCCCTGCCGTCCTGCGACCCTCTCTGGAACTCCAATGACCAACAGCTGTGGTGGTGGGGGGAGGATTTGGTCAACGGGCAGGGTTTGGCAGACGGGTCCAAAGCTGTGACGTACATATGACATCAGAGCCCTCAGCGTATTCCAGAAATCAAAACACTGGACATTGACCCTTTGGCTTTTATCTTCTGATCTCGGGTGTGGCCAAGGTCAGCTGCAGGACCTACTAGTCACCACCGGTCAGGCACCACAAATATTCGAGGGGCCCTGTGTTCAGATCCAGTGAGGAGCAATGAGTAGGGCAAGGTTGAGGAGTGCATGGTACTGGACTGCTCACCGCACCCACCACGAGATGGCCTTACTTTCCAGGTCCATGGGGGAGCCCAGATGTCAGTGCAGTGTCCAGTGAGTAAAGAGCAGAAGATTAGGGGTGTGGGGTGGCGCAGCAACACATGCCCTGGGGAAGGCAGTACTTGCTGCTCAGGTGGTGCTCCCCTGTATCGTAGATCTGATAGACTACTAGCTGCAGATTCCTTAATGTAGAATTATCCCCAGGCGTGAGACTGGACCCGGAAAACTTTCTTGCCCAGCATCTCTGCGCGCCAGGGGGGACGGCACCTCGTGACTCCGCCCCGACGTCCTCCGCGGACGTGACGTCAGCGAGGTCACATACGCCCCACCCCGGTGCGCCGACGTCAGTTTTCTTCTTTTCCGCGTGCAGCGCGGACCCGTATTGTGTCCTGGCCTGTTCAGGCCTTCTTTTCTTGTTTTTCTTGGGTACAGTGTGCGAATGCCGTTGGGCTTTAAAACGTGCTCGTCTTGCGCAAGCCAGATGTCGGCGACGGACCCTCACCCCATCTGTATGTGGTGTTTGGGGGAGCACCACGACTCCACGGATTGTGAGGCGTGTCAGCAAATGAAGCCGAAGTCCAGGCGGGAAACCTGGATGAAGCTCCTGTTGGCACGCATGTCCAGGTCGGCGTCGTCGCTGCTTCCGTCCCCCGCGGACGGCTTCAAGAACCGCCGCCTTTGTCTCCGACATCATCCCTCTCCCAGGCCTTGCGCTGTGGTCTGCGGATGGATTTTCTGTCCATTGACTTCCTGCTCCTTTCAGAAGGTATGGCCATCCTTGGCTGTGTCGTCTGGGAGTGACTTGCTGTTTCTCCTCTTTCCGGTCTGTGGCCCTTTCCTTTGTGGTTGTGATTGCAGACTCTCTCTATTGCTGTCACGGCACTGTCACATGCTTGTGCCTCCAGGATGGTTCTTGCCTTGGCTTGCAAGGTGGTTCCACGGAGTGGCACCCTGTGCTTTTCTTGCTATGGCTCCGCTGCTCTGGTCTTCTGATGCTTTACTGCCACCTGGTGTTTTCGCCTTGGCTTGCACAGTTGTTTCTCTGAGTGGTGCTCTGCTCTTTTCCTGCTCTGGCCTGCTGTTATCGCCTTCTGGTGCTTGGTGCCGTCTGGTGATGTTTGTCACCTTTTGTTTTTCTCTATTTTGTTCTCTGGTTTTTTCGCACACTGTTCCCATGCTCTTCTCAGTTTTGTTGTGCTGGCTCCGCGCTGTGGCGCGGAAAAATTCTCCGAAGCAAACTGACGTCGACGTGCCGGGGTGGGGCTTATGGGACCTCGCTGACGTCACGCCCGCGGAGGATGTCGGTGCGGAGTCGCGAGGTGCCGCGGCCCCCGCCGCACAGAGATGCTGGGCAAGAAAGTTTTCCGGGTCCAGTCTCATGCCTTGGGATAATTCTACGTTCAGGAATCTGCGGCTAGAACCATCTCTACCAGATACATCGTTACCGAAGGTAAGTAACTTGTAAATTAGGGATGGAGATCCACAGCTGCTCTAATTTTTTTGTGTCCATGGTCCCAGAGAGTCCAATCAAGAATTCAAGCGTACAAGGGCTTGGACGGCATCAGTAACATGGGCCAAGAAGGGAGGGGACCAGCAGTGATAGTGAGAGGGCAACCACTCTGGGGCCCAGCGGGGTCATATCGGGTTCGGGAGCAAGGGCGGGTGGTGAGAAACCCTGCAGAAAATTCCAGGAGGTGATGTAGGGGAGGAAGAAGACTGGGAGCTTCCCTGCCCCTAATTAGGCTGGTGTGATCGCCGCAGGCCTATGGGCGCAGTCCCAATATCCCTGCAGGCTCGCAGACCAACGATGAAGGGCTAAGGCGTGAGTGGGACCTCCAAGAGGCTGCAGGTAAAGATGGCCAGTAGCTCTCAGCAGGGTAGGAGGGGCAAGCCGATGCGGGCCACGATAGGGCTGCACAGCCTGGTTAGATGTAATGACCCAGGTCTTTGGACCATAGCACTCACTGAGGGCCGTAGCACCGTCTTAAGTTGTTGGGGATGGGCCCTGGAGTGCGGTGGGCTTGTGATCAATAGCTATAGCAAACACCCGATTGCGGCGGTGGGAGGCCGGCGCAGCAATGCTGCCACAGGGGGTAACAACGGTGAGGCCATGCGGTCCGGCCCTGGGTGGAGGGCGATGCAAGCTACTCACAGGAGATCCCAATGTCTGAAGGGCGAGGCTTGCCCCTAACTGCAGCTGAGGGAGACCCGGTAGCTCCACGTGGGTAAGGTATGGCCAGGCATTTGGTGTCCAGTGGTACCTCCGGGCCACGGTTAAGCCGTGTACCCGATTTGAGTTTAAGGACGCTGCTTGCCCCAGTGTTGCAGGTCCTCTCATGTGGCTGAAAAATGGGTGGCTGGTGAGTACCGTTTCGGGGCACGTTGAAGCAGCAAAGACCCCCCCCCAGTGGGGCCGTGGAGAGGAACCCGGCAGCTCCGTACAAACAATGCAGGGTCAGGCGTGCGATATCGCATAATCTGAAAGAAACACGTTAGTTAGATTCCTCACCTTAGAATATCCCCAGGCGTCAGACTGGATCCGGAAGATTTTTCGTATAGCAATACCCCTTGCGCGTCGCTAGGCGTCGTCTGCGGCTCCGCGTCCGTCGTCGGCGTCGTGCGCCGGAATGACGTCGTCGGAGTACTTAGACGCCGCCCTCGCTCGCTGACGTCAGTTCTTCTTTTTTCCGCGCCAGTAAGCACAGATCCGGGAGAGCTACCCCTTTAGTCAATTTTTGACTAACTTTTTTGACTCTTTTTGGTCAATTCTCGACTCTGGTGCCGGTAGGATGCCTGGTTTCAAGGCCTGCGACAACTGTCACCGACTGATGTCGGTGACCGATCATCACCGCCGGTGCCTGTACTGCTTGGGCCTCGACCACGACGCGGCGTCGTGCTCCGACTGTATGGCCCTGACCTCGAAAGCTTCTCGAGCTTCGCCACTCTGCTCCGCATCGCTCTCGATCCCGGTCCAGGAGGAGGTCCAAGGATCGGTCGCGGAGCCGCACACGACATCGTCACTCGTCTGGCTCGAAGTCTTCGGGTAAGTCGATGCACTCCAAGAAGTGACACCGCTCTAAGGACTCCCCTCGCCGGTCGCGCGACTCGGCCGAGGGTCCGGGTGGTTCCACCCCCGCGGCACTGCAGGAGCCGCAGCCACAGGCGCCGCGCAAGTCCCCATACCTGATGGTCCCTGGGACTGACGCGATGCCGGTGGAGGTCAGTGCCTTCCTCTCGGCCATGAGGAACCTGGCCCCGCCGTCGACGCCCGCTGGCGCGCCTTCGGGCCCCGCGGACTCGACTGGGCGACCTCGCATGCCGGCGGCTCCGGCGCCTTGGAGGCTCCGGCCCAGACGCCGCAGGTCCCCGAGGGCCCCGAGCCGGGGCCCCCGTCAATGCCGGTCGACCTCGTTATGCCTCCTCTGCCGGCGCCGACACCGATACCACCCCCGACGCCGGCTCCGGTCGACGTCGATCCACGGTTCAGCCCCTGTCCAGTCCCGACGCCGATGCGGCGCCACCCGTCGCCGCATCCGACGCCGCTAGAGACACACATTGTCTATCGACCGGCTCCGATCATACCTCCTGTTTACCAGGAATCGGATGACGGGGGCGACTGGGAGGGGTCTGATGACCCTATCGCCCTTCAGAGCCAACTTGCACAGGACTGGGCAGACGAACTGGGGGAGGCCAGTTGGTTGGATACCTCACCTGACACTGGATTCATCTCTCCTCCGACTGTGGCTTCGGAGGAGGGTGCAGCCTTTTCTGTGGTGCTGCGCAAGGCGGCCGAAGCCCTTGGGCTCGAGCTGCCTGCCGTGGCTGTGAGGACTAAATTCTCACTGAGGTGCTTCAGTCTGCCGCATGCTCCACTGAGCCTCTGCTGCCATTCAATGAGGCCCTCACTGACGTTCTGCAGGGCACCTGGTCCAAGCCCTCCACGGTCCCTCCTGTGGATAGGAACGTTGCCAGGCGCCACCGCCCTGCTCCGGGCGACCCCAGTTTTCTGTCCCAACACCCCACCCCCGAGAGTCTGGTTATCCAGGCCTCTACCTCCCAATCCTCCTTCCCGTCCGCTCCTCCGGACCGGGATTCCAAGAGACTGGAACAGTTTGGTAAGAAGCTGTTCTCTTCGCTCAGTTTGGGCCTGCGGTCTTTGAACACCGCCTGTCTCTTGGACCGTTATTCCCACTCTCTGTGGGATGCGGTGGAGGACGTGCTGCCACTGTGCCCGGAGGAGGCCCGGGCGCAGCTTTCCTCGGCCCTGGCCGATGGGAGAGATGCAGCGCGCCATGCAATCCGATGTGGGCTTGACACTACGGACTCGCTGAGTAGGGCGATTTCTACCACGGTGGCGCTTCGACGTCACGCCTGGCTGCGGTCCACGTCCTTTTCAGGGGATGTCCAGAGCACCCTCATGGACATGCCTTTTGATGGCGCTCGCCTTTTTGGTGACAAAGCGGACAGTGCGCTGGCTCGCTTCAAGGACTCCCGGGCTACGGCCACGTCCTTAGGCCTCTCGGCCCCGCGGCCACAAACTTCCGCTTTTCGCTCCTTTCGTGGCCAAGGAAGGGGCTCCTCCTCACGTCCGCCTAGCCACCGGCCGCAGAACGAACCTGGTCGCGGACGTGGTTTCCGCCGAGGCGGTAATGGAGGACGACGCGGTCAGTCCACATCCACCCCGGCAGCATCCGCCTCAAAGCCTTCCTAGTCCGAGCTTTCAGGCCTATTCCACGCCAGTGGGCGGCAGAGTTCGCCATCACCTGCTCCACTGGCGGTCCATCACATCAGACAGGTGGGTGCTGCAAATCATCCGAAGGGGCTACTCCCTCCCCTTCGAGACGACCCCTCCAGCCATGCCACCGCAGTACCACCGTATCTCGGGGGATCATTTGAATCTTCTCCACGAGGAAGTTTCGGCCCTCTTGGCCAAGGGGGCCGTCGAGCGCGTTCCGAGCCCAGAAGTAGGTCGTGGTTGTTATTCCCACTACTTTCTGGTTCCCAAGAAGGGCAAAGGGGGCCAATGCCCTATCTTGGACCTCCGGAACGTCAATGCCTTCCTCCGGAAGGAAAGGTTCAAAATGTTAACTTTGGCTCAGGTTCTAGCTGTCCTCGACCCTGGAGACTGGATGGTAGCGTTGGACTTGCAGGACGCATATTTCCACATCCCCGTTCTGCCGGCCCACCGGCGTTACCTGCGGTTCACGGTGGTCAGGAGCACTTTCAGTTCACCATGCTCCCCTTCGGCCTTACCAGTGCCCCTCGGGTGTTCACGAAAGTGATGGCGGTGGTCGCAGCTCATCTGCGCAGATCAGGGGTTCCAGTCTTCCCCTATCTCGACAACTGGTTGTTGAAGGCGGGCTCACCCCAGACAGTCGTCTCCCACCTCCAGACTACGGCGGATCTCCTGCATTTGCTGGGGTTTTCCATCAACGTGCCGGAGTCACACCTGAGCCCCTCTCAGAAGCTCCTTTTCATCGGTGCGGTTCTCGATTTGGCGCAGTTCCGGGTTCATCCACCGGAACAGCGGGTCCGGGATATACAAGCCCTGATTCCCATCTTTCGGCCTCTATCCTGGGTTTCGGGCAGGCTAGTGTTGCGGCTTCTGGGGCTGATGGCCTCCTGCATCCTACTAGTGCATCACGCCAGGCGGCGCATGCGGGCTCTGCAGTGGGACCTGAAGTTTCAGTGGGCCCAGCATCGCGGCAACCTGTCCGACCATGTCTTGATCTCGGAGGGCACTGCACAGCAGTTGCAGTGGTGGCTCACGGACCGCGATTGGGTCACGGGCAAGAGCCTCTCCCTACCCCTACCGGAGCATGTTGTTGTGACGGATGCGTCCCTCCTGGGATGGGGTGGCCATATGGGAGAGGCGGAGATCAGAGGCCTCTGGTCTCCGGCGGAGTCTCGCCTCCACATCAACTTGTTGGAGCTGAGAGCGATCCGACTTGCACTGAAAGCCTTCCTTCCCTCTGTCCGGGGAAGTGTCGTGCAGGTGTTCACGGACAACACCACCGCCATGTGGTATTGCAACAAACAGGGCGGGGTGGGGTTGTGGACCTTTTGTCAGGAGGCTCTGCGCCTCTGGACATGGCTGGAACACCAGGGCATCACCCTGGTGGTTCAACATCTGGCGGGCTCTCTGAACGCCAGAGCAGACGAACTCAGCCGCCGGTGCATGATGGATCACGAATGGCGTCTGAACTCCGAGGTGGCGCAAGGTCTCTTTCAGCAGTGGGGAGAGCCTTGGTTAGATCTATTCGCCACAGACGAGAATGCGCAATGTCAGCAGTTCTGCGCGTTGGAATTTCCAAGGCGGCACTCGCTCGGCGACGCTTTTCGTCGCGAGTGGAGTTGCGGTCTGTTGTACGCCTTTCCGCCTATACCACTTCTGCCCAGAGTGCTGAAGAAGATCAAGCGCGACCGGGCCCAAGTCATCTTGGTGGCTCCGGATTGGGCACGAAGGTACTGGTATCCCGAGCTACTCAGTATGTTGACCGATCCTCCGATACGTCTGCCCCTTCGGGAGGATCTTCTGTCGCAGCAGCAGGGGACGGTCCTCCACCCGAACCTGTCCAGCCTCCACCTCCATGCGTGGAGATTGAGCGGCGGCAGTTGATGCCATTTGACTTGCCTCCTGAAGTCTGTGATATCATTCTGGCTGCCAGGCGTCCCTCCACAAAGACGGTATACGCCTGCCGGTGGAACAAATTTGTGGCATGGTGCACAGCAAAGGCTGTGGATCCCCTTTCCGACCCTCTTTCTGAGGTTCTCCTCTTTCTTCTTTCTTTGGCCCGGCAGGGCTCTGACCTGGGCACCTTGAAAGGTTATCTTGCTGCTCTCTCTGCCTTCTTACGGCTTCCAGATCAGCCCTCTCTTTTCAAGTCCCCTGTAGTGTCACGCTTTCTTAAAGGCATTACTCACACGTTCCCTCCTGTCCCTTTCGTAATGCCTCAGTGGGACTTGAATCTTATCTTGACATTCCTGATGTGCGCTCCCTTTGAGCCTCTTCACAATTGTCCTCTTCGTCTTCTAACTCTTAAGACTGCTTTCCTGGTAGCCATCACCTCGGCTAGACGGGTGAGTGAGCTCCAGGCTCTATCGTCCAAGCCTCCTTTTCTATCTGTTCATCCGGACAAGGTTGTCCTTCGGCCTCGTCCTTCCTTTCTACCGAAAGTGGTGACCCCCTTTCATCTTGGGCAATCTGTCACCTTGTCCACCTTCTTTCCGCCTCCGCACCCTGCCAAAGAGGAAGAGCGGCTCCACCGTCTGGACCCAAAACGTGCGCTCTCCTTTTATTTGGACCGCACTAAACAGTTCCGGGTGGACGACCAGCTTTTCGTTGGCTACGTGGGTGCAAAGAAGGGAAAAGCTGTACACAAACGGACCATCTCCCGGTGGGTCGTTTTGTGTATAAAAATCTGTTCTTCCTTGGCAAAAAAGGAACCGCCTGTTGGGCTGCGCGTTCATTCTACTCGGGCCACAGCGGCTACTACTGCTTTGGGACGGGGGGTCCCTTTGCAGGACATCTGTCAGGCGGCAACGTGGGCTTCGCTGCACACGTTTGCCAGGCATTATTGCCTGGACAGCCAAGTCCGGAGGGATGGCTTCTTTGGCCGTTCTGTCCTCCAGGACTTTCTGGTGTGATCTTGGTTCGCAGACCCATCACCGGGGTTGGTATTGCTTGGGTATCTATTCTAAGGTGAGGAATCTAACTAACGTGTTTCTTTCAGATGAACAAGTTACTTACCTTCGGTAACGATGTATCTGTAAGAAACATTAGTTAGTTAGATTCCTTACCGACCCACCCATCCTCCCCGTTCTGCGAACTGACATCTAGGGTTAAGGCTATCCCTTTCAGGGCCCTAGAATTTTTTGGCACCAGTGTCGGTATCTTGCATGGCTCTGCGTTCCTGGCGCGGAAGGCTATGTATAAGAACTGACGTCAGCGCGCGAGGGCGGCGTCTAAGTACTCCGACGTCATTCCGGCGCACGACGACGGACGCGGAGCCGCAGACGACGCCTAGCGACGCGCAAGGGGTATTGCTGACGAAAAATCTTCCGGATCCAGTCTGACGCCTGGGGATATTCTAAGGTGAGGAATCTAACTAACTAATGTTTCTTACAGATACATCGTTACCGAAGGTAAGTAACTTGTTCTACTGGAGTAGCAATGGTTTTATAAACACATGCACTCCCTCCAAGTCCTTCGATTTCGCAAAATCCATCCAATTTAACCAACAATACTGCAAAATTGTATAGTTCCTGTCACCTGCAATATCAAATGGCTCCTGGCAGGCCGCTGTGAAGGCGCGATGCCCGTCCAAAATTGAGTATACTTAGTGTCATTGGGGCGTGGGATATCCTGTGCGGCCGCCGAGCGGGCAGCTGGTGCTTTCCATCTTGGGGCCCGACGAAGTGGCCAGGACACCCTGAGGGGGCGCGAGGGCAAGGAGGTAACGGCCGCCAATCACGGCCATTAGGGTTCCGCCGCCATCTCTAGGAACACTCGGCATGCTGGGCTCTGCAAGGTAAGGGTCATCTCCGTGCGTGGCCAGACCACGCCCCGCGTAGCACTACTCTGAATAATAATTAACCCCTTCTGACCGAATGTCATCGGCGGTGTCAGGACAAATCTGATTACACAAACCATGAAAAGGGTCATGAGTGAATGCAATACAGTGTGTGAGCAGGAATAGGCAAAGTATCTAAAGGCTTCCTCCAGAGTTCATCGAGAACAACATTTCATTACAAATCAAACAGTGCCTATTTTGCTGCATGTGGCGTCAATGAAAAATATAAACACGCGATGAACATTAGGAAACATCAGCCATGTTTTACAAAATGGAGTCGAGCTCTAGTTGAGGCCTAGTTCAGAAAAACAATGTTCTACACATCAATTAATAAGCAGGTATGATTCTAATCAGGAAATAATTTCCGCTATAGTCATCCAAAGTCTTCGAGCCTTCATTACGCAAAATGTGCGTTATCATACTTCACTTTCAGTTAATTCGATTTTTGCGGAAGGCCAAACATAGATATTTGAATGAGATGACTTTGAGCGACGGCGACCGTTGAACATCCTGTGGAAGATGTTGGTCAGGACGCTTTGAACATGTTTTATGGTGTTGGGGGCCGTAAGCGCTCGCCGGATGAAGTTCTGGAGTTCCTGCTGTAAGGAAATCATTTCTGAGAAACATAACGAGGCGTGGTTTTGAAAAGGCTAAACACTTCCAGATCTTCATCGAAGCAAATGAGAACGCAGGTAACGATGTGTGAAGGCTTCAGTAACACATGCAAAGAGGAAACTCAAGAATATTGTTATGTGTGGATATAAAAACAGCACAGACCCACTTACTGGCACATGTTTAACTATGTATGTGCAGGGAGAGCTATACTTGCAGTGATCCAGAGCACTCGTGTACCATTCGCTTTTTGTTCATCTTTTGTAGGGCTTTTATGAAATACGGGCATAAGCAGCACCGTACAACAGGTCTTGCGGAAACAGTGCAGCATAACAGATTTAAATACAGGCAGGAGAACCCCAAACCACCATTTTAAATCAGCAATACAAATACAAAGTAAAGCCGGCTGCAATCAACACAAGAATTACATATAAAAGGAAAGAGTTTCATTTCTTCCGAAGCAATAGCCATGAAGAGTCTGAGAAGATATAGCTGAGTAACATCAGTTTTCTTATACACGGAGAACATGCAGCCATCCCCCGCATTGCCTGCACCGGACCATATGAAGACAAAGATACTAAGTGGCAGGATAGACTCCGGGGGTCCTCTCACAGCATGGGGAGGGTGAACCTATAAAATCTTATCTAGTTGTATAGAGAGAGGGTAAGCAAGGACATAGTGCCTCATCACTCATCAAGCAAGCACTACATTGCACGTTATTCAATCCTGGCTCTCCTCCCGTACGTGCATGGAGTTCTGCCTCTTACTATAATTAGCTGGTAACAGAGAGGGAAATTCACATTATGCAGGTACTTCAGCATACAACCACTAGGGATCCGCAAACAGAGCACATCTCTTCCGTATCCCAGCTTCTAAATTGATCCACATCAAAGCACGATCCTCAGCCAAACAACTGGGATGTCCACAATACACTGTAGAAGAAAAAGCCACCAATGGCACTGATTATCTCTTTAGCCATCAGCAATATGCAGATCTGAAGAATTGCTCGCCATTGCTACCATTATGGATCATTTGATGCCTCAAGGTGCTGCTCTTTTTCTGTTCATCTGTTCTGTGCATCTCTGGAATTTCCACCACCTGGTTGTCCCAAAACCTCAAACTGTTGAGGATAAATTAGACCATCCCGACTTTTCCTTCTTCTCCCTGCATAAAAAAACCCATCAATTTCATTTGCACCCAATCCTGCCTCCCTTCCAGGGCATTGACACAGAGTTGATTGTCAGTCCTACACCTTCACGTCATCTTCTTCTTCCACAAGTCCATCCCACTGTCTGTGTCTGGCAGATTATTTGTGACCAGTCATTCATCCTTCGACCTTTTTTAAATGACCTGTGCCTGTGTTGTTTTTAAGGCTAGTATTTCTTATGGCTCCCATGGCCAGAAAGTGGCACTCTCCTTTCTAGAGCACTATTTTGTTTGTGTTCCTTTACGTAGTTTTTGAGCTATATCTAATTTACCCTTAACTGAAGAGAGTGTTTATTGTAACCTTGGTGAAAATAGTTCACTATCTACTGCCATTATGCGCTGTTGCATATTTTGTTTACCAGATCGTCCCAGTTGGTAAGAAACTGTATACCTGCATTCGCAGTGTGAAAATAATTGGTACACAATGATGTACTGTTTAGTGATCCATTTAACTGGTCACTTACTTTGAATCTTTTGGATTCTGTACTCACATCTTATGTAAAGAAGAGCTGTGTAACCAGCTATCCAGCCAGGGTGGCTGATCGCTTAGGGTTTGTGAGCCTCTCTTCATCTTCACTACTGATTCTCCCATCCCCACTTGGGGAGCAGCTATCCACAGATTTTCTTACAGATTGCTTGATCACTGGAAAAAGGACCTTTACTCACATCTTTTGCAAGCTTGACATGCATCCATCCCCTACACATCTGTACAATGATGTTTTCAGTCTTACCACAACATATTTGTGTAGTGGAATATTAGAGGCTGGAGTGTAATGCAGGTGTGCGTTACCCAATAAAGGGCTTTTGCCATTGCTCAGGTTACTAGTTATTTTCCTGATAAAGTAACAACCGGTAGAAAGCGGAGATGATGGGCAGTGCTCCTCTTCTGGCTGAGGTTCTGGCTTTCTAATCAGCAAAACTAGATATTCGCACCAGGCCTTGCTCCAGGAGCGTGCATCGTCCCCAAGGAAAGCGAGTATACCCGACATGTATAGGCCAAACATCCAAAGGCACAGCACTAGGGCCTCGTGAGTGCTGGCTGCCTAGGTGCACGCTGAAAGTGCCACTACAATCTCATAGACGTTACCACAGCCAGCAGAGGACATAAGCAGCAGTGCAGAACTGCACAAATGAGGAAATTCTCCTGGCTTTTTGTCAGTGGTCCCTTTTGTGTAGGTATCACCTTGTGTTTATTTTTCTGTGCGGTTAGAAGTGTTAATGGAACTTATTATTATTTTGTTTTGCAATAATGATAGTAAACATGGGAAAATGCGCCCACTGACAAGAGTTAGCAATCACTAAGAGTTCTTGTCAGTTACCCATAGCTAATCATGAATGTCTTTACATTTGTGTCAATGGTGGTTACAACAAAGAGGACAAACACTGGCCGCAAAAGACCTCCAGGACAACTTCATCTTGATTTCTTCTTCCACTGTTGTTCCTTTGTCTCCACCACCTGTCTGCAGTGAAACTGCACAGGGTTTACCACCAAACTACACCCCCTGTAGGTTGTACCTTGTTGGCTGCACTCAGACAGCAGCCACCACAATGCATTCAGGGAGGAGGGCAAGTAGTGTACTTTCCAGAAACCCATCTGAGAACAGAAAGTGATCAAACGTGGTTGAATTTTCTAACTTAAAGGCGTCCCTCAGTGTGATAGACGGTGAGCTTCCGCCTAAGTGCTAGGAATTGGAAATCATAGCTGGACCTCTCGTCCAGCTTATTAGATACCTTTGTGGACATATACCTGAGTGGAACCTGTTGTGATGCTTTCAGAATGTGGAGCTGAGTGTTGGTCGTTCTTTTTGACTGAGAACGAACCATAAAGTGCTCCTGAAGCTCCCTTGGCCTGTTCTGCTGCTGCTGCTGCTTGTGTGGAAGGCGCCAACCAGCTCAAGGATTTTTAGGGACATAGATGCTGTGCCTAGAAGCTTTCTCTTTCATTCTCCAGAAACTAGAGGGATTTGTCTCAAGCAACTACTACAGCAACTACTGTGCCCATCTGTGCTGCAGAGAAACCTGTGTGTGCCCCATGGTTGCCTCTTGGAGGTTAGAGGATTAAGTCTGCTCCCACACCTGGCCTGGGAGCTCAAACAGGGCTGTACGAGCCCATAAACATTGAAAGCATCAAATCCTGCCCACCAGTTGTGAAGATATTCATATTATGGAATCTCCTCTCTACCTCGCTTTACAGTATCTCTAACCAAACACCCTTTTGCAGGCCACTGACAGCACATCTTTTTCAATAGCCCACATCCTCATTTATGCTCAATCATCCACTAAGTCCTGGTATTGAGATGCCTCCAGGTGACCGCGTGCTCTGTAAGTACCTCATTCATTTATCAGTAGCCTTTGGGCTAGACTGGACATCCATTGACTGGCCTTGTACATTGCCACCCCCCTGCACCCATCCTTCAGGGATCCTTTCAATTTGCCAGTCTTTGGTGGGCTCTTCTGGTCTTTTTGTGCAGGTTGGGGCCGTTACTTTATTGAGGAGGTTGTTTTGCAGTTACATCAAATCTTCATAAAATGCTCCTTTAGCAATTGATTCACAAGGGGAACAAAGTTGAGCCGTCCGCGACTTACTCGGAGAGGTGGTATGGGGTTAGAGATTTACAATTCAGCAAACATAAGATAGTAATCAAAAATTCACTGCCCAGCCAGTACTTCAAAGTGTAAAGAAAAGTACTTTAAAACACACCAGAATCACTGAACAAAATAAACAGTGGGAATTCCTTACATTCCTTAGAGACACTAATGGGAGCAGCACCCGCGCTAATCTTAATCATTGATAGAATACATCAGCCTTTGGCCCTGTGGAAGAAACCTAGGTGTGTCTCTTTGGGCAGCTTCTATGGTTCAGCTCACTTACAGTTCAGTGTGTCTCCCCTGATGTAGATGTGCACTGGTCCTACCTTTCCTGGATTGCAATGTTACTCTACATTTCTGTCCTCTTGGAGAAATCCAAAGTAATTGGGTTTGTCTGCTGGCAGTGCCTGCCTCAAAGCGGGATCCAGGCCGCCCTCCTGGTAGATATGTCACATTTTCACCAGCCTACTGGTCCCAAACGTGTCAAGGGGACTGGAGTTGTCAGTGGGCATCGCATTCTAACCCCTGAGGTTCTAAGGAACCTCCCGATCTCCACTGGAGTTGGACCCCAGGCCAGGAAGTCTGGCTCTGCTGGAAGTCTGGCTCTGCTGGAAGTCTGTCTCTGCTGGAAGTCTGGCTCTGCTGGAAGTCTGGCTGTACTGGAAGCCGGCCCCATCTCTGTACCCACGTTGCAGACAGGCTTTGTGGACTCCAGGAGCTGAGTCCTGCGACCGCTTCTAGATTGCAGGAAGGCACCTCAGTCTAAACTCTCCTAGGGACTCGGGCATGCTCGGTGCAGTACGGACGGGGATCTACCAGTCTCTTGGGCTTTGAAACCTTATGGTATGCGTGCGTTTTTCTTTTAACTACAATCTTAATGAGGGTGAGTATAAACAAAGGGACCTGCGACTGGAAGCCTCGCAGCGCTTTGCGCTGTGACGTGGAGGTGATAATGGCTTAATTCTTACTTGATGTTTAGCTGTCTCTGCCCAGGCTATCCCGGTCTGACCTTGTCCCCAATCAGATGACCTTCCCATTGCGCGCGGCGGCCTGGAAAGCTGTCCGGCTGGCGCTGGCCCTGAGGGGCGAGCTTGGAGACCACTGCTCCACTGACCCATGCGTGACTGGATTTCAGCCCTCGTCTGCGGGGCTGCCAGGCGGTTAGATGCCGGGCCAGCGCACATAATCACTAGGGCAGCCTGTGTGCGCTGCCTAAACCTCCTGTCGTGTCCGCCTGTTAAAAGGAAGGCAAATGTAACACCAGCCGTTTGATATTAGGCGCATTCCTGTTGCTTTTTCCCGATTAATAGAACATAATACCACTCTTTTGGTCCCGGGTGCTAAATCCGCCAACGTATCATGTTTATTGCTTTTATTTCCATAAATTGCATTTTATTGATTTCGTAAAACTTATCGACAATTTACCGCTACTATTGTTCGGGTTGTATTGACAGTGAGACACTAAATTGTGTTAGGTCTGGACAGTGGTTCTCTGTTTTATTCTTGGCTTTTTGTCTGCCAGTGATTTTCCAGTGGTGGGTCCCAGGCGTATTTACTTTCCATGTTGTACTTTTCAATTGACAATTTGGAATCGTTTTCCATTTCTTTTATTTTTTTTATATTGTACACTTATGCATATGTGCAACAATAAGCATAATTTATCTTAAATGATGGAACAGCTCGTTCACCTTGTCCTCGTTATGCTGCACTAGTAACGCGCACCCTTATCACCTACTGTCCGTTGGTGCAATAAACTCCTCTAGAGCTGCCAGATCCCAGGGCTTTCGTGAAGGGAGCAGTGAGGAGAGGAGTCTGTTTCTGTAATCACTGGAGCATTGTAACACGCTTCTTGTCTCTGTTTGTGTACAGGAGCTGATCCCAGAATTTTATTATCTCCCGGAGATGTTTGTCAACTTCAATAATTATAATCTTGGAGTGATGGATGATGGGGCACTGGTATCTGATGTCGAGCTTCCACCATGGGCCAAAACCCCAGAAGACTTTGTGCGCATAAACAGACTGGTAAGAGGGCCGTCATTTCTGTTGTCTGTCAGAAGGCCTGCTGAGGGATCTTTCGAGAGATTCCTGCTTCATTATGAGACCGTGCCTTTCTAGATAAAGCCAACATTGCCTGCGGGACCTGTGAAGCAGTTCTGTGTACAGTTGTTCATACATTATATAAAAGTGTGTTTGCATATATGATGTATTTTAACATGTATTGCTCAATCATGGATTTGTCACTTCCTTTGTAAACTTCATTCCCTTTTGTATTCCCACAAACCTTCCTTTAGTAAGGTATTGGTGATGAAATGAGGACAAGATTTGTTTTTGCCGGGTGGCTATAGGCCTTTAAGGATGCCATGTTTTCATATCTTGACTTCTTATTGTAAGACATCATTGTCACAGGTGTCTTAGTATAGTTAAACCCAGGCAAATGACGATTAAACCAAAAAATAAACACATTAGTAACCTTAAAAATAATTGGTTACATCAGAGCACAAGACTGACCATATGATGTCCTGCTAACATGTACCTATCTGCCAACTCATAGTAATACTGTATGTAGGAAGTGTAACCAAACCAACTGTTTCTTCTGGTTTTGCTACTCATAACACTACTTCGGCATGACTTACTACCCATGCCCAAAAAGCTCTCCAGTTGTGTGCTGTGGTCTTCAGAACTACTTATCCTCAGTTATTCTCAGATGTGCATAATCCCAGGGCTTTAACCCCTTCCATGCTCATGACGGAACGGTTCCGTCATGAGCATCGGTTGAGCTGTGCTCATGACGGAACCGTTCCGTCATGGCCCCGCCCGTGCTCGAACCCTTCAGCACCGCGGGGGAATCCGCGCAGCGCTGAAGGGGTTAAGTTGGACGGGGCCCTGCTGAGTCTCAGACTGACTGAAACTGGTCCCTAAGAGGCCCTATATTCACGTCCTTAACTCTTCAGGTAAAAACACGAATCAGTTTGTTAGGGATGACTGTAAGAGCCTTAACCCCTTCGGTGCTCATGACGGAATGGTTCCGTCATGACCCACGGTTGAGCTGTGCTCATGACGGAACCATTCCGTCATGACCACACCCGCGCAAGATTCCGTCAGCACAGCGGCGGAATCTGCGCAGCATCGAAGGGGTTAAAGTAATCCATGTTGGCAGTCCAGCTCATGTTTACATTTTTCATGATTTACTTTGTGTTGCATTCCGTAACTGTATTTGCTTCTTCCCGGATGTGTTTCTGTAGTTTATTTTCATGCAGTATTTGACTATTGTAGTGCATTCCGTGAATAGGTCACTTTTAGGTGTCTGAATTCAGGTTGTGAGTGGGTATCCATGATAGTGGACGCTAGAGATATCTGGAGCTGAGGCTGTAAGCAGTGCTGATTTCTCACAGTAGCTGTTAGTGGGTCATAAAGATGTGCACATCTAGTCTTTGGCCTCTCTCCAGACTGCACAAAGCAATGTGCCAGTTGTAGATTTGAGTCCATGGAAAAGTGTGTGAAGGAGGTACACAGCTGAATTATTGACAGCACCAAAGGAAAACCTATGGCTTACAGTGGGTGGGATGCGTCTGTGTGGGAAGTGGTTGAGTGAAGAAGATTAAAGGAGGTACGTGCAGAAGGAGAAAGTTAAACAAACATTGGCATAGCCAAAAGGTCTTGCTTTGGGGACCTTATAAGTATTTAGTTTTGCAGCACAATATCCTTGGTGCAACAACATTAGGTGTGGCATGGCTAAACCTTGTAAGTGTTTAGCCATGCAGCAGTTAATGTTGTTGCACCAACGATATTGTGCTGCATAACTAAATACTTATAAGGTCTCAAAAGCGAGACCTATTGGCAATGCCAATGCTTAGTCCAATGATAGTCCACCAAATGCAGATGTCATATCTGAGGTCAACTCACAGCCCTTGTCCAGGTTACAGGGTCACAACCGGGATTACCGTCAAACATAGATCTAAACAGTAACCTCAAAGACAATGTAAAGAATAATATAGGCCTCTGATGGCAACCTTCAAATGAAGATGATACACTTCTTTGATAGAAATACTGAAGTGCACATTCTGGAAATGTAAAAATATCATCCAGGACCCTACCTTCATCGCTCCGAAGGCGTGACCAAGCATAACCATGTAGAAAGTCTGCACAATGAAACATTTTTTGAGATCTTAAAGGCTTAACAACAGCCATAGTCTTTTTAGTGGAAAAAAACTGGCAGCAAATTTCCAAGCATTTTCATTCTTCCATAATTGGCTTAACTGCTCCAAGAAGTGGTCTTTAAATTTAGTTCTGTAGATGACGTCTGAAATCTCAGGGCGACATGAAGAAAGGACTACAGAGAGGTTTAAGGCATATCCATGCTTCATGATGATGGTGAAACGTTCAATTGTAGAAGATGGAACATGAACTGCCAGAGTGCATTATCAAAGACCCATGTTCCTCCAAGTAGGCAGTCATATTAGGGCAGCCTGGAGGACTCCAGAAAATCTTATTGAGTGCAAACAGGCATGACTGTGCAAGGTAAACACAGAAGCCCCAGTGTGGGCATTAGTGTCAGCTGAGTGAAGTGTATATTTCCGAATTTGCATGGAAGTGTCAAAGCGGTATTTAACAAACTCCGACAATTAATTGGTCTTCATGTAATCTCAGAGATTAATTCTATCCAACTTCACGATTTTCTACAGGGCATTTAAATTGTGTCTGAGAAGATGGCATTGACAGTGCTTAAGAGCAAACTGTTTCAAGGCAAAAAAACATATCTATGGAGTTGAGATGATTGGGCTCCCAGTCTGGATGTGGTATAGGGAAAGCACTTGATTTCAGTTTCAATGAAGATGATCGAACCATCTAGACAACGTGGGCTGTTAAGACTTTTAGGTCAGAAGGTGTGGGCCTTTGATGATGGACAATCTGCCTGTGAACTACTGAGACAAAACAATTTTTTCTCATTAAGCCATCACCTGCCCTAGCAAAGCAAGGTTGAAAAGTTTAGTAGAATTTAGTCAAAATCAGAGAGCTCTGCACCAGTGTTGATAAAAAAGCAAAAAAACAGTGTGGTTAACATCAACAGTTCCGTCCTCAGCAGTGTTTGTGCATCCCAAACCTGCCTCTAGTTCCTCTCCGATGCCGGAGCCGACTTACACTTCGATCCCTTTGACATCAATGCCGGCACCAACAGCATAGGAAGAAG